>NC_042616.1:572175436-572871007 GCF_901001135.1 Rhinatrema bivittatum
TGGCCACCGGGTCCAGAGGATACATGGCTGCCATAGCCCGTCCCCCTTTGAATGTGGACTCTGGAGCAATCCATTCCAGGTCAATTAGCTGTTGAACGGCTTGTAACAGAGGGAAATGGTGGGAGGTCTGACGGCGTCCCTCTAGCAGGGGATTTGTCTTGGGCTCGAGGCACTTGTGCCTGGGATAGCAAGCTCCTTCAGGCTGTGGGTGACCAGGTCTGGAAGTTCGTCCTTGGTGAAGAAGCGTCTCATGGTCCGGTGAGGCTCTGTCCCCGGAGGGAGTTTCCCCTCCTCCAGGGGCTCTGATTCTTCCTCCGAGTTGTCCGTGTCCCCGTAGGTGGGGCTTCTGGGCGGTAGATTCACTTCTCTGGGCCTAGAGGGGCTCGGGGCGTAAAGGTCCTCTGGTGAAGGCTGTGGCCATGTTATCGGAGGCTCCATCTGCATGTGGACGAAGGTGTGCAGGCCTTTGAAGAATTCCACCCAGGAGATAGACACTGGGTCCAAGCTAGGAGGTGCTGTGTCCCTGGGGGTCCCTGTTTGAGGGGGGGTCCCGCTGGAATATCCTAGGTCCAGAGTACTTATTGAGGAGCTAGCACTCAGTCTCAGATGGGGCTGGCCCTGGGCTGGATCCCCCAGGGCATCCTCGCACTGGATACACAAGGCATTGGCCTCTTCGTGTTGTGCGGCTCTGATGTGGAATGCTGGGCAGAGGCCCTGAGCTCCTTTTCCGGTGGTGCCATGGATGTAGGCACGTAAAATCTGTTATGCGCTCCGGTGCGTCGACTATGAGTGTGTGGAAAGAGCGTGCGCTTAGGATGTGCACGTTCGAGTGCGCCAAGTCGTAGATATGCGCCCAGCACAGTAAGCGCGTGTTACGCGCGTAACTTATGTGCACGGTACTTGTGAGTGCAAAGTTGTGCGCACAAGGAATTTGTGCCCCCGGCTCGCCCTTTGTGCGCACGGATCGAGACGGCGGACAGGGTGGCGAACAGGGCCAATGGCGACGGCGACCACGCGGACAAGATGGCGACCACCTTGGAGGGTCTCCACATGGGAGGACCCTTGGATCTAATCAGGGCCTAGCCCTGCTGGGGCGGATCAACCCGGTGGCACTGGTCAAGGCCGGCGACCTGTTCGAATCCTCGAGCTTCGGAGACCGGAGTATTTAAAGATTTCTACCTTACCTTGTCTCGGTGCTTCCCGGTTTCGTTCTGGGTGGTCTCCGGCTGCGGGGGGAGAGGGGAAATACCTTCAATGTCGCGCACGAGGTTGCACCCGCTGCCTCTCAGCCACGCCCAAAATCGGGGGCTAGGTCCCCGCCGAGGGTTGGCTGTCGGACCGAGAATCACCTCCGAGGGATCACGGAAATCACCTCGGGAATTCTCAACTGAGGGAGGGACCCTAGGGTGTCACCGCAGGAGAGCGGGGCTCGTCTGTAGAGGTAAGTTTTCTTCTTGTTTCGGGTTTTCTCCGTTAAATTTACTCTAACACTGTGAGAGCGTGCAGGTAGTCCCTGCTATGGAGACAGAAAATACTGAAGAGCTGCACTTCCTGCAGGGGTATATGTACTAGGGCTAACGTCAGATTGAAATCTGATCAGTCTCCAACTGCTATCAGGAATATACTATACCCATTGCTCCTAAGTCCATCTGCTACACGCTAGGAAAATGTAATTACTTTAGTAGGGAGTTTAGTTTACTGATGTGTTAGATGTAAGATTAGTATAGGGTTTTTAACATGAAATTGAATTTTTCTCCATCTTTCTATTTGATTTAATTTAAATTATTTATTTTATTATAGTTATCTTGGTTTTTATGTTGGTTTATGCTTAATCTACACAAGTTAGCTAATGTCATTTTATTGAGTTATTTTTATTACTTTCTATGATTTGATTTATTTTATTCAATTTTATTTCAATTTTTTACCATTGTAAACCGTTTTGGTCAATTATATATTGTTAAAGACGGTATAGAAATACCATAAATAAATAAATTCAGTCATTTATTCAACTATCAATAAACAAGTTCGAAACCACCATCCTTCTCATGTGCTTATTGGATACAGAGACAATGTTAATTATGAGTGCTATGAAGGGAGAAAGGAGAAAAGGCACGACTTGCAAAAAAGCAGGGTATAAGAACTATTGTTTGTCCGTCCCCACATTGGGATCCTGGAACTCAGAAAGTAAAGCTATCTTGGTGGGGTGAAGGAGTGCTGTGCATAACACTTTTATGTGCCCCTGGGTGCAAGTAAAAGAATCCGACCTGCCCAGGGGTTACAGAGATAAAGTCAAAGAGAACGAAAGCTTTTGTTCTTAGGCTCAAGGCCGGCTCCATCTAGGTACTGTAGGTATTTCCCCCTCCCCAGTCCAAAATGTGTGCATCAAGGAATCCAAAGCTTAATCCTTGCTCCTAACGTGCTCAACTCCGAGACGGATCCTCTTCCACGTATCTCAAAACGGCTGACCCATTTCCCGTCGCTTCTTCTTTGCTTGCCTCCCTAATCAGCTTCTTTCTACTAGGAGGCCAAAAACCCCCCCAAAACAAAACCAAAACCAAAAAAAAACAACCCAACAAAAACTCACGCGAGCGCACCAAGAGTGGCCTGTCCGTCAGCCTGACGCGGCGCTTTTATCTCACCTCACTTCAGGCAGGTAACCGTCTTTCCGTCGGCTGCTGTACGCATCACGCACAGAGCGTCGTCCTCCTGCATGACGCAGCCCACGTACGCCTGCAACTGATTGGACGGAGGGGATGACGTAGCAGGGGAGCTCGTAGTCAGGAAGGATGAGGTCGCGGGGTGGAAGGGTGGCAGGTTGAGTGGTGTTGGGTCGTTGGTCACCGTGCGCTTCCTTTTCTCTTAGCGGCCGAGCCTATGGCGCTGCGTCTCCTGTTCCTGCTGTCGCCCACGAGATATCGAGTCCTGCATGGACCCTTCCTGCGGCTGCTGTCGCGTAGGTGCCCCGGGGTTGACAGCTTCTGCCTGCGGCGGGTGAGTGAGGCGCGGGGCGGCACGAGCCTTTCCTCCGGGTGTGAGGGCAAGGCCTTGGACTGTAACGTGGTAGTACCGTGCCATGTGTGCCATCACCCCGCGTGATGTCCTGGCGGTGCAACGTGCTGGAGTGTAGAGGCTGAGCTGCCACGTTAACCCAGCTCCAGGAGGGAAGGTTTGGGTCATTCCTAGATTTCTGGCACTCCCCTGCTAATGATTCTGATATGTGCAGCATTGATTTCAGTGACTAGAATCCGGGACTATAAATATTTATTTTATTTTAGACTTGGCTCACTCCTTTTCTTTGGTAGCTCAAGACGAGTTACATTCAGGCAGTATAGGTGTTTAATACTGTCATGCGCTGGGATCTGAATTTCCTAAGAGCATGGAGTTCAAAACCTTGTGCTACTTGTTGCAGGTAATCTAGAACATGTTTTGATATCTTAAAAAACCTTCAGATGCCTGAGTTAGCTCAAATGAGATTTGATTTGCTTGTCTTCTAGAGGGGTACATAGAAATGATGGCAGAAAAGGACCAAATGGTCCATCCAGTCTGCCCAGCAAGCTTATGGTAGTATTTGCCGTGCCCTCCAAGTCACCCCCATATGTCAGTTTCCCAGACCATCAAAGTCTGGGCCCTTGTTGGTTGCTGATAGAGTCCAATTCCTCATTACCTCTTGCAACTCCAACATTGCTTTCTGCTTCGATGGCATCAAAAGTTTCAGGCTTATTGTTTAAGGCTAGTAACAGCCACATCAGCAAGTTACCCCCATGCTTATTTTTTTTCCCAGACCGTAAAATTCAACGTCCTTATTGGTTGCTGCCAATCTAATTCCCCTCTTCCTCTTTTCTCCCTGCCGTTGAAGCAGAGAGCAATTATGGAGTTGCATCAACAGTATGAAGCCTTATTGGTTAAGGGTAGTAACTGCCATATCAACAAGTTACCTCCATGCACTCTTTTCTTCATTTCCATCCTCTAGCCTTTAGAGATCCACAGTGTTTATCCCATGCCCCTTTGAATTCTTTCATTGCTATTGTCTTCACCACCTCTTCCAGGCATCCACCATCCCCTCCGTAAAGACAGAGCCAACATCAGGAAATATGAATTTTCCTCCCTGGAGTTTCATTTCATGACCCCCAGTTCTATTGATTTCTTTCCATTGTCAGAGGTTTGTTGTTGGTTGTGCATCATTAAAACCTTTCAGGTATCTGAAGTACTGTATCATATCTCCCCTGCACCTCCTCTCCTCATAAGTCATTTGATGGAGTCCACCCACCATTTTGGTCTCCCTTCTCTGGACTGCCTCCATCCTTTCTCTGTCCCTTTTGAGATATGGTCTCCAGAACTGAACACAATACTCCAGGTGAGGCCTCACCAAGGACCTGTACAAGGGTATTATTACCTCCTTTTTCTTACTGGTTATTCCTCTTTCTATGCAACCCAGCATTCTTGTGGCTTTAGCTATCGCTTTGTCACATTGCTTCACCCTCTTTAGATCGTTAGACACTATCACCCCAAGGCCCTCTCTTGCTCCATGCACCTCCTTCATCCCCATCTCATACTACTCTTTTGGATTACCACACCCCAGATGCATGACTCTGCACTTCTTGGCATTGAATCCTAGTTGACATATCTTTGATCACTCTTCAAGCTTTCTTAAATCACATCTCGTTCTCTCTACTCCTTCCAGCATGTCCACTCTATTGCAGATCTTAGTATCATCCGCGAGTAGGCAAACTTTAACTTTCTATACCTTCAGCAGTGTTGTTCACAAAGATATTGAACAGAACTGGTCCCAACACAGATTTTTGTGGCACCCCGCTTAACACCGTTCTCTCTTCAGAGAAGGTTCCATTTACCATCACTGTCTTCAATCTGTCAACCAGTTTGTAATTCATGCCACCACCTTAGCGCTCACTCCCAAGCTTCTCATTTTGTTTTCAAACCTCCTGTGCAGGACTGTATCAAGAGCTTTACTGAAATCCAAGTAGAGACATCGAGCACTCTTCCTCGATCCAGTTCTTTAGTCACCCAATCAAAAAAATTAATCAGATTTGTCTGACAAGACCTTCCCCTAGTGAATCCATGTTGTCTCAGGTCCAGCAATCCTCCTGCTGTAGCAGTCTCCATTAATTTTCCCACCACTGAGTTGAGGCTAACTGCCTGTAGTTTCCAGCTTCCTCTCTGCTACCACTCTTGTGGAGTGGAACCATCACCACTCTTCTCCAATCACTAGGCACCAATCCTGTTTCCAGGGATCTATTGAACAGGTCATGCAGCGGACCTACCAGTACATCTGAGTGCCCTCAGTATCCTGGAATGAATCTCATCTGGCCCCATAGCCTTGTCCACTTTGTTTTCCTAGCTCTTCCCATACATTCTTTTCTGTAAACAGTTTTATCTACCCCATCTCCATCTACAGACTTATCAACCAGCAACGGTCCTTCTCCAAGGTCATCTTTAGTGAATACCAAACTGAAGTATTTATGTAATATTTCTGCCATTTCTTCATATCTCTCCACACAATGCTCCTTGTCATCTTTCAATTTCACTATGCCATTTCAGGCCTCCTTTCTTTCTCTGATATATCTGAAAAAATATTTTGTCTCCTTTCTTTACTGTTTGGCAATTCTTTCTTCTGCTTGACTTTTTGCTTTCCTGATTTCCTTCTTTGTCTCCCTCATTTTTAACAATAATTTTTCCTTGTGTTCCTTTTTTTTTTTTTTGAGATCCTTTATACTTCTTGAATGCTGTTCATTTTGCCTTAATTTTTTCAGCCAGGTTGGTTTCTTTTTCCTCTTACTCTTCTTTACATTCTTAAGATATAGAGTTGTTGTCTTTTTAATAGCTCTTTTTAATTTGGCCCACTGTTCTACCTCGCCCCTTTTCTCCCAGTCTTCCAGTTCTTCCTCCAGGTACATCCCCATTTTGACAAAGTCTGTATTTGTGAAATTCAAAACTTGGGTCTTTGTGTGGCTTCTTTGTATCCTATTAGCAATATCGAACCATACTGTCTGATCACTACTGCACAGGTGAGCCCCTACCTGAACATCAGAGACATTATCCCCATTAGTGAGCACTAGTTTGAGGTTCGCACCCTCCCTTATGGGTTCCATTGCCATTTGTTTGAGCAAAGCACCTCGAAAGGCATCCACTATCTCTCTATTTGTAGATTCTGCTGAAGGGATGCTCCAATCCACATCCAGCAGATTAAAATCTCCAACAAGCAACACTTCTCCCTTTTCCAACTTTTGGATGTCCTCGATCAGTTCATCAGTTTGGATTGGAGGCCTGTAGATCACACCAGTAAAAGTGGAAGCCCCATCTTCTCATTTTAGGACGGTCCATAAAGCTTCCTCTTTACCCCACATCCCTTGCAATTCAATTTCTGTCCTATCTGTCTGTCCTTAACAAGATATAACCCAGATTGGCCGCATCCTAATCATGAGACTTGGTGAACCATGTTTCCATAACAGCAACAATGTCCAAGACCGCCTCCACCATTAGGGGCTGCAGGTCTGGGATTTTATTGCCCAAACTATGAGCATTTGAAGTCATAGCTTTCCAATTTTTCTCCCTTGATTTGTTGCATTTCCTAGACACCTGTTCTGCTTTTTTGAGCTAATTGTGTTTTTCTCCTCCCACATCTTTTATTGCTTGGGGTGACACATCACTTTCATTGGCCATCTCCTGCCACCCCCATTCTTTAGTTTAAATGTCTGGTAATATATGAACTGAATTTCTCATTTAGCATCCTCCTTCCTGCTACAGACAAATGTAGGCCATCCTTATCAAATAGCCTTTTACTGCTCCATACATGACCCCAGCCTCCAATGTATCCAAAAGCACTTTCTGTACCCCGGTTTTTGAGCCAGGAATTGATCTTATTTCCCTTTCTATGATCAGATAAACTTCCGAAAAGGCAATAGTCTTTGCAGTGTCTTATCATCTTTCCTAGATTTTGGAAATCTTTTTGTACTTCATGGATACCATTTTTATTGAGGTCATTAATCCCCAGATGGATGATAACATTGATATCAAAGTTCTTACTTTCTTTCTCAATGACATGGACTATCTGGTTTGCATTTCTACTAGCTGAGGATCCTGGAAGGCATTTAACTGTTGCGTCGCCATCAAAATGTGCTCCCAAATTGGATCCTCTGATGACAGAGTCTCCCAGCAGAATCAGCTTTTTAGAAATCACTTCAAAATCTATTGCTGAGGTTTCTTCATTTTCCAATGCAGAAAAAGCATTTTTTAGGGTAACTGTGGGGAGAGTGGGTTGGGTTTTTTTTGTTTTTTGTTTTTTTTAATCTTTGGCAACTCCAAAAGCTGATGAGACTCAAATGACAAGTGATGTATCTAACTAAAATGTACTATACGCTAAACCTGGCACATGCCAAAAGAACCTATTTGCCCTGCCTTGTGGTGTCATAGACACATCTTCCACTTTTACTGTAGAGGGTAGCAGTATCATTCAATAGCAAACTCCTGAAATTATTTATTTATTTATTTATTTGTGGTTTTTATATATCGGACTTCGTAGGATAACATCAGTTCGGTTTACATTATAACTTCAAAATCAGCAAAACAGAGGCTTTACATAGAACTTATAGGAAAACAGTGAATAAAACAAAATTAAATAAACTATATAAAGAACGAGGCTTAAATAGAGAGACTTAAATAGAGGTTGTTGGATAACTGAGATGGTATTGAGAGAAATGGTTGGGGGATGGAGTGGGGGGAAAGAAAGAAAGGGGTAGAGGGAGGATGAAGATGGACGGAATGTATAGAGGGGATAGGGGTTGTATATTGCATATAGGGAGGGGGATGAAGAGTTGAAAGGGTTGCATGGGGGAGGGAAAGGAGGAGTTGCATAAATTGCAAGGAACTATTTACAATTGATGCATTGGGGAGGAAGTAGCATATATGATTATAAAACAATATACAGAGTGTACATTATTGAAGATATGTAAGTCAAGGCATGAAGTTGAAAATCCAAGATGGTAGCAACTAAGAGAGGGAGTTATCTTATATGGGATCGTATGGTTAGAACTGAGGGATCTGTTGGGGGCAGGGACGCGGGAGAGGAGGGGTGGTGAGGGTAGAGGCATTGTGTGGCAGGGAGAGTGTTTTGTTGGCGAAGAAGGTTTAAGGGTGAGTAAAGTGAGTGAGTTTTGGTGATATGTACTATTTGAATGCCTTCGTGAAAAGCCATGTTTTGAGTTTTCGTTTAAATGTTTTATGGCAAGCCTCTTGGCGTAGATTAACTGGCATAGTGTTCCAAAGGGTTGGTCTTGATACAGAGAGTAGACGAGCTCTAGCTGCGGCCAGTTTGGTGGTTTTGAGAGAGAGGGTTAGCATGGTTGCATGATATTGGTGTCTTGTGGGTCTCTTGGCTTGGTGGAATTTAAGGAAACCGTTAAGCCAGTACATTTCTGGGTTATAAAGGGCTTTGTGAATGAGAGAGAGGGATTTGTACTGAATACGAGAAGTAATAGGGAGCCAGTGAAGGTTCCTGAGTATGGGGCTTATATGCTCATTTCTGCGTGTGTTGGTTATGATTCGAGCAGTGGTGTTTTGTAGAATTTGTAAGGGTTTTGTAGAATTTGTAAGGGTACAGATATAAATGTGTTTTAATTGTTCTTATGAAGATGCATTTCACTAGACATTCTTTTTCTTTAGGCTATGTAATATTTACAACCCTGTATATATAGTTTGGGGAAAGGGGAAGGGTTCTCGGCCAGACTTGGGGTATATGTGTATGGGATTCTGATGGAAGCTGAGGTCTGTCTCTTGATTGACTGACTGTTATTGTTGCAATGGCTTGGCTAGTGGGAAGGAGTAAAGGGTTAAAATTAAATAAATAAATAAATAAATATATATATATGAAGGTTGGCTCGTGGCACTGTCATTCCATTAGCATCGAGGCCAAAGGAGTGGAGGAAACTACTTAGCCAAATCAATGGTGCTATCAACCTTAGCACATGTACAAATGGTTATAAAATTCAGCTCATAGGAGAGGAAGTGACGTCACTTCCGTGCTTTTTAGCGGAGCTCTCGGCCCCCGGAGCGTTTTCAGCAACAAACTTTAGAAAAACCCCTCGTTTTGCGGCGAAATTTAGCGATTCTGGCAGCGGAGATCAGGGGGACCATGGCTCAGAAGAAAAAACTGGTGGACTTCAAGAAATATTCTTATATTAAAAGCGGTGAGGCCCCGGATCCCACGGACCACAAAATGGCGGCGGCTGCTGACTCGGAGGATTCGGAGACCGAGGAAGCCCCTCCGGAATTCCTGGATTCGGACTGGCCTCTGCGCTCAGAAATGCGCTCCTGGTTTATGGAGCCGCGGAAAGACATTAAGGTATTTAAAACTGAAATAGCCGAAACGCTGCAAGAAATGAGGGAGGACCATGCGGCCTTAGGCCGCAGACTGGATGAGGCTGACACTCGGCTGGATGAGCAGGAGGAACGAGGGTTGCTACAAACTGCGGAGATTGCAGGCTTAAAATCTGCACAGATAACCCTGGAGGATAAGCTTGAAGACCTGGAAAACAGGTCTCGATGCTGCAATCTCCGATTTAAGGGCGTGCCAGAAAAAGAGGAGTATCTGGACTGTGTACAACTGGTTCAAAAAATTTGCCAATTGATTCTCACGGGTCCTGAGACTGAAGATGGGGGTACTACCGCTGATCCACAGATTGAGCGAGCGCATAGATCACTGGGACCTCAGGTTGGCAACTGGCCACGTGATATAGTAGTCTGCTTTCACTCGTTTGTGTACAAAGAAAAAATTGCAGCGGCAGCCAGAGTGTGGAATTGGGAAGGAAATGAGATCTCCATTTACGCAGATTTGGCCTCAAGCACTTTACGCAAGCGCTTATCTTTTCGTCCGATTACTGCGGCACTTACCACTGCATCAATACGCTATAGATGGCTCTTTCCCTTCAGCTTGTGGTTTCAGGTGGAGGGGAAATCCCACAAGGTCCGCACGCTGGATACAGCAGTACAGGTTCTAAAAGAACTGGGACTTTCGGTGAACTTACCAGCCTCTAAGGAATTGAGACCCTCCGGCTCTGCGGTGGCTGCTCCCCGGTGGCAACGTGTCAATAAAGGAGGTCGTCGGTTCGCAGGAATGCTAGTGACGCAGGGGTGGCTGCAGTTGATACTTGAGTTGCCTGGACAGACTGTTTGCTATGTCTATCACAGACCGGTATTTTTCGGCTGGACATTTTCTAATGTTGTCCCTTGTCTTCACTGTTGGATTTGGTAATGGTGTGGGTTCATTCAGTTTTAGTTTTCTCGGGTTGCGATATAGGTGTAATGGCGGGAAGCTTCGGGGGTGGGAGGAATCCGCCCACTGGCAAGGCTTCTTCCTCCCTAGTTTTTTCCTGGAGGGTGGGAATCCATCCAGGGTACTCAGAGAGTGGGGGGTATGGGGGATTTTGCTTCACATTGTATACATGACTAGGGGGGAGGGGAGATTACTGGGGACGAGTAAGATGTGGGGTTTCTACAGACTGGGGAACCATGAGGCCCTCTCACGGGCGGGGCTGAGCCTGTTTTTGATGGCAGAGTTAGGTGTATGGATTTAAGATTATGGCTTCAATTACCTTTCTTTCACTTAATGTTAAGGGTTTAAACTCTGGCAGGAAACGGAAGCTATTATACCAGGAGGCGGAGCGTTTATCTGCCGGGATCCTTTACTTACAAGAAACACACCTTCGTAAGCGGTATGAGGGTCTATTACGCTCAGATAAATACCCGACTTAATTTTGGGCGGCAGCAACCCCGGATGCTAAATATTCAGGTGTTGGTATTCTATTTCATAAAGATGTTCCTGTAGAAGTACAAAATACAGTTTCTGATCCCCAGGGAAGGTTTTTACTTCTTAATGTTGTACTGGGTGGGGAACCCTATGCTTTGTGTTCTGTGTATGGCCCCACCTCTCAGAAGGAAGCATTTTATATTAAGCTGTACCAGATGCTAGCGGCTCATGCAGTGGGCAGTGTCATTTTGGGAGGGGATTTCAATCTGACCATCAATCCACGTTTAGATAACTCCACGGGGTCTAGCTCTGACCCCGCCCTTGCTCGGAAGGCTCTCAGGAAGATCCTCACGCTTGTATCTGGGGTGGATGTCTGGCGCTCCCGCTTTCCAACCTCTCGATGTTATACTTACTTCTCGCCCCCACATAATAGCTACTCGCGTTTAGACATGTTTATGGTTGACAAAACTAAACTTACTGCTGTACAGGCAGTAGATATTGAGCCTAAAGTTTGGTCTGATCATGCTCCTATTTGGTTTAAACTTGTGGTGGGCCAGTCGGATACCGGCCAACGTTTTTGGCGGTTGAATGATTCCTTGCTGGAAGATAACCTTTTTCAGAAACAGCTGGCCCAGGAAATCAAGGATTATATTCACCTTAATGATACAGGAGAGGTGGGGGCAGGGACACTATGGGAATGCTTAAAATGTGTTTTGCGGGGATCCTGCATTGCGCGGGCATCTTATCTCAAACGGAGACGTGAGCGGGAGCGCCAGACTATGCTGTCCGACCTGTCACGGTTGGAACAGGCTCACATGCGGGGTGGGGATCGCTCAGCCTTACGGGGCCCCATGCAGGAGCTAAGAGGCAAGATCATGGCTTTAGATTCAGCTCGGATCGCCCATCAATTGGAAATGGCCCAACAGCAGTTTTTTGAGGGAGGGAATAAGGCTGGACGATACTTAGCTCATTGTCTTAAACGGAAACAAGCTCAGGCCCATATTTCTAAAATCAAAGATGATTCGGGGGGCTTTCTCACTGATAATACCTCAATTAGACAATGTTTTCATAAATTTTACTCGACCTTATATAAGGGGGAAACTGATATAGCGGCGGCCACGGTTGACGCATACCTCTCTCGGATGCCTCTCCCTCAGCTGACTTCAGCCCAGAGGCAATTTCTCGATAGAGACATTACATCTATTGAATTAGAGGAAGCTATTAATTCACTTAAAGTAGGAAAGTCGCCTGGCCTTGACGGGTTCACGCCCCGGTTCTATAAACAATTTGCTACGGCCCTCTCCCCCATTTTACTAAAGTTTTTCAACTCCCTGCGGACTGGGTCCACCTTGCCGGCACAGACTAATCTGGCTGGGATTACTTTATTAGTTAAACCTGGCCGGGACCCTTCAGTATGTGGCTCGTACAGGCCTATTTCTTTGTTAAACATAGATATCAAGTTGCTAGCAAAAATCCTGGTGAATCGATTAAATTGTTTTATCACTCAACTGGTAGGGGTTGACCAGGCTGGTTTTATTCCCGGTCGAACCACCGCTGACAATGTACATAAAATTATTGATACTATATGGTATGCCCAAAAACATAAAATTCCGGCGGTGGCTTTGTCAATTGATGCGGATAAAGCCTTTGACCGGGTGCACTGGCCTTATCTCTTCCAAACATTGGAATATATGGGTTTTGGCGCCTCCTACCTACAGTGGTTGGGTCAGCTTTACCATGCACCCCGGGCCTGTTTGAAGATTAATGGCGGTTATTCAGCTCCCTTTGATGTGGGTCGGGGGACTAGGCAGGGATGCCCGCTCCTTTTTGCATTATTTCTGGAGCCGTTCGCTATTAATATCCGTAGAAATCCAAATATATCTGGTGTGACCATAGGAAATTTCACTACCAAAATTTCTCTGTATGCTGACAACATACTTTTTACGCTCACAGATCCAGCAAATTCTCTTGACTGTGTAATTGGGGAGATGGAGGCTTTTGGTAGGGTTTCGGGTTTTACAGTCAACTGGGATAAATCAGAGGTACTTAATATCAACTTACACTCCCACTCGGTGCGTCAACTACAGGAGTTGTTTCCTTTTAAATGGGCCAGAACCCAAATTAAATATTTAGGGATTCAGCTGTCTGCCTCTCGCAATCTATTTCACATTAATTACACCCCCCTTTGGAGTAAATTATCTAAGGATATGGAGGAGTGGAGTCGTTGCCAGATTTCATGGTTGGGAAGAATGGCTGTTTTTAAGATGAGCATTCTCCCGAAATTGCTATATCTTTTTCAGACGCTCCCGGTACAGGTTTCAGTACCCACATTACAACAGTGGCAGAGGCGTTGTATGAATTTTATTTGGGGGGGGTCGCAGGCCCCGGGTTGCCAGGAGAGTCTTAATCCAACCAAAACGTATGGGTGGTTTGGGAGTACCGGATCTTATCCGTTACTTTCGTGCAGCTCAGTTCAAACACTTGGTAGATCTGCATCTCACCAGACGACCGAAGCAGTGGGCGCTTATTAATCAGGAACTTATTGGAGACATACCACTTTCTAGTTTTATATGGCAGCCTAAACATACTTGGCTGGTAGACCTGGATCCGGTGCTGCCTCCCTCTACCCTTATGCTGTTTCAGCTATGGCACCAATATGGTGCTTCGTTGGTGGGTAATAGGGCATATCATACTAGCACACATATTTCTACCAACAAAGCTTTTAGCCCGGGCTTTGAGAGCTCGGCCTATTTAGAGTGGAGGAGAAGGGGTATCTGGACATGGGGACATGTTTGGGGTTCCTCATCATTACGCCCTTTTGCTGATCTTCAGCGGGCTTATTATTTACCTGAATTGGCCAGGTACTTCTACTTACAATTGGCTCATTTTGCTAGGACTACCTTGCTTGCTACACATTTAGCCCAGGGTGAATCCGATTTTGAAAAGTTATGTGAGAGGGCTCATAGCTATACTAGAATATTGTCTAGGTTGTATCAAATGTTACTGGTACGGGAAACCACCATTTATACCTTTCAAAAGGCTTGGGAGCAAGACCTTCAGGTTCACTGGACCCCTCAAATTTGGAAATCGATTTTCCAGAACCTGGGCAGGGGCCATATTGCTGCTTCGCTCATTGAAAACTCTTACAAGCTCCTATACCGATGGTACAGGTGTCCTACCCAATTGCATAAATACACACCTCTTTACCCTGATACATGTTGGCGAGGTTGTACAGAGGAGGGTACCTTCTTTCACATGTGGTGGGCCTGTACTCATGTTCAGACGGTCTGGGGGCAGGTATTTCACTGGTTAAGTGAAATTTTTCCTGGAAGACAGGTTTTCCCACCTGCACAAGTCCTGTTGGGTCGGGCGAGGCCCGGAATGTCGAAGTCTTTCCACCAGTTCACTCAGTACGTATTCACAGCTAGTCGCTGTGAGATTGCGAGATTGTGGAAATCCCCCAACCTCCCTAAGATAGAGGACATCCAACAAAAAGTACGGAAGATTTATTTACTATCTCAAATTACAGCCTATAAACACAAGAGAGTGTCCTGCTTTGAATCAATTTGGCTCCCATATCAAAAATGGTTCTCTAAAATGTCTGGTGTTGCAGTGACATGAATATAGTTTGGATTTCGGTCAGCCCTATTTCTTATCTTACATCCCCAGGGTGTCTCACGGTGGTTTCCTAGTCATACCTGACGGTAACCTCAGCTATTTCTTACTGACTATGTGTAAGTGTGAAGCTTGTTGGGGGGGGGGGGGAGGGAGTGGGTATAATAATTCAATGAACCATGAAAGTCTGTGTGCGGGGGAAAAACACAGTCTGGACTGCTTTGTAATGATTATGTTTACACTATCAGCTCAATGATGTTCACTTTGTTCACTCCCTTTATAATTGCATAACTTGGTTGGTATGTATCTTTCTGTTGGTTCAATAAAAATCTTAAATACAAAAAAAAAAAAAATTCAGCTCATAGGACAGCAGTGGTACAGACTTGATGCAAGGTCATCATAACTACTGTTCCAAAACAGAATTAAAGCTATCTCTCCCCTTGATATTCAAACTAAACTCTCAGTTGCTAAAAAAATGCATTTCAACCTCACAGAATAAAATACTCAAAGTTGATGAACTTCCCAAGGATGCATATACACCATTGCTCCTTGAAAGAATCCAGTTAGCTCTTGTAAAATGTTAAAATCATATGTAAAATAAACAAAAATAACGCTAACATAGTTACAACTACAGTAAATTCACTTACTGCATTTGCAGTAATGAAACTTAACTTGTGGCTATTATTATAGAACATGTTTCAAACAGTACAGAATGATTTCTTGCATTTTAAATTTTCACTGTGCATTATTTTAGAGTTACCACTGACAAGCCATGATATTAATTCTGTTCATTATGATTTTTGCTTTTAAGTAGGTAATTTTTTTCCAATTAAAGTTTGCATATTTGCATGAAACCATGGAAAATGCTTTATTTTCAAACAGCCCACATAAGAAAGTCAGCAAAAATGCACACTTTTTTTTAAACCAATTTTCAGAGCAGACTTGTGAACATAAGTCCACTTTGAAAGTTGTTTTACCAAATCTATCCTGAGTAAATTACACCTGCTGTTTGGGGTGCACAGATTTTTCCTGATAGGTTGTGCACATACTGTGGGATTTATAAAGTACGCAGGTAGATCCAAACCCTTCCCCAACTCCAACCCTCTAGGAATGTTCTGCTGATTCTGGGTACACTTATGCATGAACAAGACATACATGTGTAAGTTTGCTTATATATCAAGCAGGCAATTTTATAAAAAGCAATTACTACACGTAAAACAATTTTGTGTTCTAGGGTGTATTTATTTTGATTTTATTGTATGTGTACGCTGCCTAGAATTATGGACAGAACAGGTTAAAAAATTTTAAATAAAAAAAACTTGGACTGGCATTGATTCCTATTGATTACTTTCTCTTTACCAGAATGGATCCCTTTGTCTGCCACTCGGAGTCTTATTGCTCAACCAATATCTCACACAGTTTAAATTTTTGTTTCAACTTCCAGACTGGTTACTTGTAACCCACTAACTTCAAGGTACTGCTTTATTCTGTCCTTCAATAGTGCTTCCAATACCTGGGCCATGACTAACATTAAAGCAACATGCCTGTAGTATTCTGCTTCCTCTATGACCCCATCCTTGAGGAGTGGTTCTGTGGTACTATTTCTACTCTTTAATTGCTTGGGACTTGTCATGTTTCATTTGTTAAGTTGAACAGAGCTGTGACAGGTTCAGTCAGTATCGCCTTTTAGTTTTTTCAATATTCTATGATGTATCTCATCAGCTCTAATAGCTCTCTTTATATTCAGTTGTGCTAGTACACTGAATACTCAAAAACTTTGATCCACAATCCAGCCATTGGGGCCTGTTCTGATCCATAACTCTCTTTGCATCAATCTTCTGGGGATCTAGCTAAGCTGCCTAAAATTATCTTCTTACAAATGTTTTTTCCTCTAACTGCTTTATTTTACACTGCAACAAAATCACCAGCATTCACAGTTGGCTCAACACAAATTATGGCCAATCATGCAAAGAACTAGCTTTTCCTAACTTACACGACAACATAAAACAGGTCAGCTATTCTTAATGGTCTACCTGCCCCTTCTTACTCATGTTCTTGGAATCCTTGGCCTCCCTTTGCTCTATTTTCAACCTACATTATAGAAACATAGAAGTGTAGTTATAAAATGTTGTTCTGGTGGTACACAATGCCGGTAAGGTTGAACATGATGTTTTCCCGTTGATAGCAGGGCTGAATTAGCCATGCTGTCATGGGAACTGTCAATCAGGCCCAGGAGGCGGAGCTTCAAAGTAGATGTCAGAGCTTTGCTCTGTGAGGCTGCTAACTTGCCTTGCAGAGGTGATAAGCCGTTTCCAAGAAACAGTGGCTCAATTAAAGGAGCAATCTATATCCGTGCAGTCTCTCATGAATCCACAATCCTATTCCGCTTTCTCGCAGCGCTACTTTGCTCCATCTCGCAGACAACAGTTTAAGCGCCGAGTGTACCACCTGTATGCTACATATAGAGCACAGCAGCAACAATCTCAGAATCAGAGAGGGCACCCTAGAGCGCAATTACCCCTTTTTTTGAACCCAGCTACACTAACTGCACTAACCACATCCTCTGGTAACAAATTCCAGAGCTTTATTGTGCGTTGAATGAAAAAGAATTTTCTCCGATTAGTCTTAAATGTGTTACTTGCTAACTTCATGGAATGCCCCCTAGTCCTTCTAATATTTGAAAGTGTAAATAACCGAGTCACATCTACTCGTTCAAGACCTCTTATGATCTTAAAGATCTCTATCATATCCGCTGAACAGCCCTAACCTCTATAGCCTTTCCTCATAGGGGAGCTGTTCCATCCCCTTTATCATTTTGGCTGCCCTTCTCTGTACTTTCTCCATTGCAAGAATATCTTTTTTGAGATGCGGCGACCAGAATTGTACACAGTATTCAAGGTGCGGTCTCACCATAGAGCGATATAGAGGCATTATGACATTTTCCGTTCTATTAACCATTCCCTTCCTAATAATTCCTAACATTCTATTTGCTTTTTTTGACTGCTGCAGCACACTGAGCCGACGATTTTAAAGTATTATCCACTATGATGCCTAGCTCTTTTTCCTGGGTGGTAGCTCCTAATATGGAACCTAACATTGTGTAACTACAGCAAGGGTTATTTTTCCCTATGTGCAACACCTTGCACTTATCCACATTAAATTTCATCTGCCATTTGGATGCCCAATCTTCCAGTCTTGCAAGGTCCTCCTGTAATGTATCACAGTCTGTTTATAACCAGAACAATACAGAAATGCATACAGGATGCCACTCAACTGATTGTGATTGTACCTGCATGGCCAAGACAGCCATGGTACACCCACCTTCTCCATCTATCCATAGAAACGCCAATCTGCTTACCGGACCAAGCAGAGCTCCTGTCGCAGGAGAAAGGAACCCTTCTCCACCCGATGCACTCTTCCCTCCACCTAACAGCATGAAGGTTGAGCGGATCCTCCTAACAGAGCAAGGTTTCTCTTTCATGGTACAGGACGTCATTCTAGCATCCAGGAAACCTTAGACAAGAAATTATCACTTCAAATGGAGATGATATTACTCCTGGTGCAAGACACAGGGTATCAGTCCAATAGACTGTACCCCAGAAGCCTTACTAGACTACCTCCACACGTTGTACGTAACAGGCCTAGCAACTGCTTCAGTCAGAGTCCATCTTAGTGCCATAGCGGCTTTCCATAGACCACATCAAGTTAACCGATATCAACACACCCGATGGTATCTCGATTTATCAAGGGTCTCTCCCATTTACGACCCCCTGTGTCCAAACCACTGGTGACTTGGAATCTGAATCTTGTCTTAGAGCAGCTCATGCTCTCACCATTTGAACCCATGGACTCTGCTCACATTAAATACCTCACGTGGAAAATGGTCTTTCTCGTAGCATTAACATCAGCTCACAGAATCAGTGAGTTACAGGCCTTAGTTCACTATAATTCATACCTTCAATTTTACCATCATAAAGTGGTCCTTCAAACTCATCCTTCGTTCCTCCCGAAGGTAGTCTCACAGTTCCACCTAAACCAATCAATAGAACTGCCAACGTTCTATCTGAAACCATTTCAAAACGACAGACTCTTGCACACACTGGACTGCAAAAAGGCTTTAGCCCAGGGGTCGGGAACCTTTTTGGCTGAGAGAGCCATGAACGCCACATATTTTAAAATGTAATTCCGTGAGAGCCATACAAGACCTACCAAATTAATTTACTACAACCCCCTACTCTCCTGATGCCCCCCCCCAAGACCTGTCAAATTAATTTACTACAACCCCCCACCCTCCTGACCGCCCCCAAGACCTGCCAAAAGTCCCTGGTGGTCCAGTGCTCGCAGACAAATCTTTAATAAAAAAGTAAAAATCTAACAAAAACCCCCACCCTCCTGACACCTCCCAAAACCTCCAAAATTAATTTACTACAATCCCCCACCCTCCTGATCCCCCCCCAAGACCTGCCAAAAGTCCCTGGTGGTCCAGTGGGGGGTCCAGGAGCAGTCCGGGAGCGATCTCCTGGACTTGGGCTGTCGGCTGCCAGTAGTCAAAATGGCGCCGACGGCCCTTTGCCCTCACTATGTCGACCCCAGTGACATTGTGAGGGCAAAGGGCCGTCGGCGCCATTTTGACTACTGGCAGCCGACAGCCCAAGTCCAGGAGATCGCTCCTGGACCGCTCCTGGACCCCCGCTGGACCACCAGGGACTTTTGGCAGGTCTTGGGGGGTGGGGGGTTGTAGTAAATTAATTTTGGAGGTCTTGGGGGGCATCAGGAGGGTGGGGTGTTTTTGTTAAGATTTTTACTTTTTTATTAAAGATTTGTCTGCGAGCCAGATGCAGCCATCAAAAGAGCCACATCTGGCTCGCGAGCCATAGGTTCCCTACCCCTGCTTTAGCCTATTACAGGAAAAGAACCCACTCACAGTCAAGAACCTCTGTTATTCATATCCTTCAACCCAAATGCACCAGGTCTACCAGTAGCTAAATGTACCCATCTCCACATGGCTTGCTCGATGTAGCCAATTCTGCTACCACAAACAAAATTTAGTCCTAGCTTCCCATCCTAATGCTCATCAAGTGCGAGCAGTCGCCACCTCAATAGCACACCTGAGACATGTCCAACCACTGGACATATGTAAGGCGGCTACATGGTCATCCCTTCACATATTCACGTCCCACTACTGCTTAGACCAGCATACTGCTGAAGATGCCAAACTGGGACGTGCAATTCTACAATCATTGACAACATAGCTGCCATAGTCGACTGCCCGCTTCGACTGGATCACGCTCATAAGAACACTGCATAATAATCGAAAGACAAAGCATGAGCGGGAGCTTAGGATTCCCATGACAGCATGGCTAATTCAGCCCTGCTATCAACGGGAAAAAGCTTACTGTAAACGGTGTTTCCTTAGATAGGATGAATTAGCCATGCTGACCCACCCACCTCCCTGGACAGTACTCTATTTTGCTATTCATACTTGTTTTATTACAGACTGAGGAGATTCTGGTTTTCTGCGCGGGAACACGCACAGCCTCACAAAGCAAAGCTTTGACATTACTTTGAAGCTCCGCCTCCTGGGCCTGATTGACAGTTCCCATGACAGCATGGCTGTTATCTATGGAAACACAGTTTACGGGAGCAAACTTGCTTTTCTTAATGTTAGTAGTATGTGAGAACATAGGAATATGCCATACTGGGTCAGACCAAGGGTCCATCAAGCCCAGCATCCTGTTTCCATCAGTGGCCAATAGAACCTGGCAAGTACCCAAAAAACTAAGTATATTCCATGTTACTGTTGCTAGTAATAGCAGTGGCTGCTTTCTAAGTCAACTTAATAGCAGGTAATGGACTTCTCCTCCAAGAACTTATCCAATCCTTTTTTTTAAACACAGCTATAGTAACTGCACTAACCACATCCTCTGGCAACAAATTCTAGAGTTTAATTGTGCGTTGAGTAAAAAAGAACTTTCTCCGATTAGTTTTAAATGTGCCACATGCTAACTTCATGGAGTGTCCCCTAGTCTTTCTATTATCTGAAAGAGTAAATAACCGAGTCATATCTACCCGTTCTAGACCTCTCATGATTTTAAACACCTCTATCATATCCCCTCTCAGCCGTCTCTTCTCCAAGCTGAAAAGTCCTAACATCTTTAGTCTTTCCTCATAGAGGAGCTGTTCCATTCCCCTTATCATTCTGGTCGCCCTTCTCTGTACCTTCTCCATCGCAGCCATATCTTTTTTGAGATGCGACGACCAGAATTGTACACAGTATTCAAGGTGCAGTCTCACCATGGAGCGATACAGAGGCATTCTGATATTTTTCTGTTTTATTCATAATTCCCTTTCTAATAATTCCCAACATTCTGTTTGCTTGACTGCCACCGCACACTGAACCGACTATTTCAATGTGTTATCCACTATGACGCCTAGATCTTTCTTGGGTGGTAGCACCTAATATGGAACCTAATATTGTGTAACTATAGCATGGCTTATTTTTCCCTATATGCATCACCTTGCACTTATCCACATTAAATTTCATCTGCCATTTCAATGCCCAATTTTCCAGTCTCACAAGTTCTTCCTGCAATTTATCACAATCTGCTTGTGATTTAACTACTCTGAACAATTTTGTATCATCTGCAAATTTGATTACCTCACTCATCGTATTTCTTTCCAGATCATTTATAAATATATTGAAAAGTAAGAGTCCCAATACAGATCCCTGAGGCACTCCACTGTCCACTCCCTTCCACTGAGAAAATTGCCCATTCAATCCTACTCTCTGTTTCCTGTCTTTTAGCCAGTTTGCAATCTACGAAAGGACATTGCCACCTATCCCATGACTTTTTACTTTTCCTAGAAGCCTCTCATGAGGAACTTTGTCAGATGCCTTCTGAAAATCCAAGTACACTACATCTACCGGTTCACCTTTATCCACATGTTTATTAACTCCTTCAAAAAAGTGAAGCCAATTTGTGAGGCAAGACTTGCCTTGGGTAAAGCCATTCTGACTTTGTTCCATTAAACCATGTCTTCCTATATGTTCTGTGATTTTGATATTTAGAACACTTTCCACTATTTTTCCTGGCACTGAAGTCAGGCTAACCAATCTGTAGTTTCCCGGATCTCCCCTGGAGCCCTTTTAAAATATTGGGGTTACATTAGCTATCCTCCAGTCTTCAGGTACAATGGCTGATTTAATGATAAGAACATAAGAACATAAAATGCCATACTGGGTCAGACCAAGGGTCCATCAAGCCCAGCATCCTGTTTCCATCAGTGGCCAATAGAACCTGGCAAGTACCCAAAAAACTAAGTATATTCCATGTTACTGTTGCTAGTAATAGCAGTGGCTGCTTTCTAAGTCAACTTAATAGCAGGTAATGGACTTCTCCTCCAAGAACTTATCCAATCCTTTTTTTTAAACACAGCTATAGTAACTGCACTAACCACATCCTCTGGCAACAAATTCTAGAGTTTAATTGTGCGTTGAGTAAAAAAGAACTTTCTCCGATTAGTTTTAAATGTGCCACATGCTAACTTCATGGAGTGTCCCCTAGTCTTTCTATTATCTGAAAGAGTAAATAACCGAGTCATATCTACCCGTTCTAGACCTCTCATGATTTTAAACACCTCTATCATATCCCCTCTCAGCCGTCTCTTCTCCAAGCTGAAAAGTCCTAACATCTTTAGTCTTTCCTCATAGAGGAGCTGTTCCATTCCCCTTATCATTCTGGTCGCCCTTCTCTGTACCTTCTCCATCGCAGCCATATCTTTTTTGAGATGCGACGACCAGAATTGTACACAGTATTCAAGGTGCAGTCTCACCATGGAGCGATACAGAGGCATTCTGATATTTTTCTGTTTTATTCATAATTCCCTTTCTAATAATTCCCAACATTGTTTGCTTGACTGCCACCGCACACTGAACCGACTATTTCAATGTGTTATCCACTATGACGCCTAGATCTTTCTTGGGTGGTAGCACCTAATATGGAACCTAATATTGTGTAACTAAAGCATGGCTTATTTTTCCCTATATGCATCACCTTGCACTTATCCACATTAAATTTCATCTGCCATTTCAATGCCCAATTTTCCAGTCTCACAAGTTCTTCCTGCAATTTATCACAATCTGCTTGTGATTTAACTACTCTGAACAATTTTGTATCATCTGCAAATTTGATTACCTCACTCATCGTATTTCTTTCCAGATCATTTATAAATATATTGAAAAGTAAGAGTCCCAATACAGATCCCTGAGGCACTCCACTGTCCACTCCCTTCCACTGAGAAAATTGCCCATTCAATCCTACTCTCTGTTTCCTGTCTTTTAGCCAGTTTGCAATCTACGAAAGGACATTGCCACCTATCCCATGACTTTTTACTTTTCCTAGAAGCCTCTCATGAGGAACTTTGTCAGATGCCTTCTGAAAATCCAAGTACACTACATCTACCGGTTCACCTTTATCCACATGTTTATTAACTCCTTCAAAAAAGTGAAGCCAATTTGTGAGGCAAGACTTGCCTTGGGTAAAGCCATTCTGACTTTGTTCCATTAAACCATGTCTTCCTATATGTTCTGTGATTTTGATATTTAGAACACTTTCCACTATTTTTCCTGGCACTGAAGTCAGGCTAACCAGTCTGTAGTTTCCCGGATCTCCCCTGGAGCCCTTTTAAAATATTGGGGTTACATTAGCTATCCTCCAGTCTTCAGGTACAATGGCTGATTTAATGATAAGAACATAAGAACATAAAATGCCATACTGGGTCAGACCAAGGGTCCATCAAGCCCAGCATCCTGCTTCCAACAGTGGCCAATCCAGGCCACAAGAACCTGGCAAGTACCCAAAAACTATGTCGGTTAGGTTACAAATTTTTACTAATAGGTCTGAAATTTCATTTTTCAGTTCCTTCAGAACTCTGGGGCATATACCATCTGGTCCAGGTGATTTACTACTCTTCAGTTTGTCAATCAGGCCTACCACATCTTCTAGGTTCACCGTGATTTGGTTCAGTCCATCTGAATCATTACCCATGAAAACCTTCTCGAACGGGTATCTCCCCAACATCCTCTTCAGTAAACACCGGCTTTACAGCCACTCTGGATACAGGTGGAGGGATGGTTTAAAGATTTATTAAAAATCTCCCTGACTCTATCCCCTGGGTTTACTCTTTTAAACAGTCCCATTGATAATGTTTCAGCGCAGCAATATCTTTTTATCAGGTGTGTAATCCATGCGGTGAGAGGAACAATAGCAAAGGCGCAGAAGAATGTTAAGGCCCCCACCTTTGACAATGTACTTATCTGCCTGAAGTGGATTTATTATATGGGATATATCATTGTATTACTAGAAAATTTACTACTGTAATTAGATGGCAGGTGGGTACTGCATGGAATTTATATAATTCTGTAAGCTGTACAATGATATATTGTATGATGATGTATAAGATGAGTGCTCCTTTTTTTTTTTTGTACCTGCCTAACAGTGTTTTGTACTTGGTTTGCTCAGTATGAATAAAAATGTTATTTATAAGAAAGAAACATGGAAGAGATGGCAAAAAAAGACCTCATGGCCCATTCAGCAAACTCCCATAGTTATCAGTTTACTATACTTATCAGTTACTCAGACCACCAAGGTCAGGGCTCTTGTTCGTTACTGTTTGAGTCCAATTTTCTCCCCCCACCCCCATGGTTGAAGCAGAAAGCAATGTTGGAGTTGCATCAAAAGGGTAGTATCAGACTTTTTGGTTAAGGGTAGTAACCGCCGCATCAAGCAGGTTACCCCATGCTTATTTGTTTATCCCCAGGCCAGAAGAGACAGTCTGTACCCAGAATTCCCTGTCTTATGGTGGACTGGGTCCAGATAGCTAAGCCCTATTCTTAAGATGTTCCTGGGTATATACCCTGCCACATACCCTCCTCATCTCACTCTTACAGGGCTGAATAATTGCCTCACAGGCCTTGAATCCTGGACTTGATTGGGGCTTCTTTTTTTCTTGGTTCTTCCATGATCCAACCAACTGATTTTGTTTGAAGTATCCTTTATAGTCTGTTCTGTTCGTGCTAGTCCTGAAGTGGTCTCAAAGTGCCTCAAATGGATAATTCCACCCTGTTACCACCGGGAGATGAGGCAGTATTCCAACCTCCATACAGGCCTTCACTGCAATTGTCAGTACCACTTGACTGGTGGAATACTGTTAATCTCTGTGTACACATGCAAGGGTTGCCTTTCTCTTATGGCTAATCCCTATACTTTTTTTTTTTAATTATTTTTATTAAAGCTTACAAGTTAACCAGCCAAAAAACAGTGTACAAATACATGGTGGAATATAGGAACCACAAGCATGCTAGCATGTTATACACCAAATGTTACAAAACATATGTACGTTCCAATACAGGTGGCATATATACAGCAGTTAGGCGCTACCATACTCATCGCCATTTACCCACCGTGGGTGAACCACCCATAACTCTACCAATTATTAGAGTATACCAGCAAACTGCTAACCTGGTTGTGGGCATATAGGGTTAACTTTTGACCCTGAACCACCCCCTTCCCCCCCCCCCCCCCCACCCCCACCCCCACCCCCCCTCTGTCGATCGGGTGACTCTCCCGGGGTGATTGGCTCGTAGATACCAAGAAAGCACACGGTTAAAAAGTCAAAATACAGTAGATGGTTGAACCTTATATCATGAGGACTGAGAAGCTAGAAAGCTGGTGTGTGTATGTATGCCAGAACCGAAAGAAACCAGTAACATCTACTCACCAGGCTGTCATAGAGGGCAATCCCAGAATGGCAATAACCTCCAACCCAAGGTGTTTACCAGTTTAAACCCCTCAGCAGCCTGGTCAACTTAGGGATGTCGTGGGTTGCAGGTAGTTTAAGAAAGACCTGGCGACTGTGTGGGTCCTATCTTCTGTGAAGATGGATGGCAATGTATGCTATATATTTCATGCATATAGAGGCGTAACAATTGCTTAAAACAGAGATCTCAGGTTAGGGCCGTATCATCTAACCACTTGGTTAAAATTGCCTTTTTCCCCACCGTTGCCGCTTTCACAAGGAAACCCTGTAGTGTTGGGGTTCTGATCCCTGCTACCCGGCCACCAACCAGTGCTCCCAACAACCACAATCCAGGCTCCTGTGGGAGTTCACAATGCCAAATAATTGCACAAAAAGTTAGGATATCGGACCAAAAATCATGTATCCGAGGGCATTCCCAGAAGACATGGTAATAAGAACCCGGTGTTACTCTACATTTTTTACATATAGGGGAGTCACACAAGTGAAGTGTGAAGGCTTTGGCTGGAGATATAAATTCTTGCCATAGAAATTTGTATTGAGTTTCCCACAGGCCCTCATTGGTGGTGATAAGAGAAATTTGGGCAAAGCATTTCAAAAAACTCTCATAAGATAGCGTAAACGCAGGCCAAGACTGCCATTTTTTTAAATAATGGTTGCAGGTATTTACCCCCCCGGGAGCGACGGCAATGCCTTGTAAAAAAAACAGATATGTTCGGACCTCTTGTAGTCTTACTAGTTAAGAGGCCAACGAGTGACGCCGTGGCCTCTACTGACTTCCAGTGTGTAGACCAAGTCCGCATAAAATGTCTGACTTGTAAATATGCATAAAAATCTGTGTGAGGGAGCCTGAATTGTTGGAGCTCAGAGAAGTTGTATAGAGTCCAGCAAGAGGATGACTCAATTGATACAGGTACTTTAGACCAGCTATATGCCATCTTTCGAACAGCATTTCCCCTTCCTCTGGCAAAAATACTGTATTATTAGTAAGTTGCAACATGGGTGTAATCCCCTGCGGTTGCTTACATTCTTTACAAATCCTTGCCCATGTTTTCCTGCAAGTGGAAACCATGATATGGCTTCGTAAGCCCTGTGGTACTTCCTTCGCCTTCACATGTAGAAGGGTATTTAAAGACGACACCCCATACCATGCCCTTAAAAGTGGATATGGTAAATAATAAGACTCAAAAATCCAATCTCGTATAAATCTTAAATTACATGCCATATTATATTTCCTCAAATCCCCAGTCCCCCGCTTTGACAGGGTTGCTGTAGTATGATTAGAGGGATGCGAGCTTTCTTACCCCTCCTCCCCCCAGAAAATTACGTAGTACCTGATTGAGTTTTTTGATATCCTGTGGGGAGAGCCACAGAGGAAGCATCTGTAAGATGTACAACCACTTGGGTAATAAAATCATTTGGTATAGATGGACCCGACCCCTTAAAGATAACTATAGTACCTTCCATCTGTTAAGCTTAGCTAAGGTGGAATTGAGTTGGGATTGGATATTTAGCGAGTAGATATCTTCCAGGGCCCTTGGAATCTGAACCCCTAAATATTTGATCTTGTCAGTAGCCCACCTAAGCGAGAACTGGCCTCTCCAGGTGGCTCCGTACATTGTTTATAATATCCATTGCCTCTAATTTTTCCCTATTTATTTTTAGACCAGCAAAAGAGCCAAACTGAGCTTGCGTAGATAAGAGGTGCTCCAAGGAATGTCCGGGTGGGTTATAAACACAAGGACATCGTCTGCAAAAGCGGCCACCTTAAAAGTATGGTTAGCCCTCACAAATCCTTGAATGTCTTTATGTGCCATCAGTTTGCGGAGCAGCGGATCAATAGTAAGGATATTCAGTAGAGGGGACAAAGGACACCCCTGGCGCACTCCCCTCTGGATATTTATCGGCTCCGAACACGAGCCATTCACTGCGATCTTAGATCGGGGTGACGTGTATAATAAATGAATGTATTGAATAAGGTCTTCTTCCAGGCCATATCTCGACAGCACAGAAAACATACAAGACCACGACACCCTGTCAAAGGCTTTTTCGGAATCAAATCCGATCGCCAGTGCTGGTTTTCCTAGTTGACAGAACTGCTTCGCAGATAATAAACAATATGGCTAGTTGCAGTTTGGCCCTTCACAAAGCCCACCTGTTATTCTAAGATGAGATGGGGTATCACCAAAGCTAGCCTCTCTGCCAGAATCTTAGCCAGGATTTTTAAATCACTGTTTAGTAGGGAGATTGGGTGATAAGATTCTGGCTTTAAAGGGTCTTTCCCGGCTTTAGGAAAAACAATGAGGTGTGCAGTATTAAGGCCTGTCGGGAAACTGTTACGGGTGAACCCATCCAATTAAAAATCAGTCAGTGGGGCAGCAAGATGTACTTTAAACATTTTATAAAAGTCGTAGGAAAACCCGTCTGGACCCGGTGATTTTCCAGATGCCATGGAGTTAATAACTTGTAGCACTTCATATGATTGAATGGGGCGGTTTAAAAATTCTTTCGGCAAAGTGGTGATCTGGGGCAAAGGGAGGTCATGAAAGAACTACTGCTCCATCTCAGGAGACGGTTCATGATCTGCTTTATAAAGGGTGGCGTAAAATGTCTGAAACACTTCCCCGATATCCCCACTTCCCATCACTGTATGTCCCAGTGAATTTTTCATGGAATGAATCGTGGTTGGTACTAAATTGGTCAATGGTCTCCCGACCTTATTACCAAATTTGAAGAAATTGTGTGGAGCTACTTGTAAAGCTTTACCTGCTCAGATTTGTAAAACTGTATTTAACTGAGGTGGCTGAAACATCATTTTTTATTGTCTTCTGTCGGGGCCGATAACCACTTTTCCCGTGCCTGCTTGGTCAGGGTATCTAAGCATATGATGTCCCTATTTAGATGTTTGTACCGTGCACTAGTGTAGCCAAGGATCTCTCCCCTCAAAACAGCTTTTCCTGCTTCCCAAAACAGCTGTGGGTTGTTTACATGAGACGCATTGTTCTTCTTATAATCCTGCCATTTTTCTATTAAGAAAGACTGAAACTCCTTGTCCCCCTTGAGATCTTGGGGAAATCTCCACAATTTAGTACCTACATTCTTGGGTCCCAAGGAGATTGTCATAGAAATCGGTGAATGGTCCAAGATCACGGAGGTCTCCACATCTGCACTGGTCACCTGATGAAAAGCCTCATTGGCTAGTAGAATGTAATCGATTCTAGAAAAAGAATTATGGGGATTGGAATAAAATGTATACTCCTTCTCCATCGGGTGCAGTGTCCTCCAGACATCCATCACCCTTACCTGTGTACATACCACATCTGCACCTTCCCCTCTTCTTCCTGATTTGAGCCCCCCCCCAAAGAAGATCTGTCTAACTCTCCGTCCATAACACAGTTGAGATCCCCAGCCACTATTAACAGTCCCACTCTGTGACAATAATACCCCTGTAAATTCTTTCAGATATTTCTGTGGGTTGATGGTGGGAGTATAAACATTGCAAATGATAACCATTGACCCTGCCATCTTCCAATCACCAGCACATATCTGCCTTCCGGGTCTGATATGGTGCGTTCCAGCACAAAGTCAGTGGACTTATTTATGAGTATCGCCACCGCAGCCTTGTGGTAGCAGGCCTCCGCATAATAACAATCGCTCACCCATTCCCGGCGAAGTTTAAGGCTTTCCTTGGCATTTAGGTGTGTATCTTGGATGCACACTATATCGCTGTGTAACCTCTTTAGATGTGACAGGATCTGTTTCCTTTTAATGGGTGAACCCAGGCCATGTACGTTCCAAGATACCAACTTTGCCATGAAAAGGAGAGAAGTGGGCATATTCGCCTATGTAAAATATAAGAACAGGTAGGGGCAGAGTGTCCCAGCTTCCCCCCCCCCCCATCACCTCCAGATGAAATTGAAATGAAAACATGTGACTAGTAGAGGTTGTCATACGCAGCACACTTGCACATACACATGGTCTCGCAGTCAGTCTTCTAAGCCAGTCAACACACATCCATACCCGATCACTACCCAATACTTGCCCAATCGACTCCTATACCATCCCCCCCTGAAAGTAAAGTATACAAGCGACCTGACTTTCCCATGTTAGCGGGCGTTTGGTCACGGAGAGCACGCTTATGAGCTGCTTGGGTGCCACAGCCCCCGTAGTCAACAGACCAGCTTTTACAGGCCTGTAAGGATGAGCCACTCGTGGGCAACTTGCAGGCTCCGCCTGGGGCTAGCTGCATTCTCTGGCCATTGTCCTGGGCTACATCCAGCAATAAACTATCACTGTACAATAATTCAGTTAACAACCATATCAATGTTCTCTCCTACTTTGGTGGTTCTTAAGTGGGTAGACCACAAGCAAGACATCCCTTCCTGTTTCCTGGCTGTTCCTTTGTAGGATTTACACCCATTTGATTCTGCTTGCTCTTCCCAGTTCAGTCCTCAAATTTCATTTTCTTTTTTTTTAACTAATTTTTATTGAAGTGAAATAGTACAGCAAACAAGTACAGTACCGATTATAAAGTAACAATGAGGATAGTGATTATATACTCAAAAGACAAGGAACTCTACTTGCATGTTACATGCCACTTTCCTATTTTTGTAATTATTTAGTCATTCCTCTGCCCGGTATGCTCACCTAGTTATGGACTACCCACCCTAGGAAACCCCTCCCACACAATACTCATCCCCAAGAATAGTCACACAAACACACCACATTCATCTCCACACACAACACATACTAAAGGTTTAAAAAAAAAAAAAAGTGCTACCGTAGCCCAGACTAAATAAATAAATTTCCATAATGCTGTGGACCCTAAGTGGTCTTCTGTTTTAAGATTTCGTCCCATAGAGCAAAATAGCCTCTTAAAGAGAGCACTTTACTCTTGCTACTAACGACACCCTTTTGCATATGTTCCAAAGCAGCGTGTACTGGGTCATGGCTTACCATTCCTGAAAACAGGTAAATATCATTGTGCCAGTATGTTAAAATCACTTTTTTTGCTAAAGGAAGCTACTATGAACCGCTAACCCCCTCCTGGAAAAGAATGAAAATAGTCAAGTACAGATAAAGATTTCCCTCCCGATTAATGGAGTAGTTCAGTGTTCTCTCAATGGCTACATGAACCTTTGCCAATAAACCTGCAGTTTCGGGCATTCCGAGAACATATGACAAAAAGCTCCACGCAGGTGAGAGCATTTCAAACATTCATCAGATTCCAGAGATGCATACGTTCCCCTTTGTCCTGAGTTAAATAAATATGATGTAATATATTAAACTGAATTTCTTGCAGGTTGGCAGGACCACGGCAAAAGCTCTGCTAATATCTGACTTGGTTACCTCGAGTCGCAGATCAGCATTCCACTGCCTCTAAGCGCACAGAAGGCATAGACTCTGAAAGAAAACGAACTCGTATTCCAGTTTTATTAAAGCGTGTAGAATAGTTTCCAAAAAGGTTTCTTCCGCATCAGATAAAGTGAGAAGTGCCATATTTCTAAGACTAATGGATATAGCATAATGCCTACACTGCAAGTATGCAAAAAAGTGTGCTCTAGGGATATCCCAAGTTTCCTGACACTGCTGGAATGAGAAAAATGAATGCTCTTCAGAATCTACCCAATGCCCAAGACTAGACCAGCCCCTTTCCCGCCAGGTGTGGAACACTGAACGTTCAAGACCCACAGAAAACTCCATATTGCCCGTAAGCGGCAAGAAGGGAGTCACAGTGGTAGGAGCTCTGTGTGTGAACTCTTCACCACTGCCACGCCCTCTGAAAGGCTCCAAACCAAAAAGTGTTAAATTTTAAACCCCTGATGGTAGACTTAGGAAGATGAAGTAAGTACATCCCCTGATAGGGATTGGCCCACTTGTCCAATAGCCCCTCTGCATCAAATGTATTATGACTAGAAGCTCAGTCCTGGATATACCGCAAAAGGTAGGCAACATATATATAGACACATGTCTGATATGGCTAAACTCCTTCGCCCTCTTTCCTGCATGAGAACACCTAAGCTAATCCGTGGATGTCTCCCTTGCCATAAATTAGAGATAATGGATCGAAGGTTCAGAACATTAGACCGCTTTAGCCATAGGGGCAAAGCTTTTGGAGAGGATATAATACCTTGGGAAGAATTATCATTTTCACTACAGCACAACACCCCATTAAAGACAATGAAAAGAAGTGCCTGAATGCTTCCCAATGTAGTTCCTAAATTCTTCATGTACAGGCCATGGGTGGTGCGTGCGAGATGAAGTCCCAGGTTCTTCATACTCCCCACACTCCCCTTGAGAGGAAAAACACCTCTCCATTGACTAGGTAGATCAACATCAAGCAGAAATGCTGTAGGTTTGTCATAATTTGTAGTCCATAAAGGGAACCATATGTATTGATGCAATCCATATCACTTAGGCAATCTTGCGGGTTGGATATGAAAAGAAGCATATCATCAGCAAACATACTGAGTTTGACCACATTCATATTATGCAGCAAAATGGCCAAAACATAAAAGAAGGGGAGATAGAGGACAGCCTTGGCGTGTTCCTCTCTCCAACATAAAGGGCGAGGATAGCACTCCATTCACCATGACATGTGCCCTGGTAGTGACATACAAAGTTTATATCCATTGAATAAATTGTTGCCCAAAATTGAACTGTTCAATCACCCACCAGATATAGGGCCATTCCACACTATCAAACGCTTTTTCCGCGTCTAACCCTATTAACAATCCCTCTGTCTTGTGATGCTTTTAACACATTAGTCCTCACATTTGTATATGGTGTTTTAAATACCTTCTAATTTACTGCTGCTTTAGTGTATCCACCTGCTAATTTAGATCTCTATACATTTTCCCATACCAACAAGTTCATTAAAGTGTTTGGGTGTCCTCTTTATCTGCAGGCTTTGGCCACCATCCCCAGATAAATCTAGTTTAATGCCCTCCTCACTAGGTTATCAAATCTATGAACAGAGCGAACACTTTTTTTTTCCATTTCTTGTTAAGTGTGTCCCATCTTTTCTCAGCAGACAGCCTTCATTGAATATTGGACTATAATCAAAGAAACCAAAGCTTTTGCAGCCATATATTCGTCTCTGGGATAAATCTGTCCCTAATCATGCCTTTACCCTTGATTGGGAAGGATAGATGAGATACCACCTGTTGGCCTTACCTAAAATTAACTCCTGGTTAATGCATGCATTATATTGTGCTATATTAGGTGTGCTCCTGTCTTACATTCATGCCTCTTGGTGGTGGTGTCTGGGGTTTTGATGCAGGAGGTAATCTAGCCTGGCTTTAGTAATCCCATTCTGCTTCCAGAAAAAAGTGATGAACAAAAGCTCCTTGCAAGTTCTCCTTATCACCCTCTGTCTTCAGCAGTTGCAAATAGAGGATAATAGGTAGTTGACACCAATGGAAAGGACTGATATATCTGATAGACAGGACATTTTTCACTAACTCCTAAAACTTTTGCCAGGTGCCTAATTTTTAAAAATTATTTTTCCAGCGCCGCATGTCCTGTATTGTAAATTTTTTTTTTTTTTTTTTTAAGTTTTCTGAACTGTAATTGCGCGACAGAAGCATTCGTTTGACTTTTCACTGCTGCTTTGAAGTAATTCTGGAACTTTTATCTTTTTAGTTTCAAGGACAGCTTACCTCTCAGGTCACTCCTGGCGGCAGTACTCTGCTAGCAAATGTCATTGCTGCTTACAGAAGACTCAGCTCTCAACCACCAAAAGGTATGGAAACCCGAGAACATGAGCTGTTCCTAAACACATGCTGCTAGAAGTGAAGTATCGCATATCTATAGTGGAACAAACTCTTACCACAGTTTGTCCTGCATTGATATTCATAGAAAAAAATGTCATCTTAATCCATAAGCTTCACACAAATATTAGCAGTCCTTGAATATTTATGTAAAGTTGACTAGGTTGACATGCTCCCCTGAGAGCATAGTGCTTTAAAAGTAGTGTCTTTTATAGCAGGGGGATTGCTTTCTGAGTCAGTGCTTCTCAACCTTTTTTGTTTCGCGACACAGCTAGCACAGGGTTCACTTTGTAGTGGCACCCCAACCACTTCCTCTTCTCTTCCCTTGCTCCCCATCCCATTGGCATCATCTTCTCTTTCCTCTCCACCACCCCCTGGCATCATCATCACTTTCTCTAGCCCTCATTCTCTGCCCCCATGGCATCATCATCATCACCTTCCATCCCCCACCATCTCTTCCCCTCCCATTATCATTGCCATCCCTCTCCTCCTACCCCCTCATCATCATCATCATCATCATCACCTTCCCTCTCCTTCTACCCCCTGGAATTATCATCCTCTTCTCTCTTCACCTTCTCATCCTGGCATCATCATCACCACTATCTTCTCTTTCCTTCTACCTCTATCCCCACCCCCTGGCATCATCATCACATTCCCTCTCTCCCACCATCTCTTCTCCTCACCCCTGGCATCATTACCATCTTCCCTTTCCCTCTATCCCTCTCTCTCACTCCCTAGTATAATCACCTTCTCTTTCTCTCCCTATCTTCTGAACCTCTCTTGTATCATCATCATCATGCTTTTCCCTCTTCCCCACTCCCTGCCATCACCTTCCCTCTTTCATCATTCCCAGGCATCATCATCACCTTCCCCCTCCACCCCTCTCCCCCACTCCCAGACATCACCTTCTCTCTTCACCTCTCCTCTGCAATCATCACCACCTTCCCTTTCCTTCTACCCCTGTCCCCCTCCCCCTGGCATCATCATCACTTTCTACCACCTCTTCCCCCACACCCACTCATATCATCCTCACCTTCCATCTCCCTCCATCTGGCATCAATTTCCTTCCTTCACACTCCACCTCTCTCCCTTACCCCCCTCAGCATCATAATCACCTTTCCTCTGTCTCAACCCCTCTACCTCCACCCTCTGACATCACCATCTCTCTCCTGGCATCATCATCATTAACTTCTTTCCCTCCACCCCAAGGAATCGCCTGCCTTCTCCTTTACTTCTTGGCATCATCGTCTTCCCTCTCTCTCACCCTCTGGCATCATTGTTTTCCCTATCTCTCCCCCTCTGCCATCATAGTCTTCCCTCTCTCCACCTCTTTGAAGCAGCATTGTCTTCCCTTTCCCCCCGTCTCCTGGCCTCATTAACCTCCCTTGTCTCCTCCACCCCCAATCCTTGAACAGCAGAAGTCTGGGAGCAGGCTTGCCCATTGCTGCAGCTTCCACCTCTGCCAGCTTCCCTCTGCAGTCTGGAATGCATGAGGGGCCAGCAGGTCTCACAATCCTACAGAGCCTCGAGCAGTGTCCACTGCAGAGGGAAAGCAGTAGTAGCTGCTAAGTGCTTCTCTGACTCCCCCTGCTGGTGGGAGGACATCCTGCAGGCCCAGGGGGAAAGGCGAAATAAAGACTGCAGCTGCGGCACACCTGCACTTCAGTTACGGCACAGTAGTGTCCAGCAGTACACCGGTTGGGAAATGCTGTTCTACGTTCTTACCTCCATAACTTAGGGTTAGTATATATGAATAGATCTTGTGTTTTAGTACCTGATGACACCCTAAATGCTTACAGTACCTAAATCTAATCTACCTTGAAGTGGCTGAAAGGCAGAATATGAATTTAAACAAACATACAAATAAACAACCCTAGCTCTCCATTGCCCAGTCTGGATCATTCCTCAAGCAGCAGCTTCCTGACAGGCCGATTATTGGAGATGTGGCACTTGAAACTAACAGAAAAAAATAACTTGTGAGGTACTCTTCTTGTCCAAGCCATTTATTAAAAAAATATATATATCTTATTGTTTTAATACACCTGGTTATTTTAATGTATGTTTGAACAGGGTTTGAAAAATATTTTCCCAATGGAAAAAATGGCAAGAAAGGAAATGACTCCAAAGGGTCATCTGGCGATGTACAAGGTGTGTGGTAACTAAGTCTGAGATTTTTTAAACAGTCTCTATGCCCTTGCTGCTGTTTTTGTCCTCATTCTGAGGAAGCTAACTTCCCATGCTTGCTTCCTTTACTTACGCTTGTCTGTTCTCTGGATTTGTCTGTAATTTAATTAGCTTAATCCTCCCATATGGTGTATTAACTTTCATCTTTACACTCATCAGTGGGAAAAAGATTATAGAACAAGGGGTCAGGAGATGAGGCTAGAGAGGGGCAGACTCAAGAGTGATGTTGGGCAAAGATTTCTATACTGTGAAAGGGTGGTGGGTGCATGAAACAGCTTGTCAAGTAAGATGGTGAGGGCAAAAATGATAGGATCACCCACAATTGTCCTTAGATGTGAGGATTTATGGTATTGGAAACAGGGTAAACAACATGGACCTTGCTGTCAAGTTCTATGGCTCCCTGTTCAGATTCAGGTTTAATCTATTGTGATTAAGAGTGAGAGGAAGGTGTCCTAGTGGAGGTTCATATGCATCATTTAGCATGAAATGCACACCAGCGTAAAGGAGATTATTTATATTTATATACATCTGGTGCAACTAGTCTGACATCCATTAACATCATTGAGAGGTGAGCCTTCTTAGAGGATCACACGAGTAACTGCACTCATGGGCAAAAAGCAGGCCACACATGGGTTCTGGCATTCTGTTTATTGGAGATGTGAACATGAGAAAATCCATTCAAATGGTTTGCTCACAGTAATCAGAACTAAATGTATGGTTTTTAACACTTATATATTTTTTATTGCCTGTCCTAGGTACAGTGTATAGGAATATGAAAAAACAAATCTACTTTCTTGTTTTTAGAAGCAAAGCCGAATGGCCAGCAGTCTTCCGGTGGAAGCAATGGATCAGGTGGAGGTGGAGGTGGAAAGAGAGGGGGCAGGAAAGACAATTTCACCTGGTGGTCCAGACTACAAAAGGTCCTATGTTCACCATTCTTTCATGCTTCACATTTATTTTTTTATTTTCTTCAGATAAGAGTTAGTAGTTCTTAATCCCAGAAGAGAGCCTTATTTCCCTGTACGTACCAGGATCAGTCCAGGACACCTGGGTTGTGACTCCGCACCAGTAGATGGAGACAGATTAAAACTTGTGGGCGGAGCCATATATAAGCCCCTGTGCCAGTCACAGCCCCTCAGTCTTACTCTGTCTCCAGTAGATGGTGCAGGTCCAGTCACAGCCCTGCCTGACCTGATTCTGGTGTTGGTGTTAGTCAGGTTTGAATTTTTTGGGCTAGGCTTTTTTGTTAGGCATAGCTGTTTATATACCAAATTGGGGTTTTTTTCTTTTAATCCCTTAGTCTCGGGTGCCCTGCCTCCCAGGGGAGTTGAGAGGTCCTGAGGGGACTACCCTCCCCCGGTTGAGGCCGCTGCCAGGGTTGAGGACCCGGCTGAGCTAGTGGCAGCGTCAGGGGTGACACCAGGGAACCTGGTTCACTCACCCCTGCAGGAATAAGGGCTTTTCAGTACCAGGGACAGCGTTTTTGTTTGTAAAAAAAAAAAAAAAAGTTTTTACTTTTGTTTTTGCGGCTCTCTGTTACCTGGCGTCGCCGCTCCGTTTTTGTCGGTGGGGGGGCGTCATTGGCAGGGGGGAGGTCGCCGAATTGCGCTATTTGTTTGTTTTTAATTTTTGTGGTAATTTTTTCGCCGCGGCCCCGTTTTCTCCCGCGTTTTCGCCGGCATGCCGCGTGCTGCACAGTGCAGGGCCTGCGGCTCGGCGCGCGCGCGTCTTTCAAGGGACAGCCTTTGTTCAGCTTGCGTCCCAGGTGATGAGGGACCCTCGGCAGCGCCGCGGGGGGCTCGTTCCCGGGTCGCGCGTTCGCTGTCGCGCGGTGGTAGCTCCGCTGACAGGCCTCGGGATCTTTTCCCGGTTAGTGCGGGAGTGGCGGCCATCTTGGCCACCGGCCGGGAAATTTCGCGGGAAACGGTGGGGGCCTCTTCCTTTCCTCCTGCGCTTTCCCCACAGCGTGTCGCGGCAGGGGAGGTTCCCTCGGAGGGGCTTCGGTCCCGGGAGGCTTCCGAGAGTGATTCTTCGGATTCTGGTGATTTTTCTGAGGATTTTGCGCTGTTGCTGCGCAAAGTTCTCAAATACAAGCGCAGCAAGCGCATCCGGGGGAATGGCTCGCGTGCGGCCGACCACGGGTCCCCTCCACGGAAAAAGAAGTCCAGGAAGGGCGCGGAGATCGCCCACGGTGCGTCCCGGGGGAAGCGGCCTCCCAGGGGGGTGCCGCAGGAATCGGATCCCGAGGATTCCCCTGAGGATGATACGGAGTCCGCCGAGGAGCCCCTGACGGGGGCCGGGAAGGCAGCAGTGGATGGTACTGCACAGCCCATTGCAGAGAAAGCTGCACAGGCTGCAGAAGGGGATGACCCCAAGGTGGTGCGGCTATTCCGCAGAGAGGAACTGGCACCTCTCATCCCGGCCATTCTCCAAGAATTGGGAATTGAAGCTCCTCCGGTGGTGGTCCGCCAGGAGGCGAATATGGATCCTGTTCTGCTCGGCCTCACAGGACCGGCGGTCGCCTTCCCTTTTCATTTCTCGTCCACGGATATCCTTTTCAAGGAATGGGATACTCCGGAGTTAGGTTTGAAAGTCAGCAAGGCCATGGATAAACTCTATCCTTTACCGGAGGAGGCGCTGGAGCTCCTCCGACTTCCAAAAGTGGATTTGGCGGTGTCCGCTGTCACGAAGAGGTCTACCATCCCTGTCACGGGAGCGACGGCCCTCCGGGATATTCAAGACCGAAAGTTGGAGGTACAGCTCAAAAAGATTTTTGAGGTTTCCGCCTTGGGAGTTCGAGCTGCCATTTGCACGAACTTCGCTATGCGAGCTAGTCTGCGCTGGGCCCAGGTACTGCAGGCGAATGCAGATCTCTCTCCGGAGGAGGCTTCCCAAGCAGATAGGTTGGAAGCAGCTATCGCATATGGGGCCGATGCGCTCCATGATCTTCTACGCACTTCAGCTAGATCCATGGTGGCAGCGGTGTCGGCACGCCGCCTCCTTTGGCTGCGCAACTGGGCGGCGGATGGTTTGTCCAAGGCTCACCTCGGGGCATTGCCCTTCAAAGGGAAATTGCTGTTTGGTAAGGAATTAGATGACTTGATGGTTTCCCTGGGTGAGAACCGAGCGTTTAGGCTGCCAGAGGATAGGACCCGGTCGCGCTCTTCGTTTTCTGGCAGAGCCCGTTTCCGGGGTCCCCGGAAGTCCAGGCCGCAAAGATCCACCGGACCTTCGTACAGGCCGGCCTCTTCTCGAAACACTCACTGGCAGCACTCCTTTCGGGGCAAACGCTTTGGCAGGCAAGGAGGAGCCCCGTCGGGTACGGGTTCCAAACCTTCGCAATGAAGTTCGGCCGGCCCATTCCTCGTCGCGCCCTCAGCACGCTGTCCCAAACGTGGGGGCGCGTCTATCCTTATTTCTCGAGGTATGGGCCAGCATGACGTCGGATCAGTGGGTCCTCGACGTGATAAGACACGGTTACGAGTTAGATTTTGCTCGCATCCCAGCGGACAAGTTCCTGGTCTCGCCTTGCAAGGATCCCAAGAAGAAGGCGGCAGTGCTAGACACCATCCGAAGACTAGAAAGCTTGGGGGCCATCTCTCCAGTTCCGGCCGATCAGTACGGCAAGGGCCGGTACTCCATTTACTTCATAGTTCCCAAGAAGGACGGCACTTTCCGACCCATACTGGATCTGAAAGGAGTCAACAGATGTATTCGGGTCCCTCACTTCAAGATGGAAACCATTCGTTCGGTGATCGCGTCAGTGCGGCCAGGCGAATTCCTTGCGTCACTAGATCTCACAGAAGCATACCTTCATGTGGGCATCCAGCCAGCCTTCCAGCGGTTTCTGCGGTTTTGCATTCTGGGCAGACACTTCCAGTTCCGGGCTCTTCCATTCGGCCTGGCGACAGCGCCTCGGACATTCACGAAAGTGATGGTGGTAGTGGCGGCGCACTTACGTCGGGAAGGCCTACTGGTTCACCCTTACCTCGATGACTGGCTGATTCGGGCGAAGTCAGAGAGCCTGTGTCGGCAAGCGGTATCCAGGGTGCTACAATTCTTGCAGTCCCTCGGCTGGGTGGTCAACTACAACAAGAGTCATCTGGAACCCACTCAGTCCTTGGAGTACCTTGGAGCCGTTTTCGACACAAAACGGGGCAGAGTGATTCTCTCTCAGGATCGGATATGCAAACTACAGTCTCAGGTACGACGACTTTTGTCTCAACACCGTCCGCGAGTCTGCGATTACCTGACAGTTCTCGGATCTATGGCCTCAACGCTGGCGTTAGTCCCTTGGGCGTTCGCTCACCTGCGGCCACTGCAGTCTTCATTGTTGTCCCGCTGGAAACCGATCTCAGAGGAATATTATCTTCCACTGCCTCTCGAGAATCAGGTGCGCTCCAGCCTGGGCTGGTGGCTGGATTCCAAACATCTCTCCTGTGGAGTATCTCTTCTTCTTCCCAACTGGACAGTGGTGACCACGGATGCCAGTCTTTCCGGTTGGGGTGCAGTTTGCCAAGAGAAATCGGTTCAGGGTCTATGGTCAGTAGATCAGACCCGGTGGTCTATCAACCGCCTAGAGTTCAGGGCGGTCCGTCTGGCATTGCAAGCTTTTCTACCCCTTGTACGAGGAAAGGCAATCCGAGTATTGTCGGACAACGCGACCACCGTGGCTTACATCAATCGCCAGGGAGGGACGAAAAGTCCTCAAGTAGCGGAGGAAGCATGTTCCTTGATGGCCTGGGCAGAGCGGCATCTCAGCGATCTCGCTGCGTCTCACATAGCAGGAGCCGACAATGTCCAGGCGGACTTCCTCAGCCGACACCACCTGGATCCCGGAGAGTGGGAGCTAGCGGAAGAAGCGTTTCTTCTCATTTGCAGGACTTGGGGAACGCCCCACATGGATCTCATGGCCACGTGGAACAACGCAAAGGCTCCGAGATTTTTCAGTCGACGCCGAGAAAGAGGAGCAGAAGGGGTCGACGCGTTAGCACTTCCCTGGCCGGCGGAGGTGCTACTGTATGTGTTCCCACCATGGCCCATGATCGGCAAGATACTGCAGCGCATAGAATTGCACCCGTCCAACGTGATCATGGTGGCGCCGGAGTGGCCGCGCCGTCCGTGGTTTGCGGACCTAGTCCAGTTGTCGGTGGCGGCACCCCTTCGTCTACAGGGGTTTCCGGGGCTCCTTCGTCAGGGTCCCGTCTGTTTGGAGGATGCGGATCACTACTGTCTCGCAGCATGGCTTTTGAGAGGTATCGGTTGAAGCAAAAAGGTTACTCGGACGCGGTAGTTGCTACGTTGCTGAGATCCAGAAAACAATCCACGTCTCTGGCTTATGTTCGAGTCTGGGTAGTCTTTGAGGAGTGGTGCGTGGAGCGGGGTCTTAGTCCCACTTCCGCTGCTATTCCCGATATTTTGGCTTTTCTCCAGGCTGGGCTGGCCAAAGGCTTAGCGTGCAGTTCCCTACAGGTCCAAGTCGCGGCGCTTGGTTGTTTGCGTGGTAAGATTCGGGGAGTCTCCCTGGCTCTCCACCCGGATATCTCCCGTTTCCTTCGGGGGGCGAAACACCTCCGTCCTCCTTTGCGGCTCCCTTGTCCTTCTTGGAACCTCAACTGGGTGCTCTCGTCCTTATGCTCAGCTCCTTTTGAGCCTCTGAAGCATTCTACGATCAAAGATCTCACGTTAAAGACTGTATTCCTGGTAGCCATTGCTTCGGCTCGCCGGATTTCTGAGTTGCAAGCTCTATCCTGCAGAGAGCCCTTTTTGCGCTTTTCCGATTCAGGGGTTTCCTTGCGGACCGTTCCCTCTTTCTTGCCTAAGGTCGTATCGGCTTTTCATTTGAATCAATCGATTGAACTTCCCGCTTTCGCGGTTGGTGATTCTTCCAACCCGAAGTTGAGGGATTTGAGAAAACTAGATGTGCGAAGGTCTCTTCTTCGCTATCTAGAGGTCACAAATTCTTTTCGTTTAACAGATCATCTGTTTGTGTTGACGTCGGGTCCGAAGAAAGGTTCTGCGGCGTCCCGCACAACGATCGCCCGTTGGCTCAAGGAGGCCATTGGTTCCGCGTACATTGTGCGCGGTAAAACACCGCCAGTGGGTCTTCGAGCTCATTCGACAAGATCTCATGCGGCGTCCTGGGCGGAATCTTCTCAGGTTTCGCCTCAAGAGATTTGCAGGGCGGCTACCTGGAAATCGTTGCATACCTTCATTAAACATTACCGATTGGATGTTCAAGCTACTGATGCTGGGGGATTTGGAGAGAGGGTACTCCGAGCGGGACTCTCTGCTTCCCACTCTCGATAACTTAGCTCTGGTACATCCCAGGTGTCCTGGACTGATCCTGGTATGTACAGGGAAAGGAAAATTAGTTTCTTACCTGATAATTTTCGTTCCTGTAGTACCAAGGATCAGTCCAGGATCCCGCCCGCAGTGTGGCGCTATAGTAATGGAGAGTCCGCTCATTGTTGTTTTTTAATACGCTGACCCCTTCTTTTGTTCGCTCTCCCGGTTGGAGAGTCTGTTTTCCTGTAGGGGTGTTGGAGTTATTTTACTTAGTAAGTTTCTATGGTTAGCTATGTTGGCTTTTGGATTTTTCTACTTTGACATTACGTATGACTGAGGGGCTGTGACTGGCACAGGGGCTTATATATGGCTCCGCCCACAAGTTTTAATCTGTCTCCATCTACTGGTGCGGAGTCACAACCCAGGTGTCCTGGACTGATCCTTGGTACTACAGGAACGAAAATTATCAGGTAAGAAACTAATTTTCCTTTAGGTTTCAGGCAAAAATGTTTTAAAGGGATATCATAGTGGAGTTGTTTGGGAGATTACTTAAGGGTTGTTTGTTTTTTTTAATGCATTATTAGGTGACTGGTGAATATTGGCGCACGCACTATAGATTTGTTTAAAAAGCTGCAGATTCCTGTGGGCAATGTACAGAATCCTGCATCATCCCCATTGTTTTGTATGGAACTGCTCACAAATTTTCACACACATGTACCTTGTTATCAGTCTTCCAACACAGCTCGAGTTTTATCTGAATGCAAAGCTAACACTGGTAGCCCTTCAACTTGTTATCACCAAACAGACACATTTAAAAAAGGTCACAAATTCTGACAGAAAAAGAATTGGTGCAGCATGCAGACGAGCATTACAATATAGTGTAGATATATACCAGTAGGACATTGCAAAAGCCTCTCTTTCCCTGTACATACCCGGATTAATCCAGACAGTGGGTTGAGCCTCCTTTCCAGCAGATGGAGACGGAGAAAAACTCAAGGTATCCTATATCAGGACAGTGCTCCCCCTGTGTCCCTTCAGTATTTCTCTGTCTCCAGCAGATGCAGATAGCAGAACCTGTGTCTCCCTTTCTTTGTAGCAGTTTTTGGTTTGCGGAAGTTCTTCTTCCTCCTTTTCTAGTTATAAAGGATCAAGCAAGTATTGGTTTAATTCCCAGTGTTTAAAAAGAAAAAAAAAAAAAGTTTAGTCAGGAGCAGTTTTGTTCTGACTCTTCGCTCTTGCTTGGGCCTAGGGGGTCCTGTCCCCTTGATTTATTCAGCCTACGACCCTTTTCCCGGTGGCCTCTTGCCTGGCTCTGGGGTGACACTGGTGGTCCAGCCCCTCCCTCTTTGATACCCCTGAGAAGTTTCATGCCTCGGGTCTCTTGTCAGAAGTAAAATTCCTCTGTCACTTTAAGTTGTCTGGGAAAAAAAAAAAAAGAGGTTTTTACTTTTTATTAATCAGTACCCTGGACAAGGACCGGCAGCTTACGGTGGGGGGGGGGGGGGGGAAGGAGCAGAGAGCAGTCAGCAGTTTTCTCTCTCTCTTGCTGGCAGCAGCCAGGCACAGAAGGACTTTGCTGTTCCTGTGGCAACTCCTCACCCCCCCTCCCCCCATATGCCTCGATTGCCATTTTGTATCAACATGTGGAGAGCCGGCCTGCTGCACATATCGAGCCCGTTTCTTTCCTGGAGGGGGGAAGGGATTCTGTAGTTCATCAATCCCCGGATTTAAGCCCCGTGGACTCTCCTGATTTGATCCTGGATCCTCAGGACGATATCCCCCCTCCTCTAATTCCAGAAAAAGCCCCTTCTCATTTTACTACTGATTTTGTACTTTTATTACACAGAGCTTATGTCGCTAGCTTGCTGCAGCAGGAGGATCCCCCCATAGACCCCCCCCCCACACCTGTGAAGGTTCCTATAGGCCCTCCACCTGCAAAGGTGCCTAGGGTATCTACAGACCAGGGACCCAAGCTCACAGATTCCCAGGGGACTAATTGGGTTCAGACCATACCAGGGGCGCAAAACCTGCCAGATCATCCTGTCCCACATCCACAGCTCCCGAAGCCTGATCCAGATGCAGATCCTTTAACTCAGAATCCACCGGTCGAAGGGGACGGCCCGCAGGTCTTACGCATGTTCCAACTGGAGGAGCTGGACCCGCTCATCATTTTTGTTCTAGCTGAGTTGGGCATAGATGCCCCTCCGGCAGAAGCCACTAGTACCCCGGTTTCCAGTAACGTGGACCCTGTCCTGGCAGGACCGAGAGCCTCTCCATGTACCTTCCCTTTTCATCCTATGCTAATGCAGTTACTTCTTCGGGAATGGGAAGCTCCAGAATCCGGCTTACGAGTGGGCAGAGCAGTGGACAAGCTCTATATCCCCTCCCAGACCACAGCCTAGAGATGCTCAAGGTCCCTAAGGTGGTTGCCTCAGTTTCCGCTGACACAAAGAGAACCACCAATCCTGGGGGTTGGAGCGACTGCTTTGAAAGCCCTTCAGGATCAGAAGTTGGAGGTACATCTCAAAAGGATCTTTGAAGTTCTAGTGCTCGGTGTTTGGGTGACAGCCTGTAGCAGTCTCATGCAGCGGGCAAGTCTCAGATGGGTTCAACAGCTACTCAGCACCCAGGACCTCCCATCTGCAGAGGTGGAACAGGTGGAGCGGCTGGATGCCACAGTTGCATATGGGGCTGATGCCCTCTATGATCTCCTCAGGGTGCAGGCCAGAACCATGGTTTCAGCGATGTCGGCCAGATGCCTCCTCTGGCTGCGAAATTGGGCGGCAGACTCCTCTTCTAAATCACAGTTGGACACTCTCCCATTCAAGGGTAAGTTGCTTTTTGGGGAGGACCTGGAACAGCTTATCAAATCTTTAGGCGACAACAAGATTCATAAGCTGCCTGAGGACCGCCCTAAACAGTTCAAGTCCTTTTTTTTCCTTCGCACACTCGTTTCAGGGGGCAGCTCAGGTACAGCAAGCCATGGGGGGCTTCTCAAAGAAGTCCCTCACTAGATCTCAATCATGGTCTCATTCCTTTTGTGGACGACGGCCATTCTGGGATGGTAACCCTCAAGGATCCGCCCCAAAGTCCTCACAATGTGATGCAGACGGCCCATTACTCTGATCCCAATTTAGGTGGTCTGTCCCTATTTTACGAGGAATGGGTCAAAATTACTTCGGATCGGTGAGTCCTCAAAGTAATCGAACAAGGCTACGCTTTAGAATTTGCTTGGGATCTTCCAGACCACTATTTAATTTCTCCCTGCAGACTTTGGAAGCGTTCAGCTGTGTGCCAGACTCTTGACAGGCTTCAACAGCTCGGAATCATAGTCCCTGTCCCCCTGGAGGAACAGGGGTCAAGCCAGTATTCCATCTACTTCGTGGTTCCCAAACAGGATGGCTTTTTTCAACCAATCCTGGACCTCAAGAGAGTCAACAAGGCACTCAAGGTCCCCCTTTTTCGGATGGAGACCCTGAGGGCGGTCATCGCGGTGGTTCGCACGGGCGAATTCCTTGCTTCTCTCGATTTGACTGCCTACCTTCATATCCCAATCTGCTAGGAACATCAGAAGTATCTGTTTCAACATCCTGGGACGGCATTACCAGTTTCGAGTGCTCCTGTTCGGTCTCGCCACTGTTACACGCACATTTACCAAGGTCATGGTGGTAGTGGCGGCCTTCTTCCGCTGAGAGGGTATATACTGGTCCATCCTTACCTGGACGACTGGCTCATTCGGGCAAAATCGGAGAAACTCTGCGCGATTGCAGTCAACAGAGTCTTGTCGTTTTTCACCTCCCTCGGTTGGACAGTCAATTTCCCCAAGAGCAACCTCAAGCCCTCTCAAGTCCTGGAATTTTTAGGGGCACGCTTCAACACACACGTGGGCAATTTTGTGAAAAGAGTGCTACTGCAATACTTAGAAGTCACAAATGAGTTTCGGGTCTCTGATCATCTCTTTGTCTTATGGAGGGGACCCAATAAGGGGAACAAGGCTTCTAAGGCTACCATTGCTCACTGGCTAAAGGAGGCGATTGTGTCGGCATATATCTGTCAGGGCTGGCTGGTTCCGAAGGGATTAAAGGCCCATTCGTTGCGTTCACAGGCTGCCTCTTGGGTGGAGAGCCAGTTGGTCTCCCTGCAAGAAATATGCAGAGCATTTACTTGGAAATCTCTTCATATCTTTGCTAGTCATTATCGCATCGATGTACAGGCGCCAGTTTTTGGTTCCTTCGGCAGACAGGTGCTTCGAGCGAGACTATCTCGGTCCCACCCTATTTAGGGAAGCTTTGGTACATCCCACTGTCTGGACCGATCTGGGTACGTACAGGGAAAGGAAAATTGGTTCTTACCTGCTAATCTTCGTTCCTGTAGTACCACGGAATCAGTCCAGATGCCCACCCTTCTTGCATTCTGACTTTTCTTGGAAACGACCGCTTGAAATTTCTTTCATTTACAGATTTTGGGAGTATCTCCTAAGCTTATCAGAACAACGCATATCTGAGCTATAAGGCACCGGAAGTATCTGACCATTATATGTAAGAGCGCGTTTTTGCATGGTTTCAAATTTCCAGTTCCATTTTGGAGGTTACAGGTTTTACTTGCTTGATCTTTCTCTGGTTAAGATTATAGTTTACAATTTTTTCCTACTTTGATAACGATTATACTGAAGGGACACAGGGGGAGCACTGTCCTGATATAGGATACCTTTTTAGTTTTTCTCTGTCTCCATCTGCTGGAAAGGAGGCTCAACCCACTGCCTGGACTGATCCGTGGTACTACAGGAACAAAGATTAGCAGGTAAGAACCAAATTTCCTTTCCCTGTACGTACCCAGATCGGTCCAGACAGTGGGATGTACCATGGCTGTGGTGGTTAGTTCGCCTGTTTTTCAATGAATCAGCGTGCTTCTGCCCGTATCATTGTGTATCTTTCTCTGCGTCTCCCTTTGGGTGGGTGGGTGTGTGTGTGTGTCTGTCTGTCTGTCTTGATAGACATTCTGTGTGTCCAGGTTGGACATCCTTCTTTCTGGATTCATATTTTGTGCGTCTGGCTGGACGTGTGCCTATGTCTGACAGAGCAATTCAACCATGGTGCCAACAGCAAAGAAGTCTAAGCGCTTATTTGTGCTGCATACCACATCAGGGTAATAGAGCCGGAACTTTCTATAAGCCTGTGTCAGCGTTGCCTGGATGTTCATGGGAATTTGCTGCCTTCTGATTTTTACCGGTTATGGTCCAGCTCCTTGGCCTGAGGGGAGTGGGACCGAAGGCGACATAACGCGGGTGTCCCCTCCATCGTTTGATCCACTGGCTGAGTCTTCAGGGGAGACTCACTCTCAGGATGTCAGGTTCAGGCCTGTGGGGCCTGGAATGGAGCTGTCCTCTTTTTTTTTTTTCCTAGGTAGAATTCTTCCAGGGATTACAGACCAGGGGCGGTCGTCTGAGTCGACAATGCCTACTAGTTTAGATCCTTGTGCTCAGAGTTCTCCTGTGTCTGCCACCACTTCACTTGTGTTGACATTTCCAGTTGCCTTGCAGTTTAAATTGCAGTGCCCGCTGAACCAATTAAGTTTTACTTCCATGCACATTTTAAGCATGCTACTTGAAAACAATTTTACTTCTGTGGTTTACTAAAAATGCAAGTTTCATCTCTTAATTTATTCCTGCTTTATTATCTAGTCCGTTTTCTTCCCATTGAGTTGCCAAGTAGGAGTAGGGATGTAGTCAGAAGACTTATCTCCGGTCCCTGTTTCAGCGCTGACTTGCTAATTCAGGAACGTTTACTTCTCTGCAAGTCCACATCCTGTTTTGCTTCCTCAGAAAATCAGAGCCCACCTGTGCCCTTACATTAGCTTGGTGTTCTCAGCACAGTAAACTAATAAAACACTCCTCAAATTGCAACAGTGCCAATTCTAGGGTTCTGTATTAAACAGGTCTGACTTCTGATAGTGGTTTCTACAAATCCCTTGTCTCAATTACAAGCCCTTTTCCCCCAATCATCCGTAATGCCAGGGCTGTCTCTATTAAAGAGCATAAGGCAAAAGAAGAATCAACTTAGTTTAATACACTATAGCCTGGAATTTTCTGTGCTTGGCTCTTCATCCTCAGCTTCTTGCTCCGTAATTGGCACACCCCTAGGCTGTACTCTGCTCTAGGACTAGTCACTGTTCCAGCAGGCAGCAGCCTCTTCCTTTATACATTGGAACAACTGCTTACAATCTATCAATACTCTGCTATCCAGCTTGAACCTCATACTCAATTCAAATAAAACAGAAATCCTCATCATCTCGCCGGATGAAAACCATATTCTCATCAACTCCCAAAGCGCAACACAATTCGCAAAATCAGCCATTAACCACTCCCCTTCCGTCAGAGACTTAGGGGTGCGACTCGACAACCAATTTAACCTTAAATCCTTTGTCCTCAATACCACTAAAGAATGTTTTTTTAAACTTCAAGTGCTTAAAAATCTGAAACCACTCCTTCATTTCAGCGACTTCCATCTAGTAGTTCAGTCTATAATTCTGTCCAAATTAGACTACTGCAACTCCCTCTTACTAGGCCTTCCTGCCTTATCCACAAAACCCCTACAGATGGTGCAGAATGCTGCGGCGAGGTTATTCACCAACTCAAATAAAAGAGCCCACATCACACCAATTCTACACGGCCTTCACTGGCTTCCTATAAAATCCAGGATCACCTTCAAGACATTAATGATGATCCACAAGGATATTATGGGCATTGCCCACCTAAATCTAAACACGCAACTCCGTCCTCACACATCACAAAGACCTATCAGATACAACTACAAAGGATCCTTATATGCTCCCCCGGTCAAAACCTCATTAAGAAAGCGAGCACTCTCTACAGCCGGGCCCACCCTCTGGAACTCATTACCTCCGGAGCTTCGCCAAGAAACATGTCATCAAACTTTTAAGAAACACCTAAAAACATGGCTCTTCTGGCAAGCCTTCCTGGAATCGCAGGAACACTCTGACACCGGTCAAAGAGCTAAATAGACCACAACAAATCTCATGACCACCCCAAGCCCTCAGAGCCCGCTTACGCCTTATCTGGACAGCCCACATGTTATGAAAGACACCCTTGTAGATGCAATAGTTCATTAGCTCATGTTATGCTCATGTTTATGCTCATCAACATTGTTCACTGTTACTTGTATCACTCAATTTATTTTACTATTCAGTTTAGCTATTTTTTACGTCTGTTAACGCTGTTTGACGAGTTATTGATGTCTATTTAATGTTTACGTTCTTATGTTCTGAAACTCTGTTTTATGTAACGCCTTAACCGCGACTATTTTGTTCAATGGAAACCGACCTGAATCGATATTTGTATCGAATGTCGGTATATAGAAATTCTAAATAAATAAATAAATAAAGATGGGTAGGCTATTCATGCTGTGACACTAACGCCATCTGTTTTGACTGATGCTTAGTGGCTCTGTGTCAAAGACTAGGTGGAAAAGGGAGCTGGGAAATTCCCTGTGTGGCCATCTTGTTTTCTACCTTATTTGTGGCTTACCCAGTACTTGTCTTATGTTAGGCTACCAAATTCCTACGCAGGGAGTAGGGCAAATACTGGTGAATCACCACAGTGGCATATAAAAAATTAACGAAATTCTTTTCACATTTTTTCCATCTATGTACTCACCATTGGCTTTGCAAAAGTATAGTACAGGAATGGAAGTGTTATGTAGTAGCATTTAGCAATAGCATGGAATATTGTCCCATAACACTGCATGGCCAACTGCTTCCTGTACCATACACCCATCAGATAGTGAAAACAAACCCACTGTTGGAAGCATAGCAAAACTTAAGAAGAGGTTTTGTATCTAAAGAGATTTTTTTTTTTAACAGCATTTACCAATCTGAATTTTACAAAATTCCAAGTTTTTATATTTCAGTAAAGTCAGCTTTCATGTTAAAACTTACATCTACTCAATTTGATGAATTCATTACTTGTAATATGCATAATATATTTAGATGCTACTTTTTAATTTAAACATGAGAGGCAATATAAGTGCAGCTACTGTTGAAACAATTTTAACTTTCTCTCAGCACTTTTGTTCTAAACTCAGAATGAGCAGACAGCATGACTGGCACTTCTTTTTCACTGATCACTGTGCAGGCTTTCATGGTAGAGAAACCTGCAAATAAAAGTTAGTTATGCTTCTGCTGGTCAAGCCAGAGGCCTTGATTTAACTTTTAAACAGCACTGGTGTCCCTAAAACTAGGAGTATGCAGCTCAAGAGACTCCGTCACTTCACAAATGTAATCTAATGGCCAGACTTAGGGTGTATATGTACTGTGCTGCAGAAGGAGCCACAGTCTGTCTCCTGGCCAAGGACTGTTCTTACACTGGCTGGGTGATACGGGGAGGGGTGGCTATAAAATGAGAAGAAAACCAGGTAGTTCTGAGCACTGAAGCCCAGTAGAAACTGGTTTTGATTGAGCTGGAAGCCTAATGGAACAGAGAATCTGTTAAGACAAAAAAAAAAATCCTTTAAAAACCCACAGATAGGTCAGATTGTCAGGATAATGGAGATATTCAAATTTAAGTGGGTTCTTAAGACCAAATGAATCTAGTGAATATTTATTATACATTTTCTGAATACCAGACCTATTTGCAGCTCTCGAGGACCGGATTTGCCTTCCTGTGACCTAGTAGTGTTTGGGCTCCATCAGTTGTAAAGAGAGTCTTACAATGGGCTGCCCCAAAGGGAATACATAGCCAGTGACGTATAAATATCTCACAGCCTTTCTGACATTGGACTAAAAGTATTATTTCTTTTTTTGTTTTAATTCTTTCACAGGGGGACATTCCATGGGATGACAAAGAGTTTCGATTTTACTTCATTTCCAGCGCATTATTTTGGGCAGCTATTACATACTACTTTTTCTTCAGGAGCTCAGGAAGAGAGATCACTTGGAAGGACTTTGTCAATAGCTATCTCTCCAAAGGAGTTGTGAGTATCCTAGAATTACCTGTTCAAATTTCCAGTTCAGTTCCAGTGTCAAATTTTGGTTAAAGTATTGAGAATTAGGTATCCTGTGTTTATCAACAAGAAATGCCATTAAAATATGTGGTATTGACCATTAGGGTCCTAGATTTACTGGGCAGGACTCCAGTAATCTGTGTTAATGGATGTAGTGTTTTTTGTTTTTTTTGAAACTGTTTTATTGGATTTTCTTGAAATAAACAATACAATAACAGTGATAAACACGGAAAATCAACAGTGTACAAGTCCTATGGTACAAAATACAGGAAAACGCATGACAACACAACAATATACGGACAAATGAGAAGATCGGCATTACTGTCCCACTATGGTAATCAGCTGTGTAATGAGTACCATCAGGTAACGGAATAAACCTTATTGAACAAGTCCCTCCATTGAGTCCGTATAGTCTTTCGCTTCTCGTTTCATAGTTATTTACGGAGGTAGGTATTGCATTGCCCCCCCCTCCTGATATCCCCCCCCTCCCCCCTCCCCAGTTCCATTTCAGTCAGATGCTTATAACAAATTGCACAGAAAGTCCAGCATAGGAAATTCTGCAGTAGCCACAACAGGATCAGGGTCATAATCATAATCGTAAGCATAAGCTTAAACATAGGCATGAACCCAAGCACACAGACAGTAAGGTTGGAAGGAACTAAGCAAACAATAGAATCAAGTATGTATTCTGTTAGGATTACGGTATAGTATGGTAGATCTGAATTGTAGGTGACAGGTAATCTGTTAAAGGGGACCAAATAAGCGGTGTTAGAGCCGAAGTCTTTGCAGATGCGGTCCGTGCTACTGCATGTTCAATCGCACAAAGGTGCACCAACTGTTTGAACCACATGTCTTTGGTTGGCAGGGGGTGGGCCGTCCAGGTCTGAAGTATAGTTTTTTTACCTAACAGGCCTGCCTTTTTTAAGAATACCAGATTGGTGTCACTCAAAGAGCCGGTCGTATTTGGCAGCGTTCCAAAAAGCCAAAGAGATGGGTCAAGGGGTAAATTTGTGTGGAGCAGTTGTGAGCAGAAACTAGTAATCTGTTTCCAGAAGGATAGGATTTTCTGACAGTCCCAAAAACAGTGATAATAATCCCCATCATCTTTCTGGCACTTGGGGCACTTGTTGGTGGGAACAATCCGCATGTGGTAGGCTCGAGTAGGTGGGATATATACTTGCCACATAAATTTGTAATGAGCTTCCCGAAGTAATACATTATCCGAGATTTCAGGCGTAGCTACAACACTGCGTTTGAAGTCATCTAGTGTAATTGTACAGTTAGCCCACTGCGTCCATTTATGGTAGAGGTTATCTAGGTATGGCAATGTTGTTATGGCTAGTAAGGACTTCGTTATTTTGGCGACAGATAGTTTCTTAGCTAGGCCCGGTTGAATTAGGTCCTGTATCCGCTGAGCAACTTGTAAAATCTGCGGCGAGAAATTTAAACTGCGAATGAAATGCCAAACTTGTTGATAGGCAAAGTAGTCCGAGTTTGGGAGTTTGTAAGTTGCTTGCAGTTCTGGAAACGGTATTACGTGACCGGTAGACGCTTCAAAAAATTGGTAAACGTAGGTGAGCCCCGCTCTCTGCCACCTGTGGAACGGGCCTTTGTGATACCCAGGCTCAAAGAGCGGATTACCCACTATCTGTAGTAGGGGGGTCATGCGTGTGGACAGGTGATGTTTGGTACAAAGCATGAGCCAGGCTTTCCGGCACGTGCGTAAGATTATGTAGTTTTTTTGAGGAGATGGAAGCATTGTAGATGGTAAATGCAAGAATGGGTTCAAAGACGTAACTCCATACCACTCCAAGAAGTGGGCGTAAGGGATAAACCTTGATGTGGAGAATAGCCAATCATTTATGTAGCGAAGGGTACACGCTAAATTGTAGGTAAGTAGGTCTGGGCATCCCATACCTCCCGCATCCACCGGAGCAGTCAGTATTGCCATGAGCAGTCGCGCTTTCTTTCCCCTCCAAAGAAAGATTCGCAGATCCTTCGAGAATGTTTTGTAATCCTTTTTGGTGAGCCACAGAGGGGCCATTTGCAGGATATAAAGCCACTTTGGGAGCAATATCATTTTGACCAGTTGAATCCGACCGGAGAGCGAAAGAGGCAGGGATGCCCATTGATGTAACTTCGTGGCAGTTTGGGCTAGTAGTGGCTGGATGTTTACTTGATATAAAAGATTAATGCGGGTAGGTATGCGAACTCCCAAGTACTTAAGTTCCTTAGATACCCAACGCAGAGGAAAGTCACCAGACCAACTGTTGTGTACCGAACCTGTGACGTCGATGACCTCGGATTTATCCAGGTTGAGTTTTAACCCTGCGAATTGACCATACTGGAGCTGTAGCCGCAGCACTTCCGGCAGGGATTGGGTGGGTTGGGTAATATAAACCAAGATGTCATCTGCGAAGGCCGCGATCTTGAATTCATGACTCGGCCCACCAAAACCGTGGATGGTCGAAGTTTGGTCTAGTTTGCGCAGTAAGGGATCGATGGCCAAGATATAAAGTAGTGGGGACAAAGGGCACCCTTGTCGTACTCCACGCCCTAGGTGAACATCCTTGGAGAGGAAACCGTTGGCGAGTATCCGTGAAAGAGGTTGGTGGTACAAAAGTTGGAGGTATTGCAAAAAATCCCTGCAAATTCCAAAGCGTTGAAGGGTGGAAAAGAGATATGACCAGGCTACCCTATCAAACGCTTTTTCGGAGTCAAATCCGATGGCTAGGGCGGGGATTTGTTGAGATTGGTATATTTCCATAGCTGACACCAGCTTTAGGATGTTAGCATGCGGGGATCTTCCTTTTACAAACCCTACCTGGTGAGGTGATATTAGGAAGGGCAGTAGAACGTTCAAGCGTTCAGTTAGGACCTTCGCTAGGAGCTTTAAGTCGCAATTTAGTAAGGATATTGGGCGGTAAGACGAGGGTTGCAGGGGGTCCTTGCCAGGTTTCGGTAATACTGTAATGTGAGCCATGTTAAAAGAGGGGGGAAAGTGCCCCGCAGCAAGACCCGCCGTATAAAAATGGGTTAGAGGAACAGCCAGTTGATGCTGGAGTATTTTATAGAAGTCGTAGGATATACCGTCTGGTCCTGGAGACTTCCCTGCTTGAGTGGAAGATATAGCTTGGGAGACCTCATAAGGTTGGATCGGTCTGTTGAGAAAGTCCTTTTGAGGGCCATTGAGATGTGGCAGCGTCAGATGGTGGAAAAAATCACCCTCCTCTGCTTCCCCCTTCCCATGGTCTGGAGTGTATAAGTGTTCATAAAATGTACGGAATGATTCGCAGATCTCCCTTGGATCTGTGGTGGTGGTCCCATTAGTGGATTGCATTCTATTGATGAACGTTTTCCTTCTGGCAGCTCGGACCAGGTTTGCCATTAATTTACCGGATTTGTTTCCGAATCGGAATAGATTCTGCTCTCCTTTCTGAAGAAAAGTTTGAGCTCTCATATGTAGGAGTGCATTCAGGCTTCCGAGGATACTATAGTATTCCTTTCTTCGTTGATGTGAAGGAGACAGGTTGAGGTCCCGTTTACTTTTTGCGAGCTGTTGTTCGTGATGTAAAATATTCTTATTAAGTTGCTTATTTCGCCGGTGGACGTAGGCGATGATGTCTCCCCTTAAAACCGCCTTCCCTGCCTCCCACAAAAGCTGGGGGTCGGATGTATGTGGTTGGTTGTTGTCCATATAATCCGTCCATTTAAGCTGTAGGTAGTCCTTGAATTTGTGATCATCTTTAAGATAACTCTGGAATCTCCATATGCGGTCACCTTGTGTAACATGGAGAGGGGATAAGCAAAGGGATATTGGAGCATGATCCGAGATCACCTGCGTTTCAATGGAGGCCTTCTGTATCCGGAAGAAGAGAGCCTGTGAGACAAGAATATAATCAATCCGGGATAGGGACAGGTGGGATCGTGATACATGGGTATAATCTAATTCCCCAGGATGGAGAACACGCCATACATCAAGAAGATTGAGTTGATGACAGAGGAATGCAATGCCTTTCTTAGCCGTAGTGGAGGGTCTCAGAAGCGGGGGGCTCTTGTCAATAGAGGCATCGTGCACGCAATTGAAATCGCCCATGAGAAACACTTGCCCCTGTGCATGAATATGCAGTAGGTTACAAATAGTTGTGAAAAAGGAGTGCGAATACTCGTTGGGAGCGTAGACGTTACAGAGCATGACCGAGAGGTTATTCCAGTGGCCAACCAGCAGGATGAAGCGGCCCTCCGGGTCTGCGATGCTTTTAACAGTTTGGAAATTCGCCGTTCTGTTGATCAGTATGGCAACCCCCGCTTTTCTGTTGACTGCCGCTGAAAAGACACAGGAGCCAAGCCAATCTCTTTGCAGTTTTTGGCTTTCGGCTGTCGTAAGGTGAGTTTCTTGCAATCCGGCAAGGTCTGTATGAAGGTGCTTGAGGTGATCTAAGACTTTTCGGCGTTTGATGGGCGAGCCCAGCCCGTTGACGTTCCAGGAGATCAGGTTAGGCATGTAAGAGGCAAAAAAAACTGAAACAGTTGTGAGAATAGCCGAATTGAAGCGGAGATGAGGGCCCCCAGCCTGGCCCCCCCTCCATTCTGATAGGGCTGGATTCTCTTCCGGGCGCGCACCGGCTGTCTGTGGTCTTGGTGCATAGCAGCTGATTGCAGTAGGTGGAAAGTGAGTTGAGTTTGGGAGTAACTAAGTACAGAAATGGAACTATCTCTATCTAAAACATCCCTCCCCTCCCCCCGTACATTTCCCCTCCCCATTGAGTCCAGATAATAGAAAGCCTCAATCCTGGAGGATTAGAGGTCATTTGATTAGTGTACGAGTGCTGTAGCTCGACATCATAGCCAGCAGGTCCCCAAGCGAGTGTACGCAGATTAAAGCCAATGTTCAGGGAGATGTGTAAGTAGGACTGTTATGGCTGTCGATTAGAGACCGCTAGATGTTTGGAGGACTAGTCAAAGCGAAACGGTAGGAACGTAGATGGGTGGTCCTGTCCCTTCTAAACCTGGGTGAGTGGGATGAGGCCTCTCACGGAGTCACCAATATTAGTGTCTCAAAAACATAGAAAATGGTTATGTCAGTAGCCCCTTTGGCTCAACCCTGCCCCTCAGATGCTGAAGTGGTTGAGATCGTTTTCAAAAAATCAGCTGCTGATTCAGGGGTTTGGAAAAGGAGTTGTTGATCCTTGTGCCAAATCCGGAGTTTCGCTGGGTATTGAAGGGCAAATTTAATTTTTTGTTGGAAAAGCTGGGAGCAAATGGGTGAAAATCCTCTGCGCAGTTCAGACACCCTTGCAGAGTAGTCCTGGAAAATTCTGATATTATGCTTCTCATAAGAAATGGTGGATTTGCGCCTATAAGCCTTCCATATTTCATTCTTATGGGTGAAGCTTAAGAATTTAGCTATGACTAGCCGTGGCCTAGTGAGGTTTGTCTTTTTCACTCCCAAGCGGAGCGCTCTTTCAACTTTAAGGGATCCCTTAAACTGTTGTAAATCTAGAACCTCAGGGAGCCATTGCTCTAGGAGATCTCCATAGCTGTGTCTTCGAGTTCCTCAGGAAACCCCAAAAAACGAAGGTTAGTTCTCCTTTCCCTATTTTCTAAATCATCTACTTTGTCGAGGAGCTGGGTTAACAATTTCCCCTGCGTTTCAGCCTTAGTCTCAGCTCTGAGGGCATCATCCTCCAATACAGAGATTCTGCCTTCGGCATGATCAAGACGGGGGGAGAGTTCAGCAATTGCAGCTTGAACCTCCCCTAGCTGCTCCTTCAGCCCCGCTAATTTTTCATCTAGAGCTGCTTTTATAACTTGCTCAATTGCTGGGAGCGTGAGCCCTGCTGAGATGGTATCCCCGGCGGTTTCGCCCGCGGCGGCCATTTTAGCTTTAGAGCCCCGCGTTTTTTCCTTATCTTTTTTGGCCGTTCTTGAAGCCATCGGGGGTGGCGATTTGTTCATATATTTAGCGATTGACATAAGAACTCAGTTTCTCCGATTGAACGAGGTTTTGGAGCCTTATTTGCAGGTTAAAATCGCGCTGAGGGAGCTAGGCACTCGGAGCTCAAGGGTTTCCGTCCTCCCCGGCTCACCACATCACGTGACCTCTAATGGATGTAGTTAATGTCTTTTGTCTCAGAACATATAGCCTAGCAGTGCTGGAATTTCTTACAGTGAGGTAATAGGAACCTGCTATTAGAAAAGTACATTTGAACAGAATTTTTATTAAACATATCTTTGGATTATGCTCACTAACTTTGAATTCTGAAAAAAAAAATCATAATTGCTATAATCCAAAACTAGTTTTCTACAGAAAGCAGTCAGATCACCTTATGATCTTTTTGTAAAAGGATTTTCTGGGTTACATGTGACCAAATTTGTTAGAACCCTATTTATCTATAAAACACTCTACAACAAAGTCCAGTTGTAAAAGAGAAAGGGAATCAGGGAGCTAAGGGTAGAAAATGAATCACAAGTCAACATATGAAAAAAGGGTTGTGTTGTTCTCTTATTGTTTATCATGTGCAATTTTTGTTGTGCACACATACTCATGGTCTTTATTTTTAATTGATCAGATAGGAGATAAATAAGATGTCTACAAATGTACAGCGTGAGTCTTGTCAGCTAATGCCTCTGCATTCTTACATGAATGTTTCCAAAGTAATGTTACAACCAAAGCTTTTTACTACTCTCAACAGTATCAACAGACTGACAGAATATACACGTACACACCCCCTTGCTGTCTTTTCATATAATTTGACTGGATTATCATACCAGAGTTGAACCACAAAGAGAAACTGACTGAGTTTGGGTTCTCATAATCCTTATTCAACTGGTATATGTATAGAAACAAATTGCAGTAATTCAAACCACACAAGTGATCCCAGAAGAATACCCGTTCCCTGTATGTACCTGGATCAATCCAGACAGTGGGTTATGTCCCCCTTCCAGCAGAGGGAGTCAGAGGAAAACTTGAAGGGTGCTTTCCCAGACAAAAGTGCGCCCTCTGCGTCCCTTCAGTATTGCTCTGACTCCAGCAGAGGAAAGTCACAATTTTTTGTTTCTCTCTGTTGGATGGATCATTTCTAAAAAAAAAAAAAAGAGAGAAATATTTAACCCGAGAAAGTTTGAGATCTCTTCTTCTTTCTCCCGGCTTTCTCAGTAAATATTCTTGCAGGCAGATCCGGCAGCAGGCTAGTTTAATGTTGTTTTAAACTTGGGGTAAGTCTCTGTAATTTTTTACTTCACAGATTTAGTTTTGGCTGTCTGGGGGTGCACGTTGGTGGTCCAACCTCTCCCCCGACAACAACCTGCTGCCCTGAGAAGCTGTTTACCTCAGGGCAGCACTTGTAGAGAAGCGGCATTCCTCTGCTTTAAAAAAAAATATATATATAGAGATAGATATAAAGTATAATAGGACTCTTTCAGTGGACATTTACTGAGTCGTCGTTTCTTACCTGAGCAGAGGTTTCTTGCTGTTTCCCGCTCCTCACAGCCTTCGGGGGAAGTTTGTTATAGTTTTGTTTACCTTTTCTTCCCCCATGCTGCAACCTTCGCGATGTTCGGTGTGTGGAGAGCCAGGACCCAGCTCTCCCGCCACAGCCTGTGTTTGAGTTGCCTCCCTGGTGGGGAGAGTACCTCGAGGCCAGCGAGGCATTCCTCAATGCGCTCTCAAGCGCGGAGGCTCGATGGGGGGGGTCGGCTCCTCTCCCGTCCAAAGCGGGAACGGGGGCCATTTTGTTTTCTGTGCCGGCTTCTCCACAGCAGCCCCCTGAGGATTCAGATGTGTTTTGTCCGCTGATTATGACTCCGGAGAACCCCCCTGATCAAGAGACTCCTTCGGGGGGGCCCCCCCCACTGACGACCCCACTGATGACCCATCCCATCCATTTTCTCAGCAGATTTTATTTTATCTCTGCATAGGGCTTACCTAGCCAGTTTGGAGCAGCAGCAGCATCCAGATTCTGGACCTACCCCTCCCAAGGTTGTCAGAGTCGCGGATCCCCTCGATTTTGCAGGAAGTTGTCAAGGTACCTCTCAGGTTAGGGTGGTTCCGCAGCCTGATCCTTCTCCTCAGGATCTCTGCCCACTGCCAGAAACTGTCCAAGATGTGCTGGATGATTATGTGCAAGTGGAAGGCGATGACCCACGGGTCCTGCATTTATTCCAAAGGGATGAGTTGGACCCCCTCATCCCCCATGTTCTGGCGGAGTTAGATATTGATGTTTCTCAGGAGTCGCCAGTTACCCCTTCGGGAACTAAGAAGGGTGACCCCGTCCTTGCTGGGCTGCGCCTGCCGGCAAGCACCTTTCCTTTCCAACCCATGTTACTTCAATTGTTGTCCAGGGAATGGGACTCGCTGGAGGCTAGTCTAAGGGTTGGCTGAGCTATGGACAAGCTCTACTCCCTCCCGGAGGAGTATTTGAAACTTCTCAAGGTTCCCAAAGTTGACGCGTCGGTCTCGGTGGTCACTAAAAGAACTACTATTCCAGTGACGGGGGGGAGCGCACTTCTGAACTTACAGGATCAGAAACTCGAGGTTTACCTCAAGAGGATTTTTGAAGTTTCAGCCTTAGGGGTCAGAGCCACAGTCTAAGCTCTCTGATGCAGCGCACTGGTCTCTGTTGGGTCCAACAGCTACTTGGCACTCAAGATCTGCCTCCAGAGGAAGCACAGCAAGCAGAAGTCTAGAAGCGGTAATAGCTTATGGGGTGGATGATTTATATGATCTTCTCCGCATCTTGGCCAGATCGATGGTATCCACAGTTTCTGCTAGACGTCTTCTCTGGCTCCGTATCTGGTCAGCAGATGCCTCTTCTAAGACTAAGTTGGGGGTCTCTTCCCTTCAAGGGCAAGTTGTTGTTTGGGGAAGATCTAGAGCAGATCATTAAATCCCTGGGAGAGAATAAGGTGCATAAGTTGCCGGAGGATCATCCTCAGACCTTTAGGATCTTCAACTCTACCAGAAGCCGATTCCGGGTCAGCGTTGCTTTCGTCAGTCAAGGCCACCTTCACAAAAGCTTCCTTCCTCATGGTCGCAGTCCTGGTCTCAGTCCTTTTGGGGCCGCAGACCAGCCCGAGATGGCTTCTCCCAAGGGGCCCCCTCCAAGCCAGCCCAATAAAGCCTTGCCAATCCACTCCTCAACTCTCAGGATAGGGGGACGTCTTTCCCTCTTCTTCAAGGAGTGGGTCAAAATTACTTTGGACAAATGGGTCCTGGATATTCTACAGCACGGCTATGCTTTAGAATTTGTTCGCCCCTTAAGAGACAGATTTCTCTTTTCTCCCTGCGGAACGCTGCAGAAGCAAGGTATAGTTTGACAAATGCTAGACCGCCTCTTGGACCTAGGGGCCATCCTCCTGGTACCTCCATCAGAACAAGGGTCAGGCCATTATTCCATCTACTTCGCCGTCCCCAAAAAGGAGGGCGCCTTCTGGCCAATCCTGGATCTCAAGATGGTCAGCAAGGCCCTCAAAATCCCACACTTCAGGATGGAAACATTGCGATCCGTAATAGCAGCGGTTCACCGTGGAGAATTCCTATCCTCCTTGGATCTCACGGAGGCTTACCTTCACATTCCTTTCCTGAAGCAGCATCAACGTTTCCTTCGGTTCAAGATACTCTGACAACATTTTCAATTTCAGGTCTTACCGTTCGGTCTGGCAACCGCTCCCTGCACTTTCACCAAAGTTATGGTGGTGGTAGCGGCCGCCCTACGAAGAGAAGGGATTCTGGTCCCATCCCTACCTGGACGATTGGCTCATCCGAGCAAAGACCCTGGATCTTTGTCATCGGGCAGTTGACAGAATCTTGCACCTTCTGCGCTCTCTGGGATGGGTCATCAACTTTGCCAAGAGCAGCCTTTCGCCCTCACAGTCTATCGACTTTATGGGAGCACACTTCGATACCAGCGTGGGCAAGGTCTTCCTCTGTTACGATCGTGCTCAGTCTCTTATCTCTCAGGTACAGCAATTCTGCTGTCTCCCTCTCCCCACAGCATGGGATTATCTTCAGGTCCTGGGCTCGATGGCTTCAACTATAGATCTAGTTCCTTGGGCCTTTGCACATATGAGACAGTTGCAGAGAGCATTGCTCTCCCGCTGGATGCCTGTGTCTCAAGAGTTCCAAGCCCTCTTGCCCCTGTCGGAGGTTGCCAAGGACAGCCTAAGCTGGTGGCTCTGTCTAGACCACTTGCTTCTGGGAGTGGACTTAGAGATCCCTCAGTGGGTGATCATCACCACGGATTCCAGTCTCTCCGGCTGGTGAGTGGTGTGTCAATTGCAGTCTGCTCAGGGGCGATGGTCATCAGTGCAGGCGACATGGCCAATCAACCGTCTGGAGACCAGAGCGGTTCGTCTCACATTAAAGCATTTTCTCCCTCTGGTTCATCACTGAGCAGTAAGGATCCTCTCCGACAATGCCACGATAGTGGCGTATATCAACCATCAAGCCTACAGGTCTCTCGGGAGACGGACAAGTTAATGGCTTGGGCGGAGCTCCACCTCTCCCGCCTGGTGGCCTCCCACATAGCAGGGGTTGACAATGTTCAGGCGGACTTCTTAAGCCGCCAGCACATAGATCCCGGGGAATGGGAACTCTCCGCTGAAGCGATGGCACTGCTAGTCAGACAGTGGGGGTTCCCCCATCTGGACCTGATGGCAACTCAGCGGAATGCGAAGGCTCCACGCTTCTTCAGTCGCAGAAGGGAACACTGCGCAGAAGGCGTGGATGCCCTAGTCCTCCCATGGTCAACACATCATCTCCTCTGTGTTTCCACCATGGCCCCTGGTGGGCAAAGTGCTTCAATGGATAGAAATTCACCAGGGACTAGTAATCCTGGTAGCAACGGAGTGGCCCCAAAGACCATGGTTCGCAGACCTCGTCAACCTCGTGGTGGACGGTCCTCTTCGCCTGGCACATCTGCAGAATCTGCTGCGTCAGGGTCCTCTATTTTTCGACCGGGCAGATCGCTTCTGTCTTGCGGCCTGGCTTTTGAGAGGCGCAGATTGCAGAGACGGGGCTACCCGGAGCAGGTTATCTCAACGCTCCTGAGGGCCAGGAAGACGTCCACTTCCATTTCCTATGTCCAGGTCTGGAAAGTTTTCGAGGTCTGGTGTGATTCCATCCAGATATCACCACGTCACGCTTCTGTAGTCCAGATCTTCTCCTTTCTATGGCGAGGTCTTGAGAAAGGTTTGGCTTACAGTTCCCTGAGGGTTCAGGTGGCCGCCCTTGGATCTCTCATCCGTCGCCTGGACGGGGCTCCTCTTTCTTCGCATCCGGACATAGTCCGCTTTTTAAGGGGAGTGAAGCACCTATATCCACCGGTTCGCTGCTTATGTCCCTCCTGGAGCCCAAATTTGGTTCTTTGGATCTTAGGCGGTCTGCCCTTCGAGCCGTTGGCGCAGAGCTACACTCAAAGATTTTACTCTCTGGAGGGCATTAAGGCTCTCACTCCCTTCGGGCTCAAGCAACTTCTTGGGCGGAAACTCAAGCGGTCTCGTCACAAGAGATCTGCAGGGCTACCTGGAAGTCGTTGCACACTTTTGCCTGTCATTATCGTTTGAATCTCCAACCTCCAGTTTTTGGCTCGTTTGGCACTCAGGTCATTCGAGCATGGCTATCCGGGGCCCATCCTACGTAGGGAAGCTTTGGTACATCCCACTGTCTGGACTGATTCGGGTATGTACAGGGAAAAGAAAATTATTCCTTACCTGCTAATTTTTGTTCCTGTAGTACCACGGATCAGTCGAGACGCCCACCCTCAGATTTTCATGGGTTTTTGGGATTAGCCTCCAGCTCGATTATTGGGGAGATTTCAGACTGTTTGTACCTGTTTAATGGTTCAGTTTGCAAGTTGTTTTTCTTGATGTTAAACTCAAGTTTTTCGTACTTTTTGTACGTTGTTTCCAGTTGCTTGTTTGATTTTCCATGATCCATCCTCTGTTTTCTTCTGGCTTTGATATTCTTAATACTGAGGGCGCACCTGTGTCTGGGAGAGCACCCTTCAAGTTTTCCTCTGACTCCCTCTGCTGGAAGGGGGACATAACCCACTGTCCGGACTGATCTGTGGTACTACAGGAACGAAAATTAGCAGTTAAGGAATAATTTTCTTATGCAGTAGTCTTTTGGTTACAAGCACCTTTTGTCAAGGGGAAAAGTCAGGGGGGAAAAATCCTCAAAATAAAACTGGCAGCATGTCAGCCTCTGTGTCCATATGTCTATTTCACCAACTAAGCAATGTTAGCCTATCACATGATCACTGCTAGTCCAAAGGGCTTTAACTAGTCAGAGTAATCTTCACTTTACCTTCAGAACCAATCTAATGCAGTGTTTATTCATTTTGTGCTAGGTCGACCGGCTAGAGGTGGTGAACAAGCGCTTTGTTAGAGTGATCTTTACAACAGGGAAGTCTCCTATTGATGGGGTAAAGTATTATGCCAACTGATGACCTCTTAAGTGTCCAGAATGCTAGTAAACACTGAATACCAACTGCCAGAAAGAGAAAAATGTTTAGTCTTTATTATATCTTATAAGGAGCAGTGCTGCTTACCAAAATTAGTTTGTTTGCATTACATTTTCCAATAGGTTGGTGGTATTATTTTATCTCATATATTTTAATAAGACTGATTTCTTGTAAATTGAGGCCTGAAGTCAGAATTGAAACTTAATGCTGACCTTTGACATACATTGGTATTCTGGTTAATCTATAGCATATTATCCCTATACGTATCTAGATCAGTCCAGGCTGCTGGGTTCATGCATCCCTGCCAGCAGATGGAGACAAAATTTTACTGACACAGCTACATAATCCCTGGTGCCACCTGCAGTTCCTCAGTATTTCTGTGTCCAGCAGATAGTGGTGGTGCAAAACCTGCAGTTCTACAGTCTGGTGAATAGCTTTGTGAGCCTTCCTCCCAGGGGGTTTTTGGGTTCTGGTGGGTCCTTCCCTGTCTGGTTGAGGTTGACTAGCTAGGGTCAGTGACCCTTTTGTACGTTCGCTCCGCAGATCCATGGGGGTGTAAATTTGGTGGTCCAAATACCTCCCTTTCACAAGGCTGCTCAGGCGGCTCTAGGCTCAGGGCAGCTGGGTTTTGTCAGTGTGCCTCTTTTTGAATTGGGCTGATCCTCCTGTATTGCTGGACAGCTGTTTTCCATGCTGAGGGAGTTGTGTTATTAAAGTTTAAAAAAAAAAAACAAAAGAGAAAAAGTAGGAACCAGATTCGCTGAGGTAAAGGACGGGTCTTTTTTCTGTGGAGGCAGCGTTAAGGGGAGAAGGGCTTCTTTTACCTCTCCCAACTTTTTGCAGAGTCTGTGCGGGGGTTTTCTTGCCATTGTGTTATGATGCGTGGCTCTGTGTGCTGTACACACGGCACCGGCAAGCCTGAGCCACTTAGGACTCTGTGTTATGTGTGTTTCCGGGGGAGAAGTGCCGACAGAGGGGACCTGTTGAGGCTAAACGTTGTAGGTGGCGTACCGGCTCTCGTGGCAGCTCTTCCTGCGTGCCAGCGTTCAGAGCGGGTCGGGGCTGCCTCCTCCTCAGACAGCGTGGGAACAGTGGCCATTTTGGATTACCAAGCGGTGCTGGCCATGCTGATGGAGGAGGGGGATTTCCCCTGTGACTTTCCCCGGTCTGTGCAAGCTCTGGGAAGGAGCAGGGAAGGGCAGATGAGGATTTTGCCTCAGAGCTACCGGTATCTGGTTCTTCTATTGCTGGCTCCCATCAGATTCCTGCTACTCCCAGACCTTTTTCAGCTGATTTTGTTTTGCTTCTCCATGAAGTGTATTTAGCTCAGCAGGTAGGGCTGGGAGCTCAGCCTTTTCCTCCTGTGGGTCCGAGCTTGGGTTCTAAACCTGGGCAGTCCCGGAAACGGAGGCCTTCCATGGTTCAGCATTTACTGGGTTCTGTTTCGGCTGGTGGGGATTCGGATGAGTCTGTCACTTTGGAGGGCGCTCCCAGAGATCTTGGGGCTTTGATGGTGCAGGACCAGGGGTATCCAGTTCTGGGGGACGATCCGGAAGAATTCCTGAATTCTGAGTGGGATGACCCCCAAAATGGTCCAGTTCCATAGAGAGGGAAGTAGGATCTTTGACTCCTCAAGTACTAGATGAGCTTTGGTTGAAGATTCCCCAGGAAGACTCAGACATGGAAGGGGCACACCCGGTTCTGGATGGGCTTAGAGGTCTGATGAGGGCCTTCCTCTGTCATAAGTCCATGAAGAAACTGGTGGATCGGGAGTGGGGAGCTCCCGATGTTGCCTTAAGAGTGTGGCGAAGCTTTATCTTTTGCCCGAGCAGACGTTTGGAGCTGTTTGCCCTTCCAAAGGTGGATGCTGTGGTGTCAGTGGTCATAAAGAAGACCACTATCCCAAATGCAGGTTCCGCAGCATTGAAGGATGTGTGGGACCAGAAGCTGGAGATTCACCTCAGGAGGATTTTTGAGGTGTCAGCCCTGAGCTTGCGGGCGGCCATTTGCTCCAGTTTCATACAAAGAGCTTGTCTGTGTTGGGTGCAGCTACTTCAGGACTGGCAGGTGAAGTCGGGTGTTGAGGCTGACAAGGCTGAGCGCTTAGAGACAACGATGGCCTACGTTGCAGAAGCCTTGTATGACTTGGTGAGGACTTTGTCTCGCATAATGGGTTCCACGGTGTCAGCCAGGAGATTGTTATAGCTGTGTAACTGGTTGGCGGATGTCATCTAAGTCCCAGTTGGTGTCCATGCCTTTTAAGGGATGCCTTTTATTTGGAGAGGACCTGGAGCAATTGATGAAAAATCTGGGAGAGAATAAGGTGCATAAGTTGCAGAGAACAAACCTAAGGGCAGGCAGTTTTTTTAGTCTTGGTCATGTTTTCGGGACGTTAGGAGGTCTTGTCCTGCGAGAGGAGCCCCAGCTTCACAGAAACAGTTCGCTCCTCAAGGTCAGTCCTGGAGGCAGTCCTTTCAAGGAGGCTGGAGACCCTTCAGAGCTTTCACAGGAAGTGGGGTTACAGGGGCTAAATCCTTACAATGAGGCAAAGCCAAGCCAATCTACTCCACCGTTCCTTGTATAGGAGGTAGTCTAGCATGGTTTTACAGGGAGTGGGCCAGAATCACTCAGGATCCATGGGTCCTCAGCATAATAAGAGATGGCTACACATTAGAATTTGCTGTGCCTGTTAGCGACCTGTTTCTAGTCTCTCTCTGCAGGTCATTGGAAAAGCGTCAGGCGGTACGGGAGACATTAGACCAGTTGTGGAGGTTAGGGCAGTGATTCCAGTTCCCCAGGGTAAAAAGGGCGAAGGACAATATTTCATTTACTTTGTTGTTCCAGAGAAGGAAGGCACTTTCTGCCCGATTCTGGACTTGAAGCGGGTAAATGTGGGGCTAAAGGTCCCGAGATTCCGTATGGAGACCTTGAGGTCGGTAATTGCAGCAGTGCGCAAGGAAGAGTTTCTGGCTTCTTTGGATTTGCATATTCCCATTCACCTGGATCACCAGCGATTTCTGCGGTTTATGGTGTTGGGACAGCATTTTCAGTTTCAAGTTCTCCCTTTTTGGGTTGGCCGTGGCGCCACACACATTCATTCACCAAAGTAATGGTGGTGGGTCAAGATCACATCTTGACCCACCACCATTTATGAGAGGTGGGTCAAGATCACATCGGATCAGTGGGTCCTGAAGGTGATACGAGAAGGATATGCATTGGAATTTCACAGTGTTCCTCGAGATGTCTTCATGGTGTCTCCCTGCTTTCCCCCCCAGAAGAGGCATTATCAAGGCTTCTCGATCTGGTCCAGTATCCATGTCTCAAGAAAATATGGGGCGATATTCCATTTATTTCTTTGTGCCCAAGAAGGAGGGCTTTTTTTTTGTTCTATTCTGGATCTCGGAGGTCAACTGTCATTTGCGGGTGACTCATTTCCGCATGGGAACCTTGCCTCAGTGATAATGGCCGTGCAGTTGGGAGAATTTGACCTCCTTGGATCTGTCCGAGGCATACCTCCATATCCCCATCCAAGTGGAATACCAACATTTTCTGTGTTTCATGGTGTTATGGTGCCATTATCAGTTTTGGTGCTGCCTTTTGGTCTGGCCATTGCTCTCAGAACTTTTTCCAAGGTTATGGTGGTGGTGGCAGCAGCGTTGAGGATGGATGGAGTCCTAGTACACCCGTATTTGGACCAAGTCTCTGGAAGAGAGCCACCTGGTGACCTGCAAGGTGATTTCCTTGTTGCAGGAACTCGGTTGGGTGGTGAACCTGACCAAGAGCAATTTTCAGCCATCTTTGTCATCAGAGTATCTGGGTTTTCGGTTCAACACGCAGCAGGGCAAAGTTTTCCTGCCAGAAGCTCGGATTCAGAAGTTGATGTCACAGGTGCCTCTCTTGGTGAACACCATATGCCTGAAGTGTGGTCCTATCTACAAGTACTCTGTTTGATGGCAGTGACCGTGGAAGTGGTGCTGTGGCTGAGGGCACATATGCGTCCTCTTCAGTGCTCCCTGCTGTCTCGTTGGAACCCGCAGTCTCAGGAGTATTCAGTTCAGCTCCACCTGCCGATGGAAGTCTGCTCTCACCTCCAGTGATGGTTGCAGGTGGTTGCTACATGTTCCAGGGGATTACTGGAAAGTGTTCACCCAGCCCCTAGATTGGGGTGCATACATTCATTGCCTGAGTTCAGTGTTTCTTGTTGGTTGAATACAATAATGGTTGTGTTTTTTAATCAAGTTGTTTGCTAGTATGTCCACAATTGGCTTTTGAAGAGAAAACTGTCAGGCTGATATCACTGCAGGAGTACATACACTGTGACATCAGTTTGATCTGTCTCCATCGGCTGGCAGAGGTGTATAACCCACTGGTCCTAAGTCCATCTGTCTACACTAAGGAACACAAAATTGTCAGGTAAATAGTAATTTCTCCATGTATTTGAAGACTGTGCAGGCTCTGCTGCCCTTTATTAGACCCACATGCGACTCACCCAGCAATGATGCTATAGCTCTGCTTTAGGCATCACACGAGTCCCTTTTTCAGTAGTCTGAAAAGCTTGTGTGCATCGTCAGATTTGGACCAATCTCATGTCTGGCCAATAAAAGGATAGATGTTTCCACGAATATCGGTAATCAAAAAGTGAATAAAATAAAAAATATTATAACCTATCATTGTCTCCTGGAAGCATTCCTAAACAGTTGGGTTTTCAGGATATCCATAATGAATATGCATGAGAGAGATCTGTATACATTGATGAAAATGAAGTAGAGAAGTAAAGATATCAGCTGGGGGTAGAGATGACCATAAGATACCATGAGTGCAGTGCCTAACAGTGGGGAAAAAAACTTCTGCCAAATTGTTTCATATGTGTAGATCACATCATTGTATTGGTATTGTAGAACAGAGCTAGAAACATTTAGACCAAAGAACCTCATATGTAGAGGTTTATATACTTGTTTGTTTTCTTCTGCATCAAAAATTACAACTGTTTATTTTTCTTTTGAAGCTTCTTAATTTTATTTTGAGAAAACAGTGTTACCAGACATATGAATGAAGTTTTGGGTTGGGCAATAAGTGAGGGAAATTTTGGATGGATCTTCTTCTTGGGTATTTGTATGCCAAATATCAGTTGCTTGGCCTGGTCATGTGTTTTTGTCAGTGACTTGGCCTCTGCTTGTTGTAATGTTAACTGAACAACTAGTAATCTTCACACTCTGTTTTTACTTTTATAGCAGTATGTCTGGTTTAATATTGGCAGTGTGGACACTTTTGAACGGAATCTGGAAACAGCACAGCAAGAGCTGGGTATTGAAGGGGAAAACCGATTACCTGTGGTGTATTCAGCAGAAAGCGATGGGTAAGGAGCAGTGCACAGCATAAGTCATGGATTTATGCAAATATACTCAGCACACAGGAGCACATCCCATGTTTGCTGAATGAGCTGCTGTTGGGAATTTGGGATTATAGTTATGTTCTGACCTTGATTACTGCAGGGACTATCAATTACTTCAGGTAGATTGCTATACGAGCAGATAGCCATCTACTACTGCATTTGAATGTCCTAAGTTGAAGAAGTAAAGGGCCTATACCCTGAGAGAGCCCACTACCAAGAAGACTAAAGTTTTTAAAAAAAAAATGGGAGTTGAAAGAAAACAATTTAACAGGACTTAAGTAATTACAGAAACTTTCTAATCCACTATTTGAGCTATGAATTTCAACATATATACTATCAAAGTGATAGCTGTTCAAATTATTACAAGACTTCGTAACACATGGGAAGATTGATGATGGATTAAGTGTGGGAATTGTATGATCATCTACCCAGAATGGAAGAGAACCAGATGACAAAACAGACTGTAGGATATTGCTCCTTAATCAAATCAAAATTCTACAACTAGGATATATCCTTAGCACCTTTGGACAAGAATAATTGGGTGGGTCAGCTGGTCTGTCTTTTTTTTTTTTTTTTGTCATTTGTTGCATTGCTATATAGATACATTTCTTGAAGATTGCTGCATTAGCTAATAGAAGTCTTCCTTTTATTTTTGTGTTATCCAATTATGTAATAATCACTTTACATGGATTCATTGAGCTCATGTTATGGCTATCTTTTTTTTCCTAATAATTTTTTTTATTAATTCCTTTGCTCTGAGTTGACCAAATCTCAAGTAATTTGTATGATTTACTAGTTAGACGTCTTGCACAAATTATGATGCTGGACAACAGAACATCAAGCAACTGAAATGACAAGTTGTCTTTTTCCTATACTAGTGAAATATGTTTTTTTTTCTGTACACAGATAGCAAGATGATCACATACCCTGCCCCAGCCACATTTTGTTCTGGTTAAGGTCTTATTTCCTAGCGTTTAGCCAGATGGACTCAGATTAGACAGTGCTGGGGAGGAGCGGCTGTCATGGTACATGTGGGCACCAACGACATAGGAAAATGTGGGAGGGAGTCTCTTCCGAAGGGAAACTACAGACTGGTTAGCCTGACTTCAGTGCCAGGAAAAATAGTGGAAAGTGTTCTAAACATCAAAATCACAGAACATATAGAAAGACATGGTTTAATGGAACAAAGTTAGCATGGGATCTGTATTGGGACCCTTACTTTTCAATATATTTATAAATGATCTGGAAAGAAATACGATGAGTGAGATAATCCAATTTGCAGATGATACAAAATTGTTCAGAATAGTTAAATCACAAGCAGATTGTGATACGTTGCAGGAAGACCTTGTGAGACTGGAAAATTGGGCATCAAAATGGCAGATGAAATTTAATGTGGATAAGTTCAAGGTGATGCATATAGGGAAAAATAACCCATGCTATAGTTACACAATGTTAGGTTCCATATTAGGTGCTACAACCCAATAAAGAGATCTAGGTGTCTTAGTGGATAACACATTGAAATCATCGGTTCAGTGTGCTGCGGCAGTCAAAAAAGCAAACAGAATGTTGGGAATTATTAGGGAATGGTGAATAAAACAGAAAATGTCATAATGCCTCTGTATCGCTCCATGGTGAGACCGCACCTTGAATACTGTGTACAATTCTGGTCGCCGCATCTCACAAAAGATATAATTGCGATGGAGAAGGTACAGAGAAGGGCTACCAAAATAAGGGGAATGGAACAGCTCCCCTATGAGGAAAGACTAAAGAGGTTAGGACTTTTCAGCTTTGAGAAGAGACGGCTGAGGGGGGATATGATGGAGGTGTTTAAAATCATGAAAGGTCTTGAACGGGTAGATGTGAATCGGTTATTTACTCTTTCAGATATTAGACTAGGGGGCACTCCATGAAGTTAGCATGTGGCACATTTAAAACTAATCTGAGAGTTCTTTTTTACTCAACACACAATTAAACTCTGGAATTTGTTGCCAGAGGATGTGGTTAGTGCAGTTAGTATAGCTGTGTTTAAAAAAGGATTGGATAAGTTCTTGGAGGAGAAGTCCATTACCTGCTATTAATTAAGTTGACTTAGAAAATAGCCACTGCTATTACTAGCAACGGTAACATGGAATAGACTTAGTTTTTGGGTACTTGCCAGGTTCTTATGGCCTGGATTGGCCACTGTTGGAAACAGGATGCTGGGCTTGATGGACCCTTGGTCTGACCCAGTATGGCATGTTCTTATGTTCTTATTACTAATGGGTTATGCTCCCCTGCCAGCAGATGGAGACTGAGTCAGATTTTAAAGCTGACATCACCCTATATACACCCCTGCAGTGATCTCAGCCCTTCAGTAGTTCTCCGGCTCCAACAGATGGTGGACATACCTTTCCCTGTGGGGATTGCTGTACTTTTTGGAAGGAGAAATTCTACATTTAAATTGGAGAAAAAATTGAGCCACGCTGTCCTGCGGTGATAACTAAAGGTCCCTTCCCCAGTTGAGAATTCCTGATGCGATTTCTGAGATCCCTCGGAGGTGTGCCTTGGTCTGATAGCCGGTTCCTGGCGTGGGCTTGCTGCTTAAGCAGCTGAAAGGCAGTGGGTGCAGGAAGCTGAGCACAGCAGTAATGGCCAGAGCCCTTTCCCCCCCGCAGCCGGAGACCATCTCTGTACTCGGCCGGTAAGCGTTGAGCCCAGGTAAGTATTAAAAAAAAGAGAGATTTATCTTCCCGATTCCTTTGTTCTCCTTGCTCGACGTGCTGTAGTGACATCGTTTCCAATCCCATTGGGGTAAGGGAAAGTGGGCTTCTGAGTGGGTTGAGCCCCCCCTGGTGGGTCAAGCCCCACTTTAGGATTGGTCAGCACACTGAGTGGTGGGCAGCGGCGGTGCCATCTTGAGCACGTCTTTGTGCGTGCCGTATTGACCTCCATAGACCGTTGATATACACAGTGCGTTGGCTCCGCACATGAGCGTATGTATGCGCACAACCTACTAAGCATAGAATACAGGTAAAACCGGGCGCACAAGCTGTGTGTGCGCCTCACCATGTCCCACTTAGGTACCCAAAATCTGTGCACATAAAATTTTAAGCTTGAGCCGACAGAATGCACAGTTACTGCCGCCAATGGCTTCAGCAGCCAAGAAACATAAGCACCCTTTTCTCTGCGCTGCTTGTCATATTAGGGCTCCACAGTCTGACCTGAATTCCAATTTATGTTGGCACTGTGAGGAAGCCCAGGGTAAGCTGGCCTCCCTGGACTTTACTAAGCCCAGCTCCTCCCATTCAGAGGATGGGTTAGCCACAGCCTTAACTGGAAGTACCCCAGATCTGGTTACCCTTGGGACTGGATCATCTATGGGAGAGGGAAATTCAGTGGCACCTACTCCAGTACCTCCTGGGTTAGGCATGGACCCGGCTGCCATCTCTTGGGTGGAATTTTTTCAAGGCCTTCAAGCCTGTCCGGGCGGAACCTCAGCCCTCCCTCTCCCAGTCCTATTGGCAGACCTCGAGGCATACCTCACCTCACCAAAGGGCAGGGACCTGGGCGGTATTGACAAAGAGGAGGATACAGATTCCTTGGAAGATGGGGAAATTCTCCTTGGTTTAGAACCGTATCAGACTATGTTACAGTTTTTCCATAGAGATGAATTGCCGGCCCTGGTTTCCCAAACCCTGAAGATGCTGGGAGGACCTGGGAAGGACTCTGACAGAACCAAAGAAGAATCCCATTCTGATTTCCCTACAGAGACAGCCTCTTGCTACTTTCCAGTACTGGAAGCCATCCAGGAGTTGATTGACCTGGAATGGAATGCCCCAGAAGCAAGTTTTAAAGGGACGGGAATTAGAAGTTCTATGCTCGCTGGATCCAGCAGTGAGAGTGCTTGCGTTTCCCTAAAGTGAATGTGCTGGTCTGTGCCATCTCTAAGTGAACAATTACCCCAGTGGAGGGAGGAGCGGCCTTAAAGGATGTGCATGATATGATGGATGGGGTCCATCCTTAAACAGGCCTTTGATGCAGTAGCAATGACCTTACAGATTACTTCTTGTTGTGCCCTGGTAGCTCGTTCATGCCTAGTCCTCTCTCAGGAGGTGGATGACTTGGGGGTGAATTCCGGAGCAGTTATGGAACCCGCCGCCTTTTTAGCTGATGCGGGCTCGGATCTAGTCCATACTTCGACCACAGAAGTGGCCTCAGTGGTGGCAGCCAGAAAACAGCTATGGCTGTGGAATTGGTCAGCAGACGCAACCTCCAAGGCAAATTTTATAATGATGCCCTTTAAAGGATCACTCCTTTTCAGAAGCGAATTGGAAAAGCCGGCCAGTAAATGGGACGAATCTCTAGTTCCCTGACTACCAGAAGATAGGAGAAAGCAATTACAGCGCACCTTGCCTATGGGAGGTTGATCCAAGGGCTCCCAACACTTTCGCCCCTACAGAAACTCAACATTTCATAGGTTTCGGCCCTTTAGAAGGTCTCAGTCCCTTCGTAGTTGGCAGCCCAAGAGAGAAGCAGGCTCGGGTTTAGGTTAGTCTCAAACTCCCCAATGAAATTTTGCCGACCCACCCTTGGACTGTCCCTCTTCTACCAGCGGTGGGTTGAGATCACTTTGGATAAATGGGTACTGGAGGTCATATGAGAAGGTTATGCGCTGGAATTTCACAGCACTCCTCAGGACATATTCATGATGTCTCCTTGCCACTCCCAGCACAAGAAGCAGGCAGTGGAGACTACTCTTTTAAGGCTCCTCAGGATGAGGGCTATAATCCTAGTACCTGCACTCCAGGAAAATAGGAGGTGGTGTTCCATCTATTTCATCATACCCAAGAAGGAAGGCTCCTCTTGTCCCATTCTGGACCTTAAGAGCATCAACCAACATGTATGAGGTAATCATTTCCACATGGAAACCCTATGCTCCGTGATAATGGCCATATAATTGGGAGAGTTCTTAACCTCTCTGGACCTATCCAAGGCCTACCTTACATATTCCAATCCATCAAGAATGCTAATGTTTCTTACACTTTGTGGTACTGGGTCGCCATTATCAGTTCCGGGCATTGCCCTTTGGCCTAGCCACAGCCCCCAGAACATTTTCCAAGATATGGTGGTTGTAGCGGCAGCATTGAGAAAAGAGGGAATCCTGGTGCACCCGTACTTGGACGACTGGTTGATCCAAGCCAAGTCTGTGGAAGAGAGTCTCTGGATGGCCAACAGGAGTAACCTCCTTGCTTCAGGAACACGGGTCGTAAACCTGGACAAAAGCAATCTCTAGCCCTCCCAGTCCTTGAAATATCTGGGAGTCTGGTTTGTCACCAAGTAGGGCAAGGTCTTCCTTCCAACCATGAGGATAAAGAAGCTGGTGTCCTAAGTGTGTCAGTTAATGAGCACGATATGCCCGCCAGTGTGGAGCTATATCCAAGATGCTGGTTTTATGGCAGCAACTGTGGAGGTTGTGCCGTAGACCTTCAAGGAGTTAAGAGTCAAACCTTTATTCAAGCCGTCCTGCAAAAATTCCAGAAATAGTGGGATTTTGACCGCCTGAGAGGGACACCACGTGCAACCAGTTCAACCCTCACTACTGTCACGTTGGAATCCGCAGTCTCAAGACTATTCGATTCGCCTCCAGTTACTGATGGGGGTATGCTGTCCGACATTCGTTAAGAAAACATCACATCGGTTTCCATAGAACAATAAATTGGCCAACAGGGCTTTACAATGCACCTGATAAAAGAACTAGGGGGAGACGGGGAGATATTAAGGGAGGGGAGGTGGAGGGGGGTGGAGGGGTAAGGGAAACTAATTTTAAACTGTACAAATATTTACATACAAAATATCATGCTTAAATACAAGAAAAAGTATAATAGTATACTGGGAGGAGAGAATTGAGAATTGAGGGGGGGGAATTCAGTAGGGGTGGCGAAAGAATAGGCGTGGGAGAATAGCAGAGAAGGGAAGTGTGGCTCATGCGTAGGCTTGTGTGAACAGCCAGGTCTTGAGATTCTGTCTGAATGTTTTAGGGCATTTCTCAAGGCGTAGGTGGGTGGGCATGGCGTTCCATAAAGATGGACCAGCTAGGGATATTGCACGTTGTTTAGTGGCTGTGAGATGGAAGAGTTTGGGAGAAGGAGTGTGAATGTTTGCGGTGCAGGGCGTTCTGGTGGGTCTGGAAGAGGCACGGAGGTGTAAGCTGTCAGGGAACCAATGCATGTCAGGATTGTGTATGGCTTTGTGGATAAGGGTAAGGGTTTTAAATTGAATTCTGGCAGTGATGGGGAGCCAGTGAAGTTGCTTCAGAATGGGTGTAATATGTTCTTTTCTACGGGTGCCTGTTAATACGCGTGCAGCTGCATTTTGCAGCAACTGCAGGGGGGCAAGGCTAATGTATCCTTTGAATCCTCTTAAAATGCCTGAATAATATAGTGCCAGCATATTTGTCTCAACTCTTACCCACATACACCCTAACAAGGGAACTTCAGTCCTCCCAACAGGCTCTTTAATCTACTCCTTCATTTGCGTCAGCAAGGCTAACCTGCCGCAGGCTTAATGCATTTAGTTGCTTTGCACCCAGCTTGTGGAACAGTAACCCACTGGACTGCCACAAGGAAACCTGTTACTCTTCCTTTTGAAAAATTAAAATCTAAACCTAGATATTCAGCTAAGCTTTTCCTGAACTCTGCATTTTTGCCTGTCTTATTGCGAAGTTTCCTCCCTTAACTATGAAAACAGTGTACACTGCATATTGTAACCTATGTGGTTTTTTTAATTGTTCCATTCTCAGTTTATATGTTCATGTCCCTTTCATTGCCCTTCCAACATATGTACTGCATTTCACATCTTTCTTTGTAAGCTGCCAAATGCCTTTCCTAGGAAAAGGTGGACTATCAAATATATAAATGTCTTTATCTGTGAACTGTTAGGTGCATTGTGAGAAGTAATCCAGTTTAAACACCAGGATTGTGATACACCCATCAAATGTTTGCAGATCAGTCCTTTTTCGGGTTCCAATCAGCTGACTCTTCATGGGCCCTATTTACTAAGCATTTTTCCCCATAGACACAAAATGAGAAACCCTTTAGTAAATAACCCCCCATATTTCCAAAGCAGATAATCAGTTACAATTGCGGCTGATTTTAACAGTAATTCAATTTTATGCTTAAAATTCTTTTGAACAAAAGCATTCATATTTTTTTTATAGCATCATAATTCAGCTGGTAACTGTCTGTCTGTGCCCTAAAGAGCCTACAGTATGTTTTAGCACAGGAAGAATAGAGGAATCTAGCTGTAACAAACCAGGCCTGCAGCCTTATACTGAGCCACGATGCTCAGCACCCTAAATTTCCTGCATAATACAATGATTGTCTTGTTGCAGATCTTTTCTTCTGAGCATGCTTCCCACTGTCCTGATCATTGGCTTTTTGCTGTACACACTGAGAAGAGGACCTGCTGGCAGCCGGCCAGGCCGGGGAATGGGGGGACTCTTCAGTGTAGGGGAAACCACAGCCAAGGTCCTCAAGGATGAAATTGACGTGAAGTTTAAAGATGTGGCTGGTTGTGAGGAGGCAAAATTGGAAATCATGGAATTTGTGAATTTTCTGAAGAATCCAAAGCAGTATCAGGACCTGGGAGCAAAAATCCCAAAGGTAAGGCATCGGGTTTTGAGGCCAATTTTCAAACAAAGATAAACTGAGAAATCATTAAAAGTAACAAAGGAATCGTTTACCACCCCCCCCCCCCCCCCACACACACACACACACACACCTTGAAAGTCTAAGATGTATCATCGTTAATTTCTGTTTTAAAGTAAAGGTATTACTATAATTGTAATAATTTGGTTGGGATTTCAAACAAGCAAAATGATTACATCTTTTTTCTGGTTTTTATTTCATTCTTGCAGTTGAATAAACGTTTATAAAAGATTGAATATTTTAGATGTATTCAGCCCGTAAACAAATTATCAGGGTGCTGTCACATCAAAATTCCTTGCGACCATCACACTGTGTATAAAACATCAATACAGGGCAACTGTAGGGGAGCAAGAGTTTAAAAGTACTAAATGGGGCAGAAATATAGAGTTTTAAATATATTTGGGCAAAGAAAGAAAGGAATCCTGGAGTAAGAATGAGAGAGGGAAAAACAGCCCAGAAACCTATCCAGTATACAGTGCAGGATGCTGTCTGGAAATTTTTTAAAGCACACAGCTTTTCTGTTGTGAATGCTGAGCTGGACATTTTTCTCACTCCTCTGAGAGAAATGATTCCATGGTAGTGAGTGGTGTGTGGCAAAGTTCCCTCTAAATTTTGTGGGCTGTATGCGCAAAACAGTTCTTGTGTGAAATGCAGTATTTGAAAGCGAAGTTGCTCACCGTGGACAGTGGGACAATCTGTCACACTGATGGGATTTCGTCATCCGACGGCATGAAGACAGGCCTGAACTATAGCTAATAATCCTAGAATCTTCGGCACATGCACCGACAGCTGTTACACACTACTGTCTCGCTTTACCTTCAGTCAAGTAGAGAGCTGAGATGAAAACAGAGAGCAACTGATAACAAGGAAGAAAACTTAGCAACCAGAACGTTTTGGGAAGGAGGGAGGGAACATGTAACTGATTGCCCTGCTGTTCACAGAAAACACCTGTTACAGGTGAGAAACTTTGCTTTTTCCATGGGCAAGCGATATAAGTGTCACACTTTTAGTATTCCTCAGCTTAGTTGAAGGAGAGAGAGAGACTGAATAGTAGCCCTGGGTAGCCTGGTGGTGATCATGGTGGGTTCAAGGGAAGAGCAAAAAGTAAGTCAGGACAGGGAGCGGAGAATTGCAGAGCCAAAGGTAGAATCTGAACAGGAAGCCCTATCCAGACACTATTGGTGGGTAAAGGTGTAAGTAGAGGACCACCTAGCCCTACAGATATCTAGAAGGGGAGCAGAGTTGAGAAAAGCAGCAGTAGCAGCCCAAGAATGGACTTGCTGAGCTGTGATGCAACCAGGGGAGACCAAGCCTTTAGAAATGTAGCAAAAGTGTAACCAGTTGGTTAGCCATTGAGTGAAGGTCTGCTTCTGGACAGGAGACCCAGATCTGTTGGGCTCATAGGCAGCAATCAGCTGTGAGCAAGTCCTGGATGCCTGGGTTCGTTGGAGGTAGATCTGGAGAGCCTGCACATAGTCCAAGGTTATGGAGAAGGGTTTCAGCCAGAGAGAGAGATATGAAAGAGGGCACAACTTCGGAGGTCGACTGCCTGAGAGAGGTGGAACTGCAAAACAACTTTTGGGAAGAATCTTTAGGTGCATGTGCAGGACTTCCTTGGCTGGGAAAAACTGCATGTTTGGGCGGTAAGTGTCCAAGGCATGGAGTTCACTGATGAAACAAGTTAAAGTAATTGCCACCAAGAAAGCCACTTTCCAGGCTAGAAGATGCAGAGGCACAGATTCCAGGGGCTCAAATGGGTCTGAGGTGAGACAGTTTAGCACAAATGTGAGGTCCCATTCAGCAGATGAGAGAGGTTGAGGAAGTTTCAGGTTGTGTGGAAAGCTGAAGAAGATGACTGCCCCAGCCCAGAAGGGACACATCCATTGTCAAAACGAGATCCAATAGAAGCATATGCATGGTCCACCCAGCATATAGAAACCAGTCCTTGAGTCAGAGCTGAACGTCCCAGAGATGAGAAGGCAGCAGAATCCAGGAGGAGAAATGTTTCTGCTGATTCCAGTGGAAGCGAAGGTGCCACTACAGGGGGAGCATAAGAGACGAGTGAGAGGTACTGCTGCAATCATGGAGGCCATTTTACCCAAGAGATGAAGCAGGAGTCTGGCCATGACCCAAGGTCGCAAGTGACAGAGAAGAACCAGTCGCTGCAGCGCCTGCCCTCTTGAAGGTGGGAGAAAGGCTCAGCTGACTGAAGTATCCAGTAGTGCTCTGATGAACACCAGGCATTGGGACGGTAGCAGGTGGGACTTGAGGTAATTGATCAGAAAGCCCAGGTGATGCATAGTACTGAAACCAGATAACTTTCTTTCTCTATACATGGCCTCATATTATGGAACTCTCTTCTGAACAATATAATGATTAACCAAAGAACCCAAGCTGTTTAAACAATTATTAGACACATTTCTTTCAGCTTGCATTCCCTGATAACTTACCTCTTTTTAAAGCGCATTGTTGCATACCTCCTACTTTGTGTAGCTCTGTAATACGCCTGCTCTCGTAACCAGAATATGTGATTAGAAAGTATGTCTATATTATGCCATCTCATATTGTTATAATTAGTGAGGTTTGGGTGGACCCTTGGACCCTGTAGCAGCTGACCACGCCCATGGAGGGCAGTCCTGTGAGGGGCCACAGGTCAGGCTCAGCTGAGGACACACAAACACAGAGATTTGATCTTTATGTAAACAGTGTTGTGTAGCCACCAGAGGTGGCAGTGATGAGTAGTTGAAGTAGTCCGGCTGGGCTAGTATCCCTCAGGCGCTGGAACAGCGACTCCTCCGGTAGCAGTGCTGTAGTGTAAAGAACTGAGAATAATGAGTACAGTGGAATATGAACAAGCCCCAGTATGGAGAACCCCAGGATAGGGAGAGCAGGCCCTCGAGGAGCGAGTACCTGATCCCTGAGAGCTGAGAGGCTTGCTGGAGACGGAACCAGGGCTGGAACGGGGGCAGGCCCTTGAGGAGCGAGTATCTGGTTTCAGGGAAAGCTCTGAAGTGGAGATGGTAGTACTCACTGATGTTGAAGATAGCAAATCCTTCCAGGCAGAAGAGAAGGTAGGAGCAGGCAGCGAGTCAGGGAACATGGGCCCTCGAGGAGCGAGTACCGGTTTCCTGATAGCGACCTGAAAAGCAAGTGAGGCCCCCAAGGAGCAGGTACCCCATTAGCGTTAAGAGTCCAATGAAGATTGGAGGCAGAGTAGCTGGGTACGGAGAGCGAATCCCATCCGTAAGAATCCCCCTTGCTAACTCAAAGGCTAGCAAACAGTGTAGGCTTTAAATATCCGGGCAGCGTGTCGTCATCACAGGGGGACGCCCCTGAGGTTCGCGCCAAGTAGGAAATAAGAACGAGGGCCGCAAGGCACGCACGCCCTAAGGTACAGAAGGAGCATGGCGGGAGGCAGCACCCAAGCCGGTCCGGGAATGCTGGAGAGAATGGCAAACAGACGCCGTGGCAGCCAGACATCCATTAACAGCAAGAGGAGGAGGAAAAGGAGAGGTAGGAGGAGTGCAGCCGTCGGGAAGGGACGGTTGCAACACATATAGACATCAGTATTATATTTGTTCTGTTACTTTGTTTTAATAATTGTTTTATTGTACCCCACGCTGAACTGTTAGGAGGGCTAGTTAATAAATATTTTAAAATAAATAAATGGTGATAGGCAAGAGGAGTGAATGAGCTCGCCACCAGGCACTCGTCCAGAAATGGGAAGACAGATGTGTTGGCGACTGAGATAGGCCGCAACTACTGCCAGACACTTGGTGAAGACTCATGGCACAGTGGATAGGCTGAAAGGCCATACTTGTAACTGGCAGTGAAGATCCTGGATCACAAAGCGGAGTTACTGTCTATGAGAAGGGTGGATGAGAATGTGTGTGTAAGCATCCTTCAGATCCAAGGAAGCGAGCCAATCCTCTTTTGAGTAAGGGAAAAATAGTCACAAGGGAGATCTTGCAAAATTTCTCCCAGCGAAGGAAGAAGTTCAGGTTCCGCAGGTTGAGGATTGGATGAAGGTCACCTGAAGTCTTCGGAATCAAGAAGAAATGGGAATAGAAACCTCGGCCTTGAAGATGGGACGGGACTGGTTCCACTGTAAGAAGATGGAGCTGTCTTTGGAGAATGGGAAGCTGGTGAGGAGGACAAGAGAAGGGGGCAGGAGGGCAGTGAAGAGGACAAGATTGAAAGTTCAGATAATAGCCCTTTGCCATGATGCTTAACACCCAGGAGTCCAAGGTGATGTCGTTCCATGCTACAGACAACTGTTGTAGACACCCCCCCCCCCCCCCCCCAATGAAATGGGCGGAGACAGGTTTGGCGGTAGAGAGCACTGTTGGCCTTGACACTGTAGGTCTCTCCAATGAGTGATTCTGCTGGGGCTGATGCAGCTGGGCAGATGATGCAGGTACTGAGTAGATTGTCAAGTGCAATACTGCAAGTACACTGGAGGGAACCAGCAGCACTGAAGCTGCAATTATGGTTGACGGTTGTAGCCATAAGAAGAAAACTTCTGCTGCTGTTGAAACAAAAAAAAAAAAAAAAGGTTGAGAGAGAGAATGCATAGCCAATTTTAGATATTAGCTCACCAATACCTGTCCAGAAAGTGGCCATTAAGGGACATTCCCACCAATCGTGAATGTATGAGCCATCCATACCACATCCCCTCCAGCACAACCTGGAAGACCCAGGAGAAAACCTGTCATAGAAAAGGGGATACCAATAGACCTAATGTAATAACTTCACCATCAATTCAACTCCTCGCCTGCAAATAGAAATTTTGTGGACTTTCTGCCATATTCCCTTCCAATCTGCTTCATTGAGATCCAAGCTAAGGTCCCTATTCCATAATCATATCAATTCAAGAGGGGCCTTCTTGGCAACCAGACAGCCCAAAATGGCCTTATATAAAAGAGATAAGTTCTGTCTAGGGATATCCTTGCTTAGAAAAACCAACTCATTCAGAGAAGGCACAAAAGGCACCCAGCCCTGCTCTCTGTGGTACCGGAGCACCTCCATCAACTTGTCATGTAGACCTTTGGAATTCTCTTCTGTCATGAATTTCTCCCTTAAATCTGAAAAGGATTTATATTCAGTACCACCCTTCTGCCAGATCTGGCCAACAAACTTCATTCCTAATTTCCACCAATCTGTCACCTATATACAGAAAGTTTGGAGATGGAAAGAAGGATTTCCCCGAAGGGGGGAGAGGGTAACAATCCTACCCAAAGGAAGGCCAGCAGCCCTGCATACCCTAAGCATGTGAGACAGCAGTGGAGTGGCACTACAAATTCTTCTCACCCAAGTTGAATCAGCAGGATGCAGGAACAAACTAGCTAAATCCCTCCTCTCCACCAGCTTATTCTCCAACGAATACCAGAGATTACAGGTATCTCTATGTAGCCAAACCAAAATTCCCTGAATTCGGGCAGATCCAATCCACCCTCCTTCTGTTTTCTCCACAATGTATGCATCGTGATATGAGAGCATCCATTATGCCATATGAATTTGAAAATCATGCTATTTAGATTAGATAAGAAGCTATCCAGAAGATAGCAGGAAACATGCTGAAACATGTACATTAAGTGGGGTAGGATATGAAACGATTATTCTAGTCCCTCAGATCCTGTCTAATTTTGTCTACTACCGGTGCTATAGTAACCTTATACAGATCATTAGCATCTTTGGGAATATCTATACCCAAATACTTGATAACCATGCCAGCTTTTTTGAAACCATGAAAGCAAAACAGGATATCTGAGTCATTCATTAATCTAATAGGGGACACCTCTGATTTCTGAAGATTGACCATATAACTTGATAACCTGACATATTCAGGTATTAAGCTCAGCAAATTAGGCCTGAAAATCCTTGGATTAGAAAGAAACAGAAGCACATCAACCACATATAAAGAGAACATGCCCTGAACACTGCAATGGTAGGACAAAAGCCAAAGCCTTGATGGCCAGGTTGAACAGCAACCCTATCTGATGTCACTGGAGATCACAAAGGGTTGTGAACTACCTCTGTTGGTGACCCCCTCCTTCCTTAGGATGAAAATATAAAGCCATGACCCATGCACTAAATTGGAGGGATATCAAATATATCCAGGACCGAAAAAAGAAAGGGCCACTGCAACCTGTCCAATGCCTTTTCAACATCCAGGGCCACTACGAAGCCTTTCAATTTCTCCCTCTTGGCCAGCATCAGTATAATAAACAATCGCCGGCTGTTCACTGTATATTGTCTACCCTTAACAAACCCCGTTTGAGCCACATGGACCAAATATTCCAATACCGACTCCAGTCTCATGTGCAGGACCTTAGCCAGTATTTTCACATCTGCATTCAATAATAAAATTGGCAGATACGAGCATAGGTCCAACTTACCTTTCACTTTTTTATGAATAAGCACTATGCTGGCCTCAAGCAGCATACTATCCAACTCCAGAAAGATCTGCAGATGAGAAAACAGCCTTAACATTAAAGGAGCTAGTTTCAACCCAGAAATTTGTAGAAATCTAAGGAAAAGCCATCCAGCCCTAGGCATTTTCCACTGGGCAGCTGAGATATGGCTTTGAAAAATTCATCAGAGGAAATGGGAGCAGGCAGCCTGTCGACTTGGTGCTGAGAGAGACCCAGCAATGATAAAATCTGCGAAAAACCTCAATTTCCTAAAGGTGAGATGTCACATTTCCCTGTCCATTATGTATACTACCAATAAACCCCTTCACCGCCCTCTTGCGCAAAGAATGTGCTAAAAGTGCCCCATCTTATTTCCATGTTCATAGAACTTCTGTCTCACGAATTTGAGTGCTTTCTCTTATCTTCTGAACCTGGACACACTGTATGTCTTGTTTTAAAATACTAAGCTCCTTGTTTACGTGGGATGAGCAGATGGCCTTATGTCTAATCTCCAACTACCTAATGCACCATTCCCTACTTTTTCTCTGCTTATTGGCAAAACTGCCTTGAGGGTCTCCCAGAATGTCACCGGGGATTGAGTTGCATTCGCATGCACCAACTGAATATCTTTAATAGCTCTGTCATCTCACAAAATTGGGCTTGTCCCAGCAAGGAGGTATTACATCGCCACATCTTGGATAAATGCAGATCCTGAAAAACGTTCAGTGGCAGCAAGACCAGATGGTGATCAGAGATGGTACAAATCAAAATATCCATTGGTCTAGCCACTCTGCCAAGCTCAACTGAACAGGGCAAAAAGTCTACACTGCTGTAAGTGCCATGCCTAGGAGGGAAAAAAAAGTATAGTTCCTGACCAAGGGATACTGCACCCTCCATAAGTCCAGAAGCCCTAGCCGTGCTATGAGATGTCGCAAGACTTCAGTCATTGGCAACCCAGCCTCTTTTTTTTTTTTTTTTTTGTGTTTACGGAAAGCACAGGAACTCAGCAAGAAAACTGAGCAACTCCTGCCTCGACTTAGTTTCTTTGTAGCTGGGCTGCCTAGCCCAGTGTGTGCATTTAGTTTTTGTCAACCAAGTTTAAAGGTAAAGTCATTAATGTAATGATCTGGTTGCAAACTATACCAATACATATCACAGTACTCCAATAATTGCCCACATGGGAAAGACATTCAACATAAGGGGATCCAACTCGTGCTTTTCCTTTAATCCAATGTAGTGTATATTATTCAATGCAGAAAATGTGAAGAAGTTTGCTACCTTGGTGTGAGACAGGCCAAACATTTCAAGGCAAGAGGAAATTAACACAGATACAAGATCAAACACTACAGAGGAGACCAGGCCATCACCTCCGTGGGAGTGTGCTTTTTGGTACCAGACCACTGTATCAATGACCTTATGATCAGGATAATAAAAAGAAAATTTAAAACAGTCCAGGAATGCGAGACTTTTGAAGTCTAAGTGATCAGTCACTTTGGAACTGAAAAAAAAACTCAGTAAAAGACTTAGGTTTCCTATTACTTTATGAGCCATAAAATTATACTGCTTGTTATTTTCTCATCACCCATCAAACCGCTCTCACCCCTTCCCCTTCACCCTATCATTGTAATGCCTTGTATGATTCATTTATTACAGCCACACTACTTTATATTAACTAGTAATGTCATCTTTTGCTCATTTGAATTCTGGCCTGAAGAGAGTATTGTCTCTCAAAAGCTTGTCAAGTAATGTATTGTTGGTTCAGTAAAGGAAATGACATTACCCTGTCAAGATAGGACGACTGTCCATGTGGCTTTTATAAAAACCTGAATTGCTAAGGATTTTGGCCCATCTAGCTCTATATTTGAATACCTGGGTGAGCTGGGTGCAGAGATGGCTACCCGGAAAAAAAACACTGGATCTCAGAGTTTATTATGCAGTTGGTAGACTGAGTGCTAAAGAGGCCTGACATGCAGTTATGCTGGGAAGCATGACATCTGAGGAGGCCTTGGGGGGAGATTCTTAGTGAATGTATAGAAAGACGTGATTGTCAGGGGAGATTTCAATTTGACTGTTTCCCCAGCTCTTGATAGTTCTGAGTGGTGGATCTGCCTTGGGAATACAGAGAGTCAAGCTTAAATTTTTTTTATGAACTCTTGGGGACTAATCGATGTGTGGAGACTTTTTAATTCTTCACTTTCTCTTCTAAATCACGACACCAACTCCAGAATAGATTTCTTTATAGTGAGCAAATCGTGCCTGTTTGAGGTGTCTTCTGTGAGCATTGGGTCTATTACATGGTCTGATCATTCCCCTTTAGAGTTTGATGTTCCCTTTCACAAAAAGTCTTTAGGTGACAATTTTGGAGATTGAATGAATGATTCTTTTTTTGGATAATCCCCAGATGTTTGATAAATTGAGGCATGACTTGCAGAATATCTTCTGTTTAATGACGAAGATCAAACTTCTCAAATTTTGTGGGATTATATTTGTGTAATTTAGTGACAATTTGTGCAAAATATCTCCATACAATAAATCATGATGACCACCCATTGGGTATTTGTATGGTGATATTTTCCACAAATCATCACTAAATGACACACAAATACACATTTAAACTGGTATATGTTTATATTCATTGCCATTTTGAGGTGTTCACTTTATAGCCTATTGGTACATTATTTGATACCAGTGTTTAAATTTGATCTCTTTCCTATATGTTATTTTGGGGTTATATAGTTTTGGTTTAGGGTTTGGCTTCCTTTGGGATTGTAGATTAAAATCTACACAAGCAACATCTCTCCATTCTTCCCTACCTTTAGGATGTCTTTGGCCAGCTCTCTGTCCACTTGTTTTGAGTTGAAGGCCTGTAGACCAGTCCAGTGTAAATGGAAGTGCTATTCTTTTTTTAAGAGGGTACACAGCGCTTCTTACTTTCCCCGTGCCCCCTGCATTTCAGTTGCTTGGATATTGTTTTTGATATAAAGAGCTACTGCTCCCCCTTTTCTGTCATCTTTATCCTTCCTCTACAGGTTACAGCCCAGAATGGTTGATTCTTATTTACGAGACTTGCTGAACCATGTCTTTGTAATAGCTATGATGTCCAAGTCCTGCCTCCACCGTTAGGGCTTGCAGATCTGGAGTTTTATTGCCCAGAGTATGAACATTTGTGCTCATGGTTTTCCAGCTTTTTCTCCTTCAACATTCTGCTCTTCATGGTCATCTTTTCTGCCTTTTTGCTTAGGAGTGAACTATTGAGCTGATTAATTTTGTTACTATCTCCACCCACATTGGGACTAAAGAGGAGACTAGGAATCGAACCAAAAGTGGAAACAATTGAGGCAAGAAACAGTTGAACCCTTTTGTAATCATTGTAACAAAAGTGTAATAGTTTATTCACATGAGAAGACCTGTGAATAAGGCCCCCAAATCAGTGATTTGCCAGCATATCTAGATTTTAAAGTATGTAATGTGCAGTAAAATGTGTCTGTTCTAAAAGGATAAGCTGTTATTTGGTTTTTTTTTTTGTTTGTTTTTTTAGGGGGCCATTCTAACAGGTCCACCTGGCACAGGGAAAACTCTTCTTGCTAAAGCTACAGCAGGAGAAGCCAATGTCCCTTTTATCACGGTCAACGGCTCAGAGTTCTTAGAGATGTTTGTCGGTGTAGGTCCAGCTAGGGTAAGTGTTTCTCTCTAGCTCCTGACTATACCGTCCATAGTAATGGATTATAGCTGCACTTAATCTTTTATTTAAAGAGGTAAAAAAGGTGTAGTCCTTCATATTGGTCCAGCATGTAAGTTTTAGTGTTACATAAATTTGTATTTGTTCACCTGCAGTGTGTAAGTGTCCTTGTACATCTACAAAGCTCATCATGTTGGAGCTGTTCTGATCTCATCATGTCATTAATGCAATGCTGATTATTGTAAAAGAGAAGCATAGCACATGACAGTAAGTATGGATCATTTGGCCTGTCTAGTCTACCCAGTTTTGTTCCTGGCACAGTGCTATAGGTTTCTGTTGATTTTGGGGTTCTCTTCACTTTTTATGGTGGTTTTCTCTCTGTTCTTATCCCATGGGGTTTTTTTTATTTTATTTTTTTGTCCAGCAGTTTTCTGCTGCACTTAAGGGGTTTCCAGCTCAGCCACTTCATTAGGCTATGGCACCATAAGCCTTCATTCACAGTTGCCTCAATGTTTTTTCATATTTTATATTCCCTTCCCAACTTAACCCATTCATTGTTTTAGGAGTATATAAACACTATATCTCGGTAGATATTATACTACCCCAGTATAAGAAGTAGGCAGAAAGGAGAAGCAAAGGAGTCATATTTAACAGTCACTATACAAGTAAAGCCAGATCCAGAGCCACAAACATGCCATCTTAGTCTTCAAATGGTCAGAAACACAGAGCCAACATACATCTAGACCTTTATAGCTGGAATAACTTCAGCTTTTTCAATCATGCCAGCATTGGGTACATATTTCTTATTTATATCATGTAAAATGTACATTGTCAGGTTTGGATATGCATAATTCAAAAGCTCCCCAAATTAGCTCAAGACTTATTCATCCTTTGTCTCCTGAGTGCAGTTAGTTTATTCATTCTATATACACTGTGCAAATGCTGTACTACCGATAAAATAGGAGGGACATCAGGTTGTTTCCAGAAATATGCCACTTCACATCTTGCTGCTATATATATTTGGCTTAGTAAAGTTTGAATATATAGTTCTTATCAGGAATATTTAATAAGATGGATTTTGGATCCAAAACCATCAATATCCCCATAATGTCTGTGACCAGAGAGGCTATATCACTCCAAAATTTAACTATTAGTGTGCCCTTCCATCATATGTGAAAAAATATGCTTGTCTGCAAACATCCTTTCCAGCATGTATGTTTCATCCTTGGATAAAATCTATGCAATCTTTATGAATAAGGTACCATCAGAAAAGAATCTTATGGCTATTTTCTATTAAAGAAGCAGAAATAGATGCTCTTCCCAAACATAAGAAAGATAGATTCCACTCATCCTCAGATATAGCTCCCCCCAGACCTCTCTCATGCCACCACATGGGATGATTTAGTTTTTGTTCTTTTGATTTATAGCAAGATAAAGTTTGGAAAATAATCCCTTTAACTTGTCTGCATTCTGACACCAGCATTCTACAAATGATTTACCTATCTCAAGAAGTTTATCTATTTTAATCTATTTCAGAAATTGGCTAATATGTATATAAGCTAAATATTCTTCTGTAGGAAGATTATACTTCTCAACAAAATTCGTGAAACTGAACTCTTTCCCCATCTCCTAGATATGAACTATTTTTGTAATTCCCCAATCCCTCCAAGCTTTAAAAGATCCCAAAGGGAGGCAAAGTAAGAAAGTTCTATTGTGAAATACCGTATTTTTCGCACGATAAGACTCACCTAGGATTCAGAGGGGGAAAATTAAAAAAAAAAAATGTGTGCTAAACCGGCTCTGTCCACGGGCATTCAATCTGCCATTGGCTTTACTCTGGTACATAACACTTCTCTTAAATCTAGGAGGTTTACGCTTCCAAATATAGTCGAATACCCATCTTTGCCATAACCTGAGTAAGAGAGAAGAGCTATGATTTCTAACCCCAACTCCCTTAGGTATGTATCTACTATTTATGAGCGACCCTCCTGTTCATTGTTAGAAAATTAGCTAAACTGCCAAAGAAAACAAATCTCCTTTTATTCCAAACTTACACAGGGCTGAACTTAATACTTTTTGCATCTGGAAATACACAGGCAATTGGGGACACAGGCAATAAGAAAAACAATAGTTACAAAAACATATTTAGCATCCAGTGCTTATCAAATTACCATTTAATTTCTGCTTGTCTCACCTCTCTTTAGCCAAGACTTACTTTTGAATGCTAATAAGCTCTATCTAACTAACCCCCGAGGTAGGAAATGGAATCCAGATTCTTGCCAGGCGACAGGTAGTAGCCTATGTTCTCAGGCTGGTCGGTGGAGGTCCCTCCCTTCACTGGTCTCCAGCACAGATGCAGAGAAGACAATCATGGCCACCAAAATGACTGACTGTTCACTCTCAAGTCTCTTAGACCTTGTCTCTGAAATTCACCTCTGCCCAGAATGCATGGCAAAACAGGGGTGGAAAGCCACAGCACTCAGTCGCCTCCTTCTCTTCAGATGGGTAACAGTGGGCTGATGAGGGATGGCCCAGAGGGCTGTTAGCCTTCCCCCTTTCAAGGGCTCAACTATGCATAATTCAGCAGCTCATGCATAGTCAGGTGAATGCATAATTAAGACTTTCAGTTAGCAGACATTCTCGCTTTTTTTTTTTTTTTTTTTTACCAGTTCCTTTGTTTGCTCTGGAGTTCAACAAGCGGTCAATTCTGATGAATGACAGCTCTGATAAACTATGATCCCGGATGGATATTGAGGACCATAAAAGGAGGCCTCAGTATTATTGTAGGTCTAATTCCTACACCAGACCATCTTAGAGTAAATAGCTCAGGTGTGATCTTTCACCTGTAGTGATCCACTCGACTGTCTGTGGAGGCGACTGTTCCCTTTCCCCACACGCTACCATCTAGGAAAATCTCCTTTTACGGGAGCCAATCGTGAAGTTGCCTGTTGATTCTGATTGACAACAAAGCCCTTTTAGCCAAGAGCTGCATGTGCCTCGTCCAAAGTTCTAATTTTTGTAGAAACCCCCTCCATTGTGTATATTAAGCCAAATGGCTGCAGCCAGCGATATCTGACATTCTCCTTCCTCAAAAATGTCACTTTTCTTAGTTTCTGGTAGTGCTGCAAGGTGGCTTGCGATAGATCAGCAAAGATAGCCACATCTTATCTTTCCTAGGACCACAAAATGTTCTTTTGCGCCACCGCTGCTATCCTTTCTTTAATCAACCAATGTTAATCCACAAACGTGGGGGTATACCTAATATCAAGCTCTTCCAAAAACCCGCACTTAAAAATTGAAAATTTCCCTTCACTCTTTACAATATGAATTTTATTTTTGTTCCATTTTAAATGTTCAATTCACCTATGTAACTCACACTTACATGTGCAACCCAGTTCTTGAATGTGTGTTACTTTTATTTGAATTTTTATCTATGCTTTTTCTTAAAAAAATTTTTTATAGGTGTGTAGTGATGCTTCATAAAACTCAAGGACCGTTAACCATTAGCGCCTTGATCAATTTTTTGGTTTAATCATGAGCACCACCATTTAATTTTTAATTGATTCCTCAAAAATACTTTTTATTATTATTGTAATTTTTTGTAATTTTTTTTTTAAAAGCTTTTCTTGTTTATTTAAAAGGTAAGTGTGAAAACACTAAAAGTCAAACAGAGGATGTCAGATCGCCAACCATTTAAAACTGGAGCAAAAGATCCCAGATAGCACTTATCTTAGCACTTGAGATCCTCAAAAGGTCGTCTTTCGGCGGCACTTGCCCCAACAAGGCCAGGTTTCGATTACTCTTCATCAGGGGAAGCCACTCTAATGCTGCACACTGCGATAATGTTTCATCTGTTCTTTCAAATGTTCTTTCAAACTTGTCAAGAGCTCGTGCTCATGATTAAACCAAAAAATTGATCAAGGCGCTAATGGTTAGCGGTCCTTGAGTTTTATGAAGCATCACTACACACCTATAAAAAATATTTTTAAGAAAAAGCATAGATAAAAATTCAAATAAAAATAACACACATTCAAGAACTGGGTTGCACATGTAAGTGTGAGTTACATAGGTGAATTGAACATTTAAAATGAATCCTTTCTTTAATGGCAAAATCTTGTTATTGCATCTTATTGGTCCACTTCTGATTCAGCGCCCTGTGTGCTCTGTCCAGTTGCACTGGTGTATCATCCACAACAAAATCTCCTGTGGCACCCAATAATAGAAATTTGCATAAGCACTGAATCACCACAGCACAATTGTTTTCAGGGCTTTCAGTGATGCCCCTGAATCTCAAGTTACTTTGTCTGGAGCAATTTTTCTGTCTGCTATTTTCTCCTTCATGGCCATGTTTTCCGATGCTAATTCTTTTCACTGTAACTGGAGCTGCTCAATGGCCTGCACCTGCACGTTTGCCTGATTATCAGTTTCATCCACCCTTTGACCCATCTCAGCCAATTCCTCCCAGATCTCAAGTCAGAAGTTTCATAAGCTCTGTTTTATAACCTTCTGGAGCTCACAGAACCATTCTCGAAACTCATTTCTGGTCAAGAGATCTTAGGCCGCATCAGCAACTGTGCCACTCAGGCCCACGTCTGGCAACACATTTTTGCAATCTTCCATTTCTCCTCGCTCACTGCCAGCTGTGTTGTCTGATTTATTGTAGGAAAACTGGTGAAAATCTACTACCTCATTCTTGGACAACATTGCAAGGAGATGACCAGCTTCAATAGATAGTTTCAGGTCCTGCCAAGCCACAGATGACCACCATAAAATGCGGGTTCAGCGCGGGTGGAGAGGAGCCCCGATTCTAGGCTGCCATCAGGTCAGCTGACATCACTTCCTCTCTGCTAAAACCATTTTGCCTTAGATCCTGCAACCCTCTGAATTCAAAATAATGCACTGTCCTCTCCACTGATTGATATGTGGTTATCAGTCTTCTCCCTGTTTCCACTTTTATGAAGAGGGATGACATCTGCCTTTCTTTTGTCCTCTGGAGCCACTCCTGCCTCCAGATGAACAGAACTGTCAGTGGAGCTGACAGATCCCTGTAGTGTTCTATCTGGCCCCATTGTCATGTTCATTTTTATATTTTACTAGATTCATAGAAATCCTCTGCTCTGCAAATGGAGTGATATCTACTTCTCTACTGTATGCACCCCTGCTAACTATTGGGGATCTTTCTCTAGTTTCTCCCTTTGTTCTTTATTTCTGCTTTTTCTTTGTAATACACTATTCAACCTTCCTTTTCACCTGTTTTACAATGCCACCTCTGCATTTTCTGCTTTCACTGATACCTGAAAAAATCGTTTTGCTTCATTTTTCTTTAATGTGTGCCTTTGCTGTCCTGACTACCTTATTTACATACCTCAGTTTTTCTAGATGTTTTTATTTGTCCTATTTTCTGAAATACTTTTGAATGCTAATTTTTCTCTCCTATCTTTTCTGTCATCTCTTTTGTAGCTGACACTGCTGTTTGTCATATTTCCCTTCCTAACATAAAGATTTGTTGCCCTTACAAAAGCTCCTTTTAGTTTGGCCCACTGTACTTTTACTTGACAAAGATCTTACTACACTGTCAGCTCTTGTTAATCTTAACAGATGTGGTATACTTGAAGCCTGAAGCCCTGACCTATGGGTGACCCATCTCTGCCTTTGCTCTTATACTAAAGCACACTGCTCCCTCACAAGTATACAGGAGTTTGAAAAATGGACTCTCTTTATCCCCATATTATCGGCACCTTGATTTGCTGCTGTTCATACTGTACCACTACATTTAAACAAAAAAATACACCAGAAAGAAAACCACTTCTACCTAAGACATCTAACTCTTTGTGGAGCATAAAACACATTTTTCCTGAAATTGAACTTGAAATAAAGTACAATATTTCATGTAAGTGATCTGTTAATGGGAGAAAGAAGGTAACCTAGAGGAATGCATTTATAAGTTAAATGTTCCATTGATAGGTGTTGCCTATAAGTGGAATCCACTACCCTTTCCAGTGTCCAAGATTTAACTCTGCATCTCCCCTTATGAAGATGTACAGTAACATCAAGACACAACGTTTTAGGGCTAGGATATGATCGCTTAATAATGTGTTTTTATTTGAAGGTCCGTGACTTGTTCGTGATGGCTCGTAAGAATGCCCCTTGCATTCTCTTCATCGATGAGATAGATGCAGTGGGGAGGAAGCGTGGGCGTGGCAACTTTGGAGGACAAAGTGAACAGGAAAACACACTTAATCAGCTGCTAGTGGAAATGGATGGTAAAGAAATCCTCCATATTCTATGCTTCTCATTGGTAAAACAGGCTCTTTAGAATGTGAACTATATTAAATGAATATTCTGGTTTAGTTGCATTGTTTTTTCCTGTATTTTAAGTGAAAATGGATTGATCGGTTGACTGATAGATTTCATGGATTTGTGTTTGCAAAATGATGAAATCAAGAATTGAGTTGATAGTTTATTTAGGTATTTAAAATAAGGTTTGCCTTGCCTGCCCTCTGGGCATTTTAGTAATCATTTCTATAGCTCTACTAGATGTACACAATGCTATACAGACAGATATAAGAGAGGAGTCCTTGCTCTTTGGAGCTTAAATCTAGTCAAGAAACAGACAAGACAAATGGGAGTATTTGGAAAATGCATGTTACAGATAGCCTTATCAGTGTTAACCATGCTATTAGGAAGAGCCAGAGTTTAAGGTGTAAAGAGCTGCAGAGTGAAGGCACTTGCAAGTAGGAGAAGTTTGACCTGTATGTGGAAGCAGATGTGGAACCAGCATAACCAACTGCAATTATGTGTGAGCAAGATGTCACTATGTTGGTGCTGGACTACATGGGACTCTCTCCATTCACCAATCTTCCAAAATAGGGCATCAGTTGTTAGAATTCCCTCCCCACCTTCATCAATATTGCTAGCATCAGACTTGTTGCAGATGGAAGTACTTTATACATTTTAATGAGGATTCAGGGGAGGCAAGTTCTACTTTTATAATGGTGCAGGTTTGGTTCCATTAATGTAAGAAATGGGGAAAGAAACTTAGGAGTGACTCCTTAGGTGTGACTCCAGAGGTATCTTTGTAAAGGTGGGGGCTGGGTGTGAATGGGATGTAAGAGTACTGTTTGATATGTAAGGGGCAATATCTGGGAATCTATTTTATACCCTTACTACAACTACACACTTCTATATAGTACTACTTGACATACAAAGTGCTGTACAAAAATATGAGACTGTCTGCTTACATTCTAATCAAGAAAAGCATACAGGGCTAAATAAACTTTGGGAATTCCATTTATTAAAATAATGGCTAAAAATTAAGGGGCGGATTTTCAGAGCCCTGCTCGCCTAAATCCGCCCAAAACCGGGCGGATTTAGGCGAGCAGGGCCCTGCGCGCCGGTAAGCCTATTTTACATAGGCCTACCGGTGCGCGCAGAGCCCCGGGACTCGCGTAAGTCCCGGGGTTTTCGGAGGGGGTGTGTCGGGGGCGGGCCCGAACCGCGCGGCATTTTCGGGGCGTGTCGGGAGCGTTCCGGGGGCGTGGCTACGGCCCGGGGCGGCCCGGGGGCGTGGCCGCGCCCTCCGGACCCGCCCCCAGGTCGCGTCCCGGCGACCTCCGGGAGGCGTAAATCCCCCGACAAAGGTAAGGGGGGGCTTAGACAGGGCCGGGTGGGTGGGTTAGGTAGGGGAAGGGAGGGGAAGGTGAGGGGAGGGCAAAAGGAAGTTCCCTCCGAGGCCGCTCCGATTTCGGAGTGGCCTCGGAGGGAATGGGGGTAGGCTGCGCGGCTCGGCGCGCGCCGGCTATACAAAATCGATAGCCTTGCACGCGCCGATCCAGGTTTTTAGCAGATACGCGCGGCTCCGCGCGTATCTACTAAAATCCAGCGTACTTTTGTTTGCGCCTGGAGCGCAAACAAAAGTAGACCTATTCGCGGAGTATGAAAATCCGCCCCTAAGGCTGTAAGCAGAACAATCGGGGTTAAGATTTAAAAGCAGTCTCAAAAAGGTGGATTTTTAGATTGGATTTAAATAAGGCAAGAAGAGAGAGCATGATGCACCAGCTCAGGGAGTCTATTCTAACCACATGGTGAAAAGTACAGAGTTAGGGATTGGCAGTAGAGGAGAAGGGCATACATAGTAATTTGCCTGATGAGGGGCGTGCACGAGGAGGGCTGTAGAGAGAGGTAAGAGAGGAGTAGTAGTGAGCAGCTGCAGAGTGAAGCATTTTGTAGATGAGTAGATAAAGTTTGAACTGTATGCAGAAATGGATAGGGAGCCAATGTAGTGACTTGAGAAGAGGGGTTATATGGGTGTAGCTGTGCCTCACTTGTGAAATTTTGTCTGAATGCTAAAGTGATCTCTCCTGGAGTGCCATCTTGACATAGTCAAAGATCTTCATATGCTTGGCAGCACTTGTCCATACATTCCTTTTCCCTCACCCCCAAGCTGATGTTAACCTTTGTGCGAGCTTCACACATTTATCTGCATTCTAAGTTGCAAACTGATTATTGTAGTAATATCCAAAAAGAGAACAGATATGCAGTAGTCTGGATAAGCAGAAATGACCAACTGGAACCATTGCCTTTTCTATTATATTACTGAATGCTGTTCTGTACAGTGCTACTTCTGACTTGAGGCTCTGTAAAAATTGTTGCATTCTCCCAAGGCCTGCAATATGACTAATACCTTGCTGCATTATGGGGTAGATTTTCAAAGGGGTACGCGCGTACCCCCCGAAAACCTACCCCAAACCCCCCCTGCGCACCGCCGAGCCTATTTTGCATAGGCTCGGCGGTGCGCGCAAGTCCCGGGGCTTGCATGGAGGGGCGTGTCGGGGGGCGTGCTGCGAGTGACACGGCGTTTCGGGGGTGGGCCCGGGGGCGTGGTGCCGGCGTGGGGGCGTGGTCAAGGCCTCCGGACCAGCCCCCGGGTCGGGTGATGGCGCGCCAGCAGTCCGCTGGCGCGCGCAGATTTACGCCTGCTTTCCGCAGGCATAAATCTGCCAACAAAGGTGGGGGGGGTTTAGATAGGGCCGGGGGGGTGGGTTAGGGAGGGGAAGGTGAGGGGAGGCGGAAGGAAAGTTCCCTCCGAGGCCGCTCCAATTTCGGAGCGGCCTCGGAGGGAACAGGCAGCGCGCGCTGGGTGCACAAATTGCACCCCCTTGCGCGCACCGACCCCAGATTTTATAAGATGCGCGCGGCTACGCGCGTATCTTATAAAATCCAGCGTACTTTTGTTCGCGCCTGGTGCACGAGCAAAAGTACGCCCGCACATACATTTATAAAATCTACCCAAGCATGAAGATCTGCTCTCTGAAGACACATGGGAACTTTGTGGGGCAAAGGAAGGGAAAGGAGGGACTTTAATGATGCAGACTGGTTCTGTGACATAATTAGCATCTTTATACATGGATCTGTTCTTTTATGGATGGAAGAAGTTTGCCAGTTCAGTAGAAACATTAGGAAGCACTGTAAAGTTTACACCAGGGCTTCCCAATTCTGTCCTGGGGACCCCACAACTAATCGGGTTTTCAGGATATCCACAATGAACATGCAGGAGATAAATTTGCATATACAGAGTCTCCATGATATGCAGTTGAAAGGGCCTATATTTGATAATGGATGATATAGCCAATGTCTTAAGTCCTTTTGTGTTTGATCATTCTAATTTTAAATGAAACAAACATAACTTAATGCGTGATAAGGCCAATGCTTTTATTATCAAATATAGGCCCTTTCAAATGCAAAGTTTAACTGTCTCATCTCCTCTGGCATTCTCTTCCCCACTTTCCTTTAATGAACTAAAAGAATACCAGAAGAGATGAGACAGTTAAACTTTGCAGTTGAAAGGGCCTTTTTAAACTGAGTGCAACGCCGTTTCTTCACTAACCTGATGAAGGAAGACAATTCTGAAAAGCTTGTCACAAATGTATTAAGTTAGTGCAATAAAAAGGTATCGCCTACACCTTGGGTGACCCTTAATTCCGCGTCTTCTAGTGATGAAATTATGTCTTTGAGATGTACTTTAAACTGATGGATGCAGAAATCATCTTTCTGTATAAATTAGCAATTCCCCTGTATGTGCTCGGCGCAGTCCAGACTCCTGGGTTATTCATCCCTGCCAGTAGATAGAGACAGAATATTTTACTGACACTGCCTCATAAACCCCAGTGCCACCCGCAGTTCCTCAGTATTTCTCTGCCTCCAGCAGATGGCAGAGGGTGTGAAACCCGCAGTTCTACACTTTTTTTTTTTCTAGGATTGTTCTTTCGAGCCTTCCTCCCTGGGGTTTCTTTTTTTTTTTTTTGTTATTTCAGGATTCCTTCAGAGGTGGCGGGCTGAGGGTTGTTACCCTTTTGTGTGCCCGTCTGTGCACCCATGGGGTGCATATTTGGTTGTCCAGAACCCTCCCCTCATGAGGCCACTCCAGGGGGGGTTTGTTTTTTTTCCTTAGCCCCCTATTGCTGAGACTGCCTGTTCCTTTTTATTACAGGCATTAAGCCTCAGTATTTGTTTTGCTTGTAAAGTTTTTTTGAGAAAAAAAAAGAAGATACATTCAGGCAGCAGCGACTTCCTTCTCTTTGTCAGTAAGATTGGCTCAGTTCAGGGGGGGGGGGAGCTGGTATTATTTCGATTTACTCTTGTGTACCTTGCTTGGTCTCCCCTCACCAGCACTTTTCCCCTCCCCCAGCAAGGCTCGTGATGCCGCATGTAGGACGTGCGGCTCAGCACGATCACTGCTCAATCGAGCCAGTCTGTATGCAGCTTGTTTGGAGGGTGGGGAGGGCTCCTCTGCCCGCAAAGTGGCGTTGCGGCTCCGGCGATTGCAGTGCTAATTTAGATCGGGGCTCTGTCCTCATTGCCGCTTCTTCCTCACAGTGCGGGAACGGCAGCCATCTTGGATTTTTCGGCGGCTGTGCCTGCACCGTGGGGGAGGGTCCTCCATGTTTGTCACTGGCCTGTTCTGACTTGACTATCGATCGGGCACACAATTTTGCCTCTTTCTCTGCTGCTTGCCCTGAGGGGGCTGGAGCAGGTAGAGTGTTTTCCCCAGAATTTGTGCTGCTGCTCCATGATGCAATTTTGGCCAGTGAGCCCGCTCGGGCAGTCACCTTTGTCATGCCTGTGCAGGCACGGCCCATTGGAAGCTGGGGCGGCTTCTATTCCGGCTCCATCGGGTAGATCCACGGGAGCTGGTTCCGGTCTGGCCCAGATGAATAGGCCCATGATGTCCCTAGTTCAGAGGTGGTTTGGTCAGCCGAGAGATGGCTCTGATGAATCCGATCAGGCTCCCAGAGTTTCATGGGAGGAGCCTGACCAGGGGACTCTGGTGGGTCTGGTTGATCTGGCTATCGGTGATACCCTGGTCGTCCGGGTCTCGTGGACGACCAGGGGCTCTTTGCTCCCGGGTCAGAGAATCCGAAGGAGGTACGTCTGTTCAAGAGAGAGGAACTGGAGGTCTTGCTCCTACTAGCTTTTCAGGTGTTAGGAGTTAATATGCCCCAGGGCGACACAGATTTAGAAGGGGCGAACCCAGTCCTTGATGGGGTGAGGGTTCCCCCAGCTCAACCCGTTCTCAGACTTTCTAATTTCCCCCTGCGGTCCAGTGAGCAATCAAATGGCGGCGTGGGAGACCTTAGCACATCTCCAGAGCTTGGGGGCAGTAGCTTCCCCGGATCTCATGGAGGCCTATCTGCACATTCCAATCCATCCGGACTCACAATGGCAATTGTCAAAATGCCAAAGTATTTTGATTCTTCAGTCGAAGACAACAGCATGGGGCTGAGGGCGTCGATGCTGTAGTTCTGCCTTGGACTCAGAGGGTCCTACTTTATGTATTTCCTCCCTGGCCGTTAGTGGGCAGGGTGTTGCATCGCATAGAGAAGTATCGCGGAGAAGTGATATTGGTCGCTCCGGAGTGGCCGCGGTGTCCATGGTTCACAGATCTCATCAACTTAGCGGTGGATGGGCCGATTTGTTTGTCATCTGAACGGCCTTCTTCGTCAGGGTCCCATATTTTCAGACTAGGCCGCTCACTTTTGTCTAGCGGTTTGGCTTTTGAGAGGCGGAGGTTAAGGCATAAAGGTTATCTGGAATCTATTGTCACCACCTTATTGCAAGCCAGGAGGTAGTCCACTAATCTAGCTTACATTAGAATATGGAAGGTGTTCGAGGCCTGGTGTTCTGCTAATGATGTCTGTGCTCTCCAAGCTTCCATTTCCAATATTTTGTCCTTTCTGCAGGACAGTTTCGCTAAATGATTCTCCTAGTTCCCTGAGGGTTCAAGTGGCAGCCTTGGGATGTCTTTGTGGCAAGATCGAGGATTCCACTATTTCAGCTCATCCGGGTGTTATCAGGTTTCTCAGAGGAACAAGGAATTTGCAGCCTCTGCTCAGGAGAGTTTGTCCATCCTGGAACCTTAACTTAGTCCTCAGAGGTTTGTGTGCCGCACCTTCTGAGCCTCTACGGCAGTGGTTCTCAACCCTGTCCTGGGGACCCCCCCAGCCAGTTGGGTTTTCAGGATAACCACAATGAATATGCATGAGAGAGAATTTGCATACACTGCCTCCATAACATGGAGGCAGCAATGCTGAAAGACTTGACTCTCAAAGTATTTTTTCTGGTAGCAATATGCTCTGCTAGGCGGATATCGAAGTTGCAAGCTTTGTCCTGCCGGGATACTTTACTTCAAATTTCACATTCAGTGGTTTCATTGAGAATGGTACCTTCTTTTTTGCCTAAAGTGTGAACCAGACCGTCGAGCTTCCAGCCTTTCCATCAGTAGATACATCTATTCCACATGCAAAGGAGCTCAAACAGTTAGTTGTTCAGCAGGCTCTATTGCACTATCTCGAGGTGATGGATGATTTCAGGAGGTCCAACCACCTTTTTGTTTTGTGGAGTGGCACAAAATGAGGTTTCAAAGCTTCTAAAGCTACTATTGTGCATTGGTTGAAGGAAGCCATTGGGTCCACTTACATTATTGCCGACCGGGAGATTCTGGAGGGTTTGCGTGCTCATTCTATGCGTTCGCAGGCAACCTCCTGGACAGAGGCACAGCTAGTGTCTCCTCAAGAGATTTGCAGAGCAGCGACTTGGATGTGGGAAATTCAAGTTCTCCTTCCTTTGGCGAGAGTGTTCCTCGAGCGGGACTCTCCAGGTCCCACCCTGTATAGGGCAGCTTGGGTACATCTCAGTGGTCTGGATTGATCTGGGTACGTACAGGGAAAGGAAAATTGGTTCTTACCTGCTAATTTTCGTTCCTGTAGTACCACGGATCAGTCCAGAACCCACCCGTTTACCAAGAGCTGGAGAGTCACCCGCTCAGCTCTAGTTTTGTCTTATGAATACAGATTTGTTTGAAACAGTTTTCATAGTTTTTCAATATGCTTGGATTTTTCTACTCTTTGCTTGGGTACAGATCTATACTAAGGAACTGCAGGTGGCTCTGGGGTTTGAGGCAGTGTCAGTAAAACTTTCTCTGTCTCCATCTGCTGGCAGGGATGAATAACCCAGGAATCTGGACTGATCCGTGGTACTACAGGAACTAAAATTAGCAGTTAAAAACCAATTTTCCTATCTCTTGTAGTGGTATGACACATCACACGTTGCTTTTATGTTGTGTGTTCCCTTTTGGCAGGATTTAACACTACAACAAACGTAGTTGTCCTAGCAGGCACCAACAGGCCAGATATCCTGGACCCTGCATTAATGAGGCCAGGTCGCTTTGACAGACAGATTTTTATTGGTAAGGCTCTATCTGTTTTTGCACTTCTCCTCCTTTCTGTTTCTGTTTAATGTGTCTGTGAGGGAGCAAGGAGGAAATACAGCTTATTTGAATCATGTTGCTTATCTTTCTGCTTACAGGACCTCCAGATATAAAAGGAAGAGCTTCAATTTTCAAAGTTCACCTTCGACCCCTGAAACTAGACAGCAGTATAGAAAAAGAGGTTCTGGCAAGAAAGCTAGCTGCATTAACACCAGGATTTTCAGGTAGGGAAATTACTATATATATGTTGGATAGAGGAACCTGCTGCAGACCACTTTTACTTTTAGCTTCTGATTTTCCTTTATGTAACCCAGAGCTGGGGGGGGGGGGGGGATGGCGGGGGTTACTGTACTTCAGCTTGGGAGAATTCATTATAGGATGAGCGTATAGCTCCATGTCCAGGGATACAAGCTGAGCCACTCCTGTTTTTACCTCCCTGTATCTTGACCCCCTTGATATGGAGCTGTAGAATCACCATCACTATTTCCAGTAAAATGCTTTAAAAGTAAATAAAGTTTTCATGAAGCTCATCATGACCCAAGATTGTACAGGCTCCTCCCACGGACACAGGAATTGCAGAGAAGTAGATGAAAGGATTTCAAATCCTATAACTAAGCGGCAGTACTTTAAATTGGTGCAGGGGTGTATGCACATGTTAATCCGTTTGAGAGAGTGCATAGAGCATATACCTTTCTTTTTTGTTAGTACTCATGATAATTTTTTTTCCTACTTTGCTCTAGCTGCACCAGCAGAAGGTTTCTGTTGAGTAGGTACACAGACATGAAGACAAGTAAAAGCACAGCAGGCATAAGTGTAAACACAGGCGCCTGATACAAAGCAAAGACTTTTGCTCTGTTTTGGTTTTTTTTTTTGGCTTATGTACATTATGCTAGTTGAGGCCCATGGTTTCCTGTGATGCTTTAGCAACTGCTACACAATATGCCACAGGAAACAGGGGTGTCCTGCTGGTATTGGTGGCTTCTATCTCCCATCTATCCTTGTCTGTAGCATTTTTCTTCTGTCCCCCCACATCCAGTCTTCCCCACTAAACTACATGGTTTAACCTTATCTACCCTCTGCTGTCTAGATTGCCGTAGTTTTTTCTGGCACCCCTACTGGCTGAACTGGAACAGGGTCTCCTAGGCATTGTCCTTCCCCAGCTGAAATGCAATATTTTGTTTTGTTTTGTTTTTTCCAGCTCCAAACCAGTACTTTCTTGCCATCCTCGGATGTTATCGTTTTCTGCCCTTACTGCTGCATCCCAGCACAGTGCCCTCAGTATCTCTCTTCCTTTTTGCACTGCAGGACTGAGAGCACACTGGAGTGTCCAGCAGGTCCCCGAGACTCTTAACTAGTTCCTTGGGCTCCCCAAGCAAAACTCTGCAGTACTTTCTAATGTATTCATTGCTAATGGCCTACGTTATTTGTAAAGCAATTTCCTTGACTTTTGCAGTACCACATGTGGTAGCCTGAGAATTCTCCTGGACCAGTGTCTGAAAACGCCTTTGTTTAAGGACTAGGATTGACTTTTCTGTTTAAAAATAAATGCCTTTGGCCACCTTAGTAGCAGTGCTACAATGTGGAGGACCTGCACTCAATCCTCAGGTCTTCCTTTCTCCAGCTAGGAAGTGTGAGCCAGGCCTCCATGGCATCCCCAGCCTTGGGCCCATTTTTGTTATGCAGATATTTGGGCTTTTCTATCAATTGATTTTTTTTTCCCCCTAAAGTTTCTAAAAACTCTCTTGCCTGACCAGGGTCATGGAATATTTTTTTTGTTTCCCCTTGCCGTTTTATCTGCATTATGCTGGAAATAGCATCCTGAGCCTCAGTCCCATCTCTCTGGACACTTTCTGCATAGTGTTGAAACTTGATGCTTTTCTTTTTTTCTAAAAGCATTAGTTATTTGTCATAATTATATATAGTAGATCATTTCTACTTTCTAGGCTGCTGTTCCTTTGCTCTCTTCAGGATATTTATCTCCTCACTAATCTTACAACCTAAACATACGGTGGCCTTCCCAGAACCTTGAGCATTCTGCACTGCTCTCTGTACCCTTGCAGTCTCTGCTTGCCTCTGCTAAAATCAGTATATTGTCTGACAGGACTTTGATATCAAATTGCTGGATATTTGAACCCTCTGGTAGTCCTGCTTCCTTTATATTGCACCATAAGAGACTCCCCATGTCATCTAGACTATATAACACCACTTCTAAGCTTTTTTTTTTTTCACCCTGATCAACAGCTTCCTCCTCTACCCTTACTTAAATGAACTTTTTTTTAGTCGGACACCCATTGTTCCCCCTCCTGTTCTCTGCTTGTTAATGTGGAGTGTCTGTCTGATTCACTTTAAGTCCCCTTTCATCTCTGCTGTATTACTACTGGTCATTGTTTTTAGTGGTGTAATGGTATTTGTGACTCAGTGTCCTCCTGTAATGCCATTGGTTCCAACACTTGGTTTCCTGTCTCGTGTCTCTGCTATATGCCATTGTTTTTCAGCCATATACGGCAGTTTTGTTGGAAGTTTCTTTATGAAGCGTGGCAAGTATTTTACATCTCTGTCGCTGAATGTTTTGCATTAGGGTCAGGGAGCCAAGGACCTACACTACCATCTTGCATGGCAGATTCATGTCACCAAATTCCATTCTTTCTTGAATTCTTTCACTCTTTTGACAGTCTTCACCTCCACTGGGAGGCTGTTCTGAGCATCCACCACCCTTGGATTAATGTTTGTACCCTAGATGCTTAATCTTTTCCATTTTTGTGCACCAAAGAATATCTTTCAAACACTTGACTATTCTGCTTTCCTTGAGTTGTTTATATTTTCCATCCTTCCAGTATGCTTATTCCCTTACAAATTTCTTGTCATCTGCATGTCTTTCTGTAACGCCAGTAATAAAAATATTAAAAAGAATTGGCCCTAGCACTAAGTTTTGAGGCACCTATCAATCACTTTATCTTCACCAGAGTAGACTCCAATGAACATTATTCTCTTGCGTCATGTTTCTCCTCTCCCAGTTAACATCTTCCTTTTCTACTCCTTTATTGGCTGGCAAGTTCCACATGGAAGACTTGTAATGGATGTAGAAGGCCTTACTTAAGTTCAGATAGGTAACATCTTCTCATCTTACTGATTTATCTTTCTGGTCACTTCATCAAAAAATTCAAATCAAGTCTGTCTCTTGTGACACTGTCATTCTGAGGTCCTATAGTTTGTTCCCTTCAAATATTGCACTATCTTCAGAAGTGTTTTCCTACCTTTATTAACTATAAAAATCAAACTGACAGGCCTGACTTTTCTGCCTCCTTGTTTCCACTTTTGTGGAGCAGGACTATATCTAATCAGATTTACCTGGTAAAAGAAACTGGAAATATTTAGTCTTTACATAGCAGGACAACTTTATTATGGTTATAGATGTCTTAACTACAAATAAGTAGTCATTTACATATAAAATCAATGCAGTTCGCCATGTGTCTCAAAACACCATTACAAACAATCTCTAGTTTGTAGCTCTAGATTGTGCTGGCCACTACTATAGCAAAAACTGGAATGACTAAAATTGCTGTTTAGTGGGAGTGTTTTTTATGATTACAAAGTAACTTTCTTCCTTACTGTCCATGCCAGACCAGTCTAGAACCCACTTGTCTGGACTAGTCTGGCAGGATTAAAGAAAAAGAAATTGGGTAAATTTTAAATTTCACCATACTCTAATTGGAAGTCTTCAATAGAAATCCTGAGTGTTTGTGTAGTTAGAATTTTATTTTGTGTATTTATAGTTGTAAAATCTGTAATTTCCCTGTACGTACAAGGATCAGTCCAGACTGTGGGTTATGCTCCCAGTCCAGCAGGTGGAGTCAGAAGCAAAAATTAGAGGGGGTTCTATATGACGTGACCCCCTGTGTCTCAATCCTCAGTATCTTCTGACTCCAGCAGGTGTGAGCAGTGGACTGTTCAGTCCCCAGCACAACTTCTTTAGGTCTTTTCCTATTCTCTTGAGGGATCAAGAAATTTAAAAAAAAAAAAAAAAAAAAAGAGAAAGAGCTTCATAATTTTAATATTTTATTTGTCTGAAGCTTTTATTTCAGACTTTTGTCTGCTACTGACAGGACCTTGTTAACTTACTGTTTCTGAACACTTTTCCTCTCTTATTCTCTCTTGGGGGAAGAAACTTTGGGGTAAGTGTTTTAATACTTTTTTCTTTCAGAAACAGTGGATTTTTCCTCTTGCCGTTTTTGGGCGGCACTGGAGGACAACTTTCTGACTAAAATTTCCTGTCAGTTTCACCACCCCCTCCCGAGTCCGTCGTGTCTTCCTACCCGCGGTCCCGCGACGCGCCATTCCGCGGGGCTGCTGCCTGCTGGGAGGTCCTTTCCCCGGCAGTGCTTGGGCTGGTAGGAAGAAGGAGGGTGTTTTTAGCGTTGTTCGCTATTTAATAGTACCTGTTTCAGGTCTCTGCCGCGCCGTTTGGTTCCTGCCTCCCTGAGGGAAGAAACTCCTCCCTCATGTCGCGTACTCCTTCTTGTGCTTCCTGCGGGCGTTTGGGCAGCCGCCTCTCTGCCGAGGGGCTGTGCTCCAATTGTACCCTCCCCGAGAAAGTTAGCACACCATCAGGGGAAGGCACAGGACACCACTTGGAGGACGGCACTTCTCGTCAGCGGCAGGCTCCGTTCCCGTTGAGCGCGGGAACGGCGGCCATTTTGTTTTCTGAGGGAGAAACCGGCGCTTCTGATTGTGAGGACATTGGGGATTCAGTTTCTCGTCCACCGGCCATTCTGACTCCCACAGTCGGCTCAGAAGACCCATTTACGGTAGGGGAACCCCCGGGGGGGCTACCTACAGGACTACCAGGTTTTTCCCCGGAATTTGTAGTTCTAATGCACCGCGCCTTCTTACAGAGCTGCGGTCAGCCGAAGGGTACGGCCGGGGGTCCTCCTCCTGCCAAGTTACCACGTTTGGATCCTTCATTAGGGGGACCTTCGGCACATGGTGTGACCCAAGTTACCAGTGCTACTCCACTGCCTAACAAGCCTCCCGTGGTTCTACCACGAAATTCTCCGGTTATTCCTCAGGGGAATGTGTTACAGGATTTGGCAGGAGATGATCCTTCTCTTTCAGTTCAGCTGGAAGGGGACGATCCCCGAGTGCTTCGCATTTTTCAGCTGGAGGAGTTGGAAGGTCTCATTCCACATATTTTACAGGAGATGGACATTGATCCTCCGCCGGACCCAACACCCTCAGACCCTAAAATTAAGAAGGGAGACCCTCTCCTGGCGGGCCTTCGACCCATGACTAAGGCTTTCCCTACTCACCCCAGTTTCTTACAACTGATTTCTAGAGAATGGGATACTCCAGAGGCCTCCCTCTGGGGCAGCAAAGCTATGGAAAAGTTATATCCTCTTCCTATGGATTTTCTAGACCTTTTAAAAGTACCGGCAGTAGATTCTGCGGTCTCTGCGGTGACTAAAAGCACCACTATCCCTGTAACGGGCGGTACAGCTCTGAGGGACCTACAGGATAGGAAGTTGGAGGTTTTTCTTAAGAGAATTTTTGAGGTCTCGGCTCTCGGAGTGCGTGCGGCTATCTGCACTGCTCTTGCGCAGAGGGCTGGCTTACGTTGGATTCAACAACTACTCACCTCGCAGGATCTCCCTACTGCTGAAGCTCAACAGGCTGATAGGTTAGAGTCTGTGATAGCCTATGGTGCGGACGCACTTTATGACCTTCTTAGAGTTCTCTCTCGTTCAATGGTTTCAGCTGTTTCGGCCCGCCGTCTTCTCTGGCTCCGCAACTGGTCGGCGGATTCCTCTTCCAAGACACGTTTGGGTTCTTTACCTTTTAAGGGAAAGTTCCTTTTTGGAGAGGATTTGGACCAGATAATCAAGTCCCTGAATGAGAATGCGGTACATAAGCTTCCAGAGGACAGACCTCGTTCGACTAGGTCTTTTAGTTTTTCTAGAAACCGATCTCGGAACCAGCGTCGCGCTCGAACAAACAGGCAACAGCCAGCTTCAAGGACTCCATCTTATCGCTCTCAAGGCTGGAATCGGTCCTTTCGAGGTAGGCGAACGGGCAAAGAGGCTACAACCTCTCGCTCGACCCCTAAACCTTCACAATGATGCCAAATTAGCCCACGAGCTGACCCCGCGGGTGGGGGGCCGGCTCTCCCTCTTTTACAGGGAGTGGGCTCGCATCACGTCGGACCAGTGGGTTCTGGACATCCTAAGTCAAGGTTACGCATTGGATTTTGTCTACGCCCCCAGAGACAGATTTCTCTTCTCGCCTTGCGGTTCTCTCCACAAGCAGCAAGCCGTCCATCAGACTCTTCAGCGTCTGCGGGCTTTAGGAGCGATAAGACCAGTGTCCGTCACCGAGCTGGGTCGAGGTCACTACTCCATTTATTTTGTGGTTCCCAAAAAAGAGGGATCTTTCCGACCCATTCTAGACCTCAAGACTGTCAACAGGGCACTCAGGGTACCTCGTTTCCGCATGGAGACGCTCAGGTCGGTCTTTTGTCAGCGGTCCATCGAGGAGAATTTCTTGCTTCTTTGGATTTAACAGAGGCGTACCTCCATATTCCGATCCATCCGGATTTTCAACGCTTTCTCCGCTTCAAAATCCTAGGGCAGCATTTCCAATTCAAGGCGCTACCTTTTGGTCTAGCCACAGCTCCTCGAGTTTTTACAAAGATTATGGTCGTAGTCGCAGCGGCCCTTCGTCGGGAAGGAATTCTGGTTCATCCATATCTCGACGACTGGCTTATTCGGGCAAAGTCCCGAAGACAGGGGATCCTTGCAGTGGACAGGGTAGTGTCCCTGCTTCAGTCCCTGGGCTGGATAATCAACTACGACAAAAGCCGTCTTACTCCATCTCAGTCGTTGGATTTTCTGGGCGCTCACTTCAACACGAGAGTGGGAAAAGTGTTCTTACGTCCAGAGCGAGCGCAGGCATTGAGAGAACAGGTCTCTCGTTTCTTGACTCTCCAAGTTCCAACAGCCTGGGATTATCTACAAGTACTGGGAACTATGGCCTCCACGATCGATCTAGTTCCATGGGCCTTTGCGCATCTTCGACCTCTACAGAAGGCTCTGCTATCCCGTTGGAAGCCGACTTCTCACGAGTACAGTGCGGTTCTTCCAATTCCACCGGCAGCTCGACTCAGTCTCCTTTGGTGGTTGGATCCTCACAATCTGGCCCAGGGAGTATCCTTGGAGACACCAGATTGGTTAGTAGTCACCACGGATGCCAGCCTCACGGGTTGGGGGGCGGTATGCCAGTCGAGCTCCATTCAAGGAATTTGGACACACGAGCAGAGTCAGTGGTCCATCAACCAGTTGGAGACAAGGGCCGTTCGCCTTGCCTTACAGGGATTCCTTCCTCTTGTTCGTCAAAGAGCAGTCAGGATTCTCTCGGACAATGCAACCACGGTATCTTACATCAACCGTCAGGGAGGCACGAGGAGTCCCCTGGTTGCGTGGGAAGCGGAAAGGCTAATGCAGTGGGCGGAACAACACTTGTCTCGGATAGCTGCCTCTCACATCGCAGGCATAGACAACGTTCAGGCGGATTTTCTCAGCCGACAACGTCTGGATCCGGGAGAGTGGGAGCTCTCCAGAGAGGCGATGATTCTCATAGAAGATCGTTGGGGTCCCCCCCACGTAGATCTCATGGCCACAGCCAAGAACACAAAGGCCACTCGTTTCTTCAGCCGCAGAAGAGAGCACGGGGCAGAAGGGGTAGATGCTCTGGTCCTCCCGTGGCCCAGACAGATTCTGCTGTATGTATTTCCCCCGTGGCCCCTAGTGGGACGGGTACTTCGTCGCATAGAAGTTCACCCAGGACCGGTAATTCTGGTAGCCCCGGAATGGCCAAGGAGACCATGGTTCGCGGACCTACTTCTTCTAGTTCGCGAAGGGCCAATACGTCTCAGTCATCTTCCTCGTCTTCTCAAACAGGGTCCAATATTTTTAGAAGGGGCAGATCGCTTCTGTCTTGCGGCCTGGCTTTTGAGAGGCGCAAGTTGAGACATCAAGGATATCCCGAGGCGGTTATTTCCACTCTGTTGCGGTCTAGAAAGACTTCCACCTCGGTCACTTATATCAGAGTTTGGAAAGTTTTTGAGGATTGGTGTGTTGGTCGTGACATTGTACCGACTAATGCCTCGGTAGTTCAAGTCTTAGCTTTCCTTCAAGATGGCCTTGACATGGGTCTTGCATATAACTCCCTTAGGGTGCAAGTAGCAGCATTGGGAGCGTTGTTGCAGACGGGAATGATTTCTCCACTCTCTTCTCATCCAGATATACTCCGTTTTCTTAAGGGTGTGCGGCAATTGAATCCTCCTTCCAGATCGCCATGTCCCTCTTGGAGTCTCAATTTGGTTCTTGAGGCTCTTGTAGGACCTCCTTTTGAGCCTTTACGCACGGCCACCATCAAAGACCTCACTCTAAAGTCTGTCTTTCTGGTAGCCATAAGTTCAGCTCGTCGTATTTCAGAACTCCAAGCTTTGTCTTGCCGAGAACCTTACCTCCGTATTTCAGAGGACGGTATTTCCCTAAGGACTGTTCCCTCTTTTCTTCCAAAGGTGGTTTCTTCTTTCCACTTGAATCAGTCGGTAGAACTCCCTTCTTTCTCCGTGTCTGATTCCAGACAACTACGTAGTCTGGATGTTAAAAGATGTCTCATGCAGTATTTGGAATCTACCAATGACTTTCGTCTCACGGATCATCTTTTTGTTCTATGGTCTGGCCCCAGGAAGGGTCAGATGGCTTCTAAGACAACCATTGCTCGATGGTTGAAAGGTGCGATTTCTGCTGCATACATAGGGAAAGGGCGCCAACCACCTCTGGGGGTTAAGGCACATTCCCTCCGGGCGCAGGCTGCGTCCTGGGCAGAAAGTTCTTTGGTGTCTGCTCAAGAAATTTGTAGAGCGGCCACCTGGAAATCTCTACATACTTTCTCTAGACACTATCGTTTGGATGTTCGGGCTCCGGGTTTCGGTTCCTTTGGAGATAGTGTCTTGAGAGCAGGGCTGGTATCGGCCCACCCGGAGTAGGGAAGCTTTGGTACATCCCACAGTCTGGACTGATCCTTGTACGTACAGGGAAAAGAAAATTATTCCTTACCTGCTAATTTTCGTTCCTGTAGTACTAAGGATCAGTCCAGACGCCCTCCCTAGAATTTAAGGGTTGTTTTTGGGATAAGCCTCTGCTCTTCACTCCTCTCATTTCTACTGCTTCTTCTTTCAAGTTCGTCCTGGGTTTTTTCAGGACTTTCTGTTCTTACACAGTTTCGGTTTGACAAGTTCCTTTTGTAGGTTGTTTGTTATTAGTTTAATCTTCGTTCATTATTGTTGAACAGTTGTTATTCTTGATCCCTCCGTCTCTTCTCTTTGGCTTTTAAAGTCTAGTTACTGAGGATTGAGACACAGGGGGTCACGTCATATAGAACCCCCTCTAATTTTTGCTTCTGACTCCACCTGCTGGACTGGGAGCATAACCCACAGTCTGGACTGATCCTTAGTACTACAGGAATGAAAATTAGCAGGTAAGGAATAATTTTCTTTTTTATTCCAGTTGTCAGGTTTTGTTGCATCATGTGATGCCTGTGATTGCTCATTGTGAAGTAATTTATTTGGGCACTGTACTGATTTACGTCCTCCTTAAAGTCCTGGCAGAAAGTTGAGCTGCAGGAATTGAATCTGTCACTTTTTATTATTTGTTTTCACAGGAGCTGACATTGCAAATGTTTGTAATGAAGCTGCCTTAATCGCTGCAAGACACCTTTCTGATGCCATAAACCAGAAGCACTTTGAGCAGGCCATTGAGCGAGTAATTGGAGGTAAGGGCATCCAAGGAAACAACACAGGAAGGAACTGCAGCTGGCAATTTTTAGCCCCAGTCTACGAGACTTGTAATGTTTAAAAAAAATGATGTATAGTTTGCATGACATCATATGTGATGATTTGTGGATATTAAACCCTTATTTAGAAATCTTGTCTGACATATAAGAAGAGATTGGTAGAAATGAATGAGCAAATTTTAGATGAGAATTTTCTGGTCATAATTTGGGGGGGGGGAAATGTTCCTGTCCAAGTAATGCTCTCTTCCAAGACAGGAGATAATATATTTTCCTTTCTTGTTTAATAACAAGTGTCACCCCTTACTATGCAGAATTTAAGAAAACTAGTCACCCGACAGTGTCACACAGTACAATAAAGACACATATTTTTTGGTTTAATCATTGCATTTTCCTCACTCAGGCAGATGAGGGATCAAGATATGAAAGTACAATAAAAAGAATATTTTTCATAACTCTTGTCAAAATAGGATGAACCACATATGACACTATGCCTTTCTTTTGGGGGGGGGGGGAGGGTGTAAATTTGAGAGATGAACCTTTTTGTATTTAATTATTCTTGTAGGGTTAGAAAAGAAAACTCAAGTGTTACAGCCAGATGAGAAGAAGACTGTTGCATATCATGAGGCTGGCCATGCGGTAGCAGGCTGGTTCTTGGAGCATGCGGATCCCCTTTTGAAGGTAAGAGGTGTACCATTTCACCTTCTGGCAGACTAGGAGCATGTGCTGTAGGGTTCTGCGTACAGCACTTTATTTCATTACAGGTATCAGTGCTTGGATGCAGCATAGAGAGAATTTTTAAATGAATACCAAAACCCTCATCAGAGGAATGTTAAGCTTCAGGATATACGCACTGAAATCAGAAAAGTCATAATTGCAGTTTTCCCAGCAGCCATTTCATCACAAAATAACATTTAGCTTTGTGACAACATGAAATGGATACTTTTTCTTTGTATGTGACGACTTTTTTCATGTTTGAATCATTACTTGTGAACAATAAAAATGCAATAAAGACTAATAACAGTTGAAGTGATGCAGGACCTCCTCATGTAAAGATGCTGTGAGATCGCTGTTCTGCCCACACATGGCAAAACTCCTATATTACAAGGCAATATGATGAGTCTGATTGGGTTTATCCTACAATGATGCAGAAACCCATGGCTTGCTTCGTTGAGGAACAGGAGGAAACACTATAGCTGCTTGTAGATGAGTGCTTTTTACCTGTCCATCATATTCTCTTTGTAAGTATTTCTGGATCTGCATTATTTCAAAAGGCCTTATTTATGAATTTTTAAAAAGTACAAATAAGATCATATAAGGCTGATATTCAGAGGAGTTCAGTTACCTGGATGAATCTTGAGATTTGAAATTTCTTCTCCATCTTTTACCTGGATAAAATTTAGCCAGATAAAAAAAAAAAAGGGCAGGGACATTTAGGGGCAAGATCTAAATTTACCAGGTAGGGTTGCTATTGAGCACTTCCCAGCTAGACTTACCCAGGTAAGTCTGAACACAGCAAATGTTAACTTTACTCGAATACGTTCCATGGGAGACTGACCCGGCTAAGTCCTGCTGTGTGTCCTGGCTAAAATTTAACTAGGTAACTTCCTACCTGCTGCACTGCTGAAATTTTGACCTCCATATATTCTTAAAATCCAAACGTTTACCTTACTGAGATTGTTAAATGTGCTCCTTACTCTGTCATTTGGTTTTGGTAATGTTTTTGTATGTGATCTTTAGGCTTTCATTTACTTAAAACCATCCTTTTGCTTGCAGTAGGGGGGGGGGGGTGGATGTTCCCATCAAATACAGCCATCAGTGGTGATTATCCTTAGCTAGGCAGCAGTTTCCTTTGGAACCTAGTACATGCACATCCTGAGTCTGGCCAGTAGACCTCTTCCTCCCCTGGTGGGCAGGAGGAAGGCCAGAGAAGTCACTAAGTATTGTTTCTACAGAATTTTCATACTTGGCTGTCCCCAAAAGCAGAAATCAGGCTTGGGAATGAACCCAAAAGATTGAATTAAGAGGTAGGAAAGCTTCAGGTATGTTGATTACGTATTTCTCCTATGGCTGCACAATTCTGCCACAGAATCAACATACCTGAAGCTTTCCTACCTCTTAATTCAATCTTTTGAAGAAAGCTACGGAGTTCCTGCCTTCAGTCTTAGCTCACTCTCTGTTCCTGCTCCAGCCCCTACCCTCATAAATAGCCTGCAGGGAACAGGAGGGGGGAATAGGCTAATCGAATCCTTTTCCTTTTGTTGTCCCCCAACCCTTTGTTCACTCCTGATCCCTTCAGGAGAGGAGAGAGGAAGCAATCTTCAGAATGTTTGATTCCTCAAAGATCTTGTAAATCAAACCAAAGATTATTTGATCTAATTTCTGAATGGAGTGTTGCCTCTTTAGAAGAATTTTATCTTTAAACAAAGGTTCTTGCATCTGCATTATTTGGCCAGTTTTACACCATTCATAAAGACCTGGATGTGTTTTTGGAAGTCTGCAAATGATGGTGTCTCTCAGCTGGCAGAGAGGGCATTCATTTCAAATCATAGAAGCCTTGATAACTGGCACTACCGCTGACGAGTTTCAAACTTGTGCTAATTCAACCTCTTTTTGTGTCTGCTGCCATGTGTCCAGTAAGTAAGAACATAAGAAGCTGTCGTGCTGGGTCAGACCAAGGGTTCATCAAGCCCAGCATTCTGTTTCCAACAGAGGCCAATCTAGGAGCATTAAATAGATCCCATACTACCAAAGCCAGCAATAAGCAGTGGCCAATTCCCAAGCCATCCTGACCAATAGCAGCCCATGGACCTCTCCTCCAGGAACCCATCAAAACCTTCCCCAAACCCAGCCACACCAGCGGTTTGGGGAAGATGCACACACATCTTTCTGTTTAACAGCATTTTAAGCATGTACTACAACCTCATATACTCGGAGATATAAGGACATTTTCAAGAAAAAATAAAACAGATGGCTGTATTTCAATTCAAAAGTGATATTTCACAGTCTTAATGTTTTGCCTTGATAAATTGATTTGTTATACTTGGTATATTTTTTATTTCTATAATTTTAGTATTAAAAAAAAATGCTACATTTCCTAGCGTGTAGCAGATGGACTCAAAACAAATGGGTATATCGTGCTCGTGCTAGCAGTTGGAGACGGATCTGACATCAGCACGGGTACATATACCCCCACAGGAAGTGCAGCAAATCAGTAATTTCCGTCTCCAAAGCAGTTAGGAGCTACCTCACGCTCGCTGAGCGTGTTTCCAAATTCTAACGACTAAATTCATTGAAGAAATCTACTGAAGACGAGCCCCGCACTCCTGTGGTGATACCAGGCGGTCACTCACCCAGTTGAGTTTCCCGAGCTGACTTCGGTGGTCCCTCAGAAGCAAGAGCCTCGGTCTGGTGGCCGGTCACGGCAGGGACCTAGCCCCCGAGGGAGAAGGGCTCGGGCGTGGCTTGGCTCCCGAGCGAGACGAGTTCGGGCACGGCCTGGAGGCAGCCTCGGTCCCGGCGTGGACTTGGCCCCCGAGCGAGACGAGTTCGGGCGCGGCCTAGAGGCAGCGGGTGCACTTCCTTATGCGCGGCGGTGAAGGTACTCACCCTCTCCCCCCGCAGCCGGAGACCGCCCGGGTCGCAGCCGGGAAGCGCCAAAGACAAGGTAAGGCGTACATCTTTACTTGGTCTCCGAGGAAGTGTGGACTAACTGGGCCTGCCTACGAGGCAGCACGCCAAGGAGGTCGCCATTTGCCTGCCTGCTCATCTCCGCCGATAGGCGCCCGTTGTTAGTGCGCGCGATAGGCGCCCGTTGTTAGTGCGCGCGATAGGTGCCCGTTGTTAGTGCGCGCGATAGGTGCCCGTTGTTAGTGCGCGCGATAGGCGCCCGTTGTTAGCGCGCGCGATAGGCGCCCGTTGTTAGCGCGCGCGATAGGCGCCCGTTGTTAGCGCGCGCGATAGGTGCCCGTTGTTAACGTATGGTAAAACGCCTGTTTCGAGGAAGACGCCTGTGTATAGGCACACATTGTAAGCCGCCCGTTTTAGGCGCATGCTGTTCAGCGCACTTGTTAGGCAGCGTCATTGGGCGACACCGAATCTCAGGCTAATGGAGCATAAGAGAGCCCATATGCCCGCAGAGCCGGCACCTCCAGAATCAGGCGTAAGAGCTCTAAGCCTCTGCTCAGCATGCAACCTCAGAGCCACACAGAGCGAGGAAGCAGACTCACTATGTACCCAATGTGAGGAGGCCATGGGAGTTCCAGGACAGGACCGGTCCCAGCCCAGCGGCTCCTCAGGGAGCACACCGGACTTAGCAGGCCGCGGCGAGCAGCCAGGGAACCCGAGAGACCTGGTGCCCCTTCGGCCAGATCCGGCTTCGCTTTCCTGGGTAGAATTATTCAAGGGGATTCACGCCTTTGTCCAGATGCAGTCTGCTCCTCGGATGGGTCTTTCCGTCCCGGTTGATAAGAACATAAGAAAATGCCATACTGGGTCAGACCAAGGGTCCATCAAGCCCAGCATCCTGTTTCCAACAGTGGCCTATCCAGGTCATAAGAACCTGGCAAGTACCCAAAAACTAAGTCTCTTCCATGTTACTGTTGCTAATGGCAGTGGCTATTCTCTAAGTGAACTTAATAGCAGGTAATGGACTTCTCCTCCAAGAACTTATCCAATCCTTTTTTAAACACAGCTATACTAACTGCACTGACCACATCCCCTGGTAACAAATTCCAGAGTTTAATTGTGCGTTGAGTAAAAAAGAACTTTCTCCGATTAGTTTTAAATGTGCCCCATGCTAACTTCATGGAGTGCCCCCTAGTCTTTCTACTATCCGAAAGAGTAAATAACCGATTCACATCTACCCGTTCTAGACCTCTTAAACACCTCTATCATATCCCCCCCTCAGTCGTCTCTTCTCCAAGCTGAAAAGTCCTAACCTCTTTAGTCTTTCCTCGTAGGGATCCGGCCCCTTGACCCTCGAGACCTAGGCATGGACACTCGCCACCCGACAGCCCCGATCATGGGGATTCAGATTGCTCCCAGGATAGTGAGGAGCCTCCCGAGGAGGGTGAACATCCCTCTGAGATAGAGCCATATCGGACCATGAGGCGCTTCTTTCAGAAAGAGGATCTTTCAGGCCTGGTCTCACAATGTCTGTCGGAACTGGCCATCCCGGGCCAGAATACCCCAGGGGACCCTAAGATGAACCCCCTGTTAGAGGGCCTGCGCCAACCGGCTCACCATTTTCCCCTCCTACAAGCGGCACAACAGCTAATCGATCTGGAATGGAAGGCACCGGAGGCCTCATTCAAAGGGGGTCGGGCCTTGGCTGGCATGTACCCTCTGGATCCGGCGTCCAAGGAGCTGCTGGCGTGCCCTAAGGTAGACGCCATAGTTAACGCAATAGTGAAGCACACCACCATTCCGGTTGAGGGGGGAGTGGCCCTCAAGGATGCACATGACCGGCGCATGGACACCATTCTGAAACAAGCCTTCGAGGTGGCAGCCATGTCCCTCCGCATCGCGACCTGCTGCACCGTGGTGACGCGTTCCTGTTTATCACAAGCAAGAAACAACACCCCGGGAGAAGACATGGAATCAGCTCTCGCGTTCCTCACTGACGCAGCCTCCGACCTAGTCCATATGGCAGCCAAAGGAGTATCATCCTCGGTGGCAGCCAGGAGACAGCTCTGGCTACACAACTGGGCTGCCGACTCGTCCTCCAAGACACGACTCACAAGAATGCCCTTTAAGGGTTCTTTACTGTTCAGCAGCGATCTCGAGAGCTGGGCTACTAAATGGGGTGCCTCTCCATTACCCCGTCTACCAGAAGACAGGGCGAGGAGGAGCCAGCGTTCTTTTTCTAGACCATCTAGAGGTAGAAATTCGCAGCGCTTCAACCCTTACAGGACTCACTATCGAGCGCCTCGTTCACAGGCTAAAAACCAGTCCTTTCGGACTAAGCACAACAAGAAGGGAACCGGCTCGGGTTCTGGCCCCGGCCGCACCCCACAATGACAATCAGCCGACCCATCCGGGGGTAGCAGCCATAGGGGGCAGGCTAACTCTCTTCTACCGCAGGTGGGTCGAGATCACTTCGGACCAGTGGGTCCTCGCCATCATCCGGGAAGGATATTACCTAGATTTCCTTCGGCTTCCGCCGAACAAGTTTGTGGAATCTCTTTGTTCACTGCTCAAGGCAGCGGCACTAGAAGTGACCTTACAGAGGCTCCTGGCTCTAAAAGCCATAATCACAGTACCTGCAGGAGAGATAAATTCTGGGCATTATTCCATTTATTTCATAGTACCCAAGAAGGAGGGCACTTTCAGGCCCGTCCTGGACCTCAAGTCAGTCAACCGACACTTACGGGTCCCCAGCTTTCGCATGGAAACTATACGGTCTGTCAAGAATTAAGTACAGCCAGGGGAGTTTCTCACCTCCCTAGATCTGTCGGAAGCCTATTTACATATCCCAATCCATCGGGATCACCAGCGCTATTTACGCTTCAAAGTCCTGAATCAGCACTTCCAGTTCCGAGCTTTACCCTTCGGGCTAGCCACCACGCCGCGGATCTTTACCAAGGTCATAGTGGTAGTGGCGGCGGCACTCAGGAAGGAAGGAATTCTCGTCCATCCATATCTGGACGATTGGCTGATCAGGGCAAAGTCACCGGAGGAGAGCCACTGGGCAACCAACAGAGTTATAGCTGTTCTGGAAAGCCTCGGATGGGTAGTCAACATAAGCAAAAGCTCCCTACAGCCGTCCCAGTCACTGGAATACCTAGGGGTCCAATTCGACACCCGAGAGGGCAAGGTCAGCCTGACCTCCAAGAGACAGTCAAAACTCCAGAATCATCTGTAGGCCCTGCTGAGCGCCAGCCGGCCCACAGCTCGGGATTACCTACAGGTCCTCAGCTCGGGATTACCTACAGGTCCTCGGCCTCATGGCATCCACTCTGGAGGTGGTGTCATGGGCGCGGGCTCATATGAGACCATTGCAACGCGCCCTTCTATCTCGATGGAGCTCACGATCACAGAACTACGCCATACACCTACCTCTACCGGCCAGAGTGCGGTATCAGCTACGGTGGTGGTTGCAGCCCGGCCACATGAGCCGGGGGTCAAGAATGTCCTCCCCAACCTGGATTCTGCTCACCACAGATGCCAGCCTGAATGGATGGGGAGCACACTGTGAGGAACTCACCGCCCAAGGGCGGTGGACCAGAGAAGAGTCAAGGTGGAACATCAACTGACTAGAGGCACGGGCAGTCAGGCTAGCATGCCTGCGATTTGCCCACAGACTTTGCAACAGAGCGGTCAGAGTGATGTCAGACAACGCCACCACGGTGGCATACATCAATCGTCAGGGTGGAACCTGAAGCCAACAAGTGTCCCTGGAAATATCTCCCCTGATGATTTGGGCGGAAGCAAATCTCCTGGACATCTCCGCCGTCCACATTGCTGGGAAGGTCAACACGACGGCAGACTTCCTCATCAGAGAAAGCCTAAAATCGGGAGAGTGGCAGCTGTCACCCACAGCTTTTCAGATAATTGTGGATCAATGGGGGATGCCAGCCATGGACCTCTTAGCGGACAGGTCCAACGCTCAAGTTCCCAAATATTTCAGCCGCAGGCGGGATCCTCGGGCCCAGGGGATCGATGCCCTGGTACAGCCGTGGCCTCAGGGGATCCTGCTATACGCCTTTCCTCCATGGCCCCTGCTGGGCGCCATAGTACACCGGATTCAGCGACACAAAGGCCTAGTTCTAGTGGCCCCGGACTGGCCAAGAAGACCCTGGTTCGCAGACATGAGAAGACTACTGGCAGGGAATCCTCTTCGCCTGCCTCCACACAGGGACCTGCTGCGGCAAGGTCCCATCCTCCACGAGGATCCAGCTCAATTCTGTCTTACGGTCTGGCCATTGAGAGGGCTAGATTGAAGAAAAGAGGATACTCGGCGCCGGTAATAGATACACTCCTCCGAGCACGCAAGTTCTCCACATCACTGACATATATCAGGATCTGGAGAGTTTTTGAAGACTGGTGCGATTCTCACAGCACCAATTCACATGCCGCTAGGATTCCTATCATTTTGGACTTCCTACAAGATGGACTTCAGAAGGGTCTGTCCCTCAGCTCCATCAAGGTTCAGGTAGCAGCGCTGTCTTGCTACGGCCCCAGGAGTGATGGCAACACCATTGCCAAACACCCAGACGTCTCACGTTTCCTGAAAGGAGTCAAACACATTCGCCCGCCACTGAAGTGGCCAGTGCCCTTGTGGAACCTCAACCTAGTGTTGGAATTTCTAGCGGGATCCGCCTTCAGGCCCCTTCGAGGCCTGTCTCTTCGTTTGTTGACCATGAAGATGGTGTTCTTGCTAGCTGTATGTTCAGCACGCCGCATCTCAGAACTACAAGCACTGTCCTGCCGTGATCCGTTTCTCAAAATCACTCCAGAAGCTATCCATCTTCACACAGTTCCATCCTTTTTACCCAAAGTGGTCTCACACTTTCACCTCAACCAAACCATAACCTTGCCTACCACGGAAGGTTTGAAGAAGTCAGAGGAAGGTCGAATGCTACGCCATCTCGACATCGGTAGACTGCTGTCCAGATACCTGGAAATTTCAGAAGCAGTACGAAAGATGGACCACCTGTTCGTCCTGCACAGCGGGAAGAAGCAAGGGGAAGCGGCCTCACGGCCCTCCATCGCCCGCTGGATTAAAGAAGTTATCAAGGCAGCCTACATAGAGGCGGGAAAACCACCACCTCTACAGGTCAAGGCTCATTCTACCAGAGCACAATTGGCCTCTTGGGCAGAAGCTAAGCTGCTGTCGCCTGCAGAGATATGTAAAGCGGCGACGTGGTCCTCCCTCCATACCTTCTCCAGATTCTACCGTCTGGACGTCCAGGCCCAGGAGGACACAGCATTTGCGAGGGCAATCCTAAACGGTCCTCGGGCAGCCTCCCGCCCAGTCCAGGAGTAGCTTTTGTACATCCCATTTATTTTGAGTCCATCTGCTACACGCTAGGAAATGTTGAGATTACTTACCTGATAATCTCCTTTTCCTTAGTGTATGCAGATGGACTCAGCATCCTGCCCAGCTGCCGGTATACATGGGGATTCGCCGACTCACGGTAAGCCATTTTTTCTTATATAGGGCATCCACCCTGCCGGGTGTCGACGCCTTCCGGCTGAGTACACTGGCGGTCTCCAGCTACCATCAATTGGTCAGGGTAATCCTGTTGATTAATCGATCGGTCAGTCACACATATATCCATAAAAGCTTTGCAAGGAAGATTACTGATTTGCTGCACTTCCTGTTGGGGGTATATGTACCCATGCTGACGTCAGATCTGTCTCCAACTGCTAGCATGATATACCCATTTGTTTTGAGTCCATCTGCATACACTAAGGAAAAGGAGATTATCAGGTAAGTAATCTCAACATTTCTTTTTATCGTTTGGAACTATGTGGTTCAGTAGGGTGGGGAGAATAATGGGGAGGAAGGTGTATATTTGACAGCGTGATCTGTTTATAATACCTACAGCTACCTTTGCAATATATCAGAAACCCTGTACTCTGAAGGTGTATTTTTACTATTTTATGTTGTTTAATAAACAGTTCAAACATACAAACAATAAATGATTTTCAATTTAAAAAAAAAAAATTGACTCTTGCATAGTCAGAGCTCACCTAGAGGAACTCCATGCTCAAGGCCGCAGTACTTTCAATAAGATGTCACAACTGTGTCAGAAAATAGTCAGTATGCAGACCTGCAGTGTCATATGACATTGGGTAGTTTTAATTCAGCTGATGAGTGTTCCCTTCGAACGTATGAACTTTATTAGCTCCTGACCTAGAAGGTTGCACTTTTGGTGGTGATCACTTTGGCCCACAGAGTGAATGAGCTCTGAGTCTTAGTGATGTGTCCACTTAACACTAAATTACACCAGAACATGGTGGTGGCCATATCCATCCCAAGCTCCTACCTAAAGTGGTGTTGGATTTTCACTTTAATCAATCATCCTTCGGTATTCTTCCCATGCCCAGAAGGAAAAAGCTTACACCAGATTGTAAGAGTTGTTGCTGTGTATGTGGCATGGATTAAAGTGCATAGAAAGTCCACCTAACTTTGGAGGGTTTTATCCCAAAAGGCCAGATTTCTTGGTGACAAAGAATACCATGTCTGAATAGGTAGCAAGTTGCATTTTTCCCCATTATGCCTTGGCTGACCTGACTTTAGAAGGGTATTTCAGGACCATTGTAATGTTTGTGGCTAGTCATCTGCTACTTTGCAAATCGCATCTAAAGAAGCAATATGTTTGTGGAAGGAGATCCTTATTTTTTTATTTAATAATTTTTATATACCGACTTTTCATGCGAGCATATCAAATACGTTTATAGTAGTTAGCAAATATTCATTTAAAAACATTTGCATTTCCAAAAGAAGAAAGGAAATAGATACATAGTTTCATAATGTAAATAAATAAAATAGTAAACTAAAATAATAGATTAAATAATCATAAAATTTAAACAATTAGAGATGCAGTATAGTAAGGGTAGAGATAAAATAAAAAATACATGCATTACCTTGATGTAAAATCAGTAGTTTGAAATCATTATGTTCCCTGTACATACCAGGATCAGTCCAGACGGTGGGTTATGTCCCCCGTCCAGCAGATGGAGTCAGACAAGGCTTCGGAGGGTGCTGCTATAAGAACATGTGCACCCTCTGCAGGAGCCCAGTATATCTCTGACTCCAGCAGATGAGAGTAGGGGAACACGGTGCTTCCCCTCCATGAAGGAATTTTATTTTCTTTTATTAGGCTTTTATACTCAGGCTGGCTCAAGGTGTTGTAAAAGTCTTTGTTAGTTGTCAGAAAGTTTTGTTTGAAAAAAGAAAAAAAAGAAGAGGGAGGAGCGAGGGCAGTGCTTCTCACGGAGCTTGCAGGCAGGGCTGATTTCAGTCTTTTTCTCTCTCTCTCTCTCTCAGCCTTCGGGTAAGTGTTTGTCTTCTGTGATTTTTTTTTCTTTTCAGCTGCAGCTGCTTCTCGCTGGGTGAAGCTGGTGGTGCCAGCCTCTTTCTCCCCCCCCCCCCCCCCCCTCTGCCGCAGTTTGCCCCGCGGCCCCGCGACTTCTCATTCCCCGGGGCCGCCGCAGCAGAGAGGGATATCCCTCTGCTGCTCTTCTGGGGGCACTCAGGGGAGCGCAGGGCTCTCTTTTCCCGCTTCCCACGGCTTTTTCGCTCCTCACCGGCCCGCCCCTCCCCGGCTGCCTGTCAGCATGCCGCGGCCGTCCCGCTGCACTGCCTGTGGCGAGCCGGGGTTGAGGCTGTCATGGGAGGGAGTCTGTTCAAGGTGCCTCCCTGGTGGGGAGGGCACCTCTGCGCTGCTGGACCGCACTATTCACCGTGCCTCGGCTCGATCCGGGCGCCTGGGGCCGGCCCTTTTGCCGCTATCGGCGGGAATGGTGGTCATCTTGGATTCTCCCGATCAGGTACAGCAGCCATCAGAGGAGCAGGGAGAGGATTCTGATGGGGAAGAACCACAGATTCTTGCTCCGATGGGTGCCTCAGGGGGCCAGGGCCCCCCCGGATGTGTCTCCCATCGCCCCCCCCCCCCCCCCCCGAGGTCCCCCACCTTTTTCCCCGGAGTTCATTTGCACAATGCCTATTTGCAGCGCCTGAAGGTTCCTCGGGCACCCAGCTCAGACCCTCCTCCTTCCAAGGCACCCCGGTTAGCGGAGATACCGCAGGGGACCCAGGGCTCGGGGGGGGGGGCGGGGGCCTCCCATGGGGCCCCCAGGGTCCACTTCACTCCCCTTTCGCTGGGGGGGGGGCGAGATCTGTCCCGGATCCGGGGGGGATCCCCCATCGCACCCGGACGATCTGACCTCGGAGACTCAACTTGAGTGCGATGACCCGCGGGGTCCTACGCATCTTTCGGAAGGAAGAGCTTGAGGACCTTATCCCACAGATCCTTCAGGAGTTGGATCTCTATCCTCCACCCGAACCTCCAGCACCTCCGGTCCCGGTTGTCACCTCATCCACCAGGAAGGGAGACCCGCTCCTAGCCGGCTTGCGCCCCCTAACCAAGGCCTTTCATACCCATCCCACCTTCCTACAATTGTTAGCTCGAGAGTGGGATACGCCCGAGACATCCCTTAAGGTCGGACGCGCCATGGGAAAACTTTATCCTCTTCTGGAAGACTTCTTGGACTTGATCAAGGTCCCGAAGGTAGATTCGGCGGTGACCAAGAGGACGACCATTCCAGTGACAGGTGGCACAGCACTGCGGGATACTCAGGATAGGAAGCTGGAAGTCTACCTCAAGCGGGTATTTGAGATCTCGGCTTTGGGGATGCGCGCCGCCATCTGCAGTTCCCTGGCGTAGAGAGCTCGCCTCCACTGGGTTCAACAGCTGCTGACCTCCCAGGAATTACCATCCGAGGAAGCGCAGCAGGCGCGGACCGTTTAGAGTCTGCCATTGCCTATGGGGTGGACGCCTTGTATGATCTGTTCCGCGTCCTGGCGAGATCCATGGTCTCCGTGGTTTCTGCACGCCGTCTTCTATGGCTTCGCAACTGGTCGGCGGATACCTCCTCCAAGTCCAGCCTTGGGTCTCTTCCTTTTAAGGGCAAGTTCCTCTTCGGCGAGGATCTCGACCAGATCATCAAGTCCCTGGGGGAGAATTCGGTTCACAAGCTCCCAGAGGACCGAAAGCGGAGCTACAGGTCCTTTACTCCCTCCAGATCCCGCTCCCGGGCGCAGCGTCGCTACCGTGGCTACAAACAGCAGGGGCCCCGGACTCCGTCATCTAGATCACAGTCCTGGCCCCGTTCCTTTCGCGGTCGCAGGCCCACTCGGGAGGGGACGAGTCAGGGAACCTCGTCTAAGCCCGCTCAATGATGCCAATCCCGCCCACTCCCCGACCCCTAGGACAGAGAGCCTTATTTATTTTATTTAATGTTTGTGGCTAGTCATCTGCTACTTTGCAAATCGCATCTAAAGAAGCAATATGTTTGTGGAAGGAGATCCTTATTTTTTTATTTAATAATTTTTATATACAGACTTTTCATGCGAGCATATCAAATCGGTTTATAGTAGTTAACAAATATTCATTTAAAAACATTTGCATTTCCAAAAGAAGAAAGGAAATAGATACATAGTTTCATAATGTAAATAAATAAAATAGTAAACTAAAATAATAGGTTAAATAATCATAAAATTTAAACAATTAGAGATGCAGTATAGTAAGGGTAGAGATAATAAAATAAATATATGCATTACCTTGATTTAAAATCAGTAGTTTGAAATCATTATAACAGCTCTTGGAAGGCTTGTTTAAAAAGCCATGTTTTAATCACCTTTTTAAATAATTTGATGTCTGCTTCTAATCTTAATTCCTGTGGAATAGAGTTCCATAGTTGGGGTCCAGCAAATAGAGAGAGTTCTTTCTCTTACATTATTTAGATGCGCAATTTTGGAGGAGGGAATTGGCAACATCCCTAACATTCTCTCTAAGGCCCATGCCTCCTAGTTTCAAGATTGTTTCCCTGTCTGAGATCCATGAATTTTGATTCCAGGAAAGGGTGGGTGTATATAATAAAACAAGAGACTTCCCTTAGAGAACATGTTCCTGCTCTGTTTGTTTGCAAACCACATGTTTTGTCTTTTTCTCTCTTATGCGGGAGACAGCCTTTAGCTAGGGAGTCCCACCTCTGTGGCTCATTGCATCTCCGGTCCCAAGAGAAAACCATAATTGCCTGTTGTAATTGTCGTTCTTCTTCAATAATAGTGCAATGAGCTGCACCACTGCCCAAATCTCCACTTTTTAGCTACCCCAGTTATACAATAAACTGAGGAGCACCCGGTCCGGCTGTGCAAAGAATCATGGTGCACTTATGGAAACTTTCCTGGAAAGAATTGGGAGTCTTCCACACCAACACGAGTCACATGATGCATCTTGAGCTCATTGCACTGCCGTCCTTGATGAACACTGACAACGAGCAAGCAATCCTGCTGCCTCCCACATGGCTGCATTAGAGCACTTTCAGCAGGCTCCAAGCTTGTATATTTTCAAATCATTGTACACTTCCTCCATTCAGACTGGATCATATAGTTAGTGCCCATATCAATAGATTATGTATTTTCAGACTACAAGCATCTTAAGTTCAGCTGCCATATGAATTGCAAGTGCATACAGTTTGTCAGCTCGGTGTGCCTGCTCATGATGATGTGCTACCCAGCAGTATTTCACGTTGACAGAATACTAGGATTTTGATTTATTACATTCTGTAATTGGGGAAAACGTAAAGTGAGTTGTGTGCATTGGGAAAGAAGTCTCACAATAAAAGAAAAAAAAAAGTTAAGGCCCTTTGCTGAGAATATGACTGCGGGCGTCAGCATGCCTCAGCTGGCCTGTTTCTGCACTGTACCTGTCTTTATTAAAAAGCTTTGTATCATCTATATAATCCAATGTTCCTTGAAATTACAATGGAATGCAGAAGTCTTGTGGCATCTTCCTGTAATGTGTTTAAAAAAGGAATGACTTTATGAAGGAAAAAGTGTCTCCTGAAGAATCACAAGTATGCTAAATGTGATGTCACGTTTGTTAAATCAGCTGATTCATCCACTTCTTTGCATCTTGTGACATTGCACTGCTTTGCTAGTCACTCTTACCTTGGGATTGACAGAGAACTGGCCTTTAACAATCTTTTTGAAGAAAGATACCCGATCTTTCGATTGTAGTAATAGGGTTTTCTTGATGTAGCCTGGGAGAAGAATGTTCCTAAATCTCTTATCAAGAAGTTGTGTTAGAGCAGAGTTTGTTTTGCAATACCCCTGCAAGTATAAAGTAACACACAGTCGGAGGTTTTTGGTTTGTTTTTTTAATCCTGACCAGCTGCCAGGTTTTTTTTTCTCTGCACATAATCATGGGAGTTTTGACCAGCAATTAGCCTTCTGAGCTATCATTTCAGTAATAAGCTACTCATAAACTGAGTGCTTTATGAGATTACTTCTTTCTTAATGAGGATTTCTCAGTTTTGTATTGTCTGCCTGGTGAGTTGCTTTTTTTTTTCTTTTCAGAACAACTTTTGGAAAATATCTTTGTTCTTCCACCCATTATTATAATGGACTTTAAATTTTGGACTTTTATTTTGTAAAGCAGAATATGTGTTAGATTTGTTTGTCTCTTTTGAAGTTTTTTTCTCTCTTTATAGAGACCTCTGCTTATTTGAGTGTGTGTGTGTGTGTGTGTGTGTGTGTGTGTGTGCAACAATTAAAATATAAAATAGATTTAAAAATGGAATGACAGATTTAGTTCAACCAGGTTTGGTGGCTTTCTTGCTCCATGGATGTGACTGAGAGCTGGGTGGGAGGGAGAGAACTGCCTTGGCAGAACTGACCTCTGCTGCTGTATGAACAGTACACAAGGATTCAGGCCTTGATGGCATAGAAGCCTCACTCCCAGGGACTCGGCCTGATCAGGTGGGAAGAAAAGGCAAGGCATGAAGGAAAACAAGAACTTTTAAAAATGTGAACCTTCCAGCCTAACTCCCAATTGTTTTGGGTTTTCTCTGTACTGCAGGTCTCTATTATTCCACGTGGGAAAGGCTTGGGCTATGCACAGTATTTGCCTAAAGAACAGTATTTGTACACCAAAGAGCAGCTGCTGGATAGAATGTGCATGACACTGGGAGGACGAGTGTCAGAGCAAATCTTCTTTGGAAGGATTACAACCGGAGCCCAAGACGACTTGAAGAAAGTGACTCAGAGTGCCTATGCACAGGTTTGTACTTAACATGAATGTTTAATCTGTCTACAAAGTAACAATACAGTATGCTGACCAGGTATTTTATGAAAATGCTTGCTTAAATAATTGTATTACTATCCAAGTGTAGTAGCTGGGCGGGGATTCTTTTGTAGAAACCATGAATGTTCAGTCAGTGCAACCTTTTTGATAGGCTGATGCTCTTTATGTATTGTGAAAGCTGCTGTTTGGTTTATAAAGAAAAGAGGTTTGTCTGCTTCCCTTATTTGTACTATTTTAAAATGTCATTAAGTGTAGGATATTTTGTTTGATACCCAAGCCCAGCTTCTGCTTCTGAAGCTGGCTGAGGAGATGAAGGCAGCACAGAGCTCCTGAAGAGTGGGCATCCCAACCATTGCACAATAGTGACACATAGTGACATGATATGGGTGTGTACAATTTCTGGAAGGAGCCATGGCTTGTTGACCCTGGCCAAGGACCATCACTGCAATGGCAAGCTGAGAAAGGAGTGGGATGTTATAAAAATAAGGAAAGACCCTCTAATAGATGAAGATGGAGGCTTATGTTGCCATAGCCCAGTTAAGGTACGTTCAGATTGAGCTGGAAGTCCAAAAGGAACAGGAGGAAGCTGCCAGGCCAAAACACCTTAAAATAAAAAACAAAACACTCCCAAAACATTAAATTCCTATAAGGATTAGAAGAATGAGGTTTTGGATTGGAAATAGTGCTGATCCAGCATTGCTTACAAAGTAAATAGCATGGGCTGGTAAAGATCACAGTGACATAGAAACATAGAAATGATGACAGAAAAGGACCAAATGGTCCATCCAGTCTGCTGAGTAAGCTTATGGTAATATCTGCTGCGCCTTGTAGGTTACCCCATGCTTATCAGTTTCGCACACCGTAAAAGTCAGGGCCCTGTTGCTTGCTGTTTGAATCCAGTTCCCCATCATGCCTTACTGTTGAAGCAGAAAGCAATATTTGAGTTGCATCAACAGTATCGAGACTTATTGGTTAAGTGTAGTAACCACCATATTAGCAAGTTACCCCATACTTGTTTCCCCAAACCGAAAAGTCTGCAAGTAGCTAGTTTCCTTTTGTTCCTCATCTAAGCAAGTCCTGGGCCTCTGCATCATTGTAGCATAAATCTAATCAGTCTCACCCTATTACCTTGTAGGCGTTTCTCCAATGGTGGGCAGAGCAGTGGCTTCATAGTGCCCTTACAAGAGACAGGTGCTGACATAGTACAGACAATGCTGGAAAAGCCTTATTTTGAATTTCCTTACTTTACGGGTTTGTTAGACCAGAGGACAAACTTAAAACATTTCCTTGCTCATAGAAAGACACATGCTTTTGACAATAGGGGTTTGTTATTTTACCATTCTCTTTTTTTTTCTTTTTTTTTTTAATAGATTAAAGGATTTAGATAATTGATATGAACAGTTAGAAAGCCATTTCTTAGCGTTCAGACAGGTGGACCCAGAACCAGTTGGTTATGCCCCTGTACCAGCAGATGGAGATGGAGCAAAACTGACATCACGATATATATACTCCAGCACTGACATCAGCCTGCCAGTATTCTCTGTCTCCAGCAGATGGAGGATGTGCATCTCCCTACTGGGAATTGTGTTGTAGTTTTAATAGGAGAAAGAAGGATGGAAGTTTATTGCCCCGCTGTCCTGTGGTGATACCTTATGGTCCCTCTTCAGTCGAGATTTCCCAAGGTGATTTTGGTGGATTCTCCCTCAGATGAATGCCTTGGTTCAGTAGTTGTTTTTTCTGGCGTGGACTTAGCTGTATTTAAAAAAAACAAACAAACAAAACAAAACCTGAAAGACAAGTGGGTGCAGGAAGCTGAGAGCGGCAGTGAAGCTACTTGCCCTCTCCCCTCAGCTGGAGACAGACTCCTTTCTCAGCTGGGACGGGCTGAGCTCAGGTAAAGAGGTTTAAAAAAAAGTCTGATGTCTGTTCCTGCCTCTGGGGGAGTTGGGGAACTTGGGCAGCCTGGGGAGTTGAGTAGTCTTTTTAGGCTAAGCCCCATTCTCAGACTCAGAATTTTGCCACATGATAAGCCGAGGTGGCATTCGTGCACTTTTCCATGGCATTTAAGTCTTTCTTCTTCAGGACATTGGTTTGCGCTGAACACCTGGCTAAACACCCAAATGTGCGTCGTCTACTGTGCCTAGTTGGACACGCAGTGGTGCACTTCAGGGTGCCTAAGAGTTGGACACTCGAGAAATTGGGCATCCAGCTGATCGACCTAATTTTTGGATGCCTAACTTTTGGGCATCCAGTCCTTTTCAAGCGAAGAGCTCGGCCTGGTATTTGCTCTTCTCGGAGTCAGTTTAGAGTGTGTGATTTATTATGGTGCCAATAGCAAAGAAGCCTAAGCAGCTTGCCCTGGGTGCTGCTTGCCATATTCGGTCATCTGTCTGGCATTCCCCCTAATTTGTGTCAGCAGTGTTTGAAGACTCAAGGAGACTTGTTTCCCCTCTGATTTTGCTAAGCCCAGTCCTTCCCAGCTTGTTGCATGAATGGGAAAAGAGTTGCTGGAGATTTCACCTGGAATTGGGACTCCCTTAACTTCTTCCTCAGCGGGGGAAGGTAGTTCAGTGGACACAGTACCAAAGCCCCCTGGTTTTGGCCTGGATCAGACTACCCTTTTCTTGGGTGAAATTTTTTCAAGGGCTGCAGTTTTTTCTTCAGGTGCAGTTGTTGGCCCCAGTTAATCGTGATTCAGAATCGGTCTGCCGATCCCAGTACACCTGGTGTTGTGTGTATGCATTGGAGTAAGTCTAGGCCTGCTGCGGGTAGCTCTGATAGGGACCTGGATGGCACGGATAATGACACAGATCCTTATTCCTTGGCGGAAGGGGAAATTCCTCTGGGGCTGGAGCTGTATAGATCTATGTTGCGTTTCTGTCATAGAGATGAATTCCCAGCTCTAATTTCCCAGACGTTGAAGATGCTGAGAGTACCAGTAGCTTATTCCATGTCTGAGCCAAAGCCTCGTGTTTACACTTCTTTGTGTAAAGCCTTGTGTTTCTTTCCTATTATGGAGCCTATTCAAGAATTGATTGGTCTTGAATGGGGTGCCCAGGAAGCTAATTTTAAAGGGGGGTGAACTTTGGAAGGGCTATACACATTGGTTCCAGCTGCGAGGGAACAGTTGCATTTTCCGAAAATGGATGCTCTCAGGTGTGCTGTCACCAAGTGCACAACTATTCCTGTGGAAAGGGAGGCGGCACTGAAGGATGCTCAAGATAGAAGACTTGAGGCCATTCTTAAGCAAGCCTTTGAAGTGATGGCAATGAATTTGCAGATAGCCTTGTGTTGCTCCCTGATGGCTCGCTCTTGCTTACTTCTCTCTCTCAAGAAGTCAATGAATCTGGTGTGAATTCCAGGGCAGTGATGGAACCAGCAGCTGCCTTTTTGGCAGATGCGGGCTGTGACCTGGTCAGCACTTTGTCCAGAGGGGTGGCTTAACTAATAGTGGCCAGATGTCTACTGTGGCTCAGGAATTGGTCGGCTGATACAATTTCAGTCTCGTCTTACTAAATTGCCCTTTAAATGATCACCCTTGTTTGGGAGTGAGCAGGAGAAAATGGTCAATAATTGGGGTGAAGCCCAGATTCCTCTGTTGCCAGAGGACAAGAAGCAGATGCTGCACTCCTTCGGCACGAGAGGTCATGCGAGGGGTTTCAGACATTTTTTGTCCTTAGAGGTGCAGCTTTTCAGAGGACTTCCCTTGGGCCAGGACTCAGTTCTTTCATCCCCGATACCCAGAAGAGGTGCAGGCTCAGGTAGTGGTGCCCCCCCCCCCCCCCCAAAGCTCAATGAAGGTGTACCAATCCACCCCCAGGAACAGGAGATAGGGTGTTGCCTCTCTTTTATCGGAGGTGGGTCGAGATCACTTCCGACCAATGGGTGCTGGAGGTAATAAGAGACTGTTATGCTTTGGAGTTTCTCAATATTCCTTGGGATGTTTTCATGATTCCATGCAACTCTCCACAGAAGAGACAAGCAGTAGAGAATGTACATTATCAAGACTTCTCAGCCTGCGGGCTGTAGTCCCAGAGCCCAGGTCTCAAGAAAATATGGGCTGATATTCCATTTACTTAATTGTGCTGAAGAAAGGCTCCTGTCGCCCCATCCTAACTCTCAAGGGAGTCAGCTGTCATTTGCAGGTGACTCAATTTCGCATGGAAATCTTATGCTCAGTGATAATGGCAGTACACTTGGGAATTTATGATGTCACTGGATTTCTCCTAGGACAAGCAGGATGGTAGTATTCACATGTGGGTGACATCAGATGGAACCCGGCACGGAAAACTTCTGTCAAAGTTTCTAGAACTTTGACTAGGCACATCAAGCATGCCACTGTCCACGCAGGGTCACTCTTCAGTCTCTTGTTTTCCTCAGACCTATTGCCTCGTGGATGTGGAGCTCAGGCTTTTTTTCTTCAGAAAACTATATTTTCGAATTCATCTCTTGTTCTTTTCCCATGCCGGGTCCCTTGATACTTTCCCAGCCCTAGTTAGAGGCGTTGCAGTAAATACCTTGTTCTTTGCAGTCAATTACCAACAGTGCCGTCTCCCAGTAGCCGCCGGTCATCAACCATGGTGTCCTCCAGGTTCCGCCGCTGCCCCCAGTGTCCCTGGACCATGTCCATCACAGAACCCCACGAGGTCTGAGGGCCTCACATGATGTATGTAGCTGCTCGTTTTGTGCTCAGATGTCTCTCAAGGGTTGCTGAGCATGCCTGGACAAGATGGACAAGCTCTTTGGGACCAGGAAGCCTGAACCCTCGTCATTGGTGTTGGGGGCGTCAACGCCTCATGTTAAAGAGGACTCTGGAGGTAATGACTCCATCATGTCCTCTCTGTTGCAGATTTCCCAGCGGGAAGTAGGTACTGGGGATTGGCCCGTGTTTATCTCTTCCTCTCTAGTTCTGGATCATCACCATTTTCCTCTGCACTGGGGAAAGACCAGGCCGAGCATCCGGAGAAATCGAGAAAGCACAGTCATCGGTCATCTTCTTCCCCTGGCTCCAAGCTTGGAAAGGCGCCGGCATTGTCCGCAATGCCACCAAAGTGGCCCTGTGCCAATGAGGCATCAACACCCATCGAAGCCAAGGACCCAATACTGTCCCCACCTATATTGGTGCCGGGCACCAGTTCCCCTCAGGGTTCCAAGGGGAACCAGGTTACACCTCCTCCTCCTCAAGCTGACTGTCATCAACAGCATTCAAGAAGAAGTTGGAGCACAGAATGTGGTTGGCGGTGGGATGAGCCCTGCAGGGCACTGAGCCGCCGGCTTCCTTGGGGCCTCCACCGGAGCCTGCACCATCGATGCTGGTGCCGTTGCTGGAGTGCTTGGATGTGCTCCCCTGTGCACTGCCATTGCAACCCATGCTGATACCTTGGGAGCCCTCACTGCCATGGAGGGCACCGGTGAGACTGCAGAGACCATTCCCATCGCACATTCCTATGATGAGGAAGGGCAGCCAGTTCCAGTAGTACATTGACTGGTTCTGTAGCTGCCAAGCCTTAAGTTACCGGGTCCATCAATGCCCCCGGGACCCATGGTGCCTTTGGGGCTCTGGTGCCCCTGGACCAAGACTGCACCTCGTGCTCCCCCACTGGTGTCACCAGGGAACGAGGCCGATGCTCCTTCCGTCCTGTGGGAAGTTGAGCCTTCTGTCTCTTCCTCTGAGGTCTCTGAGAAACTGCTTTCTGAACCCTCTCCTCCAAAGACCCGATATTCGCAGGCTTTGTATGAATGATGGCTGAATCTGTCTCCTTCCAGCTCCTGACTGAGGAAGACTCCAAGCACAAGATGCTGGAGATCCTTCAGTTCGTGGATTCTCCTAAGGGAAGTAGTTGCAGTCCCAGTCCATGATATTTTCAAGGACTTGATTGTCCGGCTCTAGGAGCACCCGATCTTGGTCCTTCCGGTAAACAAGAAGACCGATGTGGTATACCTTGTGCAGCCATCTAACGGTTTTGAGCGGCACCATCTCCCTCACCAGTCTGTGGTGGTGCAGTCAGCCCTTAAGAAAGCAAAGAGGTCTTGCACACATGCCTCGGTTCCGCCAGGCCGTGAGCTCAAGGCCCTAGATGCCCTGGGCTGCAAGGTCTTCCAGGGATCTTTGTTGGTGGCCCGCATTGCCCACTACCAATTATATATGAGCCAATATTCCAGAAACCTCTGTCATTGGGATTGGAATGCAACAAACATGAAGGTCTGCATATGATGCCTTTGAGACGGCAGCAAGGGTAGCAACAGCGGGCATTGGGGCTTGTTGTATGGCTTGGCTTCGGACCTTCGATCTCTGACCCAAAGTGCAAGACTTTGTTGCTGACCTGCCTTGTACCAGTGAGAATCTGTTCGGCAACAAAATCAAGGAGGCAGTAGCACAACTCAGAGATCATCATGAGTCCCTGCAGAATCTCTCGGCCAGCACCTCCTCGAAGCAGGGACCTCAAGCCCTTTTTACGGGCTGAAGAAGTAACACCCTCCTGCAGGTAGGGCACAATCTCAACGGGTCAGACTGAGGTCTTGTCCTAGGCAACAGCGTGTCCCCAGAACTCAGCCAGCAGCGCAGCAGCCTTCTGCTATGGGCTTGGCTGCGAGGGAGTCCAAGCCAGTTACCAATTCAGCTGGCGATGGACCTTCCATCGGAGGTCAGCTCACGTCCTTGGTAGACATTGGACGGCTGTCAGATCAGTGGGTCCTCTCCATCATCCACCAGGGGTACAGGTTAAATTTCCAAGAGGTTCCTCTGGACTCTCCCTGAGCCCCTCTTGGGGGCCCTCAGCAGATCAGGAAATACTACTTAAGGAGCTCTCCGTCCTCACAATGGCCAAGGCGGTCGAACCTGTTTCTCCTGGTCAGCGGAGAAGCGGCTTCTACTCCAGGAATTTCCTTATCCCAAAGAGGACAGGAGGCCTTTGTCCAATTTTGGACTTGAGGGCACTGAACAAATTCCTCACTCAGGAGAAGTTCAAGATGGGCTCACTGGGTGCCCTTATTCTCTCCTGCGCCAAGGAGTCTGCCTTTGCTCCCTTGATCTACGAGATGCCTATGCTCACATAGGGATTGCCCGCGCCTACCGGCAAACACCACTTTCAGTACAGGGTGCTGCCCTTTGGTCTGGCTAAGGCACCCCGCATCTTCACAAAGTGCCTTACGGCAGTGGCTGCATATCTGAGGAGGCAACGAGTACAGGTTTTTTCCCTTCTTGGACAACTGGCTCGTCAAGGGCACCTCCAGGCAGGGAGCGCTGCAGTCCTTGCAAGCCACCATTTGGATCTTGGAGACGTTGGTTTCTAATCAATTACCCCAAGACCCAGCTGGTCCCGTCCCCACACCTGAACTTTATAGGTGCTAGGTTCAATACAAAGTAGGCTCGGGCGCTTTTGCCCAGGGATCGGGCAGTCAGCTTGGCATCTTTGGCGGGAGCAATCTCACAGAGTCACCAGATCTGTGTGCACAGCATGTTACGCTTGCTAGGACACATGGCCGCGACCATGCATGTCACTCCCTTTGCGTGCCTTCACATGCGCAGGGCGCAGTGGACTCTACATTCTCAGTGGCGCCAGGCCACTCAGGACCTTCAGGTGCATATTCGAGTCACTCCACCACTTCAGGACTCCCTGGTGTGGTAGATGGCTCTTCCCAACCTAAGGTAGGGGTCCCATTCCAGGCTTTCCCCACTCAAGTTGTACTCACTATGGATGCCTCCCCCCTGGGTTGGGGAGCCCATGTGGGAGAAATTCGCACCCAGGGTTGCTGGTCAGCTAAGGAGGAGAGGTATCATATCAACTTCCTGGAGCCTCAGACAATCTGGTATGCCCTTTGGGTGTTTTGGGATCTACTAGCCAGCAAGGTTGTGTTTGTCCAAACCGACAACTAGGTAGCCATGTGGTACCTCAACAAGCAATGGGATCGTTTCTGCTTTGTCAAGAGGCAGTCCAGATCCGGTCATGGACTCTGTCCCAGAATATCATTCTCTGAGCCAGGTACCTGGCGGCACAGGGGAATGCACTGGCGGACGTTCTAAGTCGTTCCTTCCGGCTGCATGAGTGGTCCCTGAAACAGGAGATAGCGAACAGATCTTCCGTCTGTGAGGAAATCTGGATGTGGACCTCTGTGCTTCCTCTTGCAACAAGAAAATAGGCCAGTTCTGCTCCCTAGCTGGGGGAATGGCAGGATAGCATCTGCCTCCTTTCCTCGCCACTGGGGCAAGGGCCTCTTGTACGCCTATACTCTGCTTCCCCTGGTGTCCAAGACGATCCTGAAGCTCCAGCAGGACCATGGGACCATGATTCTCATCAAGCCTAATTGGTCCCAGAAGACCTGGTTCCCACTCCTACAGGATCTTTCCCGGCGGGAACTGATCTGTCTGGGAACATCCCTGAACCTCCTGATGCAAGATCAGGGGAGGCTGTGCCATCCCAACCTCCAGACCTTGTCCCTCACAGCTTGGATGTTGAAAGGGTGACCTTACAGCCCCTGAATCTCTCAGAGGGAGTGGCTCTCGTCCTTTTGGAGTCCAGAAAGCCTTCCACTAGGAAGACTTACAGCCTAAAGTGAAGGAGATTTTCAGTATGGTGTGACAGCCAGGGGTTGAAACAGTTTTCGTGATCCACCTCCAAGCTGTTAAATTACTTGCTTAATCTCTCTGAGGCAGGCTTGAAGACCTCCTCTGTGAGAGTACATCTCAGTGCGATTGGGCCTGCCACCAGGGAGTGGATGGTTTGCCTATTTCGATACAGCCTGTTGTGGACTGTTTCATGTGGGGTCTACTCCAGCTGAAACCTGCCCTCAGGCCCCCTACAGTTTTCTGGGACCTCAAAGTGATCTTGGCCCACCTGATGAAGGCTCTCTTTGAACCTTTGCACGCTTGTGACCTGAAGTAACTGACCTGGAAAGTCATTTTCTTGGTAGCGGTCACCTCTGCATGCAGGGTCAACAAACTTCAGGTGCTAGTGTCGTATCTACCCTACATGAAGTTCTTCCATGATCAGGTGGTTCTTTGCACACACTCTAAGTTCCTGCTGAAGGTGGTGACAGACTTCCATCTTAATCAGTCCATTGTCTTACCAACTTTCTTTCCTTAGCCTCATTCGCACCTGGGTGAAAGAACTCTGCACAGCCTAGATTGCAAAAGGGCCTTAGCTTTTTACCTGTAATCAACAGCAGGCCACAGATAATCAACGCAACTGTTAATTTCTTTCGACAAAAATAGATTGGGAGTTGCTGTATCCAAGCAGCCCTTGTCCAACTAGCTTGCAGACTGCATTTCTTTCTGCTACACGCAGGCAAGTCTACAGCTGGGGGGGGGGACCATGGCAGCTTTGGTGTCCCACTTGCGTGCGGTCCCCGTAGACAAAATTTGCAGAGCTGCGACATGGAGTTCCCTCCACACCTTTGCTTCACACTACTGCTTGGACAGAGAAGGTCGACGCAGCAGCGTCAGTCGGACCTGCAGAACCTTTTCAGTAATTAAACCCAACTCTTCCGACCTTATGCCTCTTGTTTGGGTTCAGGCTGACTCCCTCTGTTGCCACCAGCACTAGTTTGTTGTGCCCGTTGGCACCTAGTTAAGTGTGTGTGTCCTTTGTGCATACGGGAGCAGCCTGCAGCTAGGTATTCACCTACATGTGAGGACTACCATTCTGTTTGTCCTAGGAGAAAGCATAGTTGCTTACCTGCAACAGGTGTTCTCCTAGGATAGCAAGATGTTAATCCTCAGGAAACCTGCCCACCACGCCACAGAGTTGGGTTTCTCCTACGTTTATTTTATTTTTTTGTAAATTCTATGTTACGAGACTGAAGAGGGGACCCCGCGTGGATACGTGGATAGTGGCATGCTGGGCATGCTCAATGTACCTAGTCAAAATTCTAGAAACTTTGACAGAAGTTTTCTGTGCCTGGCTTCATCTGATGATGTCACCCACATGTGAAAACTAACATCCTGCTGTCCTAGGAGAACACCTTATTACAGGTAAACAATTCTGCTTTGTCAGAAGCTTATCTTCATATTTCCATTTGACTGGAGCATCAGCTGTTTCTACGTTTCACTGTGTTGGGGTGACGCTATCAATTCCAAACACTTCCATTTGGTCTGGCCACTGCGCCCAGAACCTTTTCCAAAGTTATGGTGGTGATTGCAGCATCTTTAAGAGAGGATGGCATTTTGGTTCACCCATATTTGGACGATTGGCTGATTCGCACCAAGAACCTGGAAGAGAGCCTTGGGGTCTCACGCAAGGTAATCTCCTTATTGCAGGAACTAGGTTGGGTGGTGAACTTGGCCAAGAGCAAGCTGCAGCCATCCCAAAGGAGTAACTAGGTGTTTGCTTCGACACAAATCAAGACAGGGTGTTTCTGCTAGAGAGCTGCATTCAGAAGCTAATGACACAGGTGCAATTATTGACAGAATCAGTGTGACAGACTGTGGTCTTATCTACAGGTGCTCAGATTGATGGCAGCCACCCTAGAGGTGGTTCTGTGCATGAGGGTGCATATGCATCCACTTCAGCAGACCCTATTGGCTTGTTGGAGTCCTCAGTCTCAAGACTATTTGATTTGGCTTCATCTTCCTGTGAAGATCAGCATACAGTTGCAGTGGTGGTTGCAGCTGGACCATCTAAAGAAATGGTTGTTCCCAATGATCACCGGACTGGCTAGTACTCATGAAAGATGCAAGCCTCCAGAGTTGGGGGGCCCACTGTCAGGAGTTGTCAGCACAAGGGCGCTGGAGCACAGAAGATTCTCTCTGGAGCATCAGTCGCCTGGAAGCCTAGGCCTTCCGTTTGATATGCTTGTGATTTGTGGATCGATTGTAGGGTCGAATGGTCTGGATAATGTCAGACAATGCTACGACAGTGACTTACATCAATCGCCAGGGAGGAACCAAGAGCCAGCAAGTGTCGCAGGAAATAACCCAACTCATAGAATGGGCAGAAGTACATCTTCAGGAGATCTCACCTCCCACATTGCAGGAAAAGACAGTGTAAGAGCCAGCTTTCTCAGAAGACAGTTTGGACCCAGGGAAATGAGAATTGTCAAACGAGGATTTCCAGCTGATAGTGGACCTTCTGATGATATTTCACAATGCGAAGATTTCTCGCTTCTTCAGTCGCAGGAGAGACCAAAATTCCTTGGGCATTGATGTTCTCGTACAGGAGTGGCTGATGGGCAAGATCTTATATGCCTTTCCCCCCCAACCCATGTTGGGCAGAATCATTCAGAGGATCGAGAGTTACATGGGGATGGTACTTCTGGTGGCACCAGATTGGCCCAGTTATGCAGATCTGCAAAGACTCCTGGAAGACCCTCCTATCCAGTTACCAGTTCACAGGGATCTGCTGTGACAGGGTCTTGTTTTTTGTGAAAATCTGACTCTATTTTGTCTTACGGTATGGCCCTTGAGAGGGCTTGGATGCTGAAGTGTGGCTATTCCCCTGCAGAGATTGCCACCTTGCTACAAGCAAGAGAGTATTACTCTTCTTTAGCCTATGTGCAGATTTGGCAAGTGTTTGAGGCTTGGTGTGAAAACGGCTGCTCAGCATCCACACATGCAGCCATGACTACCTCCTTAATCCTGCTGGATTAAGGAGGTAGTCATGGCTGCATATGTGGATGCTGAGCAGCCGTTTCCTAGTCAGTTTAGGGCTCATTCCACTAGGGCTTAGGCAGTTTCTTGGGCAGAGATTACTGTTTCCTGTTGAGATTTTCTGAGATGCGACTTCGTCCTCCTTAGATACTTTTTCCAGGCATTATCACCTGGATGTGCAGGCCCAAGAGAACGCAGCCTTCGCATGTGCTGCTTTGACTGGTCTGCGGGCAGCCTCCCACCCTGTTTGGAAGTAGCTTTGGTACATCGCACTGGTTCTGGATCCACCTGTCTGAACACTAAGAGAGGAGAAATTACTACTTATCTGATAATTTCTTTTTCTTTAGTATAGACAGGCAGATCCAGCTTCCTGCCGCTGAGTGGTTGCGTTATGATCTTCCTGCGGGGCTGCGTGTTCCTGGGATTACTGGTAAGTGTCAATCCAATCCCTAGACTAGTGTTATTGCACTCTTTGTCTGAGCTCAGTGGTTCCTGTTGGCTGAGTACTGGAGTGGTTGTTTAATAATTAAGTTTTTGTTAGTTTGTCCACAGTTGGCTTTTGCAGAGAATATTGGCAGGCCGATGTCACTCGGGGTATATATATATATATATATATATATATATATACCATGATGTCAGCTTTTCTCCATCTGCTGGTAGAAGTGCATAACCGGCTGAATCTACTCTGCTATCTTATAGTTAGTTAGATAAGTTTATCCAGCTAACTATAGGGCAGCCAAATATCTGTCAAGTCTTCTCCAATTAAGCTGGCTAAAGCTGAATATCGGAACTTATCTGGCTAAATTAGTTGAATAAGTAACTCATCCCCGTCACTTAGCCAGCTGCCCAAATATTGAAACACTGCCACATGGCTGATTAACAGGCCGATACAGTAAAGTGCAGCCGCGGTTACCCTGCTTCTAACCTGCTTTCTACTCACAATTTGGCCGCGTTAGTCCTACATGCGATTCACTATCCCTTTTAACCCATCCTTACCGCCTCTTTAAATCTACAGGTAACCCTTTCCGCCCGCGACATGTATATGAGATGTAAATGATGGGATTTACTATTCCCTCCCATACAGTAACGCGCGCCCCGATTATTGCTTTTTAAACCTCCAGTTTTGCCACGCGTTTAACCTGCTAATTTACCACCTACCCCTACCCCTGTGTTAGTGTGGAGTGTCAGGCAAGCCGAGACGAAATTTCAAGGGCCACGGAGCAGCCCCAGCCAGCCCCGCTTCACTGCCTGACCCCCTAACTCCCCGGGACAAGACCGAAGTGAATCGGGCAAACTTTCCGCCAGCCCCCGCTCACCTGCCCTGGCCGCGTTCATCTCCCGCGCTGACAGCTCCGGAGCAGCCCCAGTACTCTCTCCCTCCTCCCAGGGACAGCCGGCGGCGAAAGCGGCTTCAGCAGCCCGGGGCGGATCGGGCGCTCCCCATGGCTCCCTATTCTCTAAAACGTAATGAGTGCACGCCGTGACCTCAGACGTCCAGCCGGGCGCTCAGGTCACGGCGTGCACTCATTACGTTTTAGAGAATAGGGGAGCCATGGGGAGCGCACGATCCGCCCCGGGCTGCTGAAGCCGCTTTCGCCGCCGGCTGTCCCCGGGAGGAGGGAGAGAGTACTGGTGCTGCTCCGGAGCTATCAGCGCGGGAGATGGACACAGCCAGGGCAGGTGAGCGGGGGCTGGCGGAAAGTTTGGGGGGAGATAGGGGGTCAGTCAGCCCTTCTCCTGTATCCACTTCCTGGTACCTGTCATTTCAAATGTCATTTGAAATGACAGGTACCAGCGCACCCAGAATACTGTATAGGCGCTGTATAGCGCCTATACAGTAAAATTGATTGCGCTTCCTGGACGCGGCTTGCATTTGCATGCCATTTAAATACAGTATCGAGTGGTATGTGTTTCAAACTGTGCGTGCGGCAAACGCGGGTGTGCCCGGCACTAACGCACCCCTTTCTACCTCACCTTACTGTATCGGCCCGTAAGTCTGAACTTAACAAGCTAAGTGGCTATGAATATTGACCTCTGTGTTCTTTAGACGTTTGAGCCTGGCATTGCCAGGAATTTTCTATTCTTACAAGTGTGCATTTTCAAACCCACTGTGGTGTTTTTGGAGAAACATGCCCTCATACAGCAGGTTAAGAGGGTGTTAGGAAATAACCAGGTGTTAACCTGGTGTCATTCAGCTGAAGGATAGTCCAAATGTTCCAGAGAAAATAACTTTGGATTTTAAAATAGAGGATTTTTGATGTACAGTGCTTAGCATAGCACTATACAACTCCTGAGTATAATTTCAGTTTCTCCAACTTAGTCCTCCAAGCTGCTGTGTGTCTCTAACTGGTATTCTTGCTTGCATAATTTTCAGATTGTTCAGTTTGGGATGAATGAAAAAGTGGGGCAGGTGTCTTTTGACCTTCCTCGGCAAGGGGACATGGTACTAGAGAAACCTTACAGCGAGGCCACTGCAAGGTTGATTGATGAAGAAGTTCGGACACTTATCAACTCTGCGTACGAAAGAACACTACAACTTCTGAATGGGAAAAAGCAAGAGGTGGAGAAGGTGGGTGTGAGAACATCACTTGATGAGAAAATACCATTCCCTGCTCTCTGAAAAAACGTCTCTGGTCTTAACCTGAGTAAACAAGGGTGAATGAGGAAATGCTGGATAGACAACTGTTCCTTTAATTACTCTCTCTTTGGAGAATTGTTTTGAGAAGAGAAGGTAACAATTCTCAAGGCACACAAGGTAATATTGTTGTAATGTATTGTTACTGGTTGTTAATATTTGTGAAACCAGTAATGCAGTAGATTTTGGAGGTTGTTGATAGCACTGCACACTGCTGCAGAAACTGGTTGGGTCAGTCTTAGTTCTGTGTGTGGCTGGAGAGGAGGTTTGGGGGTAGGCTAACACCTAATATACTTGTGTACTCCAGCTGATCATTGACTGGCACTAAATGCAGCTTTGAAAGATGCTTTCTCATTCAGCTTCAAAAGAGACTATGGCAGCAGGTGGGAGACCACAAGGTCCATCTCCTCTGTCCTACTTTAACAACACAGATCATATTTGATCTCTGCCTTTACCCTTGCTTCCCCACATCTAAAGGTCATCTCGGCTTATCCCATGCCTGCCTGAATTCTGATGTTATCTCTTTCTTCTCTGTCTCTGTGAGGCTGTTCCATGCATCTGCCATTCTTATTTTTACTAATTTTACACCTTTCTAGAGGTTCCCTTCAGAAGAAAGGGAAGTGTTAGAGCTTTGTTCCCACGGAAACAATACCAATGAAAGATACAGATGTCTGTCTTATCCCCTGTTGTCTCCCTCCTCTTCTCTAGGCTATTCAGATAGACTGGGTGACAGCTATGCTCTCCTTTAACCAAAAAAAAAAAAAAAATACAGCTTGATTTCATTATTTATTATGGGCTACATTGATTTTAAATCTGATTATTTGGAACAGAGCACATACTCATTTCCTAGAAAGGTTCATGTTTTTTTAAAAATATACCCCCTTCCCCCAAATGCACACCATTTTTAACTTTTTATGTTAGAATAGCAATAATCCCCCTCGGGCCTCCAGCTCTTCTAAACAAAATGAATTTCCAGTGAGCACGCCATCCCCCGAGGATTACTGCTGAATTATATATAGTTCAGCCAGACACTGAAGTTTGCTGGAGTAGGTGCCCAAAGGTACAGCAAGCCTTTGTTTCAGAACCTCATGAGAATGTAAAACAAACTGTAACGTAGCCCATGAAATTCAGAGGCTGTAGTAAATCCAGGGTCTTCTGGGGTTAGAAACCACAGAGGCCATAGAAAATTACATCGATTGAGAGAATATTTTGCGCCAACAATTTTTGTGCGGCACTCCTACAGAAGAATTAAAAATGATGGCAGCTTTTTTAAAAACGTTGTTTTATAAGAATGATTGTAGTGGCAGAAGGGGAAAGGAGACCGAGTAGTGATGAGAGAAAAGTCTGGGATGTAGACTCGGGGGGAGGGTAGTGGCTTTGTAACCATGAGGGAGGCAGAGAGAGCAGTAGCCAATGGCAAGGCCAGAAATTAAGGAGGCAAGTAGAGGCGGCAGCATAGGGAGGGATGCAAGGAGGTGGACAGGGACACTCCCACCCCCACAATCCCTCCCACTCCCCTCACTGGTTAGTCTTGGCTTCCTCTCCCTCCCTCTGCTAGCCATGTTGTTTCCCTTCCTAACACTGTACCAGGTCAGCCAGCGCCGCCAGCCTTCTTAATGTGGCCCTGATTGTTGTGAAGACTGAGCAGCAGGGGAGGGGAGCAGATTTGTATCACAAAAAATGAGACTTGTCTCCTTTCCTTGTGGCGCAATACTGAGAAATGTGCACATGTAAGATGTTTGACATCAGCCATGGCCCGTGGGTACAAAAGTTGTATTTTCTTTAGGCCAGACCAGCACAAGTGCACCATATATGAGCTGGAAATAGGGACCTGGCTTACAAAAGAATTTGCCACAGATAAAAGTGGGAGAAAATGTCAGACTGGGCTGTGTATTTTATACATGCAGCACTCCAACCAAAAGGACACTTAGTGGCATGGAGACAGTATGTGAAGACTGAATTAATAATTAAAATTGATGGCTAGGAAATAGTGCATCTCAAGGACCCAAGCATGTATTGACTGTGGCCTATTAGCTGCCAAGTATACGGTGGATACTTAGGGCCAGATTTTCAAAAGCATTTACATGCCTAAAACCTGGCTTTATGTGCATAAATGGGCTTTTGAAAATTGCCTGGGGGTTTATGCAGATAAATGTACACCCGTAGCTCATTTGTGTGTGTGTGCATTTTTATGTACATAGTCTGCTTTGAAAGTCAAGCTAAAGTCTGCGAGTTTGTTCTACTCAGTCTTTAATCCTAAGTGTGCCCAATTTTGGCTTCCTGTGCTTTTGTATCCTGGTAGAAAAGGAATATAAGCGAGTAGCGCTCTTGACGCATTTTTTCTTTGCTGTGTGATTTCTGCATCTAGTGTGATCTTTCAAAGTGATGAGGGTAAAAGCCCTTCCTTCCTTCCCCCCGTCTCAGCACCCCAGGTGCCGCTATAAGAAGTAACTTAGGACGTGCTGGCAGATAAGACCTGCGAGGCCCATCTGCTCTGTCCTTTTCTGCGGCAGTATCACGGCGCCTAGCCATGCCTAGGCTTTAACCTCATACCGGGCATATTGCAGGCTGCCTTGAGTTGGTACTGTTTTTGCTTCCTAACTAAGATTTCGTTTTTAGAACTTACAAAGCATACGTCTTAAAGCAGTGATGTATCTTGATATTTTTTTTTTCCAGATAATTTTGCAGACATGTCAGAAAAATGAATAATTTTATGTTACTTACCAAAGTAAACTGTCACAGCCACTTGGCTCTCACACATCCTCACATCTCCAGCTCACTTTGGGGAGTAGTTGTGGGAGAGAGGGAGCTAGATTAATTTATGGATATTTGGGCAGGTTTTTGCCATACTATCAGGAAGACAATAACCGCCATCACCAGAAAAGGCAGGTTACTTTTTTTAATCTCCTAAATGGCGTAAGCTTCTATAAGTGGATGCTTTTCTGCAACAAGCTTTTGGAAAGAGGTAAAGGGTTTGATTCTGTGTATTCAAGTCTGCAGGGAGACAGTACAGCTGATGATTAGCTCCTCAAGTCTTTCACCTCTGAACTTCATGCACTGCCTTAACAAGGATGTGATGTCTGAAAACTAAAAGCAGTGGGATCTTATAGACCGAGCACTGGGTTCCCGTGGGTCAAGCAGCTTTATTTAGTCTTTGCTAGTCTACAGGGGAGTTTCTGGGAACTGTGAAGACTGTGCCCTGAATATAATCCATGGCCTGTTGTGATCTAATTTTTAAAGCTTTTCTAAACATGTTATGACTTTCAGAGGAGGTAGTAATAATTAGGTGCAGTGTATACACTGCTGTTACAGTGGTTTACAAAAACAGAAATCATACATACAGTAGTTACAAAAGCACAATAACATTTAGAAACAAACTTTTTTTTTTTTTTTACAAAATAGCAAGAACAAAGTCCACCCCAATTTTCCTCCCTTCTCTATCCCAACAGCACTCTCACAGTGGGATTGGGGCAGAACCAAATCCATCACCCATGCCCCAAACCCACCTCTCTCAAAAAAGGATTGGAATAAAACTCCTACCCCCTCTCCTGAGAAGATGAACCAGACCCTAAACATCCACCCCAGGCCTTCTTTCATCGAGGGGTTGGGATACAGCCCACTTATATCCCCCCTTGTTTCCAGACACTCTCCATCCATTCCCAGCCCCCCCACCGCTCTCATTTCTTTCCTACCCCATAAAAACAAACCCCTCCAATCCAGCTGCCACACAAGCAAATGCAGCTTCTGGAGCCCCCCAAATACATGGGGGAGGGAGAGGCGCCAAAGTAGAATCAACAGACCGAGCTCAGACAGATTCCTTCAGTGATCCCAGCAAACTGCTACCCCCTGCTAATTATCCTTATTCCATTATGAGATCTTTCAGCTTTAACATCTTAAATGCAGTTTATCAATAAGTAGCTTTATTTTAAAAATAGCATTTTAACAATGACAAATAATCCTTTATAATCATTCTTTATCCACCCTGCTTACCAGCCTCCGATCTGGTTCCATTTTGTATTTATAAACTGCTCTTCCCAATAAGGCTACAAAGCAGTGTGCAGCAAAATCAACATAATCAATTGTACTGTTTAAAATTTACATCAAATAAGATAAAATCAAACTCAGTCAACAAATATAAATACATTTAAAATTAAGTATCTTAATCTCAGAAACATCAGTTGATGTCAATAAAAAGATATCAAATAACTCAACCATCTGGAATAACCGTGTCTTACAGTTTCTTAAAGGTAATAAGGTCTTTTCATATTTAATATTTTAATCTCCTGCGGGGCGGAGTTCCAGAGAATGGGCCCTGTGCATGAGCATGCTCTTTTATGAAAAGGAATGACATCGGCCCTTCTTCAGTCCTCTGGAGCCACTCCTATTTCCAAAGAGTGAATGAAAAGAACGGTCTGTGGCGCTCTCAGGACTTCTCTAGGCTCCTTTTTAATATCCTAGGACGTTTCTTCTCTAGCCACATTGCCTTGTCTGCTTTTCATTTTTGCTCTTCCCATTCAAATCCTCTTTCTGTAAATGAAGTGGTATCTGATTTTTTTTTTCCCCATACATATACTTACCACCTATCTATGGGCCTTCTTTAATGAACACACTGGTTCAGTATTTCTGCTGTTTTCCTTGTTGCATGCCAGACTTTCCTTCATTTTACTTCTTTTTTCTCTTTGTATGATATCTTTATTCGTTTTATGAATGCAAACATATAGAACATTACACACATGCTGGGTACATCCAAAATACACTGACATTCAGAGGAGGTGAAAACCATCTACCGACGTCCCTGCAGTATTACTTAGATAAGAGAACACTGAAAATATTGCAAGTAATACAATCGCAATGAATACAAACTCTCTCTTACCCCTTCACCCCTCCCTGAAATTAAACAATCAATCTAGAGGTGGGAGAGAGAGTGCCAATAGATTGTCTGTACCCTTTAGTAAGCACTGTAAAATCCTAGCCAGAAAGGTCCCTTAGAGAATTGCTCTGTCATGTAGGGAGAAACGTGCCCGAAGAAGTAGGGTAAACTGTGTAATAAACGCACCCCAAATGCTAGGAAAACACTTGCTCCCCTTACCACCGCCCCCCACCCTCCCAGGTCCCAAGATTTAAAATCCATCAACAAAAGATCCAACATTTCAGCATGCCAGAAAGATTGTAGGAGCATCACCCTTGACCCATCTGGCTAAAATGCATCGCCTCTCGATACAAAGCCCTTTTGCCAAAAGCATCACTTCATCAGCAGTGCCAATGGCATCATCCGGCATTATTCCAAGAACACAGACAGATGTGGGTTCTGCAGCTTAATATGAAAAAAGAATCCTAATCTCTGTCCAGAATCAGCATCTAGGCACATGTTCCCATGGACCGTGGCTTGGGGCTCCGAGCACCTTCGACGTTCTGACCTGTCAATAAGCTTCATTTGGTATGCTATATGAGGAGATAGAAGTCTGTAGACAACTCGCAAATGTTGCTCCCTAATCAGTATGGAAGGTATATTACTGTTGAGCATAATCAAGCCTCTCCAAATCTGTCCCCAAGTCATTATTCCAGGCTAACGCCAAGGTACCCAAAGTACGATTATTTGGTGATGGAATGTAAACATTTGTATAATGTTGCTAAGGAGTGTTTTCCCTCCTTGTAGAGGCCAAGTAATCTCTGAAAAGGACCTATGGAGGGAGACAGAGACAGGGTTGAATTGTTTAAAAATAAAACTACGCAATTGAAGATAATACAGAAAATCTTTTGCTTGAAAATTAAAATGATCTTGGCAATACTGAAAAGAAAATATCTTCCTATTCTGATAATCAATAAAGGCGCTAAACCTTCCCCAGCCCAATTGTGATAAATTCAGAAAAAATGGATTGGGGTCACCCACAGGGAACCACAGGTTCCCACATAATGGTAGCCAAGGCATACCTTCCGCATTGTACGCCACCCATACTGCGTATTTATTTATTTTATTTTATTTAACAGTTTTTTATACCGACCTTCATAGTAAATAACCATATCGGATCGGTTTACATTTAACAGAGGGTATAACTGAAGGAACAATTCAGGTAAACAAAAGATAACAATAGATAGGAATAAGTCAAAGTTACAATCAACGAGAATCGAGAACTTGGAAGCTTAACATAAGCTGGAAAGAAGATAAAGGCAGGTAATAATTATAAAATATATATTGGATGAGCATGTTACTAGTTAGAAACCCAGGGACATCACCATGTCCTGCATGCAGTAAAAAGCTTAAACTATACGGGTGAGCAAGAAGGCTTGGGCAGAGACATCTGCGAAAGAGACACCACCCAACAGCCAATCACCTACCACTCGTAAAGAGCACACTAAGTTGTAATAATGGATATTTGGAAATCCCCATCCCCCTTCTTCGCTCGACACTCTAGCCTTGCGGCCGTTCCACACAAACCTCTTCTTTTTACTTCTACGTAATAAACCCATCTCTACACTTCCTCCTTTCATGATCATATCTTAACCCCCACCAGAATGCATTTCTGCCTCTTTTGGAATTCTTTGCCACTGTTCTTGAATTCTCCTTCATAGTGGGCCTTCAACTTCATCTTTCTCGAATGCAAATGCCTTTTTGGGACCTTTCTTTGTTGAAAATGCCATTAAGGAGCTATGTGGCTTTATAATTTAGGGACTGTGTGTCTGACTCACAGCCCTGATCTTACCCTGATTCTTCTGGGATTCTCTGTGAGAATGCAAGCAGAGTTGATAAGACTCTGGATATGGGGAGATGCTTTTAATTTCCTCCAGTTCTGATTTAAGTTGATGTGCAATCCCCCATCCTTTCCAGAGAACTGGTCATAGGTGTACGATACCTTAGCTTCTAGGTCTCTAAAACCTATTGCACTCCACTACACCTACCATTTCTACTCCTATTATTTCTGCTTTAAGAAAATGTTCTTTTTCAAAGCTTTGTGTACTACTTGCCCCTTGTAACCACTGGGAAATGGTATAAGTCCAGATGTGAGCAGAGGGGACTGCTTGTCTTACTGAGGAAGGTTACAAAAAGATTCTGCCCTTTCATGGAAGTCTAAGAAAAACTTAAAGGTGGGTGGTTTTGTAGGAGGGACTTGATGATGACTAGCAAAAAAAACCCCAAACAAACCCCAAAATACTGCAGCAGAATCCTCCCTTTTGTCAGACTACAGGTAGAATAAAAGTGAGTTTAGAAATTTAAAGTCCAGTCCTTCCTCTCTATATTGTATGCAGGAAACAAAACAATTTGCAAGGTATTGCTGGTAAACCCAGCCAGAGAGTCTCTTCAAAGTCTAAAGAGAGAAAAAAATCACACTTAAAAAAAAAAAAAAAAGTACTTGGACAAAAAAAAAGTAGGAATAAGACCATACAAGAAAGCAATAGCATCAAAATTACAAGCTAGTCAACATTTTCAAGACCAGGAATCTCATTGTCTAGTGTGACTTCAATTAATGTATGAGATCTGTGATGGGATTTCCTGTAACATATTCTTATTTTCTCAGATTGCTTTACGACTACTAGAAAAGGAGGTACTGGATAAAAATGATATGGTTGAACTGCTGGGGCCAAGGCCATTTGCGGAAAAATCGACATATGAGGAATTTGTAGAAGGCACGGGTAGTCTGGATGAGGATACATCGCTTCCAGAAGGCCTTAAAGAATGGAACAAAGATCGTGAGAAAGAGAAAGAGGAGTTGACTGATGAGCAGATTGCCAGGCAGATCAGTGGAGGCTTGCCTTTGTAGTCATAAAGCATGGTGTGCTCTACTGTTTAGTCTCTGTGTTGACTGGACTGGAACACTTTTTTTTTTTACATAGTGTGGTCTTACAGTACACACATCTGGGAGTGAGCATTTTTAAGTATACTTCCAAATATAAAAGCATCATCAAAAGGTTTTCCATGCTCTAGCAGTGTGTCCACATTTTATAATAGTCTTCACAAAAATCAAATGCAAGCAAAAGTTGCAAGTGAATGGATCAGAGAATCTAGTCTGTATCCTCCTGAAATCACTTTTCTGCCAGAACAAAATGCTGAAAACTGAATGCTGGGGACTGTTTTATTTACTACAAAGCACCTAATCCTTGGCAAAGGTGTGACATTTTACAGAATGCTGCAGCTAAGTGGAAGCAGTGCCAGGCAATTAGGGACAAAAGGGTTTTTATAACAAGTGTAGGGTTTGGGAAATAACAGTACATATATACCCTGAATTCTTTCATTGTTGCCATTTTACTCAGTCCAGAGCTATTGTCAATGAACTGTAAGATACTGAAAACATGAATGTACTTTGTTCATTCTGTAAATATTTCTTGGAAATAAAAATTAAAATATTGCTCTTTCTGATATTCAAAGCTAGTCTTGGGCATTAATGTTTTTTTTACTGTATTGCTTAAAACCCTTCCTTACTAGTCTCTCTCATGTGATTTTCTGTTTGACAATCAGTATTCCCTGCACGTACCAGGATCAGTCCAGACTGCTGGGTTGTGTCTCTCTTCCAGCAGGTGGAATCAGAGAAAAAAGTTCAAGGCACCCTATGATAACCCAGTGTGCCACCTGTGATCCTCCAGTATTTCTCTGACTCCAGCAGGTAAAGGAAGACATACCCTGCGGTCCTGATCCTCTCTACAGCTGAGTGCCTTTATCTCTATTTCAGTTAAGGGATCCCTTAATCCCTGCTGATCATTGACTAGATCAACTTTTTGTGAGTAAAAACAAATTTTCTAGCCCTGGTGTCAGTGAGCCTTGTTACCCGGAGGACCTCTGTAATCTGTTAATTCCCAGGTAGGGGGGATTTACCGGTGGGCCGGTCCCTCCCCCCTTTTCATTCCAGAGACGATTAATTCCTCTGAAGGGAGCTTTCTTATAGTGAAATTCCAAGGAGGCACATTCCCCTGAAGCAGTGGCTCCAGTTTTTTTCTTGGTAAACAAAAAAAAAATGGCCATTAATGTTGTTGTTTACTGTATTGCTTAAAACCCTTCCTTACTAGTCTCTCTCGTGTGATTTTCTGTTTGACAATCAGTATTTTCTTCTACACTTTCTGATCTGATACGGGCCAGATAACATGACACTTGTCTCTGCAAGGAGGATCCAGCAATTCTACCTTTGCTCATGAACATTCGTTCTTGATGCAGGTGGATTAAAAACTAGTCAGAATTTTAACAAAACCTATCTATATACAGATGTTTCATTACAAAAGTATTGGATATTCTAAAAACCCAAATGAATGTAACTCCCAATACTTGGAATGTGAGACCATGATCTAGGAAAGAAATAAGGCTGTATTCCTTATACTAATCCACTGAGCTATCCTACAAGACTATTTTGATGCTGATCTATTGCTTTATAGAAACAGTCTTTTCACTGAGAATTACATATAATGGTCTCAAAATAATTCGTTATAAGCATCAGCAGAACTTATAGAAACCAAACATTTTCTTCACTACGGTCAATTTATAAGAAAACCAAGCTTTGTGATCTTTCTTTTCTTTACTATGCATGTTTAATTTGTAGCAAACCTCTACTTTCCCTTTAAACAGCAGCTGCCTAAACTAGAAATTAGAAAAATGTTCCTGAGGTTTGCTATTAGAATCTGACAGCATTACAAGTGATTATGATTTAATTTAAAATAAAAATTGCACAACTCATCAGAACAGTACAAGAGTAGTTTTATTTTATTCAATTATCAGTTAAATTAAGAGGGAGCTTTTATCATCATTCCTACACCAATATGCAAAAGCTTCTCCACTTGCTGATCTTCATGTGGGCATTGCATAGACACATTTCAAATATGAATGAACTGCTGAAGGGGGACACACAGGGAAGGGCAAAACAAACGAGAATTGCAGAGCAATTCATATGTGTGCTTTTTTCCCAATTTTGGGCTAGATCTGAACATTTTAGACAGAGAAGTTATTTTTGGCTTCTACCTTTTAATATACATATACCTATCCTGACAATGTGATTGCTACAGGTTGAATGGTTGAAGAGAAGAGATAATGTGTACAGGGTAAGCAGAAATGTATTGATATTTTAAAGAATCTAGCTAATACTTTAAATCTTCATATTCCTAAGCACACTGTTGCCTCTCTTATTAATTGCTGTTGCTGATTCTCCCGACTTACAGGGCAAATTTGTAATGGGCTGTTGTGTGGTTCATAGCCAAAGTGAAGCAGCATTATAAATAAATTGTACTGTATAATGATCCCTTACTACAGAAACAAGAACAACACTTTAATTCAAATATTTCCTTTTATTATGAGTAGACAAAATTCCTGGAAATTCAGTAATGCAGTATAAAGCCACATAATGCTTCAGAAACTTATAAAAATTTGTTTCCCCTGTTCACAGTATGATGAAAATAGTGCTTTTCCTTGTGAATTGAATTATTTTCCATATAGACCTTATTGTGTACAAACAGCCCATAGTAATTTTTATTGAAGGAGTTTGTTTTATTTATAAACCATGATGTAATCCTTTGGTAGCTATGTGAAAAATGTGCTTATTCATTGAGCTCTTCCTCATCTTCCTCAAATGTTTCTTCTCCATCATTGGCTGTTGCTTCTTGATACTGCTGATACTCTGACACCAAGTCATTCATGTTGCTTTCTGCCTCTGTAAATTCCATCTCATCCATCCCTTCTCCTGTAAACCAGTGGAGGAAAGCCTTTCTTCTGAACATGGCAGAAAACTGCTCAGAGATCCTCTTGAAGAGCTCTTGAATGGCTGTACTGTTACCTATGAAGGTGGAAGCCATCTTGAGGCCTCGTGGTGCAATGTCGCAGACTGCTACTTTGACATTGTTTGGAATCCATTCCACAAAGTAACTGCTGTTTTTGTTCTGGATGGCCAGCATCTGCTCGTCAACCTCTTTCATTGACATGGGACCTCGGAAGACTGTGGCCACCGTCAGGTACCGTCCATGTCTTGGGTCACATGCTGCCATCATGTTTTTGGCATCGAACATCTGTTGGGTGAGTTCTGGAACAGTGAGTGCTCGATACTGCTGGCTGCCACGGGCTGTCAAAGGAGCAAAACCAGGCATAAAGAAATGCAGGCGTGGAAATGGAACCATATTTACAGCTAGTTTTCGAAGGTCAGCATTCAGCTGGCCTGGGAAACGCAATGATGTTGTGACCCCACTCATGGTGGCCGATACCAAATGGTTCAGATCTCCATACGTAGGCGTGGTGAGCTTCAAAGTACGGAAGCAAATATCATAGAGAGCCTCGTTGTCAATGCAGTAAGTTTCATCTGTATTTTCCACCAATTGGTGGACGGACAAGGTTGCATTGTAAGGCTCTACAACAGTGTCTGAGACTTTTGGAGACGGCATGACGCTGAATGTGTTCATGATCCGGTCTGGGTATTCCTCTCGTATCTTGCTGATTAGCAGTGTCCCCATTCCGGAACCTGTTCCTCCGCCCAGGGAATGGGTGAGCTGGAATCCTTGCAGGCAGTCGCAGTGTTCACATTCTTTTCTTACGATATCAACGATTGAATCCATCAGCTCTGCCCCTTCTGTGTAATGTCCTTTTGCCCAGTTATTTCCTGCTCCAGTTTGTCCTGAAATATAGTGAACCGAGTGGCACAAATCACAGAAGTTAGTAGTCTGTTGTATTGCTTATACAAATAGATTGACAGCTGTTCTCATTCTCTCACACAGTGAATTGCTAGAGCAGTATCCCAAGACTCTTGCGATTAATATTCTTTTAAAATGTACAATATGTAGATAGAGGCTAACACAAGTTGTAGATAATTTAGTCTGATAAAAGGGTATTAACAGATTTTTGCTAGCTTTCAATTGTTACATATCCTCCACTGTGCTTTATAAAAGTCTTATAATGGCTGCTTTGAAGATTGTGTGAACAAATGGTGTGCACGCTTTGCATCTCCTATTTCTGTAAGTATTCAGGTGGGGGTAAAATAGCGCACTAACAAATGTTCTACTCCCCCTCCACCACCACTCTAAACCCAGCCCTGGGAATGCATCTTCCTTTACTGTGGCTAAAAGTGCATGTATGGCCTCTGACCCAGAGAAAGGAGGGCAATTTTCATCCAGGTCAAATGGCTTTGAAAAATGGCCACATCCTGCAGTGCTGCTATGAATGTTTTGTGATTTGGGAAGGTGCGGGGAGCCTTGGAAGAGGTTTTTGTATCTTACTGCAAGCTAAAAACCCCATTCCCTTCAACCTTTATCAGTCTGGGACACACTGCTGTTGCTCCTTGTTGGCACTGTGACTCGTTTCTATGTGACAGTAACAGAAAAAATGACACTATCATGCAGGCCACCTCTGCCATAACACCTTGATTTAATACTATCTGTAATCTCTTCAGGAGTATGGGCAGGACTGACTGAGAGGCCACTTACAAAACCAAACTAAGCCCAAATCAACGTAGCGCTTCCCCTCTACCACCATGCTGTTTTTCAGATACTCCTGCCCTTCACCAGCTTTTGCTCTGCTGCAAATCTCTCGCTGGCTGGAGGCAATGCACCTCACACCTGGCAACGTTTTCTAGTGTGGTACCAACAAATAGTGGTAGAGCAGTCCAATCTACCATGCTGGAAAACTGACTGGCAATGGTCTGGACTATGGAGGGAATGAAGACTCCTATCTCTGCATCACTTGTGCTTGTTAACTAGGAAAAGGGTTCTGGTACCGTCAATCCTGACTAGGTGAGTGTGATTCCAATTTTTATCTTCTAAATAATGTAGAGTAATGCAGGGGAAATATGCAAGATTTGGCATCTTTATATTTGAAGGAATAGAGTCATAAGAATATTAGTTTTAAATGCCCACCTATATAAAAATTGTACTTTTAAAAAAAAAAAAAAGCATTGCTACAATTTTACTTAAAATTTAATTAAGGTCACCATTCAGGGCACCATAAACTCATTTCCCAAACCAGCTCAGAAGCTGCTGCTGTGTCACAGAGGACTTGAAAGGACATCCCAGGATGAAGCAGCACTTAGGCTAGTCAGCTGCTCATACACTGTGCTTTGCTAGACATTTACTTACAGGAATTTTGCTGGAGACTGGACAAATGCTGTCCTTCAGACGAGCTGCTACATTCCATTTTAGATTCCAGCATAATTTTCAGCTGCTGTGCTTTGCAGGGAAGGATCAGTTCTTAAGAGTCCATTTAATTCAGGGCTTGCCAAACCTGTCCTGGAGCTCTACAGCCAGTCGGGTTTTCAGGATTCCCCCAGTGAATATGCAAGAGATACATTTGCTTATCATGGAGATTCAGTATATGCAAATTTATCTCCTGCATATTCATTGGGGGTATCCTGAAAACAGACAGGCTGTGGGGTCCCCAGGACAGGTTTGGGAAGCCCTGATCTAATTTATGATTATTTTACCTGTGTGAGCAAGACGAGTTGGTTTTTTTTTTTCTAGAGCTTAAGGGTTTTAGAGACGCCCAGATGTAATAAGCTGAGCTGTGTGCAGACTTTAACCCTTGAGGCATGCACATATGGATGTCTAAATTTGCATGTCTCCATTTCAAGCCCATGTTGTTGAAGGCAATAGGTATTCCCTCATGCACAGGTGTGTTGGCATGACACTTGTTTACTTAATGCTGGAAAAGTAACTCCTGGCCAGAGCCTGGTCCCTAGCACCTCTTTTTTGACAGGAGCAGCGGCTGTCAGCGAGTTTGACAGCCGACGCTCAATTTTGCCGGCGTTTGTTCTCAAACCCGCTGACAGCCGCGGGTTCGGAAACCGGACACCGGTAAAATTGTGCATCCGGTTTTCAACCCGCGAGCCGATTTTAAATTTTTTTTTTTGATTATTTTTAATTTTTGGGACCTCCGACTTAATATCGCCATGATATTAAGTTGGAGGGTGCACAGAAAAGCAGTAAGAACTGCTTTTCTGTGCACTTTCCAGGTGCCGGCAGAAATTAACGCCTACCTTTGGGTAGGCGCTAATTTCTGAAAGTACAATGTGCGGCTTTGCTACACATTTTGCTTTCTGTATCGCGCGGGAATGACTAATAGGACAATCAACATGCATTTGCATGTTGCGGGCGTTATTAGGTTCGGGGGGGGGTGGGGGGGTTGGACGCACGTTTTTGACGCACTATTACCCCTTACTGAATAAGGGGTAAAGCTAGCGCGTTGAAAACGCGCGTCCAAACACGGGTTAACAGTGCGTTCCACCGGAGCGCACTTTACTGTATCGGCCTGAATGACACCAATACTTATTTGGTGGACTGAATACATCACAGTATGGCCATCTATTTTTCCTGTCTTCTGCCTTGTAGGGGGTGTGTGTGTATTTTCTTAGTGATAGTTCACTGTGGAAGACACTTTCAAGTATTCTACAACCTCCATTAGTAATTTCTGACCCGTTTGGGGAGAGACATAGGGATAGGATCTCTCTTCACTAAAGACATTTCAGAATCCACATTCATTATTCCTCCAAAGAATGCAAAAGAAAACCAAAACTTCACAAGAAATCCTTTTGCTGATCTCCTACACTGCACCTTTAAAATCGGTGGTGGATTAGGACTTGACTGAGCCTTTGCTTTCACTTTGGCATCAGACTCATTCAAGAATAAGCCTCCTCTTTAAAATCATAGGTTATAATTAAGGCTTCTGTAACTTTATTTTTTTTAAGCTATTTTAAACTTTTATGTGTTTTGGGACATTTTCCCTCCTAGCAATCTGTTTCTACCGCTTGCTAAAGCCCCCCCCATGTATTTATTAGCAATCTTTATAGCCGGTCTTTCTGGCTACATCCAAGCCATCTTAAAAAGTGACACAGTGACAGCACATTATTCTACTCTCTCACCCCCAGCTCTGCTGCTCATGCTCCGCAGGGGCAGAACGTGTGTAGCTGAGAAGCCATCAGCTTGGAAAGGAGCAAAGCCCGGCAAGGGTGGGGCAGGATGGGAGGGGAACCAGAGGGGGTGGGGTTGATCCCATAAAAGGGTTTCATTTTATTTTCCAGTGGGGTGATCTATCAGTTTTTAACCGGTTAAAACAGAAACTCTGGCTATAAAACCAAGATGTACTGTCTAACCAGGACTGACAGCTGCTGTGAAGTGGCTCGGCAGTTCATTTTTGTCTAAGGCTTACTTTTTATCCAATGATGTGACCCCCAAAAAAGCGGCCATCAGAGCAACTGCTTTTCCCTTAGAGAACCAGGATGGGTTTTCCTCAGATAGAGCCCAGTCCTTCAGGCTCCCCCTTCTGAGGTTAATTCAGCACTAGCACTGTCTCTTCTGCCACACCTTGCACAGCTAGTTTAAGGCACAAGTGTTTGAAAGGGATTGGCTCACTTGATCTCTAGGGTAAGTTTTATTTTCACAGATGTTCACTGCACTCGCAAAGTGATGTCCCAGTGATTATAGATGCTGGATGGGTGGTTACCCAGCAGTGAGTGGTCTGTCATGGCACTGATGATTTAGAATTACCGTAGTTACCAAAAGAACTGCATCTACTCCAAGATCTGTTAAGATTTTTATTCAAGCTCTTGGTTAGGAAGTTTTTAGTAATTTTATTGCATCAAATGAACTGTTTAGAGTATTAGGGGAGGCTGGTAGTGCAATATTATGATTATTTGTATCTGTATTTTTATGTTAAAACAAATTTTGAATGTATTTTTTCATGTTAAAATGAAATTTTTTATGATACTGTCTGAGATTTTGTAATATGGAGTAGTTAGGCATGTCTTGTGATTTGTGTATAGTGTGCAATATGTAACTTTGAACTCATTTAGTATTAAAATAAGCATGTAATAAATACCTAAATAAAGCTATTTCTTGTTTAATATAGCATATACATTTGCTGTTTTACACTGCAACTGTTCTTTTCCACCAGGAAAAAGGTAGTGCCCTTTGCTGTGCTAGAGTGGCTGTCACATGAAAAGCTGCAAAAGCCCACTGCATCCCTCTGTCCCAGGGAACTGCTCGGCAGAGAGCAGAATTACATCTTTCCTGTGAGCTGAAGCCAGTTAGCGTAGTGATGAAGCAGAGCATGCTGCACTTAGCCAGACAATTTGAAATTCTTCTATGCCCATGCAATCCTAGAGAGAGAGACACACACAGCACAACTTTATGTGAAGAGAGTATTAAGTATCGTATTAGGGACACAGGAAAGGTCCTTTTATTAGGCACAGTGACAGCACAAACACAAGTGTGAACTACCCTGATAACATTTTGTGCTAACAAGTACTACTTCAGCATCAGAGAAAGCACTTATCAGCACAAAAGCAACATTGTGACAGTTAGGCAAAAGTGAACTAGTGCTTTATTTAGCCAATCTGGCACTGGTAAGGAATTTTCTGTATCTATGGGTTTGTTGGGGGCTCATGGCTCTGGCATCTCGTGAGCACCGCAGCTGCCTCTCTTCTGTGTCTCCTGTTGCAAACACTTTGTCTGCTGTCCCAGACCGTACACCGAGCTGCTCACAGAATGCCTGACCCATTTATCTTTCTGTAAGAGACTGGGTGAAAATGGCAGTTCCAGTCTGCATTGATGCCACAGAAATACATTTTGGGTCCATGCTATTTGTTTTTCTTCTCGCTAATGCTACAGCCAATTCAAAGTTTATCTGAATTCCCACCCCCCCCCCCCCCCATCTACAATAAACCAGTATTTCTAAATTTCAGCTTTTTCCTCTAGTTACTAAATTATCAAAATCAAGCCAGCTCTGTTATGTCTCAGAGCCTTGCCGAAGCAGGCAATGCACTCCTAGAGTTGTACTTTGTTGATTTAACACACTGAGGTTGCACTGTGTGTATGTGTTTTGCAAGGACAATTCTCAAAGACAGTTACGCATCTAAACAGTGAAGTACCAGTGAACACTGGCTGTCTTAATCCCGCCCTCCCTCAGTGCAGCGACAACTACCCATCTGGTCCCCTAACGTGTAGACGTCTAGCCACATTTAGAGGAGAAATTCCTTTGGAGGGAGGGGGTAATAACACAAGTGGATTCCATTTCCAGTTCTACACCTGTTATTTCCCCTGGAAAAAAAAATTAACCCACAGAAAAAACAAGCAGGAATGCCTGCAGTTGGTTTCAAAGCAAAGTACACCCACACTTGCATTCACACTGAAAAAAGGGGGCAGAATCTGACTTGCAGCCCCGGCATGCTTCCATGTGAGACGCTGGCTCCACACATTAAGCAGCCCAAAAACCAGGATTGAGTAAAATACCTGTTATCAAGGCTGCTTAGGAAAACAGGGAAGTGAGGCTGAATTCTTCCTCTTCAGCACACATTTTATGAGAGAGTTTTATGCAGTACTGAGAGATCCCACATCAAAAATACATATTCTGTATACGTACCAAAGATGAAATTATCAGGACGGAAAAGCTGACCAAAGGGACCGGATCGCACACTGTCCATCGTTCCTGGCTCCAAATCCACCAAGACTGCTCTGGGCACATATTTCTGAGCTATAACAATAGTATTTATTATTTCTATGTGGCCATTTGTGTACATAGCACCGTACAAAACAACTCATTTAACAGGTTATAAGGCCCCTGTGCCCCAAGACCTACACTCTAGCTAGGAGCATGGAAAATTTAAAGGAGTACTACTACCGAAAACACAATTTCAGATAACTCAGTTGCAAGTTAAAATAAATACAATCTTTATGGTCATTCTGACTTAAGGTTGGCCCAAGAATGAAATGTAACATCTAGCCACTTTGTAAGTGCCTGCTACTTAGCCACACCCAGAACTACAAATCAGAGTAAACTGAGGTCCTACGGTTCTGACTTTTCTCAAATTGTCCATGCAGGTTAGCAGGGAGCAGCAGAGCTTCACAAGTGTGTGTGTGTGTGTGTGGGGAAGGGGGGGTAATAATAAATTAAAAAAAAAAAAAAGTGTGAAAATGTAAGAGGGAAAAACTCTTACGGGCCGATACAGTATGGTGTGCTCAACGAGTGCACCAATAGCCCCCGTTTGGCCACGCGTTTGATGCGCTATTTTTACCCCTTATACAGTAAGGGGTAATAGCGCGTGGAAAACGCGTGGCCAATCCCCCCGAAACTAATAGCGCCCACGACATGCAAAAGCATGTTGATGAGCCTAATAGTTATTCCTGCTCGATCCAGAAGTAAAATGTGCAGCCAAGCACGGCCAAGGCAGGAGTTAATTTCAGCCGGCACCGGAAAAGTGTACCGAAAAGCAGAAAAAAAATGCTTTTCTGTACACCCTCCAGAAACTCAAAGAGTAAGAGGTATTTTGTTCATAATTCTGGATTTTTTCAACACACTGCCATAATATTTTTTTATATAGCATTATAACTCTTTACACTGAGTTCCTACCTGGAAGAGCTTTTAGTCTCTGTTTTAAGAGCAAGGAGGTTAGGGGAACTGCTCAGTTAGAGGCCGACTTTAAAAGGAGTGCGTGCAGCTCCCGGCGCACGCGCATGTTATAAAATGTTTCCCATGCGCACTGAATTTTAATGTCTGCGTGCGCATGTATGGGCGGGTGGCCTCCGCACCCAGGGGGGGTTATTTTTTTAAAATACTCATGGCGACGTGATTGGGCTTCTTCCCAGTTCCCTCCCAGTCTCCTAAATCTTGCCTAGCTAGCCCCAATTTTTTTATTTGCATACTTACTGCTCCTCAGGAGCACACGTAAACTCCCTGCGCCGGCTGGCTATAGGCTCGCGTTTCCCTGGGACAGCAGCTGATGGCGCTGTCCCAGCCTGCCGCCTGCCCCTTTTGCAGGCCCGGCACCTCTGCGCGTAAAGGGGGTTACACGCGTGGCCGGGCCTGTTCTAAAATGCACGCGGCGTGCGCAAGGCCCGGTCACGCGTGTAACCCCCATTTTTTTTACGCGCATGGCCCTTTTAAAATCGGGCCGCTAGGCAGTGAATAGTGGATAAGGGAAATGAGCCAGGTTGGCAGCTCTGTACTGTAACTGCCACCTAGCATGGCCAACTTTAAAACACAATCTGGAGGGTTATTTTAGGACACGTGTGGTAAGAATCAGAGCCATTTCCTAAAGCCCCATGGTTTATGGAGGCATGCACTGCCTCCATAACATGCAAATGTTCTCTCATGCATATTCATTGTGCATATCCTGTAAACCCGACTGTTTGGGGCCCCTGGACACGGTTGGAGGCCACTGTTGTAAATGTTATCTCACTGCTTCAAGGGATTTGTTTAATACCCTATGAGAGAGGGAAATTTGTATCATAAACTAAGAGATCTGTGCCATGATCAGCAAGAAGTGTCTCATGGCAGGGCTACCTTACTTAACCCATTTTTTGTTTCACTTTTGGAGCAGTGACCTATAAAGTACTATACATAACTTTTTTATAAAGACAATACAGTTCTGTGTGTATTCAATCCTGTCAGTTTATAACAGCACAAGTAGCCAAAATGGCTGACTTTCAGGAGATTTATACTGCAGCTACTGAAACTCTTCTTCACTGATCTCTGCCACTGAATTACAATTATGTGGAAATTCTAGGGATGTGCGTATGATGTGTTCAAACTTTGTTATGCCTTAGTCAAAGGATACTAATGTTTGATTATTTCAAGACTTTGATGACATGCTGGGTTAAAGAATCTCGGAGTGTCACTAGAATTCAAACTGAGTGAACAGTATATTTTCAGAGTCTAGAAGCTTCCTAGTATGGCTACCCAAAACTCTAGAACTTGTGATGCCAATGCATAGTTTTTGGAGCAGAGATTGTGGGGCAAGTACCAAGTCTAGTATGTGGCCTGCATCATGAATCAGTTTTGTCAACTCATTGGGCCACCAGGCCGAGGGCCTGTACTGGGTTTAGAAAGTCAAGCGTAGAAATGAAGAAAAGAGTGCATGGGAGTAACGTGCGCGTGTGGCGGTTACTACCCCTAACCAATAAGCCTTCATACAGTTGATGCAGCTCCATCATTGCTCTCTGCCTCAACGGCAGGGAGAAAAGAAGAAAAGGGGAATTGGATTAAAACAGCAACCAATAAGGACATTGAATTTTACGGTCTGGGAAAACAAATAAGCATGGGGGTAACTTGCTGATGCAGCGGTTACTACCCTTAACCAATAACCCTGATACTTTTGATGCAACTCCAACATTGCTCTCTGCTTCAATGGCAAGAGGTAACAGGGAATTGGACTCAGACAGCAACCAACAAGTGCCCTGACTTTGATGGTCTGGGAAACTGATAAATATGGGGGTGACCTGTATGGCGTGGCAGATGCTATCATAAGCTTGCTGGGCAGACTGGATGGATCATTTGGTCCTTTTTTGCCATCATTTCTATGTTTCAGGAGTCTAGGCTTTGGTTGTTCTCATGGATGCTGAAGTTTCACAGGATACTAGTCCTAGGATGTTCCAGTATTTCATGATTTTGATGTAACTGCAACATCACTCTCCACTTCAACAGCAGGGGTAAAAGAGGAATTGGATTCAGACGACAGCTAACACTGGGCTCTGACTTTTACGGTCCAGGGCACTTATATGCAGACATTATGGAAAAAGCGCAGGACTGCTTCTACTGCCAAGTCCAAAAACAATGCATGTTCAAGCAGCATTGTGTGAATTATCAAGGCTGCTCACCTGTAAAAATGTTGCTAGTAGTATTACTACCCTTAACATAAGACTTGGGGGTATTCTGCATGGAGCGGCAGTTACTACCCTTATCAGAAACATGGGGTAACCTGCACGGAGCGGAAGGTACTACCATAAGAAACTTACTACAGTACCTGAATGTAATCCACTTTGAAGCGCTGAAAAAAAAAAAGGTGCGAAAAGCAGAATCTAAATCTAAATAAATAAATAAAAATACTCGATGGGCCATTTGGTCTTTTTCTGCCATCATTAACTATATTACTATATATTATTTCTGATATTATGCCCAGAAAGTCTTGCAGATGGTGGACAATACTCTATGCTCCCCCATTTTGGGTGATTTCTATACCCTTGAACTCCCGTGTAGGGAAGTGGGCTAGGCCCAATAATTCTCTGGAGATTATTGTTACTCCTTCACCTTGTTTCTCCTTGGGGTATGAGCAGCACTTTTGACAGGATGGGCTGTGGTACAGCATCCCTCCAGACATCACACTGGCAGTATTTTGCTGCCCTGAGTACAGATTTGAAGTGGGAAGGTGGGGGGGGGGTTGTATCGGCATCCTGCCTCTGATGGGCATAAAAGTGCAACACACTACTCCGTTGGCAGGCGGTGCAGTTGATCTAGCTGATGAATTGATCGGGGATTCAGTTTGCAGGTGTCACCTTGCACAGGGTCTGAATCTGGCGTGTGTTGAATTTCCCTTCCGCAAGGAATTATGAATCTCTGAGGTCTTAAATTTTTTGGGGGGGGGGGGGAATTAGGAATATAGTTGGGGGCGTATCTGTTTACATCCCTCTGAGACAATGAAAGAAAATACACAAGTAGATTCTGTTACAAATGTTTGAGTATTTTAAAACGTTTCGTGTAATTTACAATGGCATAGATACATATGGGTGTATAAACAGACCACTCTACCTGCAATTGTTCTTGAAATAATACTTTGCGAGGAGTTAGCATTTTTTTTTTCTCTTTGATAACAACTGGTTTGGGAGGTTGAAGGCCTGGCACAAGCTACAGACTGTTGTCATCACACTGCATATGGACAGGGACCGATACAGAAGAGCTGGAAAACTGAACGTGGCGCCCAAGTGAAACAGCGTTATCTCATGCTGGGGCGCGGTCTCCAGCAGTGGAGGAGATTCAACCTTCACGAGTTTTGTGGCAAGTCAGAACCATCCCCGGTGCCCCCGCTCCTGCCCTCCCACCCCCGAGGGGGGGGCACTTACAGGAGGACTCGTTGTAGTAGACATTAATCCTCTCCAGCTGCAGATGCGAGTCACCCACGTAGCTTCCTGCTGGATCGATGCCATGCTCATCACTGATCACTTCCCAAAACTTGGGAGGAAGAGAGAGAGAGAGAGAGAAAGAAAGAGAGGGAGCCGGTTAGAGCCCTGCCCTGATATCCGTGCCCCCGAGAATCAGAGCCCGGGAGTGGAGCGCGTGCTGCCGGCCGCTCCCTGGATGGAGGAGGGGTGACCCCCACAGTCCCGGCCGCTCCCTTCCCTCCCCCCCCTGCGCGCGCCTCTTTGTTAGCCTCGCGCCTGCCCCGCCCCGCCGCCACCGCCTTTTATGGGCACAGAGAGAGAGAGAGAGAGCCACAGCGGGGCCTGCCGGCTCTCGTCCTGCTCCCATCGGCCGCCTCCCGCCCGGCTCCGGGTGATCTGGCTTTCCTCCGCAGCTCCGGTGTCAAGGGCAAGCGGAGACTGCGGGCCCACGCCCGGATGTAAGCCAAAGTGGCCATCAGATCCCCCCCTCTGGCCTGCTTGCACCGAGCCGGGTGTGATCTGAAAAAAAAAAAAAAACTTTTATATTTTCCCTCTCTAGACGCGTTCCTGAAATAAAATAATAATAATAATAACCCGAGAAAAACTGCACCCCCCCCCCCCTCAGGGAAAATATAAGCAGAGAGCGAAAGGCGCCCGCCTGCTTACCTTGGTTCCGATTTGGTTGCCGCACTGGCCGGCTTGTATGTGCACGATCTCCCTCATGCTGCTGGCTCCTCTTGCCTCGCTGCACCGTTAAACTGGGGAGGAGGCTGCGGGTGATGAGGCTTTCACTCGGATCCTCCCAGAAACTTCACTGCGGAAAGAGCCAACCCTGCCCGAGCAGCTGCCTGTGGCCAGCCTCCGCCGGGGCTGGAGCTCGCCTGAGTGGCATTTCTGCAAATCCCTTCCGATGAGGTCACTGGGAGAAGCCTGCGGCCCCCCCGCCCTTCACCGGGGCCTGTGCTCTGCTCTGACACTCAGTGACGGGGCCCCCCTGCCTTATCTCCAGCATGGTCTGACTTTGGGCCTTTTTGGTCACAGTTCCTTTAAAGTTGTTCTTTTGAAACCGACAAGCGAAAGAAATGTTCAAGCTGAGCCTTCCCACCGCTGGGACTGCAGTCGGTTCAGAAACACCATAGCTACATTTTTTTCCCCTTTACCAGGCTGTAATGTAAGTCACTATCCAAATACACATGCTTTGTATTTGGATACTTTAGCTTGCATATGAAGATAAAGTTGATGGCCTACTGTACAGTTGTCCTGGCCTTTCTATAGATGCCAGCCCCTGGAATTTAAGCTGTCGGGGCCTCTGCAGATTTCCCAGCAACCAGTGAGAGGATAGCTCTGCACTCAGGTCCACTGAGACAATGCTAATAACAGCTGAACTTCGGTGGCCAATGTACTATACCTATATTCCCAAAAAGAGTTTTCCTTGTGCAGTTGGCAAATAGGCAACGATCACAAGGCATCCATTTTGAAAGGTATAAAGATAATTTGAGAAGCTGTATGATGGTATATGGTCTGGAGAACAGCAGCATCAGATTTGCCACATGGGTGTGCATCTAGTTGAATAGATTCACCTGGTGTCACTGAGGGAGAAACATCAAAACCATAGTTTGAATGCAACCTGTGTGGAAGACTGCAGTTTAAAAACCGGCTCTCTTCACATTAAAAGGCATCATGTTAATGGCAGAAGTGCTATTTAGGAAAGATCTAGCCCTGGCAGATCATCTATAGATCAACAGCTTAAGTCCAGAATGCTATTAGGAAACACTGTATTAAAATTTAGGGTCGAATCAAGCGAGGCACTAAAGGAGTGCACATTGACTGATAAAAGTAAATAATTGTTTGCATTTTTTTAAATTTATATCCTTATGGCAACATAGTAGATGGTGTCAGATAAAGACCAAGTGGTTCATACAGTCAAGTTAGCCTGGGTTTGTAGCCAGAATTCCTGGGTTGATAAGCTTTTTTTTTTCTTGTGAAGTAGATACCTGGGGAACATGCTGAAATGAAGCTATTGGCAATTGAAGTCCTCCAGTTTGCAAGGAACAGGTGTAGCAGGGACAGAGAGAGTGCAAGCTTCCTCATGTTACCCCAAGGAGAGGGTAACAGGGTCTTCTGTTTGCAGGGGCTGCCTCACAAGTTGGCCAAGTGCTACCATTTTCCTAATTGTTCTGGAAAGAACCACCAATCTATTTCATATATGCCAGCAAAGTTTTGCAATCCTGAGCCAGGCCACCGAGCCAGGGGTCCCCAAACTATAGCTCATGGACCAGTCCCAGGACCCATCTCACAAAGTTCATATGCCGGCCCGGCAGGCTTTTCCTTCACTCAGCTGGATTTGGCCTGTGGAGAAATGTTCTGATTTATTTACTCACGACTGGCGAGGGGGAGCAGAGGCTCCAGAACCACACACCATTGATGAACACTGCCGGTGGGGAGGCCAGACTCGGCCAGCCGCAGAAGAGGTGCTGGGACTGCGCCATGAATGGAATACGCCGGCTGGGAGGCCATGCTCGCCAGCAGCGGAATGGATGGAGGCCAGGCCCTGCCAGTGACAAAAGACCCCTGGACCCACAGTGCTGAACAGAACCACTGGTGGGCAGGCCAGGGCCTGCCAGGGTGAAAGGCAGTGGGCGTGGGAGGGAAGGAAAAGAACTGAGTGAATGAGGGGGTAAGAAAGAGGAGGGAAAGGAGGCAAGTGGAGTGGGTGAGGGGAGGGGAGTAAGATGAGAGCGGGTAGGGTGAATGAAGGGGTGAGAGAGGGAAGGAAAAAGAAGGGGGGTGGGGACGAGAGGAGAATAGGGTTATTCAAGTCAATGTATTTCTTGATTGATCACATTTCTTACAGGTTGTAAACCAAAGCGATGTACATTGATGCAAATTCAACATAAAAGTAATTCAAATAAACCATTAAACAAAATATAACTTAAGTATTATACTTAAGCAATCCGCTTTGAAGTGCCCGAAAGGTGTAATATAAATAACATAACACTAAAATAAAATAAACTGTTGAAATTAAAACAAATCAAATCAGAACAAAACAGCTCATAATAATGATCCTAGGGCATCAATACTCATGGTTCTTTCCATGCTAACCATGCTGGACCAGTAGTCAGCGTAAAAAGAACCTACAAGACCATGTTAAACTGCATATATTAGAACAAAAACAACTTGGTATATCATAAAGCATCTCAGAAGGCCTTAAAAAAAAAATAAAGTTGTTAAGGCTTTTCTGAATTTCAAACGGTCTTTCTGAAGGCGCCATGACAATGGCAGAAAACTCCAAAGACTGGGTGCAAACCAAGAAAAATGATTCTCTCGTGTGCTTTCCAGTCTTATCTTTCTAGGATAGGACATGTTCTTGCTGAGAAGTTCAAGGTGAATGTGCTGGGGGATAAGGAATTCCAAATCGAAAGCCTTAAAAACAAGGCAGCCAATCCTGAACAGTAATTTCCCAATGCAAATTAGCAAGAGTGGAGTAACATGGTCACATTTTTCTTGTTGAAAATTACTTTAGCTGCTGTGTTCTGTGTTTGCAATCTCCTGACCTGATTAGAAGTTAACCCATGAAATAAGGAATTGCAGTAATCTAATGGGGCTCAAGGAAGAATGAGTAAGTAGTGTCAGATCAGAACAGTCTAAAATAGGTTAAACCGTTAAATGAATCACACGGAAAAAAAGATGTTTTCATGGGTTAGAGATATATACTGAAAAGTTCAATGAATAATCTAAACTAACACCCAAAGTGCTGATAAATTCCCTGACCTGGATAGGGTCTTCGGTACTAAGAGGTACTGGATGTGAATCATGGCTCTGCCTCCTGACAAACCATATGGCCTCCAACTTGGAAGAGTTGACTTTTAAGTTAAAAGAACTTAAGCCAACCAGCTACTTCTGCAAGGCAATGATTCAGTTCAGATAAAGGATCAGCAGAATCAAGGTCACAACTTGTAGTGATCCGAACATCTTCTGCATAAAAGTAACTTGTAAAACCAAGGCTCTGAATCAACGTCATCAGGGGTGCCAGATAAAGCTTAAAAAGAATAGGAGAGAGAGAGCACTGACCCCTGGGGAACACTACAGTTTAGCGGAGAATGGAGGGAGTGAGAGGAGAGGAGGGAGTCGGATGTGAGGTGGGAGGGAGGAGTGAATGAAGGGAAGAGAAAATTAGGAGAGGGACAGGAGAGGAGTAGGGTGAGAGAAACGTGGGGAAGGCAGTACAGCGAGAGGGAGGAGAGGGCATGAGAAGGGAGGGGAGTGGGGTGAGAGAAGGGATGGAGTAAAAGGATAGAGGGAAAGGAAGAGAAAAGAGGGTAGGGAGTGAATGTAAGATGGAGGGTAGGGGATGCACCATGCACACCCTCACCTCAGGGTTCTCGGGGGTATTCCAGATAATCTAGAAATATAATCACTGGCGTGTTATCTATCACAGCCCCCAGCATTAGAAATCATCGCAAGGGCCAGATCTGCCTCCATTGAGTGGGGGGTGCTGTGCCAGAGCCAAGAGCACCAAAGCAGGGAGCGCGGTGCTAGAGCCACTGCCGCTGGTAGGAGGAAGGACTGTGCTGGAGCTACCGCCAGCAGGGAAGTTGGGAGACGGGTGCATATCCAAAGTTTTGCCTGGGGCATCAAAACTCTTGCACCGGCCCGGGGGGGGTTTCTATTCCTTGGGACCCTGCCAATATTAGCATGGGAGTATCAGGACTGGCTTTATTGTCCTGATGCTCCTGTGGAAAAATATGTACAACTCCTAAGTTTTAAGTTAAATAACATGGCTTCCCTTACTTTTGGCAAGCCACTTTATTTGCCTAGGATTATATATGCTTTAGCTCTTTGCATAATTTGAACATTTTATGCATGCAAATACATACAAAGCAGATAATTTCAATAGGGGCGGGTTTTTTGGGTTAAATATCACATAATATCACTATAATATGCCATTATCGCAAGTTAAACAGTGCTTTACGTGCAATATGTACTGTTTTTCATGCATTAATTGTATATCGTAGCTTACTAAGTCTCCCCTTTAGATTGTAAGCCTTTCAAGGATAGGGAAATACCTATAGTATCTGAATGTAATCTGCTTTGAAGTTCCTGGACGCAAAATATAAATACATTTATTAAAATTAAAAATGCTTAATGTGGGGCTGCACCATTGATCTTCACAGAGGTGTTAATACAGAGGTGGCCAACTGGCGTCTTGCAAGCCACGTGCTACGTTAGAGGGCTCATGGAATGGCCCTGGAAACTGCCTCACCCAGGCTTCCGCTGACCTCTCCAGACACTGCATCGGTCATCCAAAGCTCGTGCTGCTCCAGCATATCCTCCAGCTTCTTCATGGCAGAAGCCATCTCCTTGCCTCCGCCAGCAGCCCTTAGGTGTGCATGCGTGCAGAACCTTCACTTCAAAGTCCCACAGCGGAAAACCAATCAAGCACCTAGAGATGACATTAACACTAGCTGGGTATGTAATCCTGGCATTCACTCCCAGCCAGCACCTCAGCAACAGGTCTCCAGCTGTTCTAGCAGTGCTTAATGTCAGCATTCCTGATTCCTTGCCTTCTGCCATTCTGCCTGCCCTGCCTCATTGTGTCCAGCCAGCCCTGCCTTATCGTGTCCAGCCAGCCCTGCCGTGTCTCTCTTCTCTCCGCTATATCTCATCCAGCCTTCTTATCTTGTCAGTCCCTGTTCTTGTGCTCCTGCTTCCCCTCGGACTAACTTCCTGGATCTGTCCTCTGCCTGGACCTTGACTGTACTTCCTGTTTGCCGCCGGCCACTGACCCTAGCCTGGACACCATCCATTCTTGCCTGCTGCCTGCCCCTGACCATTGCCTGGATTCTGACCACTCCTATCTGATGCCTTCCCTGACCCAGCTTAATTCTGGACTTTCCTTCTTGTTGTACCGTAAGGGACCCTCACCTAAGTCCTGCCAGCGCCCGGAACCCAAGAGCTCAACCTTCAGGGAAAGGTGAAGCTCTCTTCCAGTCCAGTCCCGCCCCAGGGTTAATCTGCCTGCTGCTGGTGTGGACCTAGGGGGTTTGCTTTTTAGGTGGCACCAATCACACCAAAGCACAAGGGTCCACCTTCCCTAAAACACAAACTGCAACTCCTGAGAGAAATCCTTTCCTCTGCCACCACAATGTTGACTGTGATTCTCCCTCTTCTCAGTAGTCAGTTCCTGGGTGGAAGTTGTAAGTTTACAACTTCCGTCCATGAATTGACCACTGTGAAGGGAGAAGATCACAGCATGCAGCTTCCTTCATGTCCACCTCCTTTCCCCTCCCTTCTCTTCCTCAAGCAGTCCCATGAACCTGAGCCAAAACAGGCAGCCTAAAAGGCTGCCACAGAGCCCATTCCAAGGCAGCCAATGACAAGGCCCAGTGGGGCTGCCATAAAGCCCATCCCATGCTGGCCAAAGACAGGATCCATAGGCCACATGGAGCCCATCCCACAGCAGCTGAAAAAGAGACCCAGAAGAGAGGGGAGGCCCTGAGACTATGTGTGTATGTGAGAACCTGTGTTTGTGTGCAAGAGCCTGTATGTGTATGAGGGAGAGTGAGAGAGCTTGCGTGTCTATGAGAAAGAGAATGAGCCTGAATGTGTGAGAGCCTGTGTGTGTGCAAGAGGTAGCCTGCATGTATGTGCGAGAGGCTGAGTGTGTATGAGAGAGAGAAAGCCTGAGTGCATATGTGGGTGTGTATTTTCTGCATGTGATAAAAGTGAACGAGCCTGCATGTGTGTGTGTGTGAGCCTGTGCGTACAGTATATGAGAGCAAGTGAGCCTGCGTGTGTATGAGAGAGCAAGCCTGCATGTATGTATGTGAGCTTGCATGTGTATGAGAGAGCAAGCCTATGTATGTGTTTATGTGAGCCTGCATGTGAGAGAAAAAGCCTGTCTGTGTGTGTGTTTGTGAGCCTGTGTGCGTATGGTTGTTTGTGCTAATGTCCACAGAGAACATCCATTACAGATCAGTAACTTTGCTTTATATTTACAATGTAGCTGTTTCTGCTGTCATATTTCTATATTTCAGCACAAGAAACATATGGTCACTATAACTAAGAACTCCTATGACAGGGAGGGCCCACCAGTGTTTCGTGAGCTGCATGTGGCTCTTAAAAGCCCCAGAGATACCAGGACAGTGAGGCGACAGCATGAGGAGGAGCACCGGCTGTAACTTAAATGAAAACATTTCCTCTCTGCAGGCTATCAAGGCAGCCCAGCACCTTCTCCTGCTCCTAAGTGATTGGCAGCTTGTCTGGGGCTAAATCCCAATTGGCTCAGAGAGATGTCCATCAAGGGAGATGTGGCTTTTCTCTGCTGGTATATGCTACTCTGAACAGAACTGGAAACCCCAAGAAACCAAACTCTGAATACAATGCAACGCTGGAGAAATACAAACAGAAGCATCTTTCCTCCCACGCTGTGTAAAATGTACAGATTTCAGAGATGCACCTTTCCCAAAGCTGACAGAAAACCATAGACATCTCACAAAAGAATGATCAGGAAAACCTCTGTATAATCCTGAGGAGAAAGGAGAAACAGCAGCTGTAGCAGCAAAATAGATGGTGTCCTGTCACCAGCCCAGAAATGAAATCTGACCAGAGACAAAATGGACCAGCACCAAAACCTGAAACATGTCCCTGACATTGTACTTTCCATAACCTGTAACTTTACTTGGTGGTTATTATTTTGTAATTTTTTCCTTTTCGTTCCCTGTTATTTTTAATCATTATGAGGATGATTTTAAAAGTGTTGTTAGTGCAAAAATGCCCACATACGTGTGAACGTGGGCTGCATGCAAGCAACATGGATTTTAAACGCTGCGATTTACGCGGGTATATACCTATGCCTGCACCAAAAATAAGGCGACAGAAAGGGGGCGGGGCCTGGGCGTTCAAGGGCGGGGCCAGTACACACGCGTGTAGCTCCGTATTTTAAAACTGGAGGCCGCAGCATGCATGAGCTTGGGAGGTGCATAACGTTAAGGCTGCCCCTGATGAAGAGCAAATCTGTAGATCTCGCGTTTTAAGACTTACAGGACAGGGTGAGGAGTTCGGGTCGACTGGGGGGGGAGGGGGCATGCAGGATGAAGAACCAGAGGGATCTGGAAGACCTCGAGATTGACTGCGCAAACTGATGGACTAATTGGAAAAACTGGGACTGTCCCTCGCGTGAGCATGTTTTTAAAACCCACTTATGTACACAAGTTAAAGCCAGCAAAGTCCTATGGAAGATATGCGAGACAGGTTTGCTCGACTAACCTCTTAAAATTAGAAGCATTCTTACACGCAGTAGCATTCCATGAAGTAAGCAAGTAGCACATTTAAGACTAATTGGAGAAAATTCTTTTTCACTCAACACACAATAAAGCTCTGGAATTTGTTGCCAGAGGATGTGGTTAGTGCAGTTAGTGTAGCTGGATTCAAAAAAGGTTTGGATAAGTTCTTGGAGGAGAAGTCCATTAATGGCTATTAATCAAGTTTACTTAGGGAATAGCCACTGCTATTAATTGCATCAGTAGCATGGGATCTTCTTGTTGTTTTGGTACTTGCCAGGTTCTTGTGGCCTGGTTTGGCCTCTGTTGGAGGCAGGATGCTGGGCTTGATGGACCCTTGGTCTGACCCAGCATGGCAATTTCTTATGTTCTTATGTTCTTATTTTATATCATCCAGAATATCTCTGCTCGTGCGACAATACGCCGATATACAGGCGCACACACGCTCATTTTAAACTTATCCTGAAAGTTTATTACTTTGGCAACAATTTGATAAAATTGTCACAACAATAAAGTTTTCTGATTCTAAGGGAGGGAGTGGATGGGGACGCTCGTGATCTAATTCCAGGCTCCCCCTCATCCTCTCTTCCTCTGCTGTAAAGAGCAGCCAGAAACCCAGAAGCATTGAGCGCCCTATGGCAGAAGTCCTTAGGGGGGTTATTTTTCAAGCCGCGACAGCCCGTCTTCGCCCTGACGCACGCGATGATGGGCTTATCGCGGGGGTAAAATTAAAATTGGGAGAAGGGGTGGAGTTTGGGAGGAGTTAGGGAGGGGTTTAGGGAAATGGGGTGGCGGCACCGCTTCGGACATTGTCGCCGGCAGTAGCGCGGGAAATAGCACCACCTTTCAGCGTGGCGCTATGGGGGGGAGGGGGGCAATAGCGTGCGGCCCGGCCGCACCGCAGCAGGCGAAACCGCACCGCCGTGATGCGGCCGACTGCACACTGGCGCCCTCCCGCCCCTGTTTTCGCTCCTCCCCCCGCCCCCCTTTATCGCGGCAGATCATCGTTCCGCACGGAAAGATGAATCTAGCCCTTGGCTTGTAATGGTAACCAGCTGTTCACAAGTGCAGCCGTCTGGCTCTTTCCCGGCTGTCAGTAATTAGTTGATTGAGTTGCGCGCACACGCCAGGGCTGCTGGGGCTCACAAAAACAAAAGTCTGGCTTGTTTGCCTGCAAAGCTTGGCAGGGGCCCTTTCTCCTTGGCCACAGTGCAGGGCTGTGGTTTGCTTGAATGGGCAGATGCGGAAGTATTACAAATAAATCCTGCACACTGGACTTTGGAGATAGGGGGAGGGTATTATAGGCGTAGCATCCATCCGTGCATGCATATGGACATGCAAGTCAGATATTGATAACTGAAAAACAAATAAGTGCAATGCCAAATCTTTGTACTGGGTATTTTCACAAGTATTTTTATGTAATGACTGCTAGAGTTCAGAACAAATAGGTCTCATTGTTGGCATTGCATGGAGCACGTTAGCTTGCATGCATGAATTTGTGCTGCAAAGTTGTTTGTGTGAGGATATCGAAACCATGATCCCACAGACTGATGAAAGATTGGGATGGGGGGTGGGGGGGATGAGCTTTATTCTGAATATTAATGCAGTGATATTGCTGATCAATCATGGTGCTGTACACTCGTCTGAATGATGAGCCTTTCTCTTCTGTTGATGTATGATTTAACAGTATGGATTTGTGAATCACACGTTGGAGCTATCAGTCAGAAGGAACTATGGTTTTGTGTAAGATTATTAGCAAGCCACCCTTCATCTAGCTTTCCCTAATTGGTGGATGTCATTTAGTTCCTTGTGTGATCCTAGGGTGGCCAAGTAAAAAAAAAAAAAAAAAGATGATTAAGTAAAAAGGTGTAGCTCTCTGATACCATGCATTCTGTTTTCTTTATTCTTCATCTGTGAAACATTGTCTGCCTTTCTCTATGAGCTTGGATACTGTATTTTGTAATTGCAACAAGCAGATCTAGCTCTCCACCATTGACACCTTCAGAGACATTCAGTTTCAGTAATTCTCCTACAGGATGTCACTTCTCTACTCTTAAATTCTAGGAGGTAGAACTGGCATTAGGCATTCAGCCTAGTATACAAGTGTTAGCTCCAGTGACTATTTGGTAGCTGAGAGGATGCTATTACTTGTTGATACCTGCAAGGTGCAGGGTCTATAAATCTCTCTGTGTTAATGTAAGTAGTAGTAATATGTGATCAAGGCCTTCAAAGGATTCAATCAATCCCCAAAACACCCATCCTCCAAATGCTCACATTCTCAGACTTATTTATTTATAAAACTTTTATCTGGCACTATTTCTAGTTCTAGGCAGTTAACAAACTAACATTCCTAAAATAAACCAGTATGACAAATAATCAATATAAAACAGTTGAACATTCATAAAATAAACATAAGTGGGCAATATAAAACACCACATAAAATCTCTTACATCTATGCAGCAATACCAAATAAAACATAAAAGACATTGTAAAAACATACCAGACAAAAGAACACAGCAACTCTGAGAATGCAAGGCATGCTCCAGGGGGATGTTAAAATGTCACTCAAAGTCTGAGATAACACCTTCCATACTGTGCCAAACCATAACAGTAATAGATTTTTAATGAGAGGCCAGGCCATTAACTGCTTTACATACCAAAGTTACATTTTTAAACTTGACCCTCCAAACAACTGGAAGCCAATGAAATCTGAATAGAATTATGGTAATATGTTTGTGCGAAGGGATCCGGTAACAAGATGGGAAACTGTGTTTTGAATTAAATGGAACCCCTGCAAGGTGGTTTGAGGAAACCCCAGATATAGAGCATTGCAGTACTCAACAGAGGAGATGACTAGGTAGGGCTTGAATGATGGTATGAAAGTCGTAGTCATTAAGAAATATTTTAAAATTACATAAGAGCCACAACTTAAAGGAGGAACTTTTGACCACTGTTTAAATAAGTGGTCGAAGTGATAGCGAAGAAGCCCACAGAATCCTACATTTTGTGCCTGACAACTGATTAGAATCTGAAGGCCGTTGAGTGTCATGTTGGTAGGCAACGCCCAAGATGGGAAAATGTGCAGATGCGCCAGGTGCTGATTGAAATTGGGAGCAGAGCAGCTCCATAGTGGTAAATCCTTCTTCACCATTGCTCAGAGAGGGCTCTAGTCTACTAACAACACACACGGACAGACAGCAATACAAATCCACCACAGTGTAGGTACAGGGGACTTTTTCTTATTTTCTTCCAATGGATCCTTCTTCCATCAGAAGAAAAGTTACTTACTGCCTCCGGGCAGTAGTAACTTATGCGCACCGGCGCAGCAGACCCTGACACAGGCCGCTGTGTCGGGGCACTCGGCCACACCCCCGGACCGCCCACACACCCCTGAACACGCCCCCGATCCTAAACCATGCCCCCTGGCCACGCCCTGACCGCCCCTTTTTGCAAGCCCCAGGACTTACGCGCGTCCCGGGGCTTGCGCACGCCGCCGAGCCTATGCAAAATAGGCTCGGCGCACACAGGGGAGATTTAAAAGGGTTACGCGCGTACCTTATGCGCGTAAGCCTTTTAAAATCCGGCCCTAAGTCTATGTCATCATTCATTGCTGTACACTCTTCACTCTCCCATCTTACTTCTTAAACTTCTGGCATTAGCATACAAACATTTCAAAGTGTGTTTTTTGTTTATATTAATATTCTGCTTTTCACTTGACAGAGATAAATTGGAATCTTTTAGCTCAGGTGATTCTTTACTTATAGGTACATGGACTACTTTTCTTATTATTGGAACCTCTCTGTTAGGATGCCCTAATTCTAATGCTTCATTAGTATTCTTTGAAGATAACTCCCTCCGAACCATGTGTTATTGAGCGACTGTTGGCTTTCCCCTTTGATTTAGTTTAAAAGCTGCTCTATCTCCTTTTTAAAGGTTATTGCCAGCAGCCTGGTTCCACCCTGGTTAAGGTGGAGCCCATCTCTTCGGAAAAGACTCCCCCTTCCCCAAAAGGTTCTCCAGTCCCTCTTCCTTGCACCATCGTCTAATCCTCGCATTGAGAATCCAGAGCTCTGCCTGCCTCTGGGGACCTACGCATGGGAAAGGGAGCATTTCAGAGAACGCTACCCTGTAGGTTCTTGATTTCAGCTTTCTTCCTAAGAGCCTAGATTTGGCTTCTAGAACCTCCCTCCCTCATTTTCCTATGTTGTTGGTGCCTACATGTACCACATCAGCTGGTTCCTCCCCAACACTGTCTAAAATCTTATCTAGGTGACACCACCTAGGTTCACCACCTTTGCACCAGGTAGGCGATCCTCATGTCTACCAGCCACCCAACTGTCTACATTCCTAATAATCAAATCGCCAACTATGATGGCTGAACTAACCCTTCCATCCTGGGTGAGAGGACAATGCATCACTTGGAGAGCAGGTCCTTGCATACAGGATCGTTTCCTACTGCAGCAGGTTGATCTCTGACTAGGAGACCTTCTTCCTCCAAGGCAGCACCAGAGCTGCTAGACTGGAGTTGGGACTTGGCTACTATATCCCTGAAGGACTTATCTATATACCTCTCTGTCTGCCTCAGCTACTCCAGGTCTGCCACTCTAGCTTCCAGAGATCGGACTCGTTCTCTGAGAGACAGGAGCTCTTTGCACCGGGTGCACACATACAACCTCTCATCAGCGGGTAAAACTCACTTCCTCTTGGAATGCAGGAGGCCTCCTATTGCCATCTATTTTTCCACATTAAGACCCACTTATTTGGACTCATTCTGCTAACCTATATGACACCCTATCCCTCCTACTACCTCTACTGACCTACCAATAAAACAGACTAACAACTTCCCTGTCCTCACATTTCTAGCACGACTTTCTCTCTCTCTCTTTCTTACTGTTAGGTTGTAAGCTCTTCAGGCAGGAAACTTAGTGCTATTCATCGCTTAATGTACAGCATTTACAAATGTAATAATAACAGTGCTCATCTCCTGGCATCAAGGAAAATGGCTATCAAAGCTCAATGCAAGCTCTGATTGTTTAGTTACCTGGGAATCTTTTCATGGGGAAAACACAGAACTGAGCTCTGCTTTTAAACAGAGCTGGACACTGCAAGGGCATCTGTCAATGTGCATTTACAGGCCAATGTAGCAAGTCATGCCTTAAAACTACGTCCTGAAAGTCAATACACAGTTTCTTAATGCAGACGTTAACAGAAATTTTAACTCCTGATGCAATAAGCTCCTGTTATGCTAATGCATTGGGAGTTTAAAAAACTGTGCTGACTTGAAAATGTGTGCACAAATGAGAGTTAAATGTGTGCTCAGCCTTCTGCATAGACTGAGCGTATGTTAGCTCAAGAAAGGAACGGTGTTTATATGCAGAAATTATACTTTCTGTGAATAAATCATGTTTTCTTTGTAGAAAACATGGTTCATAGGATGTTGGCAGGCTTGTCACTCCATCATAAAGACACACACAGTGGAAGAACAGTGTAATAAACTAGGCTCAGGCAGTTTTATCAAAAGTGAAATAAAAAAAATATGAAATACACAAATAACCTGTCATGGGTATTAGTTGTGGTTTGTTTCTAACGATCTATCTAGTGTCTGTCACCTATTTACAGAATCTTTCTAATTTGCCTGTCTTTTAAGATTTAATTTAACTTTCTACTTCCATAATCTTGACTTTTCCTGAATGCTGGACTCCTCCCTTTGTGCTGTGTAACTCACTACAGTCTTTTAAGTTTGGGTAATATTATTATATAAACATTATTGCAGTGAGAGGACCTGGGTCATTTTAATACTGCAAGTAGAAGCAAACTCTCATAACAATATCTTTTTTAAAAATAACTTGTTTATTTGAGTCACCAGGAAAGAATAACAGATGTAACTAAAACAAGGATGACAAAAGAAAGAAATGCACAAAACGTGTTCAAGACATCAGAACATATCAAGTTTGATTCCATTCCATGGCAACTCCACTTTTTAACTTTCTGAATAGTTTATATACTATCAATACCCACATCCTCCCCTCCCCCCTCATCCTCACAGTCAGTCACACCCTTCACACACACCCAAACAATCCTGCCATGACGTCGCATCTCCAATCTCAACAAGCTGTTGCAATAAGTTACTTAAAGAAATTCAAGACTAGCTCCCATAATTGAAAGTATCCTTCTCTGATGAGCCACCACCTTTAAACAATGAGTGCTATTATACTTCCGGAGCTGCTCTATATGTGCTGCTTGTAACATAAACCCTCTCTGGCACCTAAATGTTTGTAACACATTGCTTTTTCCAGGGCATTAATACCCCTTTTTTAGCTAAAAGGAGTGTCACAGCAAGAAACTTATTCCTCCATTTGGTAACTTCACCCTGTTATCAGAGACATTAAAGAAAATCAATGAACTCGCTCGGGTGATTGTAGATCCCATAATGCGCTCCAATGAGGCCAAAATCTGTCTCCAATAGGCTTGTAATTTATTGATCTCTGATAACATATGACACAGAGCACCTTCCTGGACCTTGCATTTCAAGCAGAGTGCGGTGTCTGCAGATGTTCATATGATGTCCCAAGGTCCTAGTAATATTCACTCTATGAAGTATCTTAAACTGCCTCTCTCTCATGTTAGCTGCCATAAATTGCTTATATATTGCTGCAAAAACATTTTTGGATATGAGGATATGCGTTCATCAGGAGAGATTGGTTACCACCATTTATTGAAAAGCCACCGATAGGAATACCTTATTGCATTTTAATAGTTTTCACCCTAGATTGCTAAAAGAAAATATTCCTGTGGGGCAGTTTCTTCGTTATCGACGGTTGTGTAGTTCCACCGTTGACTTTAAAATTCAAGCTCAGACGTTAAGTGATAGATTTCTAGCTAGAGGATACTCCACTTCCAATATAAAAAAAGCCTACAAGCGAGCATTATACGCTAACTCCTTCTAGAATAATATGCACAATTCCTCGTTCTACTAAGGTCACTGATGTGAAAAACATTATTTTGAAGCATTGGTATATATTATCCTCTATGGATATTTTTCATCAATTTCCCATTTTTGCAATTAAGAGACGTCAATCTTTATGGGAAAAATTGAAGGGTCAAAAAATACCCATATAGATTATGATCAGAACCGGGGACAGATACCATGTGGTTCCTGCTCGGTATGCCCACACGTCTTACAATGTACGGAGTTCAAGCAGCCTAACTCCAATCGAATATATAAATTACTCGAACTGTTTACTTGTAACAGCAGTGGAGTAATATATGTAATAAAATGCCCATGTGAATTATTTTACATTGGCCAGACAAGTAGATCTATTAAATCCCGTATTATTGAACATCGCAGTAGGGTGAAAGCGTTAAAAGAGCATGCTCTGTTGGTTGACCACTGGATCGAATTTAATCATTCATGGGAAGATATTAAATTCTTTGCTATAAAGAAATTATATCTTAGAAATGGGGGAGACTTGTCAGCTTCATTACGTAAAGTAGAACAGCGATTTATCTTTAATTGGTCTACCTCCGTGCCTAAAGTGCTTAATGGCCCGGTTGAATGGAGTGCACTTATGTGAACAGCTAAGTTCATTTAGTTTATAGTTGAATGAATAATTGGTTTGTTTAGAGAAGTGAAACCACGGCTGTGTACTTGCATTCATTGACCGGCTTATATATACCATTGTTGATTGTAGGCACGTCATGGTGTTTTTTGTATTCTGAGGAGAACGTCAGTTCTGGATGAACATGAGTGTTAGCGGGTGGACGACAGCGTTGATCAAATTTTGTAAGGGATATATTGTCTCCTTATGGTTCGTATATGTTTCCCTTTTAGATGTTGAATAAATAGTTTGAAGCTCAAGGAGAACGTTGGTTCCAGGTGAACATGAGTGTTAATGTGAAACTTGGTGAGGTATATTTTTCCTTCCTGTCACTTTCATCGGTCTCTCGCTATTTGTATGGTTATTTTTTCCAGATGCCGGATCAATGGTTCGAAGAAATTTATTAATGAGAAACCTACGGGAAAGCCAGTTTTTTGGAAATGCGTTAAAAACTACATTGGAGCCTTGTGCTCTTAAAACCTCAAGGACTTTACTTGACGTAAACAAATTTTTCATGTATTCTTGGTGAGTTTTTGCATAGTATGAATATTTGGGCTTGCTGAAGTGGTATAGGATGGTATGCATTTGTTGAAATAGTCATTTTTATAATGTTTACATTATAGAAGTTACGTGCAGCAATTTGATGTTTGAAGAAGGTTGAAGATATTGAATCTTCGGTACTAATAACGTATTGAAGGAAGTCTTTTGAGTAGTTTGTTGATATCTGCTCCTTGAAGAATTCATTGAAGTTCTTTAATTTGTCCCTGAAGAAGCTCTTTTTCAATAGGGTGAAACAAAGTTCTTTGTTGGACGTGAATTTATATAAAAGCATTTGAATTTATTAAAAACAGAAGAACACTTTGTTAAAGAATTTAATGGAGCAACAAGTTTAATGGAGCAACAAAATATCATTGTATGAGATATACAGATTTAAAACATGTTCATTGGATTTTATATGATATGAGTGGTGAATGTATGGGTATGTGTGTGTTAGATAGATTTTAAATGTCTAGATAGTTGGAACATATGTGATTATACAATAAAAGTGCTGAAACTATATAAATATAGTTCTTCTCTTGATGTGTGTCTTAGTAAATTATAAGAGAAGATTTTTTTGAACATTACTCCCTATTCTCTAAACAAGCAGCAGATGTACTTCCACCTCACAGAGTTTTTGACTGTGCTATAAACCTGAAACCCAATACAGAACCTCCAAAAGGAAGAGTTTACCCTCTTTCTGTAGCTGAGACTAAGGCCATGTCTGCTTATATACAAGAGAACCTTCAAAAAGGATTTATCAGACCCTCCAAATCCCCGGCTGGTGCAGGATTCCTTTTTGTGGGAAAAAAAGATGGCACCTTACGTCCCTGCATCAACTATAGGGGTCTGAATGAAATTACCATCAAGGACCGGTATCCTCTGCCCTTAATTTCTGAACTATTTGACAGACTCCAGGGAGGCAAGGTATTTTCTAAACTGGATCTCAAAGGAGCTTACAACTTGGTGCGCATTCATGAGGGTGACACATGGAAGAAGGCCTTTAACACCCGCGATGGACACTTCGAATATCTCGTCATACCCTTCGGACTAAGTAACACACCTGCAGTCTTTCAAAATATGATGAACGACATCTTACGGGACTTACACTACTACACATTGATATAGTATCTTGATGACATCCTGATCTTCTCCCAGGATCTACAAACACACCAAGAGGATGTCAAGAAGGTTTTAAGATGCCTACGGTAGTACCACTTATATGTGAAACTCAAGAAGTGTGAGTTCCACAAGGAATCTGAACCCTTCCTGGGATACATTGTTTCAATAAATGGGTTTCAGGTGGACCCCAAGAAATTAGAAAGCATCCGAGATTGGCTCCAACCTACAGGCCTGAAGGCACTGCGCCACTTCTTGGGCTTCATGAACTACTACCATTCCTTTATCAAGAACTGTTCATCATTGACGATCCCTCTCACTGCAATGACCAAAAAGGGAGCTAACCCTGCCAACTGGTCTCCTGAAGCAATATCGGCCTTCCTATCACTCAAAGAGGCTTTTCAAAAAAAGCCATGCCTCCGCCATCCAGATCCACATCGCCCATTCATCGTCAAGGTCGACGCATCGGACGTCAGTGTGGGAGCGGTTTTGAGCCAGTACAGTGAATTCAACATGCGTCATCCCTGCTCCTTCTTCTCAAGGTGGTTCTCACCTGCCGAAAGAAATTACGGAATCGGAGACAGAGTTACTTACAATTAAGCTGGCCTTTGAGGAGTGGCGTCCTTGGCTGGAAGGTGCACAACATCAGATAGTAGTGTACACCGATCACAAGAACTTGGAGTATCTCAGACATGCACAATAACTCAATCACCGTCAAGCAAGATGGTCACTGTTCTTTAACAGATTCGATTTCCTTTTGAAATACCGTCCGGGAGAGAAGAACACCCAGGCTGATACCCTGTCACGATCCTTCTCCCCTCAGGATGTGCCTGACGAGCCCTGTCACATTATTGATCCCAGGAAAGTGGTTCTTGCAGCCACTCATGTTGTACCCGCTGGGAAGACAGTTGTGGCTAGAAATCAAAGGAAGAAACTGTTGAAGTGGGCGCACAATTCCTGCCTGGCTGACCATCCTGGACAGAGTTGTACTTTGGCCATGTTACAGCGGTATTACAGGTGGCCAACTATGAAAAAGGATGTACAAGCTTATGTGGGTTCCTGCGCTGTCTGCGCCAAGCAAAAGCCGCCAGTCAGACGTCCTTGGGGTCTGCTTCAACTCCTGCCAGCGCCAAATGAACCCTGGACAAATATAGCAACCAATTTTGTGATAGACTTACCACTCTCCAATGGAAACAATACCATTTAGGTCACCGTTGATCGCTTCACCAAGATGGCACATTTTGTAGCCTTACTAGGATTACCTTCAGCCATGGAGTTAGCGAGACTCTTCATCAAACATATCTTCCACCTTCATGGAATGCCTAAGCATATTCTGTCTGACAGAGGAGTGCAATTCACCGCTAAGTTCTGGAGAGCCCTATGTCAAAAGTTTGACATCTCATTAGACTTGACCTCCACTTACCATCCTCAGTCTAATGGACAGACTGAAAGAATGAACAGAAGGCTTAAACAGTTTCTATGGTCCTACGTTAATTCAAGACAGAGTGACTGGGGGGAACTGCTGCCATGGGCAGAATTTGCTATCAACTTGCATCCTGCTACATCTATGGGTTCTTCTCCCTTACAAATCATCTATGGACGACAATCGCTTCCTCCTCTACCAATTCCCTTATCAGTGGCTTCTCCTGCTGCACAGGCCACTGCAGCAGAGTTATCTCAGCTTTGGAAGCAAACGAAGGATCTACTCCTTAAAGCAGGACAGAAAGAAAAAAAGATCTACGATGCTCACCATTGAGAGGCACCTCAGTTTCAGCCTGGAGACAAAGTCTGGCTGAGTACCAAGTTCCTCCATCTTAAACTACCTTCAGCACGTTTTGCATCTCGCTATGTAGGACCCTTTGCTATACTTCGGCGCTTGGGAAATCTGACGTATAGTTTAAAACTACCCCCATCAATGAGAATACATAACACCTTCCATGTCTCTCTGCTAAAACCCTTGATGCTCTCAGAGTTCTCTAAGAAAATCCCAGAACCCACTAACCTGGACATGGAGGATGATATTGAGTATGCTGTAGATGACATCTTGGATGTCCGCAAGAGAGGCAAGATGTGGGAATACCTCATCTCCTGGGAGGGTTATGGCCAACATCATGGATAAAGACATGGTACGTCAATTTTATCTCACACACCCTCGAAAACCCAGACCACATTAGGAAGAGGTCCTGGAGGGGGCCCTTTGAAGGGGGGTACTGTTGCGTCCGTTGGTCACAGACGGCTGCGACCGCTCTGCCTCAGTTCTCTTTTACCCTTTTCCTCCTCCATTGGAAGAATGGCTATCTCTGCTGCTGTTTGCCGAAACCCTCCACATCTCCGAGCCAGAATGGGCATCCCCGTCCGCCATGCTTCTTTCTGCGGCCTCCTAGGGCACGCGCACGCACGCTGCCTACATTTTTTAATACGTCATGGCGGAAACCTCGGGGGCGGCCCCACCGCATGACGTCAGTACCTCCAGGTATTTAAACCTCTGCTCCGCTCCAATTGAATGAGTTAGCAAGGACTTCAGTTTTGCTACTCTGACCGCTTCTAAACTGGATTCCTTACTACTCTCCGGGGTATCTCGCTACTACGGAAGCTCTGGGTACCCACTCCTCGGGGGCCTCTCGCTTCTACTCGCCCTCCGAAGTTAATCTGCCTAACCTTAAGGACACTTGCCCCTCGGGGGTCCTGTCTGCTTTCTTTCAGGAACCCTCGGCGCTCCAAGGTACTCACTCCTTGAGGGCCTATTCTGCTCAGGGTATCCTGCACCTCGCACCTCGGGTCCCTCTCTTCATTCTACTACCGAAGGAAGTTATCAGCTCTGCTACTCTGTGAGTATCACTACGCTCCAGCTCTCCTCATTCCACCCTTCAGGTTCACGGTCTATCCCACGCTGCGGAACACTACCGGACCTTTGCTACATCTGGGTGAGACCATCATCTACAGAGACTGTCTGAGCTACTATGATATCACTGGACTACAGCACTGTCCGCTTCTTGGGCAAGATTCTACTCATCAACTGCAGTATAATAAAGCTTTCTCTCCTCAGTGTCTGCTTACTAAGAGTCTAGCCAATCGTTGTGGGAGGAGTCATCGCCACTTTGACCAAGAGTCCACAATATGCCACAAACCCAACACTCCAGTTCTGATTTCCCTTCATTGGCTACCAATAAAATATAGAATAGAGTATAAAATATTAACAACAAGCCGTAAAGCCCGTTTAAAACGGGCTACATCCCTCTGTCTCTCACCTCCCCCTCATTCTCTCTCCCCTCACTCTTCACCACCCCCCTCCCCCACCCCACTCCTCTCCACCCCTCCCTCTCCTCTCACTCAGTCCCCCCTCTCCCTCACTCCCTCCCACTCAGTCCCCCCTCTCCCTCCCTCCCACTCACTCAGTCCCCCTCTCCCTCCCTCCCCCCCCCCCTCACTCAGTCCCCCTCTCCCTCCCTCCCTCCCTTCACCCACCTCCATTTCCTCCCGGCGCCGTAAGCGCGACTTCCCGCAACCCTCACCCGGCTCCATTAACTCCTCCCGCTCCTGCCGGCAGATCTCGGGGGGGGTCACTCCCGCGCGCGCGGCAGTGACCCCCCCGAGATCTGCCGGCAGATCTGGGGAGGAGAAGTAGCGGCACCGCGCGCACGCGGTGCCGCTACTTCTCCTTCCGCTCCTGCCGGCAGATCTCGGTGGGGGGGGCGCGGGAGTGACACCCCCCCCCCCCCCCCCGAGATCTGCCGGCAGATCTGGGGAGGAGAAGCAGCGGCACTGCGCGCGCGCGCGCGGCGCCGCTGCTTCTCCTCCCGCTCCTGCGGCCCCACCGCCATTTTTTTTTCTGATCGACATCCTTGCCCGCACATGCGCATTTGCGGGCCGTCGGTCACAGGCCATTTATAAGGTAGATTATCCATAAAATCATGTATTGAGATCACACTGATTGGCTTAACACGGCAATTAAAATACATGTACCTCAAAGAAACCTCTGCTCAGCAAATAAAGGCCTCTTTTCTATTCCATCGGTAAAATAGAACAGCTTACGCAAGTAAGAGAACGCGCAATATCCCTTGCTAGTCCAAAGATCTGGAACTCATTACCCACAGATTTACGCCTACTACAAAACTTAAAAAACATTTAAGAAAGAGATTAAAACCTGGCTTTTTACGAAGGCATTTAATGAATCTAATCAACCTAATCAAACACACTAACCTCCATGTCTTTATATATATATATATATATATATTTATATTTTAAGTTTTATTTTTTAGGCACTAAACATGACATTGCAGTTATATGCTATTTTATATTATTTTAATGTAATTTCTATCTTACTATGTTGTTTTTTATGCCGATAATTTTAATGTATATTGTTTTATTGTGATTTTACTTTATTGTATTTCTTTATTATTGCTGTAAATCGTTTTGTTTTATTGCGATTTTATCTTATTGTATTTTTTATTACTGTTGTAAACCGTTGTGATGGCTACACCGAATGACAGTATTTAAAATCAGTAAATAAATAAATAAATAAATCAATCTGACAGGCGAGGACTGGGGTAGGTGCAGACGAAGACTAGAACAGGTTGAGGACGAAGCCTGGAACAGGCTGAAGACAAGAATGGAATAGGCTGAAGACGAAGATTGGTACAGGCTTGGGAAGCAACACACACTACGCTTGGTAGCTGGACCTGTTGCTGAGGTATTGAAGAAAAGACAGAGAGAAACCTTTATAGGGCTAGGCATGTGAGGTCATCAGGAAATGCAGCGGGGCTTTTCCCACCGTAGGCCCTTTAAATACAGTGATGTTGGGCACGCAGGTGCCTAAGAAGAAATGAGGCTGGTTGTCGTCAGTGGTGTCCTGCTGTATGATGAGCTGGTGGCATCTCACCATGTCAGGGGAGCGACGTCCTGCCATGTGGAGGGCTGATGGCATGTCGCTGCATCGGGAGCTGGCGGGGATGGCCCGGCTGGGAAGGTAAGAGCAGTGATTTGGGGAATAGCCTATGGACTGCCGATCACAACAATACCCCTCCCTGAGGCTTTGGGTTTCCTGGGGTACCATTGATGAAAGTCTTTCAAGAGATTGAGGTCCAAAACGTTGGAAGATGGGTCCCATGAATTTTCCTCTGGGCCATAGTTCTTCCAAGAGATCAATACTCAAACTTCTTGGTCTTCATCTATAGCATCTTCCTCAGCAGCCACTTCCTGAAGTCCAGGCAGCACTTTGGAGGGCCAAGAAAGTACTCTGACTTTTGCAGAGAAACGTGAAACATGCTGTGGATCTTCAACATAGGTGGTTGCTTTAGTTGGTGTATGAAGGGAGCCCATTTGTGGATGCACAGAGAATGGCCCAATAAAGCATGGTGCCAAGCACATAGAGGAAAGTCATAGATGTAAATGCTGGGTACCCAGCCAAACCTCTCCCATTATGAACCAAGGAGCTGGCCTTCTTCAAGCATTAGCCATTTTCTTGGCTTGGGCAATGACTTTCTCAATCAACTGATTGTTCCGTTCCCACAGTTCATGTAATTCCTGGGCAGAGAGTTGAGCTGCTGGTGAAGGAACTGTCACAGACAGTGGCAGAGGAGGCAGAGGCTATTTTCCATAGACCAGCTGGAAAAGGGAGGAGCTGGAGGCTGCCTTGACATGATTGTTATGGGAGAAGTCAACCACAGTAAGAGGGTGGCCCAGTTATCCTGGCACTCATTGACATAAGAATGGAGGAAGGATTTAAGGGTACAATTGGTATGCTCTGCTTGCCCATTTCCTTGTGGGTGATAGGCTCCCCTCACTCCCAAAGGGGAGAAGCCCAGGCCAGTGCTCCATCGAGTAAGAAAAGGATGTATGTGGTCTTAACTTGGTCATCAGGGAATAGCGGAGCCTGTAACTGGAAGTGCATTCTACACTGATTAAGGAATCCCTGATACTGCTTGGGATCCCCAGCATACAGGGGTGGCACTGATAGCTGAGAGACCGGCTGACTCGGCACTGAAGGAAGTGGCAATGCTGGTGCAGGTGGAGATGGTTTTGCAGAAGTGGTCAGGGCATCCAGTTGCGTGGTAAGGCAGTCCATAGCTATGGCCAGGAATGGCTTGGAGAAAAGTCAAGTCCACTAAGTCCATGGCCTCAGAAAACTATTGTGTCTGGTACCCTTGAACTGAGGTGAGATTGGCTCTACCTGCAGGGAGGAGCCCTACAGATTCTTGCCATCAGCAGATGGATCCAGGTGAAACAGAGACCGAACAGGATCTTCACCTATACCAGCCCACGTTCCCCTTGGATTGGACCTTTGGGTGCCAGGAACAGCAGAACTTAGGCAAGGATCTTTGCTAATGACTGGAGACATGGTCTAAGGCCAGATGAAGATCCTAGGCAGGCGATGAGTAGACATGTTGAGGTCCGAGCAAAAGTCAAAGGCAAGTAGATGTTAGGCATATCCAGAGTCAAGGCAGAGGCCAAGTGCAGGCAGCAGTCAGACATAATCGCATCCAGCCAGAAGTCAAACCAGATATCCATCCAAAGCAGAAGAAGAGGAACAAATAGGGCTGAGGCAGACAACAAGGCAAGAGCAGATTTGGCTGTAGGGAGATACCCAATGTTCTGCCACTGGAGGCAACAAAATAAGAATATTGACTTCAAAGGGACAGAGACTGTAAAAGATGGATGCTGAAAGCCAAGAAACACTATCTCAGCAGAGAGAAACAAGATGAGAACTTTGACCAGCCTAACAATGCTACCCAGCTTATCAGTTCATCTTCTTAACTATAAGTTCCTTTCTAAATAAAAGTAGGCAGCAACCAAAAAACAACTTAATCCCTAAGAAGAAAAACAGAACCTATCCAAGGATAGTTCATCAGACAAGACCAGTGATTCCCATGGTTGAGGGGGGAGCATCTAAAAGAAAGAAAATTTCTGATATGGTCAAGATGTAACAGGACACGGTCCAGAGTGGCAGGAGCAGTGACCTGATATGTAGAGATGACCCCATCCACCCACTGCATAACTATGCATGAACTTTATGCATATTTATCAGCTGACTGTTATAAGACAGGGAAAACAAGAAAAAGGAGGAGCAACCCCTTGTCCCTCCCTGTGTTGAGGAGATAGAGGACTGGGAGTGTTCGGGGAGGCAAGAGAAAAAAGAGCCATCTCTGATATCTGGTTGCCTGCCATGAAGTCAGGGTCAGACCCAGAGCTAAGAGGCACCTCCTTAGCCCAGCCAGTACCAGGACCAAGGAAGCAAGCGCTCTCCCGCGAGATGGTCCCAGAGATCTCCAGCCAGAGATGGTCCCAGAGCTGGGAGATGCCTCCTCAACCCTGCCCGTACCCCGACCAAGAAAGCCAGCTCCTTCCCTGAGATCTCCAGCCAGAGTCTGCTCTAGAAGTAAACAGAAGGGGATCTACCAAAATTGAATGGGGCTAGCCAGTTAGTTACCTTCATTAATACTCTATGCAGGCTATGGTTCCAGGCACATTTTAAACCACTAAAGATGCAGGTCTTTATTCAGTGTAAACTGATGCTAAGTACCAAGGACTTTAGAGACATGTACTTTTTATTTTCTTCTAAATGTTAATCCTGCAAAACCTGACAAATAAAAGCCTGATTCTGTGGATAAAACAAGTGGTCTTTCCTGAACTATTCAGATTGTGTTGGTATAGGAGGTAGTGGAGAGAACTGTCTGTAGCACTGCCAGCCCCGATAGATGTGGGGGAAGAGAAAACGAGATGCACAGGAGCAGACAGATTCCCGAACTCCTAATATCGCATATAGGGCAGGCGAGGACTGGAACAGACTGAAGACAAAGACTGGAAAAGGCTTGGGAAGCAACAGACACTAACCTTGGCATTTGGACCTGTTGCTGAGGCATGGAGGGAAAGACAGAGAGAGCCCTTTATAGGGCTAGGCATGTGAGGTCATCAGGAGACTCTGTGGGGCTTTTACCACCATGGGTCCTTTAAATACCGTTACGTCAGGTGCCTGCCTAAGGAGGAGTGTGGCTGGTTGGGGCCGGCAGCATCCTGCCACATGGTGAGTTGACGGTGCCTCACTGTGTCAGGGAGTGGGGCGTCCTGCCACGGGGAGGGCTGGCGGCATCTCGCCCGGCTGGGGAGATAAGAATGATGGTTCGTGGGAGCAGCCCACAGACCACCAAATGCAACAGTTTTAACTGGTTTTGAAAAAGAGCCTGGAAAGAAAAATTCCCTGATAAAGGGCTCAGGAAAGAGAGGTCTGAGAAAAGAGCTTGTACTTTCCTTCTGCAAGGACTGACTGGAACCTGTGAGTTCTAACCAGGGGTTCCAAAAAAAGTAAATACAATTGTCTTGGCCTTGGAGACTAAAATACTCACTGCTCTCAAACAGATGAGTTAAGTAAGAAAATATCCCTTCAGAGATAAAGGGAAAAAGTAACTTGAAAGGAAACAGAGGAACACAAGTGAAGGAGTATAAGTTTCCTCTGACAACAACTTAATTAGTTTCCCACTATTGTTCCTGACCAGCATTAATTAGGGATTACATAATTATCCTTTGATTTTATAGTTAGCTCAAAAGTCCAACAAGCTGTCGAAGATACAACATCCTGGGGAACACGTTTAGTTTTCGAAAGAACTGTAGGTGCAAGGGAGTTAGTTTTCTTTTGTTGATTTTGTTGCAGGGTAAGTTAGTAGGTACAGCTCAGCGAGAGTCAAGATACAGTCAACGCATCCCAATTATGTACTCAAAGAATGCCAGTCAAGTCCAAGAAGAAAAAGTTAAGTGCGTACACACCAGCTTAACATACAGGCCTGTTTAACAAAGACAACAGAGGCCCCACCAGGAAAGAAAGGACCATAAGAGAAAAGGAAAAATAGAAATGGAAAAGTAAAACACAGAAAGAGAAACAGACAATAAAAAGAAAAGGTATAAAAGAAACAGATACTTACCCAGGAGTGCTCTTGAAGACAAAAGTACGTACTCACTTATAACCCAGGGAGACATAACCGAGAGAGAAACACAAAATTCCTAGGATCACAGTCCTAAAAGAAACAAGCTCTTACTTATCTGACTGTGCTGCTTGATAGAGTTCTTTGCTCCATGTTCTTGGAATACTAGGGGTTAGAAATTAGGAAAGGAAAGTTATAGAGGTTGTTTTTTTTTTTTGTATTTGTGTGCATTGACTAGAAAAAGTATTGTTTGCTAAAAAAAATAAAACTGCTGTTTAAAATAAAATTGTTAAATTAGTATATATAAAAGAGAAGTTCATTTCTTTATTCATTTAACCTTGCCTCCCCTCCTAACCACAAGATATTTTGCTGGGTGGGTTTTGAACCCCTATCCTTCTGGGAGACCTAGTATGGAGGAAGGCACGGAACTGGACTCCTGTGGGCAACATCTGAGAGCTTGCTGCCCTGGTCATCACATCAACCTCGGCCATTACAGCAGTCTTCACCCCATAGGGCTGGTGGTTTGCAATTGGACCTGGACCATGATTGCCTGCCGCCTGGACCTGACCCCTTGCCTGGACTTGCTAGCCGCCCGCCCCAGTCTTGGCCTGTCTCCAACTCTGTTAGTCTTCTGCCTTTCCTGACCCCAGTATGCCTTTGGACTCTGGTTCTCTTCACCACCTTAGGGACCTGCCTAAGCCCTGCCAGCCGCCAGAACCCAAGGGCTCAACCAGCGAGGGAGGCGGCTGGTGTACTGTATATGAAGCTCCAGACTCTCCCGCTACAGGGCACATTCGCCAGCTGCCAGCGTGGGCCTTGTGGGTTTGCCCTTGAGGCTGCATCAACTACGCTGCGGCACAAAGGGCTCGCACACCTGCTTTTCTTCACAAGTATATTTTTTAGTTAAACGCCACAGCTGTCTCCTCGCTGTGTTTTGAGGTGCTTGCTTCATCCGGAGGACTCCTCTACCAGTGAGAACAAACTGAACTGTGATTGTATTGGAGTGAGAGCCAATGACTGTAATACAGATCCCCACTACTGTGCCAAGGGTGTATACCACCTCCCTGCCACTGAACCCTGGCATCCCAAGAGCTAACAAGTGGAAAGGCATAGAGATGCAGATATCCAGGAAGTTATTGTGCAGCCCGGGAACTGTGTGGGCCCCTAAACCAGTCTACTCAATGGTGAGAGAGTTACACTGGTATTCCGTGTTTCCAGGAAAGCAAAGCAAAACTGGATTCTATGTTGGTGAAAATCTTTCTCAGTACAAGAGACTGAAGTTTCACTTTTTTGGATGTTAGCAAAAATCAGGATTACTTCTTTTCATATCTCAGATTTTTCTTTGCTGGTAATTTTCTCTGATCCTCAAATACACCCACTCAATAAGGCGGCTCTCCATTCACCAGTTGTCCAAGCCCTCCACCTAGGCTGCTCCCAACCACTCTAAACAACTGGATCTCTCAGGTTACACGCGCACAGACCATCAGCTTTCCAAACAATTCCATCTGCTCTTTGCAGAGAGATTGCAGCTGACTGCACCGCTCCACAGCTCCCCTGCTATTTTTAAGAAAGCTGAGAAGGTCTCACAGCTGTGATGGTTTATGATGTTGCTGGATGGAATACAGTTTCACATGAGCACAAACAGCTAACATGAGCGAGCAATTCTGATGGAAATCATGGAAAAGAAGTATCCTACGTCTCTCCCACACATGCAAGGTCTGTTCAGCTTATGGAATAAGAATATTTTTTAATTAACTCCCCCAATCCCCACCACCTCAGAGCAACTGGGCATACAATATATGCAAACTGGACGAGCAAGGTTGATACAAAGAGCAGTAAAAATAAAAAAAATCTACAAAAGTACATAGCAAAAATATAAAATAAAAAATGAAAGATGGAGAAAAAACTATGATAAATAAATGGATGAGATAACTCGATGAATCCATTATAAAGTGTTGTCAGTAATATTCAACATCATCAACAATATAGATCCTTGCCCATTAGGAGTGACACTACAACTCTATATACCACAGAGGGACCTAAGATCACAAAACAAAGGTCTCCTAATGGTACTCTTCACGTGGAACCCACACCTAACGCAAATAAGAGGCCGAATGTTTTCAATAGCAGACCGCAAGCTGTGGAACTCACTTCCAGAGCCATTACGTCAGATGACAGAAAAATCGGGGGGAGATCCAAGATGGCGCGCTAAGAGGCAGGACGCTCGTCGACTCTCTCCCTTTACCTTAAAAATTTCCACATTACTATGCTGCACTCTGGCAGGAAGCGGAGGGCCCGTGAGAGGCTGAATTTGGAAGCCTCGACCCCGGGTCCACAACGAGGACCGATGGACGCCCATGTCCTAAGAGGGACAGAACTGCCGGGAGTGGAGTCGCTGGAAGCTGTTCGAGGAGACTCTTTAACATCCGACAGCTTCCCTGACTCATTAACATCTCTGTCCCCGGCAGAACGGATGGCCCCCGAAAACCCGGCAATAGGTAGGACGACTACCCTGGCCCTGACGGAAAGGACCTCGGAAGGCACCAGGGAGGAACCTGCTCAGCACATGGAGGGAGCTCCGGGGGGAGCATGGCAGCCGAATATTGTCGGGCGAGAGGGGGAAGGAAACCTAAGAGGAGAAGAACAAACGATGGATGAACTTTTAGAGTGGCAATCTGAAGATGAACTGCCTACCCAGGAAATGTTCAGTGAATTGCAGCAGCTGGTAAGACCTGAGCAGTTTACACTAGAATCTATTTGGGTTGCTGTAGAAACTGTTAACAAAAATTTAACTACACAGTTAGAGGAGGTATACTGTAAAATGGGACAAATGAACGCTCAGATTAAAAAAGTTAAAGGAAAACAAATGGAAATGAACAAGGAAATGAAAGTTGTTAAGACTGAAGTAGGTAGTTTGAAAAACCAGTATCAAGAAATGGCGAAAGACAATCTGTACCTCCTTAAGAAATTAGAAAATTTGGAAAATCAACAGAGGGGGAAAAATCTCAGATTGATCAGTTTTCCAAGAAAGTTAACATCATCTCCGACTGAGCTGTGGAATCAGTACGCAGTGGAAAATTTGAAAATTGCAAAGGAACTTTTGCCACCTATTTCACGATTATATTACTTACCTGTAAGGAAGAAAGTAATTAGTGAAAATGTTGGAATGCAGCAGCTTTCTCCTGTAAATTTAAACCTGACTGAGATTCTAGAAACATCTACAGAGGAAATACCTCAACCCGCAACTCTGATTATAACTTTTCTTCTGGACTCGGATAGAGACTGGGTATTAAAAGCTTATTTTCGAAGCCAGTGGGAACCTTTTTTAGGTCTTAGAGTTCAAATTTTTCCAGACTTGGCTCGGGAAACTCAAATGAAAAGAAAAGAGTTCTTAGAGTTAAAGCCTAGAGTTTTGAAATTGGGAGTACAATTTTTTATTAAATTCCCTTGCAAGTGCATTATAAAAATCAGAGATGTTACATACACTTTCTTTTTGCCCTCTCATTTAAGGCAGTTCCTTAATAATAAAGAAGTAGAGAATTTAGAGGTTAAAGTTTAATCTGATATTTGTTTGGCAACCTCATGTTAGGAACTAGTCCGTCTAAACTGCTAAGATGTTCCCTTTTGTAGCGAAATTAAGTTTAAATTTTATTTCCTGTATAAGAAGTTGTCTCCTAGTGAGGACCTCCCCTTTGTAGAGGGCTAGTAAAATGCATAGAAAAATTATATGTGGTTATAATTATAATGTGTGAGAAAAAATGTATTCTAATATATGCTTCTTTTTTCCATTCAATGTATATGATATCATTGAAAAATTAATAAACAGTTAATTGAAAAAAAAGATGACAGAAAAATCGACCTTCAAATGGGAACTGAAAACATGGCTTTTTAGAAAGGCTTATGATTTGATGTAAACAACCATGATACTGAGACTTACTCTGACAGGACAGAGATAATGCTAGTCAAACTATCAATAGATAACGAATGAGATAGAGTTTTTCCTAGTATGATTAGAATCTTTTTACTGTTATGTTGTTACGAGCGCGCGCGGGCGCGGTCGTCTCGGGCGGGTGGTGAGCCCTTGGGCCACGGCAGGACCCCAGGAGGAGCCCAAGGCCACACCGTGGGAGGTGAGCTGAGCAGGCATGGTGAGCCAGGCAGGCAGGAACAGAAGCAGGGAGTCCGACCCTCAGCCGGACCTGCATGCCCATGGTAGCCAACACGGGGAAGTTGACTAATGAACGGTCCTCCGACTGTTCCCGGCCCTTTCGGACCTGCCGCAGGGAACGGCAATGGGCAGCAGGCCGGACAGAGGCGAGGGCAGACAGAGTCCTTAAACAGACGACATCAGACAGGGCAGAAGCAGGCTGAAGCAGACGGAGACATCAGGACAAGGGCTGAAGCGAGACACTAGAAGGATCCAGGCGAGTAGGAACTCCGATGCTGGGATACTCACATCCGAAGCCCCCTCGGCTGGCAGAGGAAGACATCAGGGTACGGGCTGAAGCAGACACTGGAGACAAGGCTGGACGGGAACATTGCACTGTCCATCAGGGCGCCCTACTCAGCCCACCCGTGGGACTGAGTCACGGACCACCCTGTCCCAGATGCGCCCTACACAGCCCTGGGAGGCTGGTCGCAGACCACGCTGAGAAGGAGGGCGCGGGGAAGACCCAGGCGAACAGGACTCCGATGCTGGGAAACTCACATCCGAAGCCCTTACGGCTGGCAGGCACAGGAACAAACATCTAGGCAGGGTCAGAGACAGACATCAAGGCAGAGACACTGGACATCAGGAACAGCAAGCAGAGACAGGACAAGGCGCCATCAAACATGGAGGACCTGGATCGGCTAGGTTACAGGCGACTGTAATGCTCAGATCCAAGGCCAAGACACAGTGAACAGAAAGTCCTTAAATACCGGAGGTAGAAGGCAACTCCCTGGGAGGAGCTTGCCAGGACCGCCCACCGCTGGTCCTATAACTAGGGTAGAGAGCTGCGGGCCAGCCCCTAGGGAAGGGCGTCGCCCAACAGGAAGTCCAAACACTGAGGCTGCAAGCCACCGGCATGCCTCAGGAGCAGCTAGGCCTCTCAGGCCCTGGAGCAAGTCCTGGATGATGCGCAGGCGAGGCCCTGGCTTCAGAGCGGCCTCTGGAGGAAGGTAAGAGACCTCCTGCAGCGCAGCAGCAGGGGGGATCGCAACATATGTAGTCCTAGAATGAATTAATATGAACTAAATTAGAAAAGAACTACCTTGATATCAATGTAGATGTATAATAATGAACCAGAATATATACTCTCAGTGATTTTGAATTTGAAGAGTGAACATTAACACAAAGCATATGTCCGTTGACCATGAATTTGAATGCTAATACTGTAAACCGTTGTGATCTTCTTTTAGAACGATGGTATATAAAATGACTAAATAGATAAATAAACGAGAAGGAAATACCAAAAGGTCAATATTAATGGAGCTGTTGGTACCAACGGAGAAAAGGCTCCCAAATTTATACTTGAGTAGACACTTTGCCTTTTCCAATGGCAGATAGATAAGATAGACAGTGAATATTCCAAAGCTGTCGAAGAAACAATGTAGAGGAAGGCAAGGTCTCCTGTTTCCAATAAGCAGCTACTTCCTGTCACACTACACATAACACATGATTTATTATACACCGTTCAGCATAAGTCCAACAGATAGGATATTGGGAAAGAAGATAAAGTTTAGAATCTAAGAGAATGATCAAAGAGGTTAATTTGCATAATACTGAAACAATCCATTTCCAATAAGGAAGCAATTTCGGACAGGACCACCAAACATGGTAAAACAACCCAACCGTCCCACATAATCTCCAACACTTGTCAGAATAGATAGAAAAGAGCTTATGTAGTCGAAGAGGGGTGATGTACCCGCGATACAGAATTTTATAATTAGTTTCTATGATGGCAGCAGATATTGAATCTTAGATATGGCAATATAACACTTTTCCCACTACTCAGTGGACCACTGGCTCCCCCAATCAGATTCCCAATCCAGCACATACTTAATTGGAGGAATGTACCTGGAGAATAACAGAGCATATAATTTGGAAATCTGCCCCTTACCAACACGTTGTATAAAACATAGATCTTCAAAGTCAGAAAGGGACAGAGTAGCCTGGGCCTTAAGAATCGGATTAGAAAAACAATGTGACAATTGTAAATAGCGATAATATTCACAATTTGTAAGATCAAACTGCAGTTTTAAATCATCAAAAGGTAATAGCTTAGAATCAGCAAACAGTTGTCTGCAGCACCATATCCCCTGCTGGGTCCAATGGAAAAAAAAGCATTAATAGAATCAGATAAACAATAATCCCCCTTATAAAGACCCAGGGGCAACAATGGTGAAAGAGTTTGGTGGCCCGTCAATTGTCTCCTCCACTGCCGCCAAATTTTCAAAGTTAACATAGAGAAGGGATTGGTGCTATTATATCTCCTCCCCATCTCTGGCAATCCCCAAATTGTAGCATATAATGAACTGCGTGGCAGAGTAGCCTGCTCTGTATAAACCCACTGCTTGTGAGCTGACTGGGAGGACCACTCACAAACAGTTCTCAACTGAGCTGCAGCATTTTTCATAAAATCAGGGACAGCCAGTCCATCCTTGGGTTTAGAAAGATAAAGCACCCTTTTAGCTACCCAAGGGGATCTTCTCCTCCAAATAAAATGGAAAACTTTCTTGTAAAGTGATTGAAAAAAAGCATGTGAGACTTCAATAGGAAGGGTCTAAAATATAAAGCCATCATGGCAAGATGGTCATCTTGACAACTGCTATTTAGCCTCACTATGAAAAATTATAGGGGGACCAGATGTCCAAATCCTTAGAAATCTTCTCTAATAAAGGAGAGCAGTTCATAGCAAATAATTGCCTCCAATCTGCCCCCACCTGGATACCTAAATAATGAAGGCCATGTTTAGCCCACTTAAAAGAAAAATTATTTTTAAGTAAGTCCAATTGAGTATCATTAAAGGAAACATTCAACAGTTCTGACTTACCCGTGCTAACCTAAAAAACAGAAATCTGGCTGCCTGCCTCGCCCGGAGAACCTTACTGAACTGTTACGTCCCTGAGGTATCTGGAGCTTCCAGTTCGGGTCTAGTCCATCCAGTCTGCATCAGCCATGCACCCTTGCTCGTGGTGGGCACACCCCTCTGCTACCTCTCCGGGAGACCACCTGAGGCCCACCTAAGTCCAGGTGGTCTGGGTACCCAAGGGCTCAACCTTCGGAAACTCCGGACTGTTATTGGCGAAGCTCCAGCTAGCCTCTGTCTCCTTGTGTGCTCTGCCTCCTGGTGGCAGACGCTCTCTGGGTCCAGCCAGAGAGCTGTACCAATCCTTCACCAGGCCAAGGGTCCACCTCCAGTGCAACAGGTTGCCAAGGCCATGGACTCGGCGGAGTCTCCTGCCTTGCAGGCCACCCCTGGTCTGGCTAATCATGTCCGAGAACAACAGGTCCTGGAAGTGTTGGCTTCCTCCGTGGAAAAACTACATTCTCAATTGGAGGAATCTGTCATGGCCATCCCTGGGGCTCTTGCCCACACCTTGCCCTCACGGGTACCGCTGACCCTCCCAGCTCCACCCCATTTTAATGGGGATCCGCGCTTCTGTCGAGGCTTATAAATCAATGTTATATGCAGTTCTCATTGCAACCCTCGCTGTTTCCTGATGAGGCAACAAAAATCACATTCATCCTCTTGCACCTTGAGGGGAAGGCCCTGGCATGGGCTTCCCCACTCTGGGAGTGTTCTGATGCCATCCTTCACCAGCTCCCTCAGTTCATCTCCATCTTCTGACACACCTTCGAGGACCCAGGCCGACAGGCTGTCGCTGGCCACCACCTACTCCACCTCCATCAAGGCTCACACTTGCTCGCTGAATATACAGTGGAGTTTAGAACTCTAGCTACTGAGTTAGGTTGGCAAGAAGACTGCTTGTGGGCACTCTACCTCAAGGGACTGTCTCCTGCCCTTAAGGATGAACTGGCCACCCGCAAGATCCCCATATCTCTGGAAGACTTGATCTCCCTGGGCAGTAGAATCGACTACCACCTTCGACAATGACATCAGGAGGTAAGGGTCCTACGACCTCCTGCCCTAAGATCACCCCGTTGGGCGAGTCCTCACTTGAAGGCCTCACCAGCAGCTCCTCAGCCTCCCGAGGAGCCTATGCAAATCAATTGCGGCTGCCTGACTCCAGAGGAACTTCTCCAATGCAGAAAAATGGGTCTTTGCTTATATTGTGGCGGTCCCGGACACTTTCTTCAGATTTGCCCTGTGTGTCCGGGAAACTCCAAAGCCTGAGCCCTGCGGGGTCCCGAGCTTGGGCCCTACTGTTTCTGGCCCTCAATTGTTGCTGCCTATCTCCCTCCTTAGGGAATCAAGTTCATTTGCTACCACCGCCCTTGTGGACACTGGGGCAAGTGGAAATTTTATTATGGACGATATTGTCAAGCTTCTCCAGATACCGGTCCAACCACTGGAGGTGCCACTCCGTATTGCCTTAATCCAGGGAGAGCATCTCCCCGGTCATATCACTCAACGTACCATGACCATTCGCCTCATCATTGGGACCCTCCATGATGAGGAGATCTCCCTCCTGATCGTGAAATGATCCACGCACCCCGTAGTCCTTGGACTTCCCTGACTCCAGTTACATGCACCCCACTTCGACTGGCAATCCCTGCAACTAACTCAGTGGGGCCCTCAATGTCAAACCCACTGTTTACAGCAAGTGTCTCCATCTGTGACCATTCTAAACTCTACAACCCTTCCTGGGTTACCTGCCCCGTACTCGGAATTCAAAGATGTGTTCTCCAAACAAAACGCTGATATCCTGCCTCCACTCCGAGAGTTTAACTACCCCATAGAACTTCTACCTGGAACCATGCCTCTCAAGGGCAGAACCTATCCCCTTTCACTCCCTGAAACCCAAGCAATGTCAACATACATCGAGGAAAATTTGGCTAAAGGATTCATAAGACCCTCTAATTCCCCGGCAGGAGCCGGGTTCTTCTTCATAAAGAAGAAGGATGGCAGTTTAAGACCTTGCATAGACTACAGAGGGTTGAATGCAGTAACTCGTAAGGACCTTAACCCACTGCCACTTATTAGTGAACTATTCGATCGCCTGCAGGGTGCACAAATCTTTACGAAATTGGATCTCTGAGGGGCATATAACCTAGTACGGATTCAACCGGAAGGCATCTGGAAAACCACCTTCAACACAAGAGACGGCCACTACGAGTACATAGTAAGGCCCTTCAGACTTTGCAATGCACCTGCACAGGACAAGTCTGAACGAGATCTTCCGGGACCTTTTATACTCATTTGTTGTAGTATATCTGAACATATACTAATATTCTCCAAAGACCTGAAGTCTCATCGTTCCCACATTCAATTAGTCCTCCAATGCCTTAGAGACCATCATCTCTATGCGAAATTAGAGAAATGCATTTTTTAACAACCCAGTCCTCCATTCTTAGGCTACATCATTTCCAACAGTGGCTTCACCATGGACCCCGACAAACTCCAGGGTATTTGAGATTGGCCTCAACCAGTGGGCTTCTGCGCCCTATAAAGATTCCTTGGAGTCACAAATTACTATCAAAACTTCATCGCTAATTACTCCACGCTGGCTGCTCCACTCACCGCCATGACTAGGAAGAGATGTGACCTTCAAGTGTGGAGCCCCAAGGCCCAGTCAGCATTCCACACCTTAAAAGAAGCCTTCTATACTGGTCCATGTCTAGGTCATCTGGATCCTAACCACCCCTTCATCATCAAAGTCGACGTATCCGCCATCGGAGCAGGAGCGGTCTTGAGTCAATACTCCACTAAGGGAATTCTAGTACAATGCTCCTTCTACTCACATAAATTCTCCTCCACAGAACAAAATTATACTATAGGGGACCGTGAACTCCTAGCAGTGAAACTTGCTCTCCAGGAATGGCGTCCCTGGCTGGAAGGGGCACAACACAAATTCACAAAATTTACTGACCACAAGAATCTATAACACCTAAAGGAGGCCCAGTTACTTAATCCAAGACAAGCCCGCTGGGCCCTGTTCTTTGAACGCTTCAACTTCGAGCTCCGCTATTGCCCAGCAGCAAAAAACCTCCGTGCAGATGTGCTCTCTCCGTCGAGCCAGAAGACACATCCAAGACTCCTAGGCACATCATTGATCCAGCTTGCATATCAATTGCAGTCACCACCATGGTTCCAGCCAGGAAGACAGTGGTCTCCCACTGTTTCCGTGAGTGCGTGCTCCATTGGGCTCATGACTCTTAACTGGCCGGTCACCCCGGTGGAGCCCGAACTATCGAGATGCTTCGAAGGCACTATTGGTGGCCTAGTATGATAAAGGACTCCCATGAATACATAGACTCCTGTCCAGTTTGCGCACAGCAAAAGCCCCTGACTGGCCACCCATGGGGGCTTCTCCAGCCTCTTCCTGTGCCCATCGAGCCCTGGTCAAGTCTTTCCACTGATTTTATCGTGGATCTGCCTCCTTCAAAAGTCAATACTGTAATCTGGGTCATCATTGATTGCTTCTCAAAAATGGCCCACTTTGTCCCATTACCTGGTCTCCCCTCGGCTCCAGAACTTGCTAGATTCTTCTTAACCAATGTATTTCGTTTACATGGACTACGACAAGAAATCGTCTCCGATTGTGGGCCTCAATTTGCTGCTAAATATTGAAGGTCTCTTTGTAGAAAGTTCAATATTACGTTAAACTTAACATCAGCCTATCATCCGCAAGCAAATGGCCATGCCGAAAGGACTACTCGCTCCTTGAAAACGTTCCTGTGATCATATGTCAACGACTAGCAAGTTAACTGGGCTGACCTTCTGCCATGGGCAGAACTATTCCTTAACACCCATATCGCCTCTGCCACAGATGTTTCACCCTTTGCGTTAGTCTTTGGCTGCCAACCACGCCTACCCCTACCGGTTCCACTCAGACTCTGCCAAGCAGCTGATCGGGCCAAATGCTTCACAGACATCCATCTTCGGGTCGCACCACTGTTCCAGCCTGGCCAGAAAGTCTGGCTCAGTTCAAAGTCCGACTACGATTGCCATCTCAATGGCTAGCCCCCAGATTCATTGGTCCATTTCCCATCCTTCGATGCATAGGAGCAGTCACCCACCAGCTACAACTCCCAGCCTTCCACGTGTCACTACTTAAGCCTTTGGTCCTGTCCTGGCCTTCCAGAAGGACTCCTCCACCTACACAGCATACAGCGGAACTTGAAAACACCCTGCAGGTCAAGGAGGTCCTGGACATCCGACGCCGTCGTGGTCATTGGGAGTACCTCCTATCATGGGAGGGCTTCGGGCCGGAAGAAAACTCTTGGGAGCCCTCTCACAACATCTTTGACAAAAACCTGCTCCAGGAGTTCCACCAGGACCACCCTGAAAAGCCCAGACCGGTAAGGGGGAGGCCTAGGAGGTGGGGTACTGTTGCGCATCCCGGCCGCATGGGTGTGGCAACCGGGCCTGCTCACCTTGCACTGCCCTTAACCAGTGCCGGCCTCGCCACTGCCACTAGCTCCCAGCGTCCCCAACGCTCACTGCGGCCTGCCTCGTCTTCCTCCTCGCTCCAGGCTTTGCAGTGGAGCTCCCGCCAGGGCTCCGCGTCTTCGGCCGTCTCGGCCCCACCCCTAGGCGCATGCACAGCCGACATCTCTGTATTTAAAGGGCCGAGCTCAGGAAACCCGAACAAGATGCGAAGTGATGACATCACTGCTTAACCCTATTTAAAGTGAGGCCCTGTCCCCAGGACCTCGCCTTGGCAATCGGGTCGACACCGTTAGTGTACTAGTTTGCCTTCTTGTGTTCCAGTGTTCTCTTGTTCCAGCATCTCCTTGTTCCAGCGTCTCCTTGTTCCCAGTGTCTTTATGTGTTCCTGTATCCTTCTCAGGTAGTACTTCAGACTGACCTCTGGTACTGACCTCTGCCTGCCTGGCCATTCTCCTGTCTGCCGCCTGGAACTGACCACTGCCTGCCTGACCATTCTCTTTTCTGCTGCCTGGAACCGACCCTTGCTTGCCTTGACTACGCTCAGACTGACTCTGGTATTGACCCCTGCTTTGGCTGACTACTCCTGGACTGATACTCTGGCTCTGAACCCTGTGCTTCACTCGGACACTCTCTTCTGGCCTACCGTGACTATCAGACCAACCTGCTTGGAAACTAACCGCGGCTTCCACCTGACTAGACCCACAGGCTCTGCCTGTCACACCCGGAGAACCTTCCTGAACTGTTACCTCCCTGAGGTCTCCGGAGCTTTCAGTTCGGATCTGGTCCATCCTCTCTGCATCAACCTTGCTCGTGGTGGGCACACCCCTCCACTACCTCTCCGGGAGACCACCTGAGGCCCACCTAAGGCCAGGCGGTCCGGGTAATCAAGGGCTCAACCTGTGGAAACCCCGGACTGTTATTGGTGAGGCTCCAGCTAGCCTCGTTCTCCTCGTGTGCTCCGCCTCCTGGTGGCAGGCGCTCTCTGGGTCCGACCAGAGGACCGTACCAATCCTGCACCAGGCCAAGGGTCCACCTCCAGAGCAACAACTGCCCTAGCCAGTCAGGATTTCAGGATATCCACAATGAATATGCATGAGATAGATTTGCATGCACTGCCTCCATTATATAGAAATCAATTTATTGTGGATCCCAAAAACCAGACAGGCTGGAGCTACTTGAGGACTGGGTAGGAAACTATTGAACTAGAAGAACAGAACTTTATAAGAAGTTGAATTTTGAAATCTTATGTTTGTTTGAACCAAGAACTGAAACAATGAAACATTCTTTCATGATGTTATCTGTGTGCCTTTAAAAATAAAGAGTTACTTACATAAAACAATGAAACACTGCTGCAAAACTAAAATGTGCAGAGGCGACTTATGACAGCAACTTTAGCTTTATTTATTTATTTTGGTTTCTGCTTTATTATCAGCCCAAAGTGGGTACAACACAATCAGGCATAACAGAACATACTACCACAACTTAATTATACAGCACATCCATTCATAAAAATAGTAGCTAGCTACAATTATTTGTAGCCAAGCACAAAATAAAATGCAATTTACAATCTCTCTTTCTCAAAACCTGCAGAAATTTAACCCACAGGTTCCTTGGGTTCACGTGTTTAGCACCATTATTAGGGGATCCTCCTGAACTGTCCTGTGTGCTGGTCCAGCAATGGATAGGTAGGGTGTGCTGCTCCTCTAGTTGGGGCCTGGTCTCTTGACAGGTAGGATGCACTCAGGGATGGACTGCAGGAAAATATCAGCCCGTGGATTTTTTTCAGAACCAGCCCACAAGTTATCTGTCTGACTCCCTTGTGCATTTTCCTTGAGCATGTGTTTCAACAGTTCCCAAAAGCCAAACTGACCCTTCATAGCTATATCATGTGACCTGAAGCCGGGAAGAACTGAGCCAAAAAATCTCCAACACAAATGTCACATTTTTCCTAACTAACTAAGTAGTAGAACACACCCTAGACCATAGATCAGAAAATGGAGCTGCATGTCCTCTTCCAACCATGCAATCAGTTGCCATCCGCCCGCAAGTCTGGTTACATCTCTCATAATTATATCTTGGATTCCTGATCTGGTATTAAAGTCTCTTGCCAACCTATCAGCTCTTGAACCAGTTCCCAAGTAATGTGACAACCACACTGCCAGCCAGTGTCAGACACATACATAGTCTCTCAGACACAAAGACATGTTTAACTAGAAACATGCAAACAAAAACTGAATTGGAAAGCATAACAAGACAGACTCCGTATGTAGTACAACGATGGAAAATCAGAAACATCACCATTCCTCATTAAACATCAAACAATAAAATCAAGATATATAAAACATCATTCATAATATTAAAACCATACTAAAAAAAAAGAAATACAGCCATTGAACATCCAGTAATTAAAATAGCCATTGAACATCCATTGAAAAACATCCATTGAACATCCAGTAATTAAAATAATTTTTTGTATTATTTCCCAACATCAAATATTTCAAACAGCAGACATGAAATATCACCCCAAAATTTAAATTAATAGGATTACAAATTTCCAGCTCTCCATACCTGGGATCTTTTGATTTCCAGTCACCCACAATTGTTGTGGACTGGGGAAGGGGGGGGGGGACACCTTACAATCTTTACCTCTCTCTTCCTCCCCAACACACACACATGCTGTCACGCACACGGGCTCTCTCTCACTCACATAAACGCTGTCACATGCACAGGCTCTTTCATTCCCTCTCTCTCTCTCTCTCACACACACAGTCTCAGGCTCTCACAGACACATACAGGCACTTTCACTCACACACAGTCTCTCACACATACACAGCAGAGTGACTTTGCCTCAAGCGTTTCTGGCAGAGCTTCCTGCAGTGTGCTGCATTCTAGGGCTTGGTTGAACTGGATGCCAATCAATACCATCTTCTAGCTCCAATGATTCCTTAAGGGTGGCAGCCAGTCACGTATAATTTTACTGGATATCAGGGCTGAAGCTTCTATAGACCTCGCAGGCCTTTTCGTACAGGAGTAGGCACTCGAATTGCCGCTGTGTTGGTTCCATTCAGGACCGTTGTTCTTACACTTTTTATGTCAGTCAACCCATCCTTGCTGGTCATCACTAAAATGTGTAGGGTTGAACATTGGCCTCTGGACAGTCCCCACTCACCATCTTGGAAATGACTTCCTGTTCCTATGCTACTGTTTGGAGATCTCATGGAAACCTGTTTTCCAGTCGCCAATTCCAGCTTTCTACTCTATGTTCCTTCTTTGAAAATATGATCTACCCCAATCAATTCTTCCCCATGAAACACCAATGGTCTTATTCAACCACCAATTAGTCAGTTTCAATTTGAATATAGCCAAATGACAGAAATCCTGGGGGTCACAGTAAATTTTAAAGAGATCCCACTACTATCATCAGTTTATACCTGACTTTCCCAATATTTTACAATGTATTTTTGCATTATGATAAGCTTGTTTTGTTTTAATATTTAGGTTTTATGTTGATGTAATTTAATGTGTTTATATTGTTGAGTTACTGTTTTAATTTTAATATCTGTTGTATTGTGTTGCGTTCAGAATTTCCCCTGTAAAAAAGTGTAAATTACTGAAATAGAAAATAGTTTTTCTGTGGTATCTTGAGCACTTGGAGTCACATCTGCTTCTGCCAGTAGAAACATTCATACTTAATGTTAACTTCAACGATGAAATGTTATAAAAGATTGGTAACTGATACCCAGTTCACACAAATGCAAGATTTCAATATTGTTGCAAAACCAGAAATATTCAAAGAATTGACTGTTAAGACAGCAGCCTGGGATCAATCCCTTGCTTTCCTAAATCCTCATGTGTAACCTGAACTCAGATATCCAGTTCAATTAATGAGGATCCCCCAAATTGAGCTGTGTGCTGGTCTTCCAATGGACAGATGGGGTACACTGCTCTTCTAGTTGGGGTTTGCTGTCCTGCGATCTGGTTGCGAGAGGTCCCTGGTGCACCCTGGGTATTTAGCCTAGCCTCATTAGCTTTTAACCACTTCTTCTAGAGACTTCTTCTAGACCGCAATTGCCCCTGCTAATTTCCCCCTTACTGGTCCTTACAGCTACTTCCCTACCTAAACCCAACACAACCCCACTTTATGGTCACAGTTCTTGCTCTACATAAAGCCCCACAGCCTCTGCAAATATACATCAACTAAACTACTGATGCACAAACTGGATCACCTCTCGGCCCTGTACCAGCCCCTGCAGCAGTGAGCCTCTCTCTCCACAACCCTTCCTCTGTACAGCAGCATCCCTGCAGTCCTGGTTCTAACTCTCCCAGCTTCCACATGCCAGCCTGCATGTGGAAGCTGGGAGAGTTAGCCTGCAGCAGTACCTATTTTCCAGATGTTTTCCCTGTGGCTGGGCCTCCCTTGTTTACTGATTGTGCTATTTAAGAGAGAGACAATACATTATCATGGGTTGTTTTTTTTTAATTAAATGACAATTTCTGGCCTCCTCAGGTAGCCCCCAGAAATCTGAATAGTCAAGCAAAGCCCACCACTCTCCCAGCTACCTAATGATAGGGCTAAGCTCACCACTTAGCTGCTGACTGGCTGGCCGAGCAGGAGCATTAGCTCTCTCTCCTCCCCAGATGGTCCAATATAAAGATATTTTGGGTGACTCCATGTTCATTCATTACTTTGAACTCCATAGAAATATAGAAAACATAGAATTTGACAGCAGATAAGGACCATGCGGCCTGTCTAGTCAGCCCAATTTAATTTCTGATGCATTGTCATAGACTTCTAGTTGATCTCTGGCTTTCCCCTCATTTTCTCTTGCTTATCCTAGGCTTTCTTGAATTCTGTTCCTGATTTTGAATCCACCACATTCACCAACCCTCTGAAAAGAAATGTCCACACCTGGGAACGCTCTGTGATTGGCCTGGAGACTCTGGAATTCTAAACAAAAGACGAAGTCTCTGGGAAAACACTGAAAAACTCTGGGCTGCAGCTGAACAGGCCCACGTGGGCCCTGCAAGAGGAAGTGATATCATCTGGGCCTGCACAGGCAGAAATGAGGAGAAACGGTTGCTGTGTTTGTTTAGGGGCCGCAACAGTGGAAGAAGTAATAGGAGGAGTCATCCCTAATCTGGCCTAAGGTGCTGCAGGAGCATCGGCTGATGTGGCCAGAAAACAAAGAAAGTCCTGTCGCTGTGCCTGCTCGACAGAAGAAGCCGTTGCCACTGGGAAGGAGGAAGAGGAAATTAGGGTCAATGAGCATGAGTGTGAAAGATTGTGTTAGAAAGAGTGAGTGTGAGTGAGCATGAGTGTGAGCGTGAGCATGTGAGTGTGTTAGAGTGTGTCGTAGAGAGAGGAGTGAACACGTGTGTGAGTGTGAGTGAGCATTAGAGTGTGTATGGGAGACAGAAGAGAGAGTGAATGAGCACGTGAGTGGGTTAAGAGAGTGGGTATATAAGAGAGAGAGAAGAAAGTTTAAATTGTATGCAGCCTCTCTTCCTCCTCACACCCTCCCCCTGATAATCCATGACAATTTCAGAGTCATCAAAAATTCCCAAGTATGGAAATATTTCCTGATAATGTGCCTGAGCATTTGTGGAAGATATACAACAACTCTTTTTTTTTTTTTCAGTTACTAAAATAATGCTGGGCATTGTGACTGCGTGTGTAGGAGGGCAAGAAGAGGTGGAGCGTTGCTCTAGTTTTACTCAGCAGGAATACTTAGTTCATGTTTCTTTGCATATCTTATAGCTCATGCTACAGGCATTAGACAATCAGATGCTTTCATTGACTCACTGGTGTGTGTGTGTGTCTCAGGCCTGCAATGGTGAACTCTGACTTGATTGTGAAGGTGAGAGGGAGGAGGAATGGCAAAAATGTATACCCCAGAAGGGAATGCAAATTACATATAAAATAAAAAAAACAAAAACAAAACTGCGTCATCTGGAAAGGGAGTGAGAGCATTTCATGTTAGTATATTAGGACTCCCTTAAGCATTATGGGATAAATGCAGTATAATACAGAGGCCCAAAATATGTTTATGGAATCTCAGAAAATGACTTATTCCAACACACACATGCACACGCACACACACACACACACACATGTGCACACGCACACACACACTTAAAATAGTTATGAGTCTCTGTCACTCATTTGATTTTCCCATACATGTTCATTCTCTCTCACACACACTCACAAAGAGCCGATACAGTACAGTGCGCACCGGTGGAGCGCACTGTTAGCCCGCGTTTAGATGCGCGCTTTCGATGCACTAGCTTTACCCCTTATACAGTAAGGGGTAATAGCGTGTTGAAAACGTGCGTCCAACCCCCCCGAAACTAATAGCGCCCGCAACATGCAAATGCATGTTGGTGGCCCTATTAGTTATTCCCACGCGATCCAGAAAGCAAAATGTGCAGCTAAGCCGCAGAAATTAATGCCAAAGGCTGGCATTAATTTCTGCCGGTGCCGGGGAAGTGTACAGAAAAGCAGAAAAAACTGCTTTTCTGTACATCCTCCGACTTAATATCATAGCGATATTAAGTCGGAGGCCCAAAAATAAAAAAAATTAAAAAGGAAGACGGACACTCAATTATGCTGGCGTCTGTTTTCCGAACCCCTGCTGTCAGCGGGTTTGAGAACTGACGCCGGCAAAATTAAGCGTCGGCTGTCAAACTCGCTGACAGCCGCCGCTCCTGTCAAAAAAGAGGCGCTAGGGATGCGCTAGTGTCCCTAGCGCCTCTTTTTACCGCGGGCCCTAATTTGCATAGGCCACCCTCCAGAATCGCGTGCCCAGGAGAGTGGCTTGTGCGCGTGCCGGGAGAGCGGGCGCTTGCCGGCTCTCCCGCGCGTTTTTCTGTATCGGCCTGAAAATATCTGCTTTGTGTTCCTCAATTTAAAATACAATTTCTGCCTTGCCTGTGACTCAGATCAATGAACCAACCTGGTGTACATTGCGATTTTTCTTGGCTCAGCTCCTCTTAATATGTTCATCTGCTGTTCCTGTTTTAGTGCTTTGGGGGGTTTTTTTTGTTTTGTTTTTTTTAACATCTTCTTCCTCATTCAACCTTACTTTGCCATTACCCAAACAATAAAAATGTAGGTGATCACCAGCATCAGGCTGAGAGAAGACACCAAACTCCACTGCCAAGTCAGAGAATATTTATGAAACACAAAACCAGAAATAACATAAAAAGATCCATACCAAGGGATTCTAATGTTGGAGACATCAAAGCAAATCCTTGGGACAGGCGGGTGACCCAGCACTGCCATCAGCAGTCACAGGGAGCTGGCAGCGTTATAATAAAGACATACTACTGATAAACAGAGTGCTAGTATCTTTAAAGATTTGGAATGCAAGGTGTGGTACGTTCCCTGTTTGTTCTTGGTTAACACATTTCCCATTAAAATGCATGCATTTTGCATAATTCTAAAGTTTCTCCTTAGCCAGAAAATAGTGCCAAAGTGTGTGGGATAACAACTTCCACCACCTCTCGCCTCCTCCCAAGATAACGACAGCAGTTGGGCAGCTATAGCTATGGTCGTGTGTACTGGCACAAGCTGAGGCCTTTCTCCCAGTCTGTGTCTCTGGGAATAAAGCTTAGTAAATGAGGATCTTAGATTGTAAGCCCTCTGGGGACAGGGAGAAACCTACGGTAACTGAATGTAATCTGTTTTCAAGTAGCTGACTAGTCATGAAGGGTAGAATATAAATAAAAAAAAAAATTAAACTAAATTATTGTTCCTGTTGCTGTAGAAACTGGAAAAACTGAGTTTCAGTGGTCTTAGAGAATGCATGCCATTTTAGCCCACCAGAAATAAATGTACATGCTGCCCCCAAAACTCATTTATTAGCCTTGTAAAGATGTTATCTCTATCTGATGACCTTGTTTTGTTTTTCTAGGTAGCGATAAGGCCGCTGTCACATTCTTGCCCTAACAAGCGATATTCCACTGTATGGGAACAGCACAAGAGGAATCAAGGCCAGGATTTCTCTCTTTTGAAGCCACATCAGCTAGAGAGCAGACCACACAACTACCGGTACTTGCTGCCAGAAGAGGAGGAACTACAGCAGAAAGTGTTGGATCCAGAGCAGACAGATTGCTTGAGAAAGTTATTCTTCCGTGGCAGCACATGTCAGAGGTTATCCTCCAGGTCCTTATGGTGGGCACACCTAGCACCTAACCAACCAAGAACATCTTTCTGACTGGATAACAGGTACAACAAACACACCTGGGGGAATTCTGTGCAAAAAAATTTGAAAATTCTGTGCACACATTTTCAAAATTCTGCACATTTATTTGTCAAAAATAACACAATAGTTTTTACAAATTATCATTCTGCATTTCAGTGCAATCCAGTATTTACATTTTTCTCACTTAGCAAGGGTTTGTAGCGCCCTAGGCAGACCAATGTAACACCGCTCAACCAACCCTGAGTCGAAAGGGCCCCTTTTACAGAGGTAGACATATATAGAGAGCATAGCGTCATGTTTTCCCTTGTACATTTCTCTCTCTCTCCAAATATTAATTATTACCACGATCCTGCCTATGATAGCACTCAGAGAGGTGGTGTGGCCTGGATTCTGCAAGGTGAAGGGGGGAATCTGCAGGAAGGGGGAATTCCGCATTGCATAGAATTCCCCCAGGACTAAGCAAACTGGTCTGCCTTGAAGATATACTGCTCATCTGTTGAACACTTGCACCTTGTATTCAGTAGGGGGGAGTGGTGGTGCTGGCTCATCTGCGCTCCTCCAACAGAACAGAAGAGGCACCAGCTTTTGCCAGCCAGGAAGGCTAGAACTCAGACTCTTTCGTGATTTACCCTCAACGCTGCTTCCTTTGGGTTGCAGCAGTGAAAGTCGTCTTCCTTTCTTCATTCCCTCCCCAGGCTTGTGGCCTTCGGAGCTGCCTATTTTAAAGACCATGACCGTTGTCGTCATTGTACCTGAATGTAACTCGTCTTGAGCTACCAGTCAAAGGCATGAACTAAATATTGAGTAAATAAAATAAAAATGTAAATTCCATTGCAAGTCTTGCAATTTCCTCCTTGCTTTAGTTTTTCCTGATGAATGACGTGAATCACAACATCATTACTGAAAGTAACCTGCTTTTAGAAAAGTAAAGAAGGAAACATCTGATCCTAGAGGATAACAAGTGGGAACAAACCACACAGATCCTATTGCACTGGGAGAGGATGTGTAAACAACCCAGTCTCTTCCTACACAGTTATATCTGAAGGATTATAAAACAACCTTGATTTTTTTGTCATCTCTCTATTAAGTAGAGCCTTCTGTCCCCCAAGACATTGTAGCACAAACAGAAAGACGGGTGGATGAATGGCATTTCTCCTACTACTTCTGGCTCCCATCCTCTCTTTGGACAGCTGCAGCCTGTGGGGAGTTGCTGCGAGAGCTCTGTGACCTGACTATAGGTCTCTCCAGCACTTCCCTGCCAAGAACGATGAGAAATCCTGGCAAACTCCATAGAACAACATCAGTTTATGAGCTTTACAACCCTTGGCTTACGGACTGCAGTCACACTTTTGCAGTGACAGTCACACTTTTGCAGTGCATGCAAAAGTGTGACAATATTAGCTATGTCTGTTTCAGGCCAGGATGAGGATAAGCTTTTATGTTTGGGGCGCCAATTAATGTTGAGAAAGCAATGAATGCATGACCACCTAGTACTGTGTTCAGTTCTGGAGCAGTTCTTCAGAAGTTCAGAAAATAATTACTAAAATGATAAATGTACTACAACACACATCTCTCAAAAAAAGTCTTAATACACTCAAAATGTACTTGCTTGAAGAAAGATAAGAAAATGTGAATATGCTGGAACCATTTGGATGTAAGGAGGTGTCCATTTTCTGCCCCTTACAAACATGCAGGATATGACTTCAGCTGGTCTGAGTGCCCTAAATTTGACAGAGGTCTCACCAGACCTTGCCTGCCTGAGATGTCAGTGTAGTGTCAATAAGCTAAGAAGGATCTCCAGTCCCCACTGGGAAGGATATTAGTAGAGGCTAAAACCCCTGCTCCCATGTGAACCAGGAGACAGTAAGGAGAGGATTCTAAGCTCTGGCGTCCTGCTGGTGTTTGGAGCCATTTTTTCCCAGAGTGGCAGCCAAGACTTTCTGTTCACAGAGAAATCTCAGAGAAGTTTGAGGAAGAGGATTCTAAAAGAGGTTCCTGGAAGTCCAGAAGATGAAGAAGAGGGTCCTGCGCGTTGGGGACACGCGTATAAAAAGTGTCAGAGGAAGGACAGCCTGCCTGGGAAAGTCTACAAGATGAATCTGGGATCCCTAAGGAGAAGAGGATGTTCCTAAAAAGTGTGTGGATCAGTGTACTGGGAAGTGACAAAGAAAGGGCAGTCTACCTGGGAAAGTTCACCAGAGTCTATGATTAACTCCGCGAAAATCAGCCTGAGACACCAGAGAGAGAGAAAGTGAGAAAGAGAAAAGGATCTTGGAAGAAAAAATTATAACTACCAAACAGAGACTGGGAGGGCCAGGCTGGAAGGGGTACCCGTCCCAAAGAGCTGACCTGTTTTGGAGTGAAGAGAGACTGGGAAATTATTTTAAGCAGTTATTTAGTTTACATGAAGAACTTTTTACGATAGAAATGACTGGAGCAGAGAATCACTAATATTACTAGTGTAATTATTTGATCTAAGGACTATAAGTTCTGAGAATAAATATTCCATTTTTCTTAGCCTGCTTGAAACAAGAAACAAGTCATGAGATCAGATATATTAAAGAGCAGTTACTCAGGTGGCTAACTGTGCAGATATCAGGGAAAACAGGACAGTAGCCACTTTGCCACATCTAAGTGTTTGCTGATGTGAAAAGAACAGACAGTTGGAGTCTCAAGAACACATGGGATAGACCAGAAAAAAATGAAACTAGGACAAAAGTCAGCAGAATCAACATAAAAAGACCTACTTCAAGATAACAGTTTGAAATCAGAGAAAGACCATATCAGAGGAAAAGCTTTTGAACATTATAGTGGTTAATGAAGTGCCTGATGAACTATTCCTGGTTTACCAATGAGTTTCCGTCTTTCCAAAGATATATAAGACTCACATTGGAAATTGTGAGGGGAAGTATCTTTGTATATATTCTTTAATGCAAACTCTAATCTTATATGCTTTTATTGCTTATTCTCAGACTTATATGTAAAACTTCTATACTTATAAATAAGTGTGTTGTGTATTCTATGAAAAAATAATCACCAATTTTCTTACCCACTCATTTGGTGATGAGGGTGAGACTGGTCTTTATTTGTCTCCTATTTTGGGGCCGATGTAATATAGTGTGCTCAGCTGAGCACACTGTATAACCTGCATTTGGATGTGGGTTGAATAGGCACTAATGAATCCCCTAATGAAATAAGGGGATTAGCGCCTATTCAACTTGTGTCCGACATGGAGTGAATCTAATGCATGTGATTGAGGCTATTAGCATTCACTCCAGATGCAAAAAAAAAAAAAAAAAAGTGCGTCTAGTGTGGGAAATATGCGCTTGCCAGCAAGCCATTTCATCAGGGTTTAAACACTAACTTCCCTTCTCCCTGACATTTGCCTGAATAAAAGCATCACTTGTGCTTAAGCCTCTCTGCCTAGGAGAGGATACCTGACTTCATGTATTTCTCTGGCTTATAATTAATCCTGATAGCCTGAAAGTAGGGCAGGGTTTTCCCTAGTCAGAGGCAGGACAAAGTCAGGAGGTATAGATTTCAGCAGCCAATGAAATGATCCGTGCACACCCCCTGAGCCAAAGCCAATGGTGTAATGACTCTTCTGTTGCTATGGGAAAGTAGCCAATCATGTAATGACACATCATCTGCCTTTGTATGAATGTACAATAAAAGGAAGAGGCTCGGGAGGACAAACCCTCTTTGCCTTCCCTCTTCCTGCCTGCCATGAAAGCTGTATGATGCCTATTCATTACTCCTATATCTGGTGAGCCCGACCGTGATGATAAACTCCATGCTTATTTTGGCTGGTCATAGCTTAAAGGTACGTACTGTTCAACAGATTTGCAATCGTAATATTTTTTTTAAAAAAAGTACTTCTTAGTAATTTTTAAAAGTATTTCTCAGCAAGTTTGTTCCCCACACTCGTAAGCATGGGCAGTGATTTATCTATGCAGCAGAGGCTACATGCCAAGCAGCTGCAGAAAATCATCAATAATCATTATTTCATCACCAGAAGAAAACTAGCGCAAGTCAGCCTGGGGGACTTAGAAAAATTAATAAGTGAAATAGCTTGCCGTTGCCCTTGGTATTCGATGGAGGCTGGAACTCTAAATACCCAGAATTGGATTTCAATCGGCAATTATCTTCATACGGCTCCCAGAGCTCCCATAAAGCAAAGATTAATTTGGCAAAAATGTACAGAAGCCATCGAACACATGGTAGAAAAAAAAGGTTTAAAAACAGCAGTTTCAAACCATGTGCTTTTAGAATCAGGCAGACATACCCTTCCCCCATCTTCTCAGTCTTCCTCAGAGACAGCAAATTCTTTGTATCCTCAGCTACCCACACCCAAGCCCATTCACACCTTCCCCATTTCTTCAGAAAAGCAGTCCTTGAGAACAATAGAGCTACCACCTGGCCTGGGTGGGGCGATTAGCATTGAATTTCAGCAGAAACTGCAGAAAGAAAACCTTACAGAAACAGAATTATTAGAAGGACTTCAAGCCTTCCCCATCACAGAAAAGAACCATGAACAAAGGGGGACAGAAAATGAAATAGAACATCTGGGGACACACAATCACATGGCTCCTGTGGCTTCCTCTGCATCCACCTCAGAGAAAAGACCCCAGGAAATAGAAAACACTGAGGTCAGAAAAACTAGCCTTCCTCCATCTTGCCTGCAAGCCCTTCCCCCACCAACCACCATGGGATTTCACCTAGAACATGGAAATCTCACAAGAGAGGAATTATTGAAAGGGATTCAAGCCTTTCCCATTACAGAAAGAAACAAAGAGCTAGGTGTGGCAGCAATAGAGTTGAGTGCAGCCCAGAATGCCATGAGCAGTGGCTTTGCCCCCAGGTCTTCAAAGAAATCAGCGTGTAAGACCTTGGGCCATGCAGCTGCACTCCTGTGTTACAAGCAAAGAAAATATCAATATGAAAAAAAGGATTTAATTAGACTCCTGCGTTACAAGCAAAGAAAATATCACTATGAAAAAATTGATTTAATTATACACTTCAATGACCTCTTGCAGACCAGATTAGGCAAAGTAACTGTGCAGACAGTACAAATTTGGAAAAAATGGTTTCTCCTGGTCTTCGATGTTCAGTTGCAGAGGGACTGCATGCTTAAGGAGTAGTTTCTATTTGAAATTCAGTTACAAAAAATCTGCATACTTTGAGAGTATTTTCCCCCACAAAGTGAATGCTGAACCTTATGTTAAAACTGTACTGAGATTTGCATAATATTCTGTGTAAATTTCATGTGAAAGTTTCCCTTTTGCAAAGTTAATTTGGCTCACATTTAAAATGACTCCATTTCTCTGAGATTTAAGTTTATAGTTTGAATTGCTAGCGTACAGAACTTACTGTGATTCTCCCTAAAGTAAATTAAAAAATAGTATCTGTCTGCAAAGAATCAGCAAATCCTGGGCCAGCCATTGTCTGTGGTCAATTGTTAAACAATGCTATCTTTAAGTTTCTATTGACTGAAGGATTAACTCCTTGGGTGTAGTTCTTTTCTTTTGAGAAACACTGCTCCTCCCCCCCTTTTCTGTAACTCTTGCTAGCCACTCATGGGGGAGGGAGGGAGAACTTTTGAAAAGAAAGAAAAAAACCTGGACTTAGTCCTGCAATTTCTCTCTCTACTTTCTATATGTCTTTAATCTTTTAATACTTTCAAACTTTAGCATGCAGCAGACAGAGCTGAGCAAACAGCGTGTTTAATTTCCTATTCTAATAATTATAAGAAGAAATTCTATTCTGATACTCCACATTGAATTTAAGCTCAGAGTATTATTGATTGCAACCTGGAACAATAGTTGCAATCTATAAAGTAATGATGGTGTCTCCACTAGGAGGCGCTATGTTATTCTACAAGTTATATTATATTATTGTTTTAATAATTCTGTTGTATAATAGTTTTTATTTTTCAGACCTACAGACCTTCTGTATTAAGGAAACTTCAGTTTTATTTTCTTTTTCACAAAATTTTTACAGAATTCTGAACCTTAAAATTTTTACTGACAGAGGTTGCTACATCTAAAGCAATCCCTCTCAAACCTTTTCTTGCAAATCCAAATTGATTTTATTAAATTGAATAATAGAATTGATTTCTTCAAGGTTAAAAAAGTAAGAATTTCACTTTAATCCTTACCTTAGTCATTTTTTGCTGTATGCCAGTCTTTAATATTTTCCAGATTTACAGCCTTCCTGCCATGAGATGTGAAGATGAACACTTTGCAGCTTATTTTAACATTTTTCAAACATTTTTCTAATACCTTTTGACTTTTTACTTTTGATCCTTGATCTAATTTTGTTTTTGATAACTTTTTGATAAGATTTTTAGCTCATATTATGTGTTATCTGTTGTCTGTCTTGATGCAAGAAATATTTGCAGGATGGATGAATATGTGTCAGTTTTGTGTAAATTAATATTTGCAAGATGAATGAATATATGTCAGTCTTGTGTAACATATGTTTAATGTAATGTCTAATATACTTGTCATTTGATTCAGCTTACAGCAAATGACTTTTCCTTTAAACGATTAATTTACTTTTATTGCTATTTTACTGAATGAAAATTGATCACTGCATAAAAAATTCTTGATAATGGGGTTACGTTCTGAAAACTAAAAATGGCTCTGCTTACTGCAGCCATTCCTTTACATGAATTTTGTCAATAATAGAACATTAAATACTTATTTGGCATCCCCTACAACACCACCACAGGGCAAGCCATTGTGGAGAGAGCAAATCATACCCTTAAGAGCTCTGGACCAAACAAAAAGAAAAAAAGGGGGATTGCCCCTGGATTTTCCCCCTGAACTAAGTATTGTTTACTTTAAATCATCTAAACATATCAAATTTAAGACCACAGCCATGAGTAATCATTATGGGACTAGGGTTAGTCACCCACAGCCATCAGTTTTGTATAGAATATTTAATGTCTGGTATGGTCCCGTTCCCTTAAAATGGGGAACGAGGATATGTTTCTCTGCTTGCTTCCACAGGTGTATCAAGCCGTGGAAAGATGGAAAGGTGTCCAGGTCTACAGGACCCGATCCCCAACTTCTCCCTGAGCCTCCACAGCCCTCAGAAGGACAGAGACCGGACTCCTTGCAAAAAGCAGCACCACATGACCTGGGGACAGATCAAGGCCCTATCCAACCAATCTGCACAACTCTTAGAACAGCAAGGCCTTGAGAAAACTCCAGAGAACTTATTAGCCGTTTTTCTTGCCTGAATGCCAACTCATTAACAATTGTGTTCTGCATCCTCATCTTTTGCCTTATTTCTCCAGCTATGGTGATTTCAGAACAAGGACTCTGACAGAACAACATATACATCCTCGATACACAGAACTTTTCACACCTGTTGAATCGAACAGACTGTTGGATCTGCACACACATGCCAACCCAAGCCTGCGGAGAACTACTGATGCATGCTGTACCATTTAACCTTACAGTATGGACTAATTATCCTTTACAGAGAGGTTTTCATTAACTCTCCAGTTAATAATACCATACTACACATTTGTAGCTGTATTCAAGAGACTGCCGCTCTTTGTTGGGACTATGATACAGGAGATGGAAAGGGAATTCAGGTGGGAAATATCCATATTGTAACTGAACCTTTGTATTAATCACTGAACACTTACAAAATTATACCACATATATGTATGCAATTGGCAGATTTCAGGATGTGCAGTGGGAGACCCAAGCAGGTACAGAAAGTATAGAGGGGATGAAGGATTTACCTTTTGTAGTTATATAGCCCAAATGATAACCAATGACATGTCCACTAATCGGTTAGGAAACATATGGATGTTATGTGGGTGTAGAGCATATATGTACATTTCCCCAAGATGGAAAGACAGATGCACTTTAGGCTACATCCTCCCCTCATACTATGCAATCAAAAATTTACCCAAAGCAAGGCTCTGTAACAAAAGGGAGGCGATAAATAATCCCATAGAAAAGTATACAGAAACTCAGATAGCTAGAAGCCTGTTTCCCCCAATGGGGACAGCTATGAATTACAGGGACTTACACATCCTAGCTAACTGGACGACTGCCATATTTAATCAGACAGTCTATGCATTAAAACTACTTACAACAGAAGTTTCTCAGATTAGAGAAGTAGCATTACAGAACAGCTATACCTTAGACACAATTTTAGCCTTAAAGGGTGGTGTTTGTGCATTAATTGGATCTCATTGCTGTGTGTACATATCAGACTATAAAGCAAACCTCACACATACCACAGAGCAGATAGAAACCATGGTTGCTGATGCATCATTTTCAGACAGAATACCAACTTCTCCATGGGACTGGCTATGGTCCTGGCTCCCTGATATTTCTGGTCTCAAAAGGGCGATTTCTATTATAACGACCATAATTGTCTTAATTATCTGCCTGTGATGCTGTATTCAGTGCATACCCAAACCTCATATCCATATTGAAACCTTGCTCTCAGCCCGGATACAAAGATGTCTTGTAAGATGCCTAATAGGGAATCCGGAGCCCTGCAGAGTTGGCACACCACCTGCACCTGCTCTGGGTGATATGGAGATTCAGAAGCTCATCGACAGCTGGCACACCACGTCGAATTATAGCTTTCTTCTCTCCATAATCCCCCTTCCCCTATTTCCAGCCCATACCAAGACATAACAGATTTCAGTAAGGGTCTAAAGCTTTACTGAGCTGCCCTAAACAAAAACAGAAAGGGTGAGATGTGGGAAATATGCGCTTGCCAGCAAGCCATTTCATCAGGGTTTAAACACTAACTTCCCTTCTCCCTGACATTTGCCTGAATAAAAGCATCACTTGTGCTTAAGCCTCTCTGCCTAGGAGAGGATACCTGACTTCATGTATTTCTCTGGCTTATAATTAATCCTGATAGCCTGAAAGTAGGGCAGGGTTTTCCCTAGTCAGAGGCAGGACAAAGTCAGGAGGTATAGATTTCAGCAGCCAATGAAATGATCCGTGCACACCCCCTGAGCCAAAGCCAATGGTGTAATGACTCTTCTGTTGCTATGGGAAAGTAGCCAATCATGTAATGACACATCATCTGCCTTTGTATGAATGTACAATAAAAGGAAGAGGCTCGGGAGGACAACCCTCTTTGCCTCTTTGCCTTCTCCCTCTTCCTGCCTGCCATGAAAACTGTCTGAGGCCTCTTCATTACTCCTATAGTCTAGGCCGCACATTTAGCGCTCGGCAATTAACGCCTGCCTGGAGCAGGCATTAACAGCTGAGCGCATGTAAAACAAGTACAGAAAAGCAGAAAAAAGTGTTTTTCTGTACTTGTTTGAAATGCTTAAATAAATTTTATTAAAAAGAAAAAAGGCTTAAAAAAAAAAAGTTGAAAGTCGGGTGCAGGAAATGGATGCTCAACTGACAAGCATCCATTTCCTGACCAGCAGACAAACAAGTTAGGAAAACTGACGCCGTTAAACTTGGCATCGGTTTTCCTAACCGGCAGACAGCGTTAGCAAGGAGGCGCTAGGATGGTAGTAGAACGCCGAGGTGGTGAAAATCAGCGCTACAAATGAATGGTGAAGTTCCCGAAGAAGAAAAATAAGATTGACATCCCCCGAGGAAAGACCGGGTGGTCTGAAACGTGGCCCCGTTAGGCGGATGGTAACATTGTTGTATCGAATGAACGTCGGTTTATAATAGTTTTGGACAGCACATATTTCATAAAAACAACTTGAAGTTCTATCATGATTACACTGTCTCATAAAAGAACATTAGTTTGAAGATTTTTTTTGAAACAAATTTGAAAGTTTTTTAATTCATTTGACATGCCTTAAAAAAAAAACAAAACCAAGGTCGGTGGTGGATAGTTTATGATTATAAAATCTTTAGCACGTTACCAATTGGTAGTGGCTACAGTATTACATATGAAACTTCCCACTCCTTCCTAATAATAGAGAGCCCCCCTTGATTGTTACAACCCGAGGTAAAAACATTCGGGATAGGCTGGTACATGCCCAGCTGCCAACGACATCCAATGTTGAGACAGCAGGACACTTTAAATGTGGGCAATGTTCACACTGTAACACGTGTATTGAAGGAACAGAACGGACTGACCCGGTATCTGGGTACAAAGTATTCTGGAAAACACACACGACGTGTACTTCCACATTCGTGGTATATGCCTTGGGGTATGTCCATGCCCAAAAATGTACGTGGGGAGAACGACTTGCATGATGCGTTTTCGTCTAAATGAACATAAATCCAGAGTAAAGACTTTATTTTGAACAGCAGTTTTGGAGTGAAGAGTGTTTTTTGGAATGACTGACTAATGAACAGAAGTGCCCCTGTGAGTAAGGATCTTGGAAAGACTCAGCTTCTCCCCCCTGAACGGGAATCCTGGAAGTCATGGGTCCTTGCATGTTACATGACCCTCCCCCTGTGCTCCCGTGCCCATGAGCTAACCAGGACAGGGGCTACACTAATATTTGATAGGCTTCGAAAAAGTATGAGAAGTTGAAACCTTTCATAGAAAAAACGAATTAAAGGACAAAGGATCACGACGTGAAGGTGAGGGAAGAACGTTCAGTGGAAACATGAGAAAATACTTCTTTACTGAGAGAATGGTGGTTGCCTAGAGTAATCGACCAACACAGGTAGTAGTAACCGAAACTGTGACAGAAATGAAACGTTTGGGTCAGACACAGACACAGAAATGAGGGCGAGGGCTTGAGTGTTTGCTCAGTCATATGAAACTTCTGAGAGCTTAAGAGGAGAGAATGCATGCCAACCGGCAGAGAGTGGAGATACGGCTGCCCTGGGCTTCCAGGAACACTGGGCTAACTTGCAGGGAACGTCCAAGGTTACACAGAGGTACGACTAAATAAACACTTCCAAGAAAGCTAGGGTGACATGCAGCAAACAGACACGGCTGCAACCCTAACATCAAGAAGTATAGGATGGCCTGTTTCAGACATCAACTTCACTAGTTTTGATGGCTGTTTGGCATAATTCAAAGCTTGGTGGTAAGACATAGAAGGGGGCCCCAGATGTTGGATTAATCATGGGACTTTTAGGAACCAAAGGGTAAAATGATAAAGCCTAAAATAGCCTCCCAGTAAATGTGGTGGAGACTATTAAATGGATTTAAACATGCTTGGGACAGGTATAGAGGGCAGTGGAAGGAGCAAGGTTGAGAGGTTGAGTACAAACTTGTGAATAGGGAAGGGAGGCAGCTGGTTTTGGTTCAATGGGGAAAGTGAGATGTGAGGCAGACAGAGACTTACTTTGAAGTACAGTGATTTGCAGCTGATCAGTAGTAGCTAGCACATATAATGTTACTACATCAAAAATAATAAATGGTTTGACAAAAGAACATTTCACTGAACATGCTACATACCGATGCACTAATTAATATGTTACCAGTTAGTCTTCCCAGTCCCACCTTCCCCTGTCCAGGGTATTTTTAGGGCTAGGAGTGAGTCTTACAGTCTGAATGAGAACAATATTTCAGCAGGCTTAGATATGGACATGTATGTGTTTTTTCACCCAAAGTGGTAGTGAATCAGACAGGAAGATAACCTGACAGACTGGATGGACTAACTGGTCATTATCCGTCACCATGTACTATGTTACATTCTTAGTGGAGCTCAGGGGGTTTCTCCCATGATAACTCTCATTTCCTTCCATCTTTCTTTATTCAAGTGTTTTCCATAGCATGGGGAAATGCTGATCCTATAGAAGACCCTGAGTCTCCTTTCCAGTTCTATCTCACCATATCTCTCTCAATCTAACCTCTTTCACGGCCTACCCTCTCTCATTCCCGCTCCTTTTAATCTCTTGTCTTCTTCCTAAGTCACCTTTCTTCTTTTTCTCATTCTTCCATTTTACAGTATGAGAACCTGAATGCCAGATTTGTAGCAACTAATACATATTTTTTTGCATCCATTTTCAGGAGGAGCAGATTTCAAACAGCCCGCGAAGCAACAGAGGTCCTGGGTACTTTTTAACCGTGGACCTTGTGGCTTTGTTTCAAAGGAAAACAATGTGGGTAGTTTTCCTTTGAAAAATTACCTACAAGCAGGGTCCCCTGGTCTCCTATAATTCTGCGGGCATGGCAAGGGCTACAAAATCCAGCTCTTCCCTTATAGCTTCCTATTTAATGCAGGAAAGCTGGAGCCAGGTGAAAGTGTAAGCGATGGTGGTGGTGGCGGAAAACGCTGCATCTCTTACCTCCTTATCCCGCGCCAATCTAGATTTGGTGGAAGGAGGGCGGCAGTGGTGTGGGGTGGTGTTCTTAGACCTGGGGACCTTAAGTAAGTTCTAAAACAAACAAAAAAAAAGATAGGTAGGGTTTAGGGGGTGGGGAGGAGAGGAGAAGAGGGAGGGAGTTTAGGTAGGGGGTAGGGAAGTTCCCTCCCAGTCCGCTCCATAATTGGTGCAGACTGGGAGAGAACTGGGGAAGGCCCGAATGCGTCGCCGCGCAAAATTTGCATCAATTCTCCCCCCCTTGCGCACATTGCCCGCACATACGCACGCTAATTATAAAATCCAGTGCGCATGTGTGCGCGGCCATCAGATTTTATAACATGCGTACACACGTTATAAAATTGGCGTGTCCATGTGTGCGCACCAGGAAGCGCGCACATGTTTTAAAATCTACCCTTTAGGGAATAGTCACTGCTATTACCGGCATCAGTAGCATGGGATCTTCTTAGTGTTTGCCAAGTTCTTATGGCCTGGATTGGCCACTGTTGGAAACAGGATGCTGGGCTTGATGGACCTTTGGTCTGACCCAGTATGGTAATTTTTTATGTTCCTATGTTCTTACAACATTATCAAATTTAACTTAATAACTGGAGCGCAAAAGGACTAGGTCTAAAATAGTTTCCCCTCTTGTTGGTTCTTGTACCAGCTGCTCCATGAAGCAGTCATTTATTTCATCTAGGAACTTTACTTCTCTAGAATGTCCTGATGTAACATTCACCCAGTCAGTACTGGGGTAACTGAAATCACCCACGATTACTCTGCTGATGATTTCGTTAGCTTCCCTGATTTCTTTTAGCATTTCACTGATTGTTAGTTCATTCTGGCTAAGTGGACAGTAGTACACCCCCATTACTATTATTCCCTTTTTCTCCTGGAATTTCTATCCATAAAGATTCAATACTGCATTTTGTTTCCTGCAGAACTTTTATCCTGTTTGACTCGGTGCTCTCTAACATATAGTCCATCCCTCCACCAATTTGATCCATCCTATCATTTCAATATAATTTGTACTCTGGTATTAGTGTCCCATTGGTTATCCTCCTTCCACCAGGTCTCTGAGATGCCAGTTATATCTATCTCGTCATCCAGTGCTATCCACTCTAACTCTCCCATCTTAGTTTTTAGACTTCTGGCATTGGCATACAGACATTTCAAAGTTTGTTTCTTGTTTGCATTAACAATCTGCTCATCAGTTGTCAGGGGTAATTTGGAATCTTTCTGCACTTTACTTACAGACACCCGGTCCCCTTTGGCATTGATTGCAACCTCTCTACTGGAATGCCCTATTTTCCCTGTTCTCTTAGTATCCTTTAAAGACACATCATTCTGAACCATACGCTTCTGAGCGACTGTCAGCTTTTCCCTCATCATCAGATTTAAAAGCTGTGCTATCTCCTTTTTAAAGCTTAGTGCCAGCAGCCTGGTTCCACTCTGGTTAAGATGGAGCCCATCCTTTCGGAAAAGATCCCCTCTTCCCCATTTAGTCGCCATTAAAAACGTTTTATCTGAAATGAATTTAGCTCTGAATGACAAAAAAACAGAAATCTTGTACATCTGCCCAAAATTAAGCCCTTTGAAGGAACTCGAAATACTGGAAGCTGCAAAAGGTTATCCTATTTCGCTGGATATTCGAGATCTGGGAATAATATTATTTATTTATTATTTATTTAACATTTTTTTATACCGGGATTCATGTAAAATTTTACATATCATCTCGGTTTACATTGTAACTGAAAACAGGCATGTGAGAATGCAATTACATAGAACAGGGCATAAAACTTGGATCAGAATACATGGGGGAAAGACTTGGAGCATAATAAGGGGAAAAAACGCATATTTTTTTATTATTAGGCGCATATATTTAATATGAGAGACATAAAACTTTGGGGTAAGCTGATGAAGAGAAGGGTTACTAAATTGTAAGGGTAATTAGATTATTAGATTGTGAAATTAGATTGTGAAATTAGATTGTATTAGATTGTGAAATTAGCCTGAAGAAATGGATAAGTAAAACAGTTAAAGATGGATTTTTTAAGTTGAATATTTTAAAGAGAGTAAAACACCTTTTATACCCCAACGATTATAGGACAATCTTACAAGCATTGGGGCAGATTTTCAAAGGGGTACACGCATAAGATACGCGCATAACCCCAAAAAGCTGCCCATTCCACCCCTGCGCGCACTGAGCTTATGTTGCATAGGCTCGGTGGCGCGTGCAAGCCCCGGGACACGCGTAAGTCCAGGGGTTTTCCTGGGGGGGGGCATGTCGGGGGCATGTGGGGGGGGGGGCGTGTCGCAGCCGGCGCGTCATCGGGGGAGTTCCGGGAGGCATGGCTGTGGCCTCCGGACCAGCCTCTGGACTGGAACATGGCGCACTGGCAGCCGGCCCACACGCACAAGTTACACCTGCCTCGGGCAGGCATAACTTTTGAAATAAAGGTGTGGGGGGGAATTAGTTAGGGCCGGGGGGCAGGTTAGTTAGGGGCAGGAAAGGGAAGGTGGGGGGCACCGGAAAGAAAGTTCCCTCCAAGGCTGCTCTGATTTTGGAGCGGCCTTGGAAGAAATGGAGGCAGGCTGCGCGGCTCGGCGCGCGCAGGCTGCCAATTTTGCGCAGCCTTGCATGCGCCGACCCCAGATTTTAAAAGATACGCGCGGCTACACGCGTATCTATTAAAATCTGGCGTACTCTTGTTTGCGCCGGGTGTGTGAACAAAGTACACGCGCGCGTACTTTTTAAAAATCTGCCCCACTGATTTTTACTAAATTAGACTATTGCAACACCCTTTTACTGGGCCTTTCTGCTAGCTCTATGTGACCACTGCAGCTTTTGCAGAATTCTGCTGCAAGGGTATTGACTAACAGTAAGAAATTTGAGCACATCCCTGTTCTGAAAGAGCTTCATTGGCTCCCTATGGGATACAAGTCACAATACAAAATACTTACATTAATACACAAATCATTGTACAACGAGAAGGTCATCTGGTTAAAAGCAGCGCTACATTTTCATGTACCAGCACGAATAACCAGATCTGCGAACACTGGGCTATTACCAATTCCGACAATAAAATCTGCTCATATGAACGAAAGAGCTTTATCTATTGCCGGGCCCAACCTTTGGAACTCTTTACCACCACAGCTGAGGATGGAAACGGATATCAGACATTTTAAAAAAGGAGTCAAAACCTGGCTTTTCAACCAAGCCTTTAACAACAAGGATTGATTTCTTTTATTTATAATTTTTAGGGATATACTTTTAATGTTACATTTTGTATTTTAAGATGTGTTTTGATCTATAGTTTTTTTGATGTACTTGGATCCATTGTTATTGTATTTTAGCTTATGTTGAGACAGATTTTATATTTTAGATGAACCGTTTTAAAAATTACCCTTCTTTTATATGCAAATGTAGTAACTAACATTTGATTTATGTTGTAAACCGACGTGATGTGTATCAACATGAATGCCGGTATATAAAAAGCACTAAATAAATAAATAAATAAATAAATAAATAAATGATGCCCAGTTCCTAACAAATCTAAAACTCTCTTCCTTGCACCATCATCTCATCCTTGCATTGAGACTTTGGAGCTCTGCCTGCCTCTGGGGTCCTGCACGTGGAACAGGGAACATTTCTGAGAATGTTTTCAGCATGTAACTAATGCTTACACTGCAAATTTACTCACATTAATATCTTCTTTACTTCTCCTGGGGAAAGCTTTACTGGATAAAAACCTTAACAGTGAGCCTGACTGAAAATTAAAAGCTGTTTATAACAAGACTTGTAGAGATTTAATTATTAGCTTGACTGAGATCAGTCATTTCCTGTGGGCCTGGAATGCAGAAGGCCCTGATGTTAGTGTTAGACTCTGTGTATGGCAGGCACAGACTTTTACAAGATTGATAGTCAACTAGACCCTACCCGCCACAGACTGCATAGTTTCAACATTAGGTGTTTCCAATTTGTTATATGTAGAGAGCAACAGGGAAGCTTGGCAACTGCAAGATGGGCCAGTACAACATCATGAGCATGAGAGAGACCTAATAAAACACATTGGGAAGCTAAGAAGCTAAGGCAATACCATATGTTGCATGGCAAGGAAGATGAGCCAGCATAAACTTAGAAGGTGAGAGTAACCCCTGCACCTTTAACTCTTCTTATTAATGCCTTAATAATGACATTTCTATTCTGGTATTAGTCATCCAATCTAGAAATAAAATGTTTCTGAATGAACTCGCTGAGTGTGTGTGTTTGTGTTTTGGTCATGAAGCAGCTCTGATAATGTAATGGATCAACTGTACTGGAGCTAAGATAGCAGCTGCTCTTTAGCTGCTGCCTGCCCCAGTTCTGCCCAAAACAGCAAAATCTTTCTCCTGATTTACTATTGTGGCTTCTTCTTATCTGTGCTGATAGTGAAGAAAAAGGGCTGGACCCAGTTCTAACCCTCAAACCTCAAGAATATGACTACTGTTGACCCCAAATACAAATTTGGGTTCTTTAGGTAGCACCATCCAGCTTCTCTCCCATGGCATCCTTGACAGACAAATTAGTCTCACCAAACTCAGAAACTATACTAAGCTTGGGAGACCAGGTCGTAAAACTCCATGCAATGGATGCAGTGTGTGCAAATGGGTCTATTCCTTGTGGCTATCTTGAAAACATCACTGGTTTGTGACACTCCAGGAGCAGAGTTGCCTACCCCTGTGATGATCAGTTGGCAGTGTTGGTACTCCATTCCAGCATTTCCCAATCCTCCCTGTCCTGGGCCCTCTTCTCTTTTCTCTCTTACTTCATCCCTTAGTGGTCTGATATCCTCCCATGGCTTTCCATACCATGTTTATGCTGATGACTCCCAGAACCACCTCTCAATACCAGAAATTTCATGATTCCAGTCCCAAATTTCAGCCTGTGGTCCACATCTCTGCCTGGATGTTCCACCACCTCCTTAAAAACTTAACATGGCCAAGACAGACCTTGTTGTTTTCCTCCAAACCTGCTTTCTGACTTTCTTCTTTTTCTGGCTCTGTAGATGGTGCTCCAGCTTCTCTCTGCCCATAATTTTGGTGTGTCAGCGTTGATGCCTCTCATTCCTGCTCTAATCCAATGTTTCCCAACCCTCTCCTGGAGGCACACCTAACTGGTTGGGTTTTTAGGATTGCCACACTGAATATACATAGATAGCTTTGCATACACTGCACCTTTGATGTATGCAAATCTTTCTCATGCATATCTGTTATGGATATCCTGAACACCAGACCCATTAGGTATGTCTCCAGGAGAGGGTTGGGAACTATTACTCTTTGCCCATCCAAAACACTGCTAAAGCATGTCATGTTTTCCTCTAACACAGTCGTCCCCAGTCCTGTTCTGGGTGCCCACCAGCCAGTCGGGTTTTCAGGATATCCACAATGAATATGTATGAGAGAAAATTTGCATGTTATGGAGGTAGTGCATGCAAATTTTCTCTCATGTATATTCATTGTGGATATCCTGAAAACCCGACTGGCTGGTGGGCCCCCAGGACAGGTTGGGGACTACTGCTCTAACACATTGCTAAAATCCATCCATTTCTTTCTGAGCATGCTATCAATATGCTCATCCACTCATCACCTTCTGCTTAGACTACTGCAACTTGCTTTTTGCGAGCCTCCCACTGAAACATCTTTCTTTAATTAAATCTATTCAAAATTTAGCTGCATGGCTTATCTTTCTTCAGTATTGCTATGACCATGTAACCCCTCTTGGCAACTTGCTACATTGGCTTCTTGTCCATTTTCACACACAGTTCAAGCTTATAAGAACATTTGACTTGCCATATTGGGTCAGACCAAAGTTCCATCAAGCCCAGTATCCTGTTTCCAACAGTGGCCAAGCCAGGTCACAAGTACCTGGCAGGATATCAAGGGGTAGATAGATTCCAAGCTGCTTATCCCAAGAATAAGCAGTGGATTTCTGCAAATCATTATAATATAATATAATATTATATATAATGATTTTCCTCCAGGAACTTGTTCAAAACTTTTTTAAACACAGCTACATTAATAGCATTCACCAGAACCTCTGGCAATGAATTCCAGAGCTTAATTATGAGTAGAGTAAAAAAAATATTTTCTCTTAGTTTTAAACGTATTATCTAGTAACTTAATTGTGTGTCCCCTGGTCTTTGTACTTTTTGAAAGAGTAAACAACTGATTAACTTTTACTCGTTCCATTCCACTCATTATTTTATAGACCTCTATCATATCTCCCCTCAGCCGTCTCTTCTCCAAGCTGAGGAGTCCTAACCTCTTTAGCCTTTCTTCTCAGGGGAATCGTTCCATTCCTTTTATCATTTTAGTCACACTACTCTAATTCTGCTATATCTTTCTTGAGATGTGGTGACCAGAAATGCACACGATACCCAAGATGAGGTCGCACCATGGAGTGATATAGAGGCACTATGATATTCTCTGTTTTATTCTCCATTCCTTTCCTAATAATCCCTAGCATTCTTTTCGCTTTCTTGTTTGTTGCTGAAACACTGAGTAGAAATTTCAACGATGACACCTAGATCCTGAGTGGTGACTCCTAATATGGACCCTTGCATTATGTAGCTGTAATTTGGGTTACTCTTCCCTAAGTGCATCACTTTGCAATTGTCCACATTAAATTTCATTTGCATGCCCAATCTCCCAGTTTTGCAATTTCCTCTTGCAATTTCTCACAATCCTCTTGTCATTTAACAAGTTGGAATAATTTTGTGTCATCTGCAAATTTGATCACCTCACTTGTTTTCCCATTTCCAGGTCATTTATAAATGTATTAAAAAGCAGTGGTCCCAGAACAGATCCCTGGGGCATTCCACTATTCATCTTTTTCTACTGGGAAAATTTACTATTTAGCCCTACTCTGTTTTCTGCCTTTTAACAAATTGGCAATTCACAATAGGACACTGTCCCCATCGCATGACTTTTTAATTTCCTAAGAAGTCTCTCATGAGGTGCTTTGTCAAATGCTTTCTGGAATTCCAGATACACTATAATCAAGTGGCTCATCTTTATCCATGTTTATTTAGGCCCACAAATAAACGTAGCAAATTTGTGAGGCATGACTTTCCTTGGCTAAATCCATGTTGGCTTTGTCCCATTAAACTAAGTTTATCTATATATTCAGCAATTTTGTTCTTTATGATAGTTTCTACCATTTTGCCTAGCATAGATGTTAGACTCACTGGACTGTAGTTTCTTAGATCACCCCTTAATCCCTTTTTAAAAATTGACATTACATTGGCAACCCTCTAGTCTTCAGGTGCCATAGATGATAGTTTACAAATTTCCAATAGCAGGTCCGCAATTTATTTCTCAGTTCTTTCAGTACTCTGGGATGTATACCATCTGGTCCAGTTGATTTGCTACTCTTTAGTTTGTCAATTTGCCCTAATACATCTTCCACGTTCACTGAAGTTTGTTTCAGTTCCTCTGAATCTTCACCTTTGAATATCATTTCTGGCATGGGTATATATCTCTTACATCTTCCTTAGGGAATATTGAAGCAAAGAATTCATTTAGACTCTCTGCTATGGCTTTGTCATCCCTAAGTGACCCTTTTACCTCTTCATCATCTAATGATCAACTGACTCTCTCACAGGATTTTTACCTCGAATGTAACTGAAAAAGTTTTTATTATGAGTTGTTGCTTCCACAACAAGCTTCTTTTCAAATTTTCTCTTTTCCTTCGTTATCAATACTTTGCATCTGACTCGCCAGTGCTTATGCTGTTTCCTGTTTTCTTCATTCAGGTCCCTTTTCCATTTCTTGAAAGATGTTCTTTTAGATAATATAGCCTCTCCTTTCACCTTTTATAACGAATGGAATACATCTGGTCTGGGCTTTCAAGATGGTATTTTTAAACATCCACACCTGAACTAAACTTTTATCATTTGTAGTTGCTCCTTTCAGTTTTTTCTTAACCATGTTCCTCATTTTACCATAGTCACCTTTTTGAAAGTTACATGTTGTCATAGATTTCTTTTTTGTACTCCCTCTAGTGATTAAGTCAAATTTGATAATGTTGTGATCATTATTGCCAAATGGCTACAACACTATAACCTCTTGCACCAAACCCTGTGTTCCCCTAAGGCAAGGTTTAAAATAAATTCCTCTCTTGTTAGTTCTCCATGAAGCAGTTATTTATTTCATCTAGGAACTTTACTTCACCAGAATATCCTAATGTAAATTTCACCCAGTCAATACTGGGGTAATTGAAATCACCCATTATTACCATGCTGCTGATTTTGTTAGCTTTCCTAATTTATGTTACTGTTTCATTGTCTGTTAGTTCATTCTGGCCAGGTGGATAGTTATACACCCCCACTATTATTTTATTCCCTTTTTCACCTAGAATTTCTAGCCATAAAGATTCAACATTACATTTTGTTTCCTGCAGAACTTTTAACCTGTTTGACTTAATGCTCTCTTTAACATATAGTGCCATCCCTCCACCAATTTGACCCATCCTTTCAATACAATTTTTACCCTATCATAGTGGACATCCTCCTTCTACCTGGCCTCTGAGATGCCAATTATATCTGTCTCTTTATTCAGTGCTATACACTCTAACTTTCCCATCTTATTTTTTAGACTTCGAGCATTTGTATACAGACATTTCACAGTATGTTTTTTGTTTGTATTACCTAACAGCTCATCAGTTTATGGGTAATTTGGAATCTTTCTGCACTTTACTTAGACACCTGGTCCATTTTGACATTTATTGCAAATAGGATGTCCTATTTTTCCTGTTCTCTTAGTCCCCTTCAAAGATACATCATTCTGAACCATGCCCTTCTGAGCAAATGTCGGCTTTCCCCCATCATCTAGTTTAAAAGCCTCCTTTTTAAAGGTAAGTGTCAGCAGTCTGTTTGCACTATGGTTAAGGTGGAGACAATCCTTCAGAAAAGGCCCAATCTTCCCCACAATGAAGCACAATTTGTAACAATCCTAAAATTCTTTTTCCTGCATCATAACCTCATCCACGCATTGAGACTCTGGAACTTTGCCTGTCTCTGGGTTCCTGCACATGGAATGGGGAGCATTTCTAAGAATGCCACCCTGGAGGTCATAGATTTCAGCTTTCTACCTAAAACCGTAAATTTGGCTTCTAGAACACCCCTTCTGTACTTTTCTATGTCATTAGTACCCCCATATATTAAGAGATACAGCTCCTCCCCAGCACTTTCTAAAATCCTATGTGATGCATGAGGTTCACCACTTTTGCATCAGGCAGGCAAGTTACCAAGTGATCCTCATGTCCACTAGCCACTCAGCTATCAACCTTCCTAATAATTGTATCACCAACTATAACGTCCATCCTAACCCTTCCCTCCTGGGCACCTGCCCCTGGAGACCTATCCTTAGTGCAAGAGGCTACTACATCACCGTGAGAGCAGGTCCTAGCTACAGGATTGCTTCTTGCCTCATCAAGCTGATGCTCTCCTTCCAGGTAAAGCAACACAGATTATCTTCAGGGATTCTACTATGTCCCTGAAGGTCTCCTCTATATACCTCTCTATCTCCCTTAGCTTCTCTAGGTCTGCCAGTCTAGCCTCCCCAGATCTGACTTGTTCTCTGAGGGCTTGGAGCTCTTTGCACACTCATATGACCTCTTGCCAGCTGGGAGATAATCATGCATGTGGCAGTCACTGCAAAAGACTGGAAAGTCTCCCTCTTGCTACTGGATTACTTCCTGGATCATAATTTTGTTGATTTGTTATCAATTTAAAATTTCTAAGGGAGCAGGGATGTAAAGCTAACCTAAAGTACTTTTAGTCTATGGATTTATTTTATATCTTTCTGATAATGACCCTCCAAACATTACAATTAATCTACCTATATCTTCCTAGTTACTCAACTTATTGACTCATGCTTTGAATTAAATTTCTTATATATAAAATCTGTAGCAAATTACTCCTACCAAACACAATTAGCATGCAAAATCAAAACATATAAAACTAAATAAAAACAGTTAAGGTCTAGTAAACAGCTAAGGTAAAGCAAGGTAAATGGAAAGAGTATAGTAAGGTAGTTTGAGGTACAGACACCATAGGCTTCTGCTGCAAGAACTGCAGGGCCTCTGGAAGCATGGATCGCTCGATGTGGCCGCTGGAGTCCTCTCCTAGCGGCTACCGCTAACGGTTTGCAGATAAGCCTTCTGATCCTTTTCTACTGTAAGGTATAGAGGGCCTCTGGAAGTTGGAGCTGTGGAGTTCGAAGCCTGGATTGCTTGCTGTGACCTCTGGAGTCCTCTCCCAGGGGTTGCTGGGAACAGTATGCAGATGAGCTTCTAAAAGTCACCTATAAATGAATTCATTCTTTAACTCCTCATGACCTATCTTCTCTTCTCTCTTTCCCTACACTCTTCCTCATGAATGCCTTTCATCAGGCAACTCGCTATTAAATGTGCCCTTCTCCTTCACCACCAACTTCTGAGTCCATACTTTGCACCTTGTTGACCCGGATGCCTGTAATAGGCTTCCTGAATCAGGACATCATGCTCCCTCTCTGGCAATATTCAAATCCAATTTAAAAACGCACCTTCTCAAGCAATCCCAATCTTGTCATATATGTTTGTCTTGACTAAATTGTAAGCACCACAAAGCAGGGACTCTCGCTTAGGTATATCTACAGCACTACATATGTCTAATAGTGCTTTAGAAATAATAAATAGTATGAGTTGTAGGCACACCTAATCAGTCAGGTTTTCACGATATCTGTAATAAATATGCATGAAAGAAATTTGGATACAGTGGAGACCCAGAGTATATGGATCTACCTGATGTATGTTCATTGTGGCAATCCTGAAAAATCAACTGGTTAGGCATGCTTCCAGGAGAGGATTGAGAAACACACTGCTTGATGCACTACTGCATGGGTAGCTAACTCATCCCCCACAGCCAAGAACAGGACTCATTTTCAGTCGTAATGAATATTCATGACATTTGCATATAATTGAGGCAATGAATGCAAATCTATCTAATGCATATTCATTGTAAATATCCTGAAAATCTAGCCTGTTTGTGGCTCTTAAGGACCAGAGCTGGCCACCCTTTACAGTATTGCAAGAAAGCCACAGGCTGAGATTGCTGGAATGGGAGACTCCAGCATGCACAGGGGGCAAAACTGAGAACCTCAGGTTGCAGCTGAGTGTGTAGTGGCAGGGACAGGCGGGCTCCAGGAAATTGGAGGAGTGGCATCAGATAGCAGCTGGACTGAGGCAGGAAGAGAAGTGTATTTCCCCATATGAAAAAAATCCACACACACACACACACACAAATCTTTCTTGTAATTAAGGACAAAGGTAACACACATGTGGCCAATTCTTTAAACACCCATTATTTCATTGCCCTTTACTTGATATAAAGCCTCAGAGTCAGTTACAGTAGCCTCAACCAATACATTCATAAAATAAAATAATTCCCTGCTCCCTATACATCCACATCCCAATAATACATAAAATAAGCCAGCACCCCCTATTCTTGCATAATCCCCATACATAACACATATACTCAGCACACTGTACTGCTCCAACAATTACTTACCCCAAGTTAATATAACAGTTTTCTGGAGATCAGGGACTTCCTGGCTAGTCTGATTGTCAGAACACCTTTAATGAATATGCATGAAATATTTGCATGCAGTTCCAATGTATGCAAATATATCTCATGCATTAAGGATAGTCTGAAAACCAGACTGGCCAAGTGGTCTCTACAGACCAGTTGAGAACCACTGTCCTAGAGGATACCCTCATAACCTCACCCTTCTATCCTCAATCCATCCTAAACCCCCCATCCCACAAACTAGTAACAAATCCACACATCTACCTATAGATCAGCCCTATATACCCCTTCCCTCCATCTTAATAGTTGGAAACTATACACTAAAAAGCAGACCTATATTCCAACTATGTCCATAGCCTAGGCATGCATGATACGAACTGGTTATCCAAAGATTTGCTTGAACTGCCAAACCTGGACTATTTTTTGGAACTTAGGTAATTAAGGTCTACATCAGTCACCAAAGCAGTTGAGCATTAGGGAAAAGCAAGGAAGGCATAGCATTTCATGGTTACCAATTTTTCTGCAGGAGAAGATGGGACTGCAAATACACAGGCCGAGCGCACTATTTAGCATGCGATTGGCTGTGCGTTTTCGACACAAATCTATTATCCTTTCTACTGTAAGGGGTTTAGCGAGTCAAAAACGCACAGCCAACCCCCCCCCCTAAAAAAAAAACCAAAAACTAATAGTGCTCATCACATGCAAATGCATGTTGATGAGGCTATTATTTAGTTGTCTGGGATACTGCTTTTCTGTACACCCTCCGACTTAATACCCTAGCAATATTATGTCGAAGAACCCAAAAATTAAAAAAAAAAAAGTTTTTTTTTAAATCTGCCCACCGGTCAGCAGGTTAGAAAAACTGATGCTCAATTTTACCTGCGTCCGTTTTCCTAACCTGTGGCTGACAGCGGGTTCAGAAACCAATGCCAGTAAAATTGAGCATTGGTTGCTGGAACCTGCTGACAGCCACCTCTACGCTAATAAGGAGGTGCTAGGAACGCGCTAGCACCTCCTTATTAGCATGACCCCTCATTTAAATAAAGAATTGCGTGTCCAGGAAAGGTAGCTGGGCACATGTTGGGAGAGCAGACACTCAACACGTAGTACCTGCTCTCCCGCGATTCTTACTGTATCGGCCTGAAAGCCTACTAAGAGTTTGCTAAGTAATGTGGAATAGACAGAAAAAGCCACTTCATGACAGGGCAAAGTATTTTAAATTAAATCGTCTCTTTTGAGGAGAGCTAATCCAGGCTACCCAAATTTAGAGCAATACGTTCTGCACCTTTCTTTCCCATGTAAACTTGCAATTGACTTTCAAGTTTCAAGATGCTTGTTATGTTTTCAGTGATGTAAACCAGTTTTCTTCCTTTTTGAGACATAAAATATCACATGTATTGCTTTCTGTGTCATCTGGATAACTGTGATTTGACTAACACTACTTTAAGTGCTTTTGGATTATAGCAATTGCAAAACATTCCTTTCCTTCTATATAATTAGTTTGTCTATTCTTTTAGCATTTTTACATATTGAGATTTAGCTCCCCCAAGCTAAGACTCTGAATACGTGTATTTTTAAAATTTTTCATGTTATTACTGTAGTGAAAATTGATTTTTGCTGCAATTTCACTTTTTATTCAAGAGGTTTTCTTGAGTTTTCTAATACTGAAACTTCTTTAAAAATAAAATAATGTAATGCACTTAACCCTAGGCTAGAGGGCAAACAAAATAAAACTTAAAAATATTGAAACTGCTAAAAAGAAACTACTAAATTCATATGTATAATGCATCGTATCCTAATATCAATGGTTAACACAATATAACTCCAAATGGCAACCCACGTTAATTTACAAACAAACGGTTAAATCATTTAACTAGGGATGCCCCCCCCCCCCCAAAAAAAAGTAACAAATTAGGAAAAAGAAAACTGAAAAAAATAAGAATCAATCAGATCCCCCAACAAGCTGGTGTTGCAATCATCTTGTTTTAAGTCAGGAAAACTGTTACTGCTGTTTCTAAGTAGTCTTGCCAGTGACTCTAGCACTGAACCATTACACAATCATTTTTCAAACCAGTCTTGCTCCATTACAAAACCAAAAGCATCTTGAAATCAGCAGCAAGTAAAATAATGTGGCCCAGTAGCTAGAGCAGGGGTAGGCAACTCTGGTCCTCGAGTGCCACAAATAAGTCAGGTTCTTGGAATGTCTGCGATGAATATGCATGAGAAATATATATTTATCATACAATGAAGGCAGTGCATGTAAGTCTCATATATAATTATTGTAAATATCCTGAAAACCATACTTGTTTGTGGCACTCAAGGACCAGCGATGTCTACTCCTGAACTGGAGCAATAAGCTGCAAACTAGGAAAATCATGGTTTGAATCCTGCTTCTTCCAGTGATATTCTTTGTGACCTTGGGCAAGTCACTTTTTCTCCCTTTGCTTCAGATATCCACTTCGACTGAAAGCTCCTTTAACCCCAAACCCCCCCCCCCCCCCCCCATTTCGCCAGGGGACACCTTCCCAGCCTTTCGGAGCATTGTAGTTACTGTCTCAAGGTGGGGGAGAAAATCTCTGGGGCTGAGGGCTGGGGGCAGGTCTTCCTGCAGGGCCAGTACTAGGCCGAGAACCCTCCAGGTAAATAAGACACTTCCAGTCTCTAAGTGTGCTCCAAAGAAAATATAGTTTGATTCAGTTTCTTCATGGGAAAACATACTAACAGTCAGATGAAGGAAGGCAGATATGCAACTCAAAAAGAAAAACACAGTCCAGGGAATCTTTCTCCTCTTTACACAACTTCCACTTTTAAAATTGGCCTCTTAGTAGCACACACAAAGTTCCCTGTAGCTTGTTTACTTTTCCTCCTCTTAGCCCTTTGTGGCAACCTCAGCTCCTCTCTCCCTTCATTCCTCCGTTATGGATAGATTGTTTACTCACTCGAATGCCCTGTTCTAGCTCAAGGAGAAACCCTTCAGATGTAACTTCACAGTCCTCCGAGCCAGAGCGCAAGTCCCCACTGACCCAGTTTGGCTTCCTGGTTAGACACAAGTTCAGTCTTGTAAGTCCTGGGCATTATTGCACCCTTGCTTCTCTTCCTTAGGCTTCTAGGGATTTTAGGGGAAAATCCTTGCCTCTCTCCTTCTTCCTTAGGCGTCTAGGGATTTTAGGGAAAAATCCTTGCCTCTCTTCTTGCTGCTCCCTTCTGTAAAGCCTGGGAGAGGATCACAGCTCCAACTGCTTCCTTTCATTGCAAACTGAAGCAGCACCTGACTCAAGAGAGTCAGGGCTTTTTATTATCTATGATAACTATTAAGCCCCTATGGGGATGCCCCCCCCCCCCCCCCCACACACACACACACACACACACTAAAATCTAAAATGACCCAGGCCTCTGGAAGGTTCCTTTGCTTCACAAAGATTGACCTCTTGGCTCCGTACACATCCTGTGCACTTCCAGCAGATGTTTACTTAAAAAGACTAAAAGATTTATAGCACAAGGGCCTCCTTGCAAATAGAAACCTTTCCTTTACATGCACTCCAACAAATAGTCTGCCTCCATACTCCTTTCTGTGGTATAGGAGTAACTTTTGTACCTGAATAAATGTTATAAATAAAAAAAGCTAAAATTAGTTATAACTCACTGAATAAGAGAACATGTTCTCTTAATAAAGTTCAATGCATATAAAGATTTTCTTCTTCTTTTTTTTTTTTTTAAATCATACTTGACCAAGTTAATTGTTAAAAAAGGTTACCATGAAGTTGAATAACTGTCAAAAGCAATAACTTTGTGTATGTATATTTAGGGATGTGCATTCATTAGATCATTCATTTCAGCAGTATGCACATACCTCTCAGACTTACAGTACACATGTAAAAAAGTATATGCATAACCTGTTATGGAAAATACATGTGTACTATATGTTTTACAAATGTACTATAAGTTGGCAAGGTATGCGCATCCCACCGATATGAATGACCTAGCAAATGCACACACACTAGGTGTGTGCATTTGCTAGGTCATTCATGTGTGTATATATATATATATATATATATATATATATATGTTCTGCATTACAAGATTTCTCAGTCCATACAGAAGCTCATTTATAAAGCTGGATCATGTGATCCATCACATGCTGATGAGTCAAAAAATGGAATGAGTATCGGAAAAATCTTTACCATCTCTTCCATATCAGCAGAGACTACATGTAAGATCCTCAGTTCTATAACATGATAATCTAACATTCAGTTGTACAACTTTATTAATGTTCAGTGCAATCAAACAAACAGGTAATCAGGCGCAACTGATGAAAAGTTCTTACATAATCAGTGAAATCAATAACCAGCATTACATAAGCAGTTTTCTAAGCCTTTACCCAGCCAGTTTCATAGACTTTGGGATCAACCATAGACATCAAATTACTTTGCACACATTGAATCAGACTGGTTTATGCATCACTGCCAGTCATAAAATGATATCAACCACAACACATTAACCAATCAGACTGCAATCCATAGGAGGAAACTTGTGGCTGTGTTTCAAACATGGTAAAGTCCAGGGATTCTGAGAGGCTGCAAGGGAGAAGCTTAAAGAATTAAACAAAACAAAAAAAAGTGAATTTTTTTTTTGAGGACTACTCTTTTTAATGTGCATTTCTGAAATGGAGCAAAGACTGAACAGCTTTCATAAACAGAAGTAAATGCCCACATATCACTCTGTAATTGTGTCTTAATAAAGAGAGATTGTTACTACATAGGATCTGGTCTAGCTAACATCTACTATATTATATCCATGTAGGAGCAGAACTTGGAGTTGATTGAAACTTTAATTATTTTTTAAATGTCAAAGCTGTGTCTTAGATATGGGAACAAATGTGGGAAGAAGCACATGTCACTTTAACAAATCTTGCTATAGATAGCAGCAAACAGGTGAGGGGTGAGGAATTATCCTTCTTTCTACCACGAGAAGAGAGAAATGTACAAGACTGCTGAGGGAAGACAGCTGGCATATTTTTCCACGCCCTAAAAGGATGGTTTCCATCCCACTCAGTAGTAGTGCAAATTTATAGAACAGTGGGGCACAGGGATGGCCACCATTAGGCCTTCAGCACTAGGCAGGTTGAGTTTCCAAAATATCTGTGTGATACACCTGCAAATACATAACCACAATACAAATAATTTGCCTGTGTTGGTTATTCTGAAAGCAAGTCTCTTTTGTGGCTATAAACTTGGATTTTGCAAATATTTCCATGCAGCAGGAATGGTCAATGATTGTATTATATAAAAAGTACTTAAATCTCATGGCAGTGGTCCTCACCCTGGTTTTGAGGATATCCACGATGAATATGCATGAGAGAAATTTACATACAACAGAGCTAGTATATGTAAATATATCTCATGCATATTTATCGTGGATATCCTCAAAATCAGATGGTCAAGGGTTTTCTAGGGCCTAGGAAAAGGACCACTGCCTTAGAGTGTATCTACTTTTTATACAGTACAACGGTCTTCAAATATTTCCATGTACCAGGAATGGTCAATTCCTTGTTTATAGCTACAAAGGAATCTGGTTTTCAAAGTAAACAGGCACATTTGTATTGTAGTCATGTCTAATGCAGATGTAATCACATCCGTGGTACACAACTCCAGTCCTTGAGTCTAGTCGGGATGTCAGGTTATCCACACTGAGTATGAGTGACATGCAGTGTGGGTATCCTGGAAACCCGACTGGCCCCCAGCACTCACAGACTGGAATTGCCTACTCCTGTATCACACAGATATTCATTCATGTTATGGTCAGAAGCAGCATGCAATTCTGACTGAACTAAAACCAACCAGTCAAAAAGAAAAAAAAAGTGTGTGTTAGTGACTTCATATAGAAGAGCTGAGAATTAAGCAAGCAGATGTTTTTTGTTCATATTTACAGAAATAAACCTTTGATCAGTACAGATATGTTTTCTAGTAATATTTGCATTCCTGAGACTCAAATCTAGCTTTCATGCATCTTTATGGAAACTCTGTTTAATCTAGGTGCTTGGATGATCCAGGTTACAGTGGTATTAGCCAAGTCAGCAGCCTTAGTTACATTTTTCTCTTTAGTTAACTAAACAGCAACCCCATTTAATAGCCTTCTACTGCAAAATAACTTCGGGGAAAGATTCAGCATTTTTGGTTATCCAGGATCACTCAGCAAAAAAAGGGGCTTTACAGAATGAAACGTTTGTTCAAGCTGCATGTTAAAATAAATAAATAAATAAAGAATCTAGTTGACATTAAACTATTGGGTTGGAAAAGCAAAAAAACAGTTTAACAAAAAAGTCTTTTCTTCTCACCATATATGAGCTAAGCTAATCAAATCTATACAGCCAATTAAGTGATACTCTCTCTAGAATAGGAATGCATTTTGTTTTTTTTACTAGATGAGAGGCCCAAGTGCAGAGCTACACACACTGTAATAAAAAGCATGCACCACCACACCTTATAATGCATTGCTTGTGTGTTCAGTATTACACAACATTATCACACCCCCATCCCTCCACCAGGCAGCCTGACACAATATTGGTGAACATTCCCTTTACAAAGCAAGGAATCCATGTCAGATTATGACCACTCCCAGCCAGAATTCATCAGCACAGCATGTGAGAAACATGTTTATGTGGTCACAACCTTCCTTCCTCTTTCTCTGTTTATATGTACACATTGTGGCAATACAAAGCTAGCTGTACACAATGTAACCATTGACAAGATAGGAAACAGATACTGTCTATCTGCTACTGTGAAAGCAGCCCTAACCACACTGCATCTAGAGACTGCGTTTAGTGATTACAGGCAGTACATGGAAAGAGACACCCCAACTTTGGGATCTCTCATCACCATGGAGAGTCCGCTCTTGTGCATTCTTGTCACAGACATTAACGGTTAAGTCCCCATCTGGCCTCTGGGGACCAGCCCCAGGACAGTGCCACAGACACAAGATTTGTACCTGCTCTTCCAAGTTCACATCTCAAACAAAAGATATTGCAAAAGCAGTCTCTTCTGTGGGGTGTAGATCCAAAGTAACTCCTCTAGGGATAATTGCATTTGGATCAAGCAGTGATTATAACTGCAACAGCAGCTAGTGCCTTCCTGCATGCCCTGGCTGGATCAACAAACAGGAAAGATCTGAAAGCAGGATTCAGGTCCCCCACAGGGGAATGGAGGATGCCAACAATAGGCTACTTGAGTCAAGAATATTCTATTTTTATTTTTCACCTCATTTAGTGCTACTCCCATACAGAAAAAAATAAAGTTAACTGTGAAGGGAGAGAAAAAGGAAGGTAGGGAAATAGCAAAATTGTGTTAAAAAAAAACCAATCCAAAAAACCTCAGGCTAGGTAATTCCTGTCATTCAATTACAGGCACACACCAACTTTCATAAATTAGACACACACATTAAGGAAATAAATATCTAGACAGGAGAAAAGAGAACAGAGCGTAAGACAAAAAGATGGGGGGGGGGGGGGTGGGGGAAGTCAATAAATGAACATTGCAATATTTTCAGGAGAATCTATCATTGCTACATAAAAAATAAACAAATGACTCCAGTTGTTGCATAGATACATATAGACGGCATTGCATTATCTTACAATGTAAACACTTTAAAAAGTGTGATTTATGAAACAAAACAAATACATGATGCATCATAAGTCACTTTATAAATTACGAGCATTATTTTTCAATAATCAAGTGACAAAAGAAAATAGCTCCTGTTCCACTGCACTATATACTTGCACCTTTTAAGAACATTTCAAGTGTCTCTGAGAATAATATACTACAGAGTATTTAAAACCAACAGAGGCTACTTGAAATATGCCTAGGTCGTTAAAACTATGCTCTGTAGTGCGAGCTAGTGGTATGCGGTTTAGAAAATGTGTTCTTCTCATATTCATCCGTCCACTGCAGCACGAACGAGCTACCATGGAGCAGACACTGTCCCGCCAGTTGCGCAAGGTGGGCAAGGATCCGCAGCAACTTCCTGGGGGTGAAGGAAGGGAGAAAAAATTAGCAATTCATTTCAACTTTCAGGAGGGCAAACAGGACGTGCTGGGGTTTTGGCAAATTAGCAACTCCAGTAAAGAAAAAGAAGCGAGATATACTAGAGATTTGACAAAACAGCAAATATTTTGGCACAGTATCATGAAATAAATGAAAAAAGGATATTTGATTTATGTTTGGGAGGATGAAGAGAGCTGAGGAGACAGTTCATATATTAAAGAAAATGACTAACTTTTCTTGGCTTGGTATGCATAAGAAACTACTATCAAGTCTTTTATATTCAAATTATATTTAATAAACAGTTTAAACATAAAAAAGGATATTCAAGCTGAGCAAGACAAGTTGCCAACAGAGAGACTCCCCCATTAATTCCCTCCATTTCCTTTCAGAAAAAGGAAGTTAGAAAAAAAAAAAAGTATCATAGCACATGTCAGAAATGATTTAAGATAGCTATAATTAAATAAAAAAAACCAACCAGTAAAACTCTCAATATCCCATTAATGCCCAAGATGAACCCTTCAAAATCAACCCTAAATACCTTCAAATCCACATTTAACATAGGCAGGGAGTTCAGATTAAATTATACCACTCTCTAAAAGACGAGCAACAAGCAGACCAAGTACAATTTAAGAGGCTGTCAAAGTTGTAGAATATATTGGCAATAGAATAAGGATATACCTCCAAACTTCCCCCTACTCCATTGGGACCCAAAATACTAAAACATTTACAGGCCGATGCAATAAATTGTACCCAGCCTAGCGTACAGATTTACGCAATGTTGGATGTGCATTTTGGACACCCCAGACTAGCACCCTTGCGCATTCAAAATGTGCACCCAAACAACTCTATAGCCAATAGCACTCATCACATGTAAATTTCATGTAGATGAGGATATCAGCTATTACCCCCTGATGCAGTAAATCGCTGGGCACCCAACACACCCTTTTTAACACGGCAAATTTAACTCTAGCTCAGGAGCTGGAGTTAAGTCATTTTGCCAGGCAAGGGCTCATGAAAAATGCAAAAATACTGTTCTGTGTGGCTCCTCCTAAGTATTGTTGCGATACTTAGATCTGATTGCAGTGTTCAAGATTAAAGGAATAATGTAACGACCTGATCTAAAAAAAACCCCCAAAAAACATTTTTGGACGCACAATATACACCAGCAATATACACGTTCCAGGCATGTATACTGGATGAAATCAACTGAAGTGGGATAAAACGGATGCTCGTATTGAGTGCCCATTGCAATTCTGGGCTCACAGCCACGTATCTTAAGCACCCGCGGAATTTGAGTGCTAGGGACACATTCATCTCTAGTGATTTTTTTTTTTTTTTAAATTGTCATTTCTTTATTGCTATTTTCAACATACAACAATCAAGAAATTCTTGATCAAAGAACACGTCACAAATAAAAATACAAGAAAAACATATAACATACAACCTGTATACATTGACATTACTTAGTCCACTAAAGAGGAGAGCGAATCTTTATAACTAGAAAAGAAAAAAAAACAGGAAAAGAGGCAATACTTAATGGACTTGCCCAGAAATGATAGGTTCAGGTATTTCTCTGTTTTACAGAAAATTTTATAATTGCACAGGTTCATAGAAAATATACTTGACTCCTTATAATCTAATGCAATTTAATAGAAACTGAGCTTTAATGGTGACTACTCTAGATTTTAATGCAAGAAATAGGTTTCTTTTAGACTGCGTTCTCTAGTTACATCAGGAAATATAGCTATTCTTTTCCCCATAAGCAAAGCTTCACTCTCAGAAAAAAAACAGACCTAAGGTTAAAGCTTGTCTGATTCTTGAAAGAAGGTAACCACAAGAGTTGCCACTTCAAGTAACTCATTTTGAGATTGTTCCAAAAAAAGCAGTTAGGGTCAAGATTCCAGACAACAACGGGGTTAATGTCTAAACCACCTTCATTCGTAGAGACCTGTCTTTGATCAGGCAAACAAAAAACCTCCTCATTTTTAGGCAATGATTCTTGAGAAAGCTTTAAGAAATCCAGAACATTTTTTTTTTAGCATTTTGTTAGGCGATATAAGAGGGCATTTAGGAAAATTTATAAAACCAAGATTCAACCTCTAAGAATAATTAGATACATTTTCTATTTTAGAATGCAGAATCGTATTATCCTTCACTAAAGCAGCAGTCAAATTTTGCAAAGCAATACATTTTTCTTCTAAAGTCCAAACTTTATCAGCTAACCCTTTAATCGCATCAGAACGATTATTGACCTCTGATGATATAGTTTCCCAATTAGTCAGCACAGAATCCATTCTGGCAGAAAGGGAATGCTCCATTTTCGAAATGGAGGACCAGATCACTTGAAATGTAACCACTTCGGGCTTAAATTGAATCATCAAAACTTTTACTTGAGGAGTTTAGTGTAGCTGAAGCTCCAGCCATTGGGAACTGCCTACGAGGAGGAGAGACAGAGGAGAAGAGGTTCCTATCCCTGCTTCTCCTCCTATCCCAGAGCAGGAAGAGTTATTTAGCCTGAGGTGGGGGAAAGTCCTCTTGGTCTTAGGGAGACAACTGACTCCACATTAGCAGGGTCCAAAATGCCTTGCTCCAAATTGCCAGGTTGAGGCCTCAAAACAGAAAAGGAGTCCATGGTCAGTTGGGCTAATGAAGGGGGGGGGGGGGGAAAGCAGGGGCAGTTGAGATAGTCCTGACAAGCCCCTTACGCTTTTTACCTATACTGGTTACAGGAACTCAAAAAAAAAAAAAAAGAATGAGCAGTGTTTTGGTTCCTAGGGGCACGCTGCTGCACTGGATGCTAAATAGGGAAACCTCCGGAAATGACACCACTCTTGCCACACCAGGAATTCCCAACAAGCACCGATGTTCTTGGCCTCTTGGTTCCCGCCATGAACAGGTAAGACTGAAACGCTGCAGATGGCAAGTCTGTGTCCCCTCTCACTCCCCAGTACATTCTCTCTCATGCAGCATTTACATAGTGCATCGGGTGCCAGGAGACGCGACTGTGCACACGTTCGGAGAGCAGGTGCTCAATACAAGCACCCATTTTATCGCACGTGTTACCGCGTCGGCCCCTCCCAGAGAAAAAAAACAACCCATCAACAACCAAAACAGCCCAAAAATTGGCAAAGGATTAGAAAGGTGCTAAAAATGAGTTCAAACTTGGTCCAGTAATAGTTGGCTCCTATGGAGATATAAAAAGAGTTCCTTGTACAAAGAATTTAGCTGTACCATTCAGGAGACTAATTGCTGAGGTGGGAGACCTTAAAGACAGTCCTACAGGGGCATATTATCGTTTTTGTCTTAACAAGCAAAGATTATTGAGGCAGAAGGAGCTTATACTTTGCTTAAAAAAACTGGAGGCAAAACAAACAGGGAGGGTTTTCTCTGAAGATACACAAAAAACTGATGCTATTAAGGGATGAATTGCATGCTCCACAGAGCACCCAGATAAAAATATGTATGCAGTACTCTAGATACAAACTTTATGAGGACATCAATAAGCCAGGAATTCTTATAGCTAGGTTACTTAAATCATAAGGAAGGGAAGTGTAGGATGCGGACAGTAGAACATTCACACACATCACCTTAATCAATATGTGTGTATTTTATTTTTATTTTTCACTCACCGCTAAAGGATAAGATACAATTATAAATCTATTCTTGTATTCAAAACTGATACAGATAGAAATGGACATGATTTATCACATTTAGCAAATAATATTTATTATAAAACTATGTTACCGAACCATTATGGCACCTGTTTAATTGATATAAATTGATACATTTAGCAACATTAATTTATGTGCCTTACTGTAAACCATTGTGACGGTATCTATCTTAATGACCGTATAGAAAAGATTTTAAATAAATTAAATAAGGAGGCAGGAGGACCTCAGTCATTTTTGCAATTAGGGTCAGTACTGGTGCTGTTCTATCCCATCCACTGCAAATGTTAGATATTTTTAGGACTCATTTTTAATCCTTATATGCAGATCCAGGAGGGGCATATAGTGAGGAAGTGGAGTGCTTTTTAAATACTGTACAGCTTTCATGTTTGTTTCCTGATATGCAACAGTTCTTGGCTGCACCAACTACTGAGTTGGAGATTATGCAAGCCTTTAAAATCTTTGACTGTGAAAGAGTCCTGGACTGGATGGGTTCCTTCTGGATTCTTATAAGCAATTTTAGATGGATTTTTCTTTTTTAAGAGATTTAATTATTTGGGTACGTTGGTCCCTGCCTCTAGTCATTTACTTGACACCTTGTTCATAATGATTTATAAAAAGGGGGGAAGGACCCTTTGCAGTGTAGTGCACATTGGCCTATATCCCTTATCAATGCTGATATTAAAACATTTTTTTTTAATACTTCAGCTTTGCTTGGAGCAGGTTATTAAAGGCTGCTCAATCAATCAATAACACTAGACATCTCTAACATTTAACAAGGAAGTATGGGATTCCTGGTCTTGTCTTCTCTTTGAATGCATGGTCCTTTATGTTTGCGGGACTGTGCCAGATGGGTTTTCTAGATATATTTTTGGCTGGAATCAAGGCATTTTATTTGCAACCTTCAGGGTAGATTTGGGTCAATGGTTGGGTGTCTGATGCTTTTGCAATAGCCAGGGGGATAGCAAAAGTTGCTTACCTGATGTAACAGGTGTTCTCACAGGACAGCAGGATGTTAGTCCTCACAAATGGGTGACATCGAGGATGGAGCCCACCACGGAAAACTTCTGTCAAAGTTTAAACAGAACTTTGACTGGCCCCTACTGGGCATGCCCAGCAAGGCACTGACCCTGCAGCCAGCAGGGGTCTCCCTTCAGTCTGATTTTCAAAGCTACAGGCAGTGCCTAAAAAGGAAAAACAAAACAAACCCAACACCGCGGGGTGGCGGGCGGGTTTCGTGAGGACTAACATCCTGCTGTCCTGTGAGAACACCTGTTACATCAGGTAAGCAACATTTGCTTTCTCACAGGACAAGCAGGATGGTTGTCCTCACAAATGGGTGAGTACCGAGCTGAGGATGTCCTGACTCGCACCAAATGCACCCAATGACGTGCAACAGGCACTACAACTGGGGTGGAATTTGGTAAAGGGCATCCGCACCCTACCGGGAAGGTGGAAGGGTGTTGGTACATCACGTTGGAAAAAGGTTACGCAAGACAGATTGGCCGAAGATGGAGTCCTGTCTTCCAGCTTTGTCCAAACAATAGTGGGCTGCAAAGGTATGGAGAGAACTCCAGGTTGCAGCCCTGCAGATGTCAGGAAGCGGCACCGATCGAAGGTGTGCCACTGACGTCGCCATGGCCCTCACAGAGTGTGCTTTCACACGGTCTTGAAAGGGAATGCCAGCTTGCTGATAGCAAAAAGAAATGCAGTCCGCCAACCAGGAGGAAAGAGCCTGCTTACCCACAGGATGTCCTAACTTGTTAGGATGAAAAGAGACAAATAATTGAGTGCTCTTCCTGTGAGCAACTGTACGGTCTAGATAAAAAGCTAGAGCTCGTTTGCAGTCTAGGGTATGCAGAGTCTGTTCCCCGGAGTTGGAGTGGGGCCTGGGAAAAAAGATAGGTAGTATGATGGATTGATTAATATGAAACTCAGAAACTACCTTAGGTAAAAATTTAGGGTGAGTGCGGAGTACCGCCCGGTCCTGCAGGAGCTTAGTGTAAGGCGGATAGGTAACTAGGGCCTGCAATTCACTAACCCTGCGAGCTGAAGTGATAGCCAAAAGGAATAACACTTTCCATGTGAGATACTTTAACTCACAGGAGTGCAGAGGTTCGAAAGGAGGTTTCATTAGACGACCAAGAACCAGGTTAAGGTCCCAAGATGGGGCCGGAGGACGTAAGGGTGGCTTCAGATGGAGCAAGCCTTTAAGAAAACGTGTTACTAGGGGTTGTACTGAAATAGGGACACCCTGTACACCTTTATGGAAGGCGGCTACCGCACTGACATGCATTCTGATAGAAGAGGTTTTAAGACCTGATTCAGAGGGATGCCATAAATAGTCCAAGAATTTGGAGATTGGACAGGAAAGGGGATCAAGGGACTGAGAAGTGCACCATGATGTGTACCTTTTCCATTTGTATGAGTAAGACTTTCTTGTGGAAGGCTTTCGTGAAGCTATCAGGACCCGAGAAACGGAATCTGAAAGGTTGAAAGGCTGAAGGACTAACCTTTCAACATCCATGCCGTCAGGGACAAGGCTTGGAGGTTGGGATGGAGGAGGCATCCGTCGTTTTGAGTGAGCAGATGCGGGTCCTTTCCCAGAGGAATGTGCCTGCGGATGGAGAGATCCTGGAGTATTGGAAACCATACTTGGCGTGGCCAGTAAGGTGCTATCAGGATCATGGTTCCTCCGTCCTGGCGTAGCTTCACGAGAGTCTTTGACACAAGAGGAAGTGGAGGGAATGCATAGAGCAGACCGGTTGTCCACTTGAGGGAGAATGCATCCCTCGGCCGAGAGTGCTGGCTCCGAATGAGAGAGCAGTAATCGTCCACTTTGTGGTTCTGAGGGGACGCAAAGAGGTCTATGCGGGGAGAACCCCACTTGTGAAACAGAGAGGTCGCTACCAGAGGATCGAGTGACCACTCGTGCGGTTGGAAGACACGGCTCAGCTGGTCTGCCAATACATTGTCTACTCCCGGCAGGTAAGTGGCCCTGAGGTACATGGAGTGGGAGAGGGCTTCCGCCCAGATCTGCGCAGCTTCCTGACACAGAAGGAAGGAGCCTGTGCCTCCCTGCTTGTTTATGTACCACATGGCCACTTGGTTGTCCGTCTGGATTAAGATTATCTGATGAAAGAGATGATCTTTGAAAGTGCGGAGCGCATAGCGGATTGCTCGAAGTTCCAGGAAATTGATCTGGTGTTCGGCTTCCTCTTTGGACCATAACCCTTGGGTTTGAAAGTCGTCCACATGGGCTCCCCAACCGATGTGAGAAGCGTCGGTGGTTAGGATTACTTGCGGATCCGGTGGAAGAAAGGGTAAGCCCTGAAGGAGGTTGACCTGAGTCGTCCACCAGGTTAAGGATAGGCGCAGCGCTTGTGTGACTGTGACTATGGAGGACAGAGGCTGAAAAGCTTGAATCCATTGGTGTCGTAGAGTCCATTGTGTTACTCTCATGGCTAGTCGGGTCATGGGAGTGACTTGAACCGAGGATGCCATGTGCCCTAGGAGAATGAGGAACTGGCGAGCCGTGGCAGTGTTCTGAGACTGGAGCTGGCGAGCCAGGGACATTAGGGTGTGGACCCTCTGAAGAGGAAGGTAAGCCTTTGCCTGTAAGGTGTCCAAGTCTGCCCCAATGAAGGATAAGGTTTGAGACGGGACTAAGCAAGATTTCTCGTAATTGACGAGAAACCCTAAGGAAAGGAGTGTTTGAATTGTCAATTTTAGGGAGGATTGAGCTATCTGTTGGGTGGAGGCCCTGTTTAGCCAATCGTCCAGGTATGGGTAGACGTGGACACCTTCCTTCCTGAGGAATGCTGCTACCACTACGAGACATTTGGTAAAGACTCGTGGGGCAGAAGCTAGACCGAAAGGGAGGACACGGTATTGATAATGGTCGTGGCCAACTAGAAACCGCAGATATTTGCGATGGGATTGTGTGATCGCAATGTGGGTATAAGCGTCCTTGAGGTCGAGAGAGCACAGCCAATCCCCTCTTTGTAGCAGAGGGAGCAGCGCGCCTAGGGTTACCATTTTGAACTTCTCTTTTTGAAGGTATTTGTTGAGGGCTCGAAGGTCCAAAATGGGACGTAGTCCCCCCGATTTCTTTGGTATTAGGAAGTATCTGGAATAGAATCCCTTGCCTCGTTGAGAGGGAGGAACAGGTTCTATAGCATTTGATTGCAGAAGAAGGGATACTTCCTGTTGTAATTGAGCCAAATGGGTGGATAGACTCCACGCTTGAAGAGGCGGGGAGTCTGCCGGAAGAGTTATGAAGTTGAGGTGGTAACCCTGTGCGATAATTGTTAGCACCCACTGATCTGAGGTGATCTGCAACCAAGGTTGTAGAAAATGGTACAGTCGACCTCCTACAGGGATGTCCGGAAGAGGGGTTTGGCATGTGTTCCCTACAGGGGAGTCAAAGGCCAGCCGCAGGCCCAGGAGGAGGGGCTACAGTAGGCCTTTGTTTCCTAGGCTGACGCGGCTGAGGCCTAGTAGAGGATCGAGCTGGACGAGGCCTGGCCGATGGAGGGTAATAACGGCGTGGTCGAAAGAATGACTTCTTAGAGTCTTTCTTTTGCGGTTGCTTGGAGGTCAGCTCAGGTGGGACAGATGAGAGTTGTTTCAACGTCTCATGGTGGTCTTTCAACTCCGCCACAATCTGCTGAATTTGCTCTCCAAACAAATTATCGCCTAAGCAGGGTAAATCAGCAAGACGATCCTGAACCTCTGGGCGAAGGTTGGATGATTTTAACCAAGCCCAACGTCTGGCTGAGATGGCTGTGGCTGAAACTTTTGTGGAAGCATCGAATATGTCGTAGGCAGTCCTAATCTCGTGCTTCCCTGCCTCAAATCCCTTGTGAAGAAGGGCTTGAAGCTGCGGTTGGTATTGGTCTGGTAACGTGTCAGCATAGTCTTGCATCTGCTTAAGGATGGCTCTGTTGTACTGAGTCATATAAAGTTGATATGAAGCTATGCGTGAAATCAACATAGCTCCATGATAGACTTTCCGTCCAACACTATCTAGGAACTTGTTGTCCCTGGTAGGTGGGGTAGAAGAGTGTGGCTTAAGACGCTTGGCCTTCTTCTGCGCGGACTCAACCACAACAGAGCGATGATCCAGTTGAGGTTTTTGGAAACCTGGTGCTGACTGAACAAGGTAGGTGGAGTCAGCTTTTTTGTTAACTGGGGACACTGATGAAGGAGATTCCCAGTTTTTCTTGAGCAGATCCAAAAACACCTGGTGTATAGGGATGGAAGCGATGATTTTTGGAGCATCCAGAAATTGAAGGAGTTCCATCATCTGGTGTCTGTCATCAGTTTCAGATTGTAGTTGAAAAGGTACAACTTCTGACATCTCTTTCACAAAGTTAATGAAAGATAGATCCTCAGGAGGAGATCTTTTTCTACTCTCTGTAGGAGATGGAGGCAAAGGCAAATCCGTGTCAGAAGATGTATCATCATCATCACCCCAGGTATCGTAGGGATCAAGTGGGGTTTGTAACCCTGATGGACCTGGCTGAGGCTCTAAAGGCATCGATGGAAACCGAGGTGGAATCGGTGCCATAGGTGGAACCAGAAATGGCATCGATGGCTTCGGTGCTGTCGATGGAATCGGTGCCTGGCGTGGAATGGATGGAACCGAAGGATATATCGGTGGAGATATACCAGAAGGCACCGATGGAACCACCCCGGAAGGGGGAATCCGGAACGGTGTTTCTCCTGCCGATGAAAATCCAGTCGGAGACGGTGGTGTTGTCGATGGCACTGGAATCACCGATGGAAGGGCCGTCATGAGCGCCTCCATGCGGCTCAGTAGCGGTGCTAGCGCTTGTATCAACGGCTCGGTGGTCGGTTCCCTCCTCGGTGGCGAAGCCGGTGCCGGTGTCGGTGCCGGGGGCGGCACTGGAACCGGTGCCGGAGACGGTGCCGATGGAGGTTGCAATTTCTTCATCGCTTTCTCGATGGCCTCCTGGACCAGCCGGTCCAGTTCTGCCCGGAGACCAGGGGTAACCATACCCGGCTCGACGGGAGAGGGAGGCTGAGGCAGGGCCGGAGGGACCACCGTAGCCGGTGGGATCACGGCCCCCGCACCCCGGGAGGGTGAGGGTTTCCTCGATGCCTGCGAACAAGACGTGGAGGGTGTCCGGTCTGTTCGCGGCTTCTTTGTCGGTGGCTCGGCTTGAGCAGAGGTCGATGGCTGTGGATCCTCGACAGGCCGAGATTTGTGCCGTCGATAGCGGTGCTTTTCCTTCCGATCCCCTCGCCCATCCGGGGAAGGGACGGGAGTCGACGGCCGAGAAGCGATCGATGGCGGACGGTCACCGGAGGGTTGACGATGATGGTACAACTTCGACGGTGCCGGTTCCGATGACGTCGATGCTATCGATGGCGTTGGGGTGGGTGCATGGAAGAGGAGCCCCATCTTCTCCATCCTGGCTTTGCGACCCTTGGGTGTCATTAAGGCACATTTGGTGCAAGTCAGGACATCATGCTCACTACCCAAACACATCACACAAACCCTGTGGGGGTCTGTGATGGACATAGTCCGGGTACAATCCGGACAACGGCGGAACCCCGTTGCCATGGCCTGAAGCCAAAATTTAGGCTGGGGATCGGTAAGTGCCAACAGGCCTCAAGGGCCAAATTCGACGGTAGTCGATGGAAAAAGGCAAAAACTTACCGGGTTCCGTAAGATGACTAAAAATTTGTCGAAGGGAGACCCCTGAGGGGCAAATTTTCTTAGGAAATTAACTTCCAAATTCCTGTCAGGAACGTGGTTAGAGAGCTCCTTTCACCGCGTGGCAACTGCTGCGCGGAAAAAAGAAGACTGGGAGACCCCTGCTGGCTGCAGGGTCAGTGCCTTGCTGGGCATGTCCAGTAGGGGCCAGTCAAAGTTCTGTTTAAACTTTGACAGAAGTTTTCCGTGGTGGGCTCCATCCTCGATGTCACCCATTTGTGAGGACAACCATCCTGCTTGTCCTGTGAGAAAAGGCAGGTATGTTCTCTGTTCCCCCTCCTTTTTGATATAGCAGTAGAAGCTGGCTTATAAGTTTGACATGTTCCTTGGATACAGGGGTTTCAGATCAGGAAGGAACATTGAAAGATTGCTCTTTATACAGATGATATGCTTTTGTTTCTTACTCAAGTTAATAAAACTGCCCTCGTGTCACTTTCTCTCCTTTGTCAATATAACTGCCTCTTAGGTTACCCAATTAATTATTTAAAACCGGTGTTTTACCCATTGAGAAAATGGCATGGTCTTGCTGTACGTCTTAGTCCCTTTTCCTTAACGAAGGCTTCCTTTACATATTTAAGTATTATTGTTTCAGCTAACTATGGCTCTTTTCAAGATCAATTATTCTGATATTCTTAAAAAGCGGTAACCTGATCTGGGGAAATGGGCCCCTTTTCCATTGTTCTTGATTAGAAGGGTTGACCCTGTAAAAATGGTAGTCATACCGAGCCTACTTTACCTATTTCAGAATCTTTCCTGTCTGCTTTTTCAGCATGTTTTTTCAGCTGTAAATGGGATGGTTTTTCTCTTTTCTTTGGAGATAGAAAACCCCTCGTATTAAACTCTGTACATTACAATAGCCCCTGGACAATGTTCCAAATTCATTTTTAATTTGTCTGCTTGTTTGCTTGGCGTTGCCTAAGTGAGGACACTTCATCAAGTTTCTGGAAGGCCCTAGAGGAATGGCAGATTAAGGGACAAGCGCTGGCTTCTTTATTATAGGAGTCAGTTAATTCCTTAGTTCTAGATAGGATTCATAGAGGCTGCCCTATAATTTCTCATATTGTTAAGATCTGACATGAGGTGCAGAAATTGTAAGGACTGGATGTTGAGGGCTATGCCTTATTTTCTCCCCTGTTAAATAATCCTCATCTCTCTCCAGCTTTCTCTCCTGACATGGGGAAGTAGCTAGCCTGAGGACTGTGTTTTCTTGGGCAAATATGGAAAAAAGATGTTTATACCTCCTTCAGATTTGGTAAAGAGATTTGATATTCCATCTTATACGCCTTATCTATTTCTCCAGGTACAGAGAGACATGTTTCGAGGAAGAGGTGAGCAGGGTACTTTATGGGATATGATAAGGTTTGAAAGAATTTTGACTAAACATCCCTCCGGAAAATTAATTTCCCATTTGTATGGCTTTTTGCACATTCTCACTTACAACTCTGAACAAATGCTCAGCTAATAAATTTATTTATTTAAGTTTTTTTCATATACCGATGCTCAAGATTAGGTCTTATCGTACCGGTTTACAATAAACAAGGGGGAAACCAGTTAACATAGGAAGCGAAAAAATTACATTAAAACAGGGAGATCGAACATGGCTGTTAGAAGAAAAGGATAGATTAACAATTTCTATTCTAAACGTATAGAAGAGTCGATCAGCAAGGAACGGTTGCTTCGCTGTTAAACTTAAATACATATTTACATAATGGAGATTCTATTGCAATGTTAATATACAAGAGCGGTTTTAGAATAGCGGATACTTAATGCAGCTGTGAGAGGACATCTACCGGGGGGGTGGAGGTCCTTGCGGGTACCATGGGTTTCTTCAGCGATAAGCTTGGGCGAAGAGCCAAGTTTTCAGTTTTTTTCTGAATGTGAGATGACAATGTTCCTGGCGTATGTCTGGTGGGAGAGAGTTCCAGTGATGTGGTCCCGCGGTGGAAAGCGCTCGTTTTTCAATGGAACTTGAAGTTTGCCTTGGAGTTAGATGATGATGATGGGGGTACCTTATGGTGTTCACTCTCCAAAATAACAATTTACAACAGAAGTTAAGATTTGATATTTCGCCTTTTGCATAGAATGTACAGATTTCCTTTGTATTTTGCAAAATTTAATTCTGCAAGCCCTTTATGTTGGAGGCAGTATGGGTTGGTCGCATCATATGTCCCTATGCGGTGGGTCTGTCCTTTGGTATAAGAGTTCTGAACTGCTGTCGAGAAGCAGATTTACTTCATTACTGATGCTATTTCCTTATCTGTGCAGTTATGTTTACTGGGCTGTTGGGGTTCCATTGATGATCCTGCTGCAAAGAAAAGATTATCATCCCATCTGCTTCATGCTGCCTGGCTTTCAATTGCATTTTCCTGGAAATCCAACCCAAGCATAGAATATTGGAAGACTGCTATGCTAGACATAGTAGTGATGGATAAGATTACTAATGCTTTGCGGGACAAACTGGACCTTTATGATCAAGTGTAGGGGAGGAGGCAACATTGTGATGCTGAAGACTCACCATAGTTCTGCTATGGGGTTGATTAATATTAACTATTTTTATATCATCAATTAGAGTTGTCTATTTTTTTCATGATAATGACTCTGTATTCTTACTTGTCTATTACTTTGCATGATTTCAAAATAAAAAGTTGAAAAAAGTTCCTTGTAGAAGGGTAGGATCTTTTATCCATAGATAGTGGACATGCAGGTTTGTTTCTAAATTCTGGGGAGAAAAGCAAGTTTGCTTACAGTAGGTGTTTTCCCTAGATAGCAGGATGATTTAGCCATGCTGTTCGAGGTGATGTCATCCAGCATCACGGAGCGGACCTGTCTTTCCAAGCTCACAGAGCTTTTCGCTTGTGTAGCTGCATGGCTCTTCCCATGCATCTTGTGCAAGTCTCCTCAGTTCTTGATAAAGCTGATCAATGTAGTGTAGAAAAAACACTACAACTGTCTGTCTACGGAGATGGGAGAGGTAGCATAGCTAAATCATCCTGATATCTACAGAATACACTGTTTACAGTAAGAAAACTTGCTTTTTTCATTCTTTAAGCAGGCTTATTTAGCCACGCTGTCCTCGGAGTCCCAAGCTAAGGGTTGCTTCAAGTTAGTCTCTGTCAAAACTATAATAATAGCCACCCAAGCACCTGGTGGACAGCTGTTAAATTCTTTGGAAGTGATGTAAATCTGCTGATCCCAAGGCACTATCTGCCACTGATTGCTGATCTTAACAGTAGTGAGATGTGAAGGTATGAATGAATGACCAGGTTGCTGCTTTACAAATGTCCTGGATAGGAACATTAGATAGGTGCGCTAACGAGGCTGCGGTCGCTCATACCTGCTGTGCTGTAACTGCATCCGATAGCACGATAGAGTGCGCAGTGCAGCAAAATGAATTCATTGGGTTATCCAGTTGGATAGAGTTTTTTTAGATACTGCTTTTCCTGGATTATTCAGATTAATCAAGATGAAAAGCTGGGAAATTTGTCTGACTGTTTTAATCTTAGTTAGGTAGTAAGCGAGAGCTCTTTTCAGTCCAATGTGTGAAGGAATTTTTCCCTTTTATTCGAATGAGGTTTTGGGAAGAAAATGAGTAGTGAGATTGCTTGGTTCAAGTGGAATACCAACACTACTTTCAGTAGGAAGGTCAGGTGAGTACACAGTAAGACTGTCATGGTGAAACTGCAATAGGGAGAATAGTTCACTGGTGCTTGAAGTTCACTTACTCTCCTAGTGGAGGTGTTGGCAACTAGGAAAAGAACTTTCCAAGTGAGGTATTTTAAGGAAGCAGATTCCATAGGTTCAAACAGAGCTTCTATTAGCCTTCCCAAGACAATGTTTATATCCCACAGTGAGGAAAGTTTCTTTACTGGTGGGTGGATGTGTAATAAACCCCTTATAAAACATGATATGAGAGGATGTGATGAAATGGAGTTATTCTGTTTTGAAGTATGATACATTATTGCACTAAGGTGTACCCGTATAGATGTGACTGAAAGGCCTGATGTAGAAAGTGAATGTAAGTACTGTAGTAAGTCAGCTGTAGAGCTAGTAAAGGGGTCTAGAGCCTCTCCATGCTGTTAGTTTCAGGGATGAATGCATCAGATGAAGGAGGGTTTCGTTCTCCTGGATTAGTATGCAAGAACAGTCATCCAGCCTTATTAGGGTCTGTGTAGAGAGTTGTACCAGATAGGCGTACCAAGGTTGCCATGGCTATGCTGGAGCAATGAGAATCATATTTGCTTTGACTGAGACACACTTTTGTATTGTTTGAGAAATTAGCGGAATCGGAGGATACGCATACATGAGTCCTTTTGACCAAGGGATCAGAAAAGATTCCTATGATATTTGATGGTTGCTGGGTAGAATCAAGCAGAAATTGATCAGTTTTGTGTTGTGTTCCAATGCAAATAGATCTATGTATGGTGTTCTCCAGTGTTTGAAAAAGTGCTCCACCACCATCTGATCTAGGGACCATTTGTGTGGGTGAAAAATCCTGCTGAATCTGTCCGCTTCCGTGTTTGCTAGTCCTGGAAGATAAGACGCCTAAAGGAACATGTTCTCTTCTGCCCATTCCCCTATCCATATAGCTTCCTTGCACAATGTCCTGGAATGACTGTCCTTCCTTGTTTATATGGAGCATGGCTACTTGATTGTCCATATGGCATTTATTGCCCTTAACTCCAAAAGATTAATTGATTGAGTTTTTTTCTAGTCCCAAACTCCTTGTGTTTTTGGTGAAGAAGATGGGCTCCCCAGTCCTTGGAGGTGTCAGTTGTTAGAATTAACAGGTGACTGGGGTATCTGAAAGGTGCTCTGATTGCGATTATTGAGGGCCTTAGCCACCAGAATATCCTTTTGCATAGAGGCTGTGATTCAAAACCTATAAGTTGTTTGCACTGATTCCATTGCGACCTCAAGCCCCATTGTAATCGTCGCATGTGTTGATGAGTGTAAGGGACTACATGAACTGCCGCTGCTATGTGTCCCAATAATACTAGAACATGATGAAAATTTGTAAAAGTCTGACCTACAGAGCGTTGTGTAGAGGACATGTAGTGTCTGTGCTCTGTCCTTGGGGAGAAAAGCCCTACACAATAGAGTGTGAATCTTTGCTCCTATAAATTGAAGAACTTGGCAAGGGTCGAGGTGATATTTTTTGTAATTTATGATAAACCCCAGACCTTCCAGCTTTTGGATTGTCTGGAGTAAGTTTTGATGAAGAGACTGCAGATCTGGAGACACTATGAACCAATTGTTGAGATACGGGAAAATCTTGATTCCCTGTTTTCGTAAATGGGCCACAACTACTGCTAGACATTTTGTGAAGATCCTTGGGGCAGAAGAGATTCCAAAGAGGAGCACCTTGTATTGGTAATGTTGATTTCCAACCTGGAAACAGAGGTAACACCAATATGAACCATGAATGGGGATGTGAGTGTATGCATCCTTTAGGTCCACAGAGCACATCCAATCATTGGGTTGGAGAAAAGGTAGGAATGATTTCAGAGATATCATTTTGAACTTTTGTCTCTTGATCAATTTGTTGAGAGAACGAAGGTCTAGTATCGTTTTTTTGGGAATGAGGAAGTACTGGGGTAGTACCCTTTGTTGATAAGAGGCAGAAGGGCATGAATTGTCCCTTGCCGAAGCAGAGTCTGTACTTCCTGACATAGTAGGTGAATCTGGGATAATTCCATCGTTTGTGGTATAGGCGAGGCGTCGAAGGGGACTGAGAAAATTCCAATTTGTACCCTTGAGACACTATGTTGAGAACCCACTGATAGGTTGTGATGTTGGACAAGGCTTGGGAAAAGTAACTTATCCTGCCCCCCAAACCTGTAACAGCTGTTATGGTCAATCCTGACTCAAAAATTCTGTTTTTGAGGTTGCATCTTTTGTTGCAGGTGGGGCTTTTGACCACTTTGCCGGTTTCTCTGTTGTGGGTTTTGTGTCTGAGGTCTTGGCTGTTGGTATTGCGGGAGTCTATAAGAATGGAACTGCCTAAACTGTCTGAAACTAACCTCTTAAGGGAGACAGGTGTTAAAGAGCATGGTACCACTTAAGTGAACTGCAGCAGAGAAAAAAAAAAAGGAGGAAAATGGAGCTATGTAATATGAACCACCAGCCCAGGTAACCCAAATTGAAAAGGTTGCCAGACCCCTTACTGTGAAGGTGCTTAAATGACCATTGAATAGATGAGTCAGAAACTCAGGTAGGAGGTTTGCATGTCACAGCCCCTGGACTACTGTTGGTTACTTGCAGTGAAATAGCACTTTAATTCAAAGGATAGCAAAATCCGAAATTATAGTACTATGACTGGAAATATTCTACATTGGAGAATTCTGAATATGAGAGGGATTTATGAGAGAAATGTACTGACCTTTGGGTAGCCATTTCTCAGACAACAGAGAAAAAGGCCAGGCAGGATGAAAGGGTGTGCACACATTCTTTTTCCATGGTCCTGCCTGGGTCTTGGCCTTTTGGCTGAGAGAAGGTGACCCATCCAGGCTGGGTAATAGTGTATGGCTGGCCATGAGCTTAGATGAACTAAAATCACTAAAAGCTGAGACTACGGAGGGCCTGAATCACTGAATGCTCACCAAGCCATGAGCCCAGTGAAGCTGTAAACCCAAGCCAAGAAAAACCCTCCTACCAAGGGAGAAGAATCGAAAAATAGCGGCAGATCAAGTGGTACCCCTGGAGGAAAGGGACCCCAGCAGCAGATTAAGCAGTCCCCCAGGAGGAAGGGAATCCCAGTGGCAGATTGGGATGGGATCCTGGGTCCCACTTGAGCAAGGGAACTCCAGCGGCAGATTGAGTGGTCCTCCAGGAGGAAGGGGACCCCAGTGTCTTGGGAGGTGACCATGGGTCACCCTTGAGCAAGGGGACCTGAGCGGCAAATCAAGCAGTCCCCCAGGAGGGAGGAGACCCCAGCGAAAGGTCTAGAGGTACATTCAGATTCTCCAGGAGGGTGTGGACCCCAGCAGCATTCCAAGAGGCAGAGTCGGGTATCCCTGGAGGGCGTGGAGCACAGTTTTGGCATGGACCTTTCAGCGGAGCAGAAACAGCACAGTGGAGATGGCAGCAGTTTAGATACAATGGAACCCCCAGGCCAACACTGCCCACCAGCCCAATTGCATTTTTTCACATGGGTGAGACTTGGGGAAAAAAAAAAGGGAGGACAACAACACTTGATTAAGTGAGAACTCAAAAGGTCCCTTCTATTCTATATGGCGGAATTCTATGGGGGCCAACAATCCCAAATTACCAAATATCAAATGTTCTTGCTACCTTGTAGAAATGTATATAGTTGTATGGCCTATTAACCATGAGAAGATAAGTGTGCTATTTGACATCCTATTAGTGATATACATGTCATGTTGAAATGTTTATACTTACATAGTCTAATAAACCTGAACATAAGAACATAAGAAATTGCCATGCTGGGTCAGACCAAGGGTCCATCAAGCCCAGTATCCTGTTTCCAACAGAGGCCAAAACCAGACCACAAGAACCTGGCAATTATGCAAACACTAAGAAGATCCCATGCTACTGATGCAATTTAATAGCAGTGGCTATTCCCTAAGTAAAATTGATTAATAGCCATTAATGGACTTCTCCTCCAAGAACTTATCCAAACCTTTTTGAACCCAGCTACACTAACCACATCCTCTGGCAACAAATTCCAGAGCTTTATTGTGCGTTGAGTGAAAAAGAATTTTCTCCAATTAGTCTTAAATGTGCTACTTGCTAACTTCATGGAATGCCCCCTAGTCCTTCTATTATTCGAAAGTGAAAATAACCGAGTCACATCCACTCGTTCAAGACCTCTCATGATGTTAAAGACCTCTATCATATCCCCCCTCAGCTGTCTCTTCTCTAAGCTGAACAGCCCTAACCTCTTCAGCCTTTCCTCATAGGGAAGCTGTTCCATCCCCTTTATCATTTTGGTTGCCCTTCTCTGTACCTTCTCCATCGCAACTATATCTTTTTTGAGATGCGGCGACCAGAATTGTACACAGTATTCAAGGTGTGGTCTCACCATGGAGCGATATAGAGGCATTATGACATTTTCCGTTCTATTAACCATTCCCTTCCTAATAATTCCTAACATTCTATTTGCTTTTTTGACTGCTGCAGCATACTGAGCTGACGATTTTAAAGTATTATCCACTATGATACCTAGATCTTTTTCCTGGGTGGTAGCTCCTAATATGGAACCTAACATTGTGTAACTACAGCAATGGTTATTTTTCCCTATATGCAACACCTTGCACTTGTCCACATTAAATTTCATCTGCCATTTGGATGCCCAATCTTCAAGTCTTGCAAGTCCTCCTGCAATGTATCACAGTCTGCTTGTGATTTAACTACTCTGAATAATTTTGTATCATCTGCAAATTTAATAACCTCACTCATCGTATTCCTGTCCAGATCATTTATATATATATTGAAAAGCACCGGTCCAAGTACAGATCCCTGAGGCACTCCACTGTTTACCCTTTTCCACTGAGAAAATTGACCATTTAATCCTACTCTCTGTTTCCTTTCTTTTAACCAGCTTGTAATCCACGAAAGGACATCACCTCCTATCCCATGACTTTTTAATTTTCGTAGAAGCCTCTCATGAGGGACTTTGTCAAACGCCTTCTGAAAATCCAAATACACTACATCTACCGGTTCACCTTTATCCACATGTTTATTAACCCCTTCAAAAAAATGAAGATTTGTTAGGCAAGACTTCCCTTGGGTAAATCCATGTTGACTATGTTCCATTAAATCATGTCTTTCTATATGCTTTACAATTTTGTTCTTGAGAATAGTTTCCACTATTTTTCCCAGCACTGAAGTCAGGCTCACTGGTCTATAGTTACCCGGATCGCCCCTGGAGCCTTTTTTAAATATTGGGGTTACACTGGCCACCCTCCAGTCTTCAGGTACAATGGATGATTTTAATGATAGGTTACAAATTTTAACTAATAGATCAGAAATTTAATTTTTGAGTTCCTTCAGTACCCTAGGATGCATACTATCTGTTCCAGGTGATTTGTACATACTGCCAGCCTTGTTCACAGTCCCATTTGTTTTCTTGGGGTGAAGGGAGGGAAATCCCATCCACAAACACCTTCTTCCCCAGGTGGAGACACCAGGCTGCAAGAACATGAGGCCCGACTGAGTCTGCTCTAGAGCAGCTCCTGCCAGGTCGGTCCCAGAACCAGGAATGCCCCACAAGATAAGCGGTCAAGGGGGCGTTACATACATTTTTGGAGGCACCGCTGGGATCAATTTGATTAATTTTGATTTTTCTTACTGTGAACAGGGGCTGACAGATTGAGGAAAAATGGGTGCTAAGGATGTAATGGTGTTGAAAAATTGGTGTAGAGGTGAAAGGGGTTAACTTGTCACAGGTTACATTGGTGAATGGTGTTCCTGAGGACATGGAGTCAGCTGCCACTGAGCAGGCCTTAGAAGATCTCCAGGTGTTGGGGCAAGTAAAGGTTAGGGGGAGATTTTTTGATGATGCACAGAGGAATGTGATATTTTTCTGGAGTTGTTCTATGGAGTTAAATCCTAACAATTGGAGAAATTACTTACCTGATAATTTCGTTTTCCTTAGTGTAGACAAATGGACTCAGGACCAATGGGTATAGTGTGCTCCTGATATAAGTTGGAGATGGAGTCAGATTTCAATCTGACATCAGCATTACATATACCCGTGCAGGAAGCTCTGCTCCTCAGTATTCTCCTCGAAAAGCAATTGTGGATATATGTGTGTTTGAATAACTTGATTAACTTGGTTAACTTTATTAACTTGAACTGGTTGACGTGAATTCTAGCTGGAGACCGCCAATGCACTCAACTGAGAAACGCCGACACCCAGTAATTATGGGTGTCTTAACCAGGGTCAAAGCGTGGCTTACCCGTGCTTGTCTTGCTCTCAGGGATGGTCACCCGAGGTTTCCGTATTTTGAGGCAGCTGTGGGCGGGATACTGAGTCCATCTGTTTACACTAAGGAAAAAGAAATTATCAGGTAAGTAATTTCTCCATTTCCTAGTGTGTAGCAGATGGAATCAGGACCAATGGGATGTACAAAAGCTACTCCCAAACCGTGTGGGAGGCTGCCCGTGACCCACTTAATACTGCCCTTGCAAATGCTGTGTCCTCCCGGGCCTGGGCATCCAGGTGGTAGAACCTCCAGAAGATGTGAATGGAGGACCATGTTGCCGCCCAACAGATCTTGGCGGGTGACAGCATCTTGGTTTCTGCCCAGGACACTGCCTGGGCTCTGGTGGAATGGGCTTTGACTTGTAGAGGTGGAGGCTTCCCTGCCTCTACGTAGGCCACCTTGATTACTTCTTTGATCTAGCGGGCTATGGTAGCCCGCGAGGCTGCTTCCCCTTTCATAGAGATTCTGACCTTTCCAGGTATCGGACTAGTATTTATTTAACAGTTTTATATACCGAATTTCTTGTAACAGGTTACAAATCAAAACGGTAGTAGTCTGCAGACGTTAAGCTGGCGAAGAAGGCAGCTTCTTCGCCAGCTTAACGTCTTCTGAGTCCTTATGCTCATCTGGAGATGGCAGCGAGATGGTTTGGTTTAAATGGAAATGAGAAACCACCTTTGGAAGGAAGGAAGGGACAGTGCATAGCTGTATGGATCCCAGTATGAATCTGAGGAATAGTTCCCAACAGGATAGTGCTTGAAGTTCGGAGATGTGATGGGCTGAACATATTGCCACTAGGAACGCCATCTTTAAGGTTAGAAGCCGTAGACACAGCCCGTGGGTAGGTCTGAAGGAAGCTCCCGCTAGGAAGTCTAGTACTAGATTGAGGTTCCATAGGGGTACCGGCCACTTTAGTGGTGGTCGGATCTGTTTGACACCTCTCAGGAAGCGTGAGATGTCTGGGTGTGAAGACAGACTGATGCCGTTCACTTTGGCTCTGAAGCAAGCCAACGCGGCACCTGAACCTTGATGGAGTTGAGAGACAACCCCTTCTGTAAGCCGTCCTGCAGAAATTCCAGGATCATGGAGATTTTGACTGTCCACGGAAGTATGTCGCAGTCTTCACACCAGGCTTCGAATATTCTCCATATTCGTATGTAGGTAAGAGATGTGGAAAACTTGCGTGCTCGGAGCAAGGTGTCAATCACTGCCCCCGAGTATCCGCTCTTCTTCAGGCGCGTCCTCTCAATGGCCAGACCATAAGAGAGAATAGAGTTGAGTCTTCGTGGAGGATCAGTCCTTGATGGAGCAGATCCCTGTGTGGAGGTAGGGACAGGGGGCTCCCCTCCAGAAGCCTTTGCATGTCTGCTTACCACGGCCTTCTTGGCCAATCCGGGGCCACTAGTAGTACTAGCCCCCTGTGGTGTTCTATCTTGCAGATGATCCCGCCCAGTAGTGGCCTTGGAGGAAAGGCATATAGCAGGTCTTCCTGTGGCCAGGTCTGGATGAGGGCGTCGATTCCCTGGGATTGTGGGTCTCATCTGTGGCTGAAGAAGTTGGGAGCTTGGGCATTGGACTGGGTTGCCAGAAGATCCATGGCTGGAGTTCCCCAGCAGTTTATTATCAACTGGAACGTTGTGGTCGACAGCATCCATTCCCTTGGGTCCAGACTTTCTTTGCTGAGGTAATCCGCAGTGATGATGTCTTTTCCCGTGATGTGGGCGGCTGAGATCCCTTGCAGGTTTGCTTCCACCCATGCCATTAGGGGGTCTGTTTCCAGGGACACCTGCTGGCTTCTGGTTCCTCCCTGGTGGTTGATGTAGGCCACTGTTGTGGCATTGTCCGACATGACTCTGATCGATTCTCCCAGGAGTCTGTGACTGAATCGCAGGCAGGCTAGTCCGATTGCTCAGGCTTCCAGTCGGTTGATGTTCCATCCCGACTCTTCCTTGTCCCATTGCCCCTGGGCCGTCAGTTCCTGGCAGTGGGCTCTTCACCCTCGTAGGGAGTAAGGCTATCCCCAGGTTGGTGGGGATAGCCTTACTCCCTTGCTCAGATGGTCTTCTTGTAGCCACCATAGGAACTGGATCCGTACATCTGCCGGTAACTGGAGGCGAACGGTGTAGTCCTGGGACATCGGGTTCTTTCGTGACAGTAGGGAACGTTGTAGTGGTCGAATGAGAGCCCTTGCCCATGGGACGACTTCTAGAGTCGATGTCATGAGGCAGAGGACTTGGAGGTAGTCCCATACCATGGGGCAAGCACCGTTCAACAGTTTTATCAACTGGTCCATCAATTTCCTTCTCCTTGTAAGGGGAAGGACGACCTTGTCTTGTTGGGTGTTGAACCAGACTCCCAGGTATTCTAGGGATTGGGAGGGCTGCAGGCACCTGATTAGCCAATTGTCCAGGTACGGGTGTACGAGGATTCCTTCTATCCTCAGTGTAGCCGACACTACCACCATGGAAGATGTGGAGTTGATGATCCCCCTGAAGAAGACGTGGAGTTGATGATTTCCCCTGAAGCAGGACCGTGAGGTTCGAAACGCGATCGCGTCGGGACTTTATCATGAGCTAAGTACTGGGACTTTGTCCTTTTTAATGGATTAAAAATTACTGTGTTTTGACGTCTGGAGTATTTAGCTATGGAATAGGTCGATATTAGACTATTCGTATTGAAGTTCCCGTGGCAGTATGGAATAATTTTAAGAAAAAAATAAGCAAAAATACTAAAAACATTTGAGATACATAATAAAATAATGTGACCTTACCATGGTGGGTCTGATTGATATACAGACTCTTTGCATATTGGTCCTACAAAATTAATTGTATTAAATTAACATTTTTGTGGCGAATTGTAATGATAAAAAGATTGACCAGTGAAACCGTTTTTGATATTTTGTACTTGTACTTTAAGGTTTCTGGAGTACACTGTGTGCTTTGGGGCCAATTTGTTGTGATTTAGAGCAAAATCAAAGCCATGAAGTAGAAGGAATTGTCTCGAGGGACAGATTTAGGGAAGGGCACAAAATAACTGCTGCAGCATTGAAGGTCCTGAAGAACACAGTGGCCTCCACCATTCTTAAATGGAAGAAGCTCAGAACGTAATCAGGTAATTATAAGGAGTATGTTTCCCTCTGAAATCAACAGCAATAATATATATAAACAGAGGTCTAATATATAATTTACATATATTCCCACAACAATGGTTCAAATAACTATTACAATCACGTTTATTATATTTACTACATTTATTATTCAACAAAATACAAAATCAGTATAAACTTTCTGAGGTGGACCCCAAATAATAAAATACTGTATATTACAAATCACCACACCTCATTATAAAACCATCCATTCATCAAACCAACACACACACACACACACACCCATATATAGAAGTTCAGAACCACCAGGACTCTTCCTAGAGCTGACTGCTCACCCAAATTGAGCAAATGGGTGATAAGGGCTTTGGGTCAGGGAAGTGACCAAGAACCCGACGATCACTCTGACAAAGCTTCAGAGATGGACAACCATCTCTGCAGCACTCCACAAATCAGGCATTTATGGTACAGTGGCCAGAGGGAAGCCACTCCTCAGTACAAGGCACACGGCAGCCAGCTTGGAGTTTGCCAAAAGGCACTTAAAGGGGTTACAATGAACCATGAACCATGTTCATTGTAAACCGCTAACTTGAAGCGATCGTTACTGTTCATTGTAAACCGGGGTGATAGGTATATTATACAGGAACCTCCGGTATATAAACCCTTAAATAAATAAATAAATAATTTGCACAAAATTCTAAAAACCTAATTTCACTTTGTTATTATGGGGTATTGTATGTAGATTGAGGAGGGAAAAACTGCACATTAACTATTTTAGAATAAAGCTGTAACAAAAAAATGTGGAAAAAGTGAAGAGGTCTGAATACTTTCTGAATGCACTGTATATCTTAGAAGAAAGGCAGGATGAGGACATATGATAGAGCAGGGGTAGGCAATCCCAGTCCTCAAGGGCCACCAACCAGTCACGTTTTCAGAACAGACCTAATGAATATGCAAGAGATGGCATGTCAGCTGTATGCAAATATGTCTAACGCATATTCATTAAGAATATCCTGAAAACCTGAGCGGTAAGTGGTCCTCAAAAGACTGGAATTGACCATCCCTGTGATAGAGAAATTTCAATACCTGCAAGGTATCAATGCACAGGAGGTGGAAGGGGGGTGAAAGGGTGTAGACTGAGGAGTCATTTAAGTAATATTTCTGTTGAATGCATGGAACAGCCTTTCACTGGAGGCAGAGGAAAGGAGGACAGAAAGCATGGGAGAACCACAGTGGGAGGGATTGTAATGGATGGGCAGACCATGTGGTCTTTTTCTGCTGTCATGTTTCTATGTAAAAGTTAACTTTACATTTACAGGAGCATTTCAACATAGCTGACCCAAATGCTCACCATACTGAAGACCTGCTCTTAGTAATTCTGACATTTTTTGATTGGCTCTTCTGCAGGCTCACCCACAACACTACATGTTGGCAATGTCTTAAAAGAGCAATGAATTTATTTGATACAGTCATATATTGCACCAAGTGTGACACATGCAAAACATGACTGCTCCCAGGAGAGCAGGGCAGCTATAAAAAGAAAGACATTTGAATTCTAAAGCACAGATTTCTAGTCTAAAAATAAATAACCATATAGGAAAAAAAAAAAGCTTGGCTGTAGTATGTGTTGGGAAGAGGAAGAAAGTTCAATTAACAAAAGATACATTTTCAGATTACTCTCTATCTTTTTTTTTCCCCTCACTTTTGATATAAGTTTTTGGTTGCAAGCAGGTACTCCTATTTATAGTGGATTTTAAATGTTTAGATGTTTTGAAATTTCTATATATGGTGTAATGTTTGTCATTTTCTTGTTCATATCCTTCAAGTGGGTTTCTCAAAGAGTAAAACTAAAATGATTATAAATAAAAAGTCAAAAGGTAAATCTGCAAAGCCACATCCATGAAGTATTCTCCTTAATACCATTATTAGTAGTACTTTTAACTTTTTTTCCTGAGAGGTTTAAGGCTTTTTTTTTTTTTTTTTTTTTTTTTTTACTTGCTGCCTGCTCTGGCTTGGAATTCAGAGAATAAAATCTGGAACATGATGCTGAAACTGAGCTTCTATTTCAATCTTGATCAACTAACTATTTCTCTGCCTATAGCTCTCCTTTTCCTGTAGATCTCACATTTATTTTCCATGTTCTTGTTGGCTGAAGTCCCTTGGGATAATGATTAAATAATATTTTCTACTCAGTACAGTCACATGAACAGCATTCTCTTGCTGAAATGTTACCCCTATCGTCCCTCACTGATGTGCAGTGAGTAATGTGGAAGACAGGGAATTTGCATGTTATGGGGCTAAATCCAATAAGGAATGTTCTCACATGCACGGAGTGGCTGAAAACCCCCAGATGAATCAGGGCAAGTACAAGTTGGCTTGGTACTTAATAAAAATAACTTGTTATTAATGTAAATTGAATGTCCTTAGTACTTGCTGGCTAGCCTTGCTGTCACATTTGAAGAAGGATCCTGTGCGCTGATAAAAATGTCCAGCAAATTGCAAAGAAACTAGGCTCCTGGCTAGCTCTAATCCTCATTGTTCTAGTTGCATCTTTTGATTTCTGATACACATTAAAGCCACAAGGATAAAATATAATTTATGTGATGTCTTTTCAATCATCCTTTTAAAACATTCGATTACACAGCTGAAAATCTGTCTTGGGGGGAAGACTCTCCAGTTCCCCAGCACACAGATAAAAGTGCTCCCCTTTCTTTATAACATAGGTGGGAGCCTACAGATGCATTTGCTGGAGCAGAATTTGAATGCTATCGCATATTGTCTGACTTCAGTTTGTTCCAAAGAGGAGGTGGTGGTGGTGTTGGGGGGGGGGGGGTGAATCTTGCTCACTCTTTCTTGAGAGGTGGATTGTCTGGTGGTGGCTGACTGCACAGTGCCAGGTGCAACCCCGCTTATCCTGAGCAGCAGGGAAAAAAAGAGAACAGCTGTGCAGTGCGTGACAGCAGGTGCTGGGTGCCAGCCATGTCTTTAGCTGCGGCAGTGATTCAGGGATTTTTTTTTGGGGGGGGAGGCTGTTTGAATGGTTATGTGATAGGTTTCAGTTTGGAATGAATTGAGGATTACAGGCAGAAGGGGAGGGAATGAAGATCAGAGATGGAGGAGTAACTGCCACAGAATACCATTAACAATCCTTTTGTATTCTCGTGTCACAAAAGGCTTCTTGTTAAAAACTGAACATTTTGTCTTCTCTTTAAAACTGAGGAGATGCTAATACAAGCAGCTTAGACACCTTTGCTTCATTCAGCAATGCATGCCTGTACCCTTTTCCTATCCTACATTTAAAAATAAAAAAGGAATCCAACAGACATCATCCTCTTGCCCAAGCTAAATTTAAACCTACAAATGCTCATACTGTTCTGCCTACAGCAGCATCAAGGATCTATAATACACAACACATGCCAGAAGTACAGTTAAAAACTGCCTCAGAGGCTTGGCAGACATCGATGAGAAACAGCAGGTCAGAAGGTGCTTGGGGGTGGCAAAGTTATTTGGAGCCAGGGAGTTGAGCTGCATGATGGAGGCAAGGAGCACAGTGCAGGGGGCCTACTTGACTGCTTCCTTATTACTAAGCTCCCCCTCACCCCTTTTTCAATTAAAAAATATACACCTACAAATAAAGCTTGAACTAAATCTCTGAAATAATTTGTAGGGCTTCTGAAAAGGGCAGGCAACTGCCCGGTGCATAACAATGTGCCCCATTAAAGGGTAGGGCACAAATATTCCATTCTACTGCTGTAGAGCTCTCCCGAGCTTCTACACAGCTGCATCGTTGCAGGGGGCTCAATGGCCAGCTGGTTGCCTTGAGAAGGTTCTGCTCTAGCTAGCAGCCAACCCTGCCATCCCAAACTGCCTGGGCCATCGGTTGTCCCTGGGATAAGCCTGATTATTTCAAACAGTTGAGTACAGGAAATCATGATCGCAGCCAAACTGCAGGAAGCACATTCCCAAAATTTACACTTCAGATGCAATGGAGGTCTATATCAATGCACCAGGAATGAAACTGGGCAAATGGTCTATTTGCTGGGAGAGAAAGGAGGATGAAAAGGGACAGAGAGAATGGGTAACAGATCGGGAAAGATGGATGACTGTGGCTTAATGAGAGATGGAATGTTTGATAATAAAAGACAGGAAGGTAGAGGGCTTAGAAATAGTTAAGAGCCAGAGGGGTGAGATGGAGGAGATGGGAAAGGCAAGCAGGAATTGGAAGTGAGAGAAAGCGAAGCGGGGGAAAGAGAAGGCAGGATGTGAGAAAGACAAGATGAGAAGTGAAGAGATGCTGGAGAGCAAAAAAATTATGGTAGAGAAGAGCAAAATGAGATGAGAGAAATACTGGCAAGAGGTGGAAGGAGATGGTAAAATATAAAATGGAAAGAAAACCAGGAAAATAATAGCAAGTTAGCTTACTGAAAACAGTGTTCTCCATAGACAGTAGGATGAATTAATTAGCTATAACACATGGGCAATGTCATCTGTCGGCACCGAATGGATCCATCTCTCTTAACTCATAGAGCTTTTACTCTACCGAGCACATGTGGGAATTCCTGTGTGGGTATTGTCTTGTGAGCCACTTCAGTTGATTTCAGAGCTAAGTCTAACTAAGTAGACTAACGGGCCGATACAGTAAATGTCGCGGAGCGCACTGTACTTTATCGGCCCGTAAGGGAGGCAGGCAGGGATTTAGCATGGCTAATTTATCCTGCTGTCTACAGAGAACATTTATGGAAAGCTAACTTACTTTTTCCATCAACAAGCAGGACTGAATCTGCCATGTTATATGGGTAGTCCCAAGCTGATGGCTGCAGCAGAGCAATTATTGAAGAAGCAAACTGGACCCCACCATATAGAGTAGACCACAGAGTGAACAGACTATGCAAAACTGCTTGTCCCAATTTACTGTCACTCTTTGAAAGATTGTCCAGACAGTAATGGGATGGGAAAGTGTGCACAGAGGACCAAGTCACAGCTTTGCAGGTGTCTTCAATTAGTACTGCTCTCAGATGAGCCCCTGATGTGTACATGGTTCTTACCTGATCAGCCTTGATGGAGTCTGATCTGGATGCCTGCTAGGGTATAACAATGTGCAACACAATCTGCTAGCCAATGTTTATTTGGCTACTGCTATGCTAGTTGGTTAGGATTGTAAATAGCTGTGAGGCCTGAAGATGTGGCCGAGATTTTCCTTTAGTAAGACAAAACTTTTTTTTTTTTTACAATCTAAGGAATGAAGGACATTTTCACTTTCATGTGTATGTGGTCTTGGTAAGATGATGGCTTAATTAATATGAAAAGCTGATATCACTTTTGGTAGAAACCTTGGACATATGCACAACACTACTCTATTGAAAAGAACTGCATATAAGGAGAGTAATGAATTATTCACCGACTCTTTTGACTGATGTCATTGCGACTAGGAATAATACTTTCCATGTGAGAAATTTGAGAAAAGCCAATTCCAAATGCTCAAACTGCGGCTTCATTAGTTATGCCTGATCCACATTCAAGTCCCATAGAACAGGTGATTTGACAACTGGAAGTTTAATAATACCATAAGCCTTTCATGAAATTGGATACGAATAAATGAGTGGAGATTGGCCTACCCTCAGTTTGAAAATGGTAGGCTGCTATGGCATTGAGATGTACTCTCATTGATGAGGTACTGAGGCCTTGAGGAAGAAAGAGAAAAAGTACTTAGTAGTGCTTTGGTTTGCAAGCAAATGGGTCCAAGGAAGTCTGTTGACACCAAGATTAGAATACTTTCCTTTTAAATTCATAAACTCTTCTGGTAGATGGCTTCCTGGCAGATACTTCTATATCCTCAACATCTTTAGATAAGGAAAAATGGGCGATCAGTGAGCATTCAACATTCATGCTGCCAGGTTGAGGGAGGAAAGATTTACATTATATAGATATCCCTGCTCTTGCATTAATAAGGATGGATTTGCCCTGAGATGGATTGGAGGGGTGCTGGACAGCTGTACCAAGTACGCAAACCAAATTTGATTCTTATTACTCTAGCATGACCCAGACAAATAGGCCTGTTCCTTGAGTACTTTTTATACCATCCTGGCTATCAGTGGAATTTGTGGAAAAATGTACACAACATCTGCATTCTGGCTGAGCAGAAAAGCATCCTGAGTGGACCTGAGCTTGCTGAGAAAAATGGAGCAAAATCTTTCCACTTTTCTGTTTTCTTCTGATGTGAATATTTTATTTATTTAGATTTTTATATTCCACTTTTTAGCACTTCAAAGTGTAAGTTGATTGCTGGAAGACCCCTTAGACTGAATAGTCTGCCAGCAGCTGATTGTTGCAGGGACCATTCATGTGGGTAACACTCTGCTGAGGTGACCTGCTAATATGTTGGAAACCCCTAGATGGTAGGTTGCTTGCAGGACAGCGATGTGTTTGTGTGCTCATTCCCATATCTTTATCACCTCTGGGCTGTGAGTCCATGACCCTGTGCCACTTTGTTTGTTCTTGTAGAACATGGCCCTTCAGTTGTTGATTTAAATGAGAACACTCTTCCCCTGGAGATGTGTAAAAATAATCTTAGTGCTTGCCATCTGATTGCTCAAAGTTCTAGGAGTTTGATCTGAAATTGTCTATTAATAACCAAGTCCCCTGAGTTTGGAAGAGGCCTATGCCCCTCTTCTTGAAGGGTGAAGGGTTTGAAGCCATCAACAAAGTTCCTGTTTCATTTCTTGTGAGATATTCACTGAAGTTGTCAAGGGTAAACTGGTCCCATTGGAAGCAGAACCTTCACTGTAGGAGTCGCATGTGGAGGTGGGTTAGTGAAACTACATGAACTACTACAATGAGCTATAGTTGCCTGTGTCGCGGGTTCAATTTGTTTATCTCCACCATAGAGCACGAACAGACTTCCTGAAAGAGCGAATAACCTTCAAGAACTGCACCAGATACTGCTGACATCCAAGGCATGCAACAGATGATAATCACGTTCATCTCTATCCCTGTCTGGTGTGGGCAGGGAAAGAGACTGATTCAAATGAAACTCCAAAACCACTTTCGGCAAAAAGGAAGGAACAGTCCTAAACTGTACTGCCCCCGGAGTCATTCGTAGAAATGGCTCATGGCAAAAAAGAGCTTATAACTCAAAGACCCGTCATGCTGAACATATTATCAAGGGAAAAATGTTTTCAAGGTGAGCAGCCGCAAAGAGAGACAATGCAGTGGCCAAAATGTAGGACCCGCCAAAAGATGCAAGACCAGATAATGGTCCCAAAGAGGCACTGGAAACCGCAAGACTGGAAGTAGATGCTTAATTCCCTTCAAAAACCTGGATACATCAGGATGGGAAGACAAGATTGCACCATTGACTCGCCCCCTATAGCAAGCGAGAGCTGCTACCTGCACCTTCAGAGTGTTAAGGGCCAAAATTTAATCAAGACCTCCAGCAAACATTCCAATATCAGTGGAATTTCAATTTTGAGCAGATGAGAACCTCGCTCTTCACAGTATCTCTCAAATACTCTCCAAACTCTAACATAAGCTAGAGATGTAGAAAATTTCCTGGCCCAGAACAAAGTGTAAATCACTGTGGACTAACCACCATGCTTCAGCAACCGAGACTTTTCAAGGGCCAAACTGTAAGACAAAATTGACCTGGTTGTCGTGCAGTATGGGCACCTGATGCAATAGATCCTTCCTGAATGGTTGTCTGAGAGGACTGTCCACCAGTAGCCTCTGAAGATCGGCAAACCTCAGCCTCCGGGGCCAATCCATTGCCACCAGAAGTACAGTTTTAGTCTGACTTGCAATCTTTCAAATGACCCTGCCTATCATTGAAAAAAAAAAAAATCAAAAGCAACATCTAGCTGCTATGTCGCTACCAAATTGTGTTTCGCTGTGACTTCTCTAAGATTTATATATGTATTCAAAAAACTTCAAAACTTTGCTTGATTGCCCTACACTCTGTGAAGCAAACTTTCAAAAAAAGCTTTTTCAAAAATGATGAAAAACTTAAAAAATCTTATTGTGGAGAGGTGGAAGTTTCATATATAATGTAGGCAACTCTGTACCAATGCATGACTGGAGTATAATCATCAACCCCTACCGCCTCCACTCAGACAATACTTTTTTTTAAAGAAATTTTTTTGTAAATGAAGATTGTAAATCCCTAAAAAATTCAAAAGACAACCGTGGGGGTGAAAGTTTACCTTTCCTATAGAAAGGACCTGAATGTAATCTTATAAAAATACCAGATTAACTTGAGGCGGGTCCATCATAGACTTCCATACGAATGTTGGTGAATCTCCAAGCATTTTGAATCAATCCCACAAAAACAATTCGTGTTTCAGATGTAAATCCTTCTTCAGGGGAATCTCTTCAATAATGTTCGCCAACCTTGAAGAATTCTGTGCCTCGCCAAAAAAATGATAGGCCTTCCCGCCATGGCCTATCATTGGCCATGGCGGGAAGGCCTGCAATACTCACTCCACGGACAAACCTGAACATGAGCATAAATGCCCAGTGCTCTTGGATCCCTTCTGCATCTGAAGAACCATGGTACCTTTGCATTGCCAGTAAATCCAAGTACGGGCGACCTCAGCGCTTCACTATGAGTTGAAATGCTTCGTCTACCAACTTCCACTCTCCTATGTCCAAGACCTGCCTGTTGAGGAAGTTGGCCCTTACATTGCCCTTCTCGACAATGTGGGAGGCGAATATATCTTGGAGATGCTGTTCCACCCACACCATGAGCACATCTATCTCCAGTGACCCCTGTTGGCGTCTGGTTTCACCTTGATAATTGATGTAAGCTATCATCGTAGCATTGTCCGTCATTATCCTTACCACTCAAGCTTCAGTCACTCAGTGATCCACATACATGCCAGTCGAACTACACCCGCTTCCAATCAATTGATGGCCCACTGCTAGTCCTTGGCATTCCAGTGACTCTTGACAGTAAGCCCCCCAATCCAGAAGGCTCGCATCTGTCGTGAACACAAACCAATTCGGTGTCTCCAAGGAAATCCCCTTCCTGAGAAGATCCACTTGCAACCACCACTTCTATTGGATGCTCACCTCCAATGGTAAGTGGAGTCTCACTGTGTATTCTTGGGACTGTGGATTCCACTGGAGCAACAATGTACACTAAAGGAGCCATATGTGCATCCTTGTCCAGGGGACTACATCCAATGTGGCTGCCATCTACTTGCAAATAAAACCATACAGTCAGGTGAATAGTCCTTCTCTGGGCCTGAGATTAAGTAATTAATTTCTGAATACAACTCTCTGCCCTGCTCCATATCAAATCGCACACCGAGATACTCTAGCATCTGAGATGGCTGTAATCTGCTCTTGGCCAAGTTCACCACTCAGCCTTAGCTCCTGGAGCAAGGAGATCACCTTGCGAGATGCCAAGTGACTCTCTTCTGCATTTTTGGCCTGAATCAACCAGTCATTCAGATATGGATGAACCAGAATGCTCTCCTTGCGTAGAGACGCTGCTACCACCACCATGACCTTGGAGAAGGTCCTAGGCCCTGTAACCAGCCTGAAGGGCAGGGCCTGAAATTGCTAATGACATCCCAGAACGGCGAAGCATAGAAAACATTGCTGTTCCAGGCAAAATGGGAATATGTAGATAGGCCTCTGTCAAGTCAAAAGACTTGAGAAATTCCCCTGCTTGTACTGCCATTATGATGGAGTGTAGAATTTCCTTTCTGAAATGAGTCACACGCAAATGTTGATTGACCCCTTTCAGATCCAGGATGGGCAGAAAAGACCACTCTTCTTTCTTGGGAACGACAAAATAAATGGAATAGCACCCTGTATTTTTTGCAATCTGGGAATAGGAACTACGGCCTTCAAATTCAACAGCCTTCTTAATGTAGTCTCCACTGTCACTCTCTTCAACAGAGTTGCATGAAGAGACTATAAAGGCATCTGGAGGAATTTGAAGAAATTCTAGAGCATAGCCATCCATTTCCACTTACAGAACCCACTAGTCTGTCATAATTTGGGCTTACCTTTGATAAAAGCAAGATATGCAGGCATCCATCTCCTGATCCTGTAGGTGAGTCCCCACACCTCCATTGTGAAGATCGAAGTGCTTCAGCCATGGAGCCTGAATTCTATATGAGGCTTCTTAGGTCAAAAGGACTGAGATCTTCTGAATGGACGAATCCTTTGAGTAGTTGCTCTTCTGTAAGGAAAAAACAAATGGGAATCCCTGGAGTGACCCCTCACCCTAAAAGGACGCATCACCACATTCTTCTCCAGCAATCGAGGAACCTTGGATTCCCCCAGCTATTCGCCATCTTCTCCAACTCACTGGTAAATAAAAGAGAACTCAAAGGGTAATCTTATGAGACTAGACTTGGAAATAGCATCTGCTGACCAATTTCACAGTCACAACTGGTGTCTAGCTGCTATCATAGAAGTCACCCTGCTAGCAGACATCCACACCAAGTCACAGCCCACATCAGCTGAGAATGCAGCCCCCAGTTCCATCACCGATCTGCCAACAGACACTGCTCTTTAGGTCTCTTGAGAGAGACGCAAACTATCCCGAGCCACCAGACAGCAGCAAGAAGCAATTTGCAAATTCATTGCCATGGCCATAAAGGATAGCTTAAGGATAGCTTCAAGCCTTCTATCCTGAGCATCTTTTTAAAGCTACCCCTCCTTCCACTAGAATGATGGTTTGCTTGGTTACAGCGCATACCAAGGCATCCACCTTTGAGAATCGCAACTGATCCCTTGCCTTCGGATCTAAGGGGTACAAACCCGCTAAAGCATGCCCCCTCCTTAAAACTGGCCTTCAGGGTGCTCCAATCAAGATCAATTAACTCAAATTGGATCCAGGAGGGGAAAGAAAGAAACAGGTCACTTTGTGTAAGGGGACCATTATGGGATCTTTCTTTTGTAAGTCCATAGCCTCACCCCCATCCACATAGAGTATCTTCAGGGTCTGAGTCAACAGACTCTGCAACTCATCTCTGTAAAAAAAAAAAAAAAAAAAAAAAAAAGAGGAGTAGAGACCGATGTGGCTCTAAATCAGGTAGAATTTCTCCATCTTCTAGAAGAGAAAGCCAAGTCCCCAGAGTTATCCAATGTATCATGATCCATATCCCCCTGAACATCTCCAGGGATCGCCTCCCAGCAATGCTTGCCCACAGTAGCTGACAAGTGGGAGCCCCAAGCATGTGAACCCCTTTTAGAAGGTTGGTTTGCCTCTGCTAGGAGCCCCTGCAGAAAATTCTGCAGGCCCTAGAAATTCTACCCAAGAGAAGGAGAATGCATCCATACCGGGGCCCATAGACCCAAACTTGATACTCTCTGACCCTTACCTTGGAGATGCCTCTGTCATCGGAAACAAAAAGGGAGGGGACCCATCTACCTTGTCGCCTTCCACTCCATTCTCCTCTGGAGTTGCCATAGTCGGAGGAGATGTTCCAACATCGCCAAAATCTGTAGCAGCCAAATTGCCTCGAGCATCTAAACAGAGCTGACACAGGCTTAAAGAGAGCGATGGCTGGATTGCCCTTATATGGTAAGCCTCACAGATAGCAAGGCTCTTAGACTTTTGTGTCCCCAGCACCATAGCTTACCTGCACTCAGCTTTAGGTGGCCTCCTATGCACACACCAACCAAGCTTAGTTGTACATGCATAAATACACGCCCAAAACTGGGCTATGAGCTATATGCACAAATACCCCCTAGGCGCAAAAATGCACTCCAATCTAGGCCGCGGTCTTACATGCACAAGTACTCGCATGCATAAATACACGCTCAAATCTAGGCCACGGCCTTATGTGCAGAAGGACCTACGCCGTGCAGTGAGAATGTGTGCACACACCTACACATGTAACAAAAACATTGCTACCACAACCTACCACACAGCTGACAGAACCAGGCCAGAGGAGCGGGGTCTATCCCAAATGCTGCTCAACCCACCGAGTCCAAGTCACCTCCACTCTATAGTAACTCTCGACAGAAATGAGAGGGAAGAGGGGGTAAGAGACACTGAGGAACAAATGCCAAGGGAAGGAGGTCCCGGTAAGGGAAAAAAAGAGGGGACTAAAACTTCCCTACTTTTTTTTTTTTTAACCTGAGCTCAGCTCTCCCTGGCTGAGAGCACAATTGGGTCACTGGCTATAGGGGGAGAGGGCACAAGAATTCGCCTCTGAACATTCCCTCATCATTGCTTAAAAAAAAAAAAAAATAAATAAAAAAGCTTTAAGTCTAAGCTAGGTCAGGCTCCCAGATTTAAATCATTCAACTGAGGGAGGGATCAAACGGGTGTCCCCTCAGGTGCTCAAGCGGTGTGTCTGAATATATCTTCTCCTATTTTTCTTCTCTTTATAATCCTCTTTTTATTTATTTATTTATTTAACCACAAGTAAATAGGGAGATGCATGTACACCATCTGCTAGAGACAGAGAATACTAGCAGATGTCAGGGCAGGGCTCTATGTTAGTGATGTCAGTGAGTCAGATTTATTCCGTCTCCATCTGCTGGTAGGAGTGCATAACCCACTGATATGGATTGGCCTGCCTGAGTGCAGAGGAAAAAAGTTTTTAATTTCTCCACTATAATTTGGGACACACTCCACCAACTTAGCTATATTCAGGCAATAAACCTTCTTAAATTTGCTTCCTTTTTTTCTGTTATTTATATTCTCTTAATTCATTTCAAACATTATACACTCAAGAGATCCTTGATTAAAGAAAATCACAGAAGTCCAACTACATAATACACACTAGTATGGGCACTGACTTTTATGGTCAGGGTACAGATTTGCAGATTTTAGGGAAAAAGCGCAGAACTGCTTCTATGGCCAGGTCTAAAAGCAAAGCATGTTCAAGCAGTAGCATTATATGAATTATGAGGAAGGCTGCTCACCCTGTAAAAATGTTGCTAGCAGTAATTTTGTTATGGGTTTGACTGTTGCTTGGTTTTGACTGTTAACCTGCATGGAGGGACAGTTACTACCCTTAACAAACACAGGGGTATACTGTACGGAATGGCAGTTGCTACCATAAGAAACTTACTGGGCAGACTAGATGGACTATTTGGTCTTTTTATGCCATCATTACCATGTAATATATTTACAAAAGAAAACCAAAACATAATTAGATCACTGCTATTTAGACCACATTAGAGGCAGAGTATAGCAAGACAACAATATAGGAATAACAATAATATTAAGGCCTGATCCATGTATCATGTGATACCAGGCACTACCAGTAGTAACTGGAATAGTCCTTTTGGCCGGGAAACTTTCAAGTTGAATTAGGTCAAAAACATGTATCTAAATCCCTGAAACTTCACTTTACACTTGCATGGAAATTTTAGTAAGAAAGTGTCTCCCATAGCATATATATATATATTCTTTTTTAACAAAAATAATTTCCTAGCTGTTTCATTTCTCTAACTTCAGCAAATGATGAGATTTTCTGGCCTCCAAAATGAGAATCTTTAAGCTGAAAAAACAATCTTAATGTCCATTGCTTATCCAATTCTTGGACATACGTTAATAGGAGGGTAGCTCGCTCCTTTACCAATATCTTTATTATAGTGAGAACCATGGCATAAGAGTGTGTTGCAGTCATCAAATTCCAGAATTAAAATACAAGAGCAAAAGCATTGTGTAACTCCATTTCCATGAGACTCACAATAGCCTATTAAGCCCCCGCCCCCCCCCCCCCATTCCTCAATCACACCACACATATCAACCAATATACACGCAAATGTGGATGCCCCAATGGACCAACAATCAAAAAAGAGAAAGAACACAAAACAATATTTCCCTCTAGAAATCTTCAATTCAACCATTTCTATATATAATTTCCCACAAATGAAAATATCCTTGTAACAAAACAAAATGTTTTGGTGTACAAAATCTCTGTCTCAGCAACTTCAAAGATACATGCTGTAACATTAGCTCCTTCCAGTGCCGAAAAGTGCGTAACTCATCAGTATTCCTGCACATTAAAATAAGTTTCTTAGCCAGTGTAAGAGAAACACACAGGACTTGGTGAGAGAGGTAACTGTGGTGGGGCCGCTTGGCAATAGTGATCATAATATGATCAAATTTGATTTAATGACTGGAAGAGGAACAGTGTGCAAATCCAAGACTCTCGTGCTAAACTTTCAAAAGGGAAACTTTGATAAAATAAGAAAAATTGTTAGAAAAAAAACTGAAAGGAGCAGCTACAAAAGTAAAAAATGTCCAAGAGGCGTGGTCATTGTTAAAAAATACCATTCTAGAAGCACAGTCCAGATGTATTTTACACATTAAGAAAGGTGGAAAGAAGGCAAAACGATTACCGGCATGGTTAAAAGGGGAGGTGAAAGAAGCTATTTTAGCCAAAAGATCTTCATTCAAAAATTGGAAGAAGGATCCAACAGAAGAAAATAGGATAAAGCATAAACGTTGGTAAGTTAAATGACAGACATTGATAAGGCAGGCTAAGAGAGAATTTGAAAATAAGTTGGCTGCAGAAGCAAAAACCTCACAGTAAAAACTTTTTAAAATATATCCGAAGCAGAAAGCCTGTGAGGGAGTCAGTTGGACCGTTAGATTATTGAGGGGTTAAAGGGGTACTTAGAGAAGATAAGGCCATCGCAGAAAGATTAAATGATTTCTTTGCTTCGGTGTTTACTGAAGAGGATGTTGGGGAGGTTCCCGTAATGGAGAAGGTTTTCATGGGTAATAATTCAGATGGACTGAATCAAATCACGGTCAACCTAGAAGATGTGGTATGCCTGATTGACAAACTGAAAAGTAGTAAATCACCTGGACCGGATGGTATACACCCCAGAGTTCTGAAGGAACTAAAAAACGAAATTTCAGACCTATTAATAAAAATTTGTAACCAATCATTAAAATCATCCATTGTACCTGAAGACTGGAGGATAGCAAATGTAACCCCAATATTTAAAAAGGGCTCCAGGGGCGATCCGGGAAACTACAGAGCGGTTAGCCTGACTTCAGTGCCAGGAAAAATAGTGGAAAGTGTTCTAAACATCAAAATCACAGAACATATAGAAAGACATGGTTTAATGGAACAAAGTCAGCATGGCTTTACCCAGGGCAAGTCTTGCCTCACAAATCTGCTTCCCCTTTTTTGAAGGAGTTAATAAAACATGTGGATAAAGGTGAACCGGTAGATGTAGTATACTTGGATTTTCAGAAGGCGTTTGACAAAGTTCCTCATGAAAGGCTTCTAGAAAAAGTAAAAAGTCATGGGATAGGTGGCGATGTCCTTTCGTGGATTGCAAACTGGCTAAAAGACAGGAAACAGAGAGTAGGATTAAATGGACAATTTTCTCAGTGGAAGGGAGTGGACAGTGGAGTGCCTCAGGGATCTGTATTGGGACCCTTACTTTTCAATATATTTATAAATGATCTGGAAAGAAATACGACGAGTGAGATAATCAAATTTGCAGATGACACAAAATTGTTCAGAGTAGTTAAATCACAAGCAGATTGTGATAAATTGCAGGAAGACCTTGTGAGACTGGAAAATTGGGCATCCAAATGGCAGATGAAATCTAATGTGGATAAGTGCAAGGTGATGCATATAGGGAAAAATAACCCATGCTATAATTACACAATGTTGGGTTCCATATTAGGTGCTACAACCCAAGAAAGAGATCTAGGCGTCATAGTGGATAACACATTGAAATTGTCGGTTCAGTGTGCTGCGGCAGTCAAAAAAGCAAACAGAATGTTGGGAATTATTAGAAAGGGAATGGTGAATAAAACGGAAAATGTCATAATGCCTCTGTATCGCTCCATGGTGAGACCGCACCTTGAATACTGTGTACAATTCTGGTCGCCGCATCTCAAAAAAGATATAATTGCGATGGAGAAGGTACAGAAAAGGGCTACCAAAATGATAAGGGGAATGGAACAGCTCCCCTATGAGGAAAGACTAAAGAGGTTAGGACTTTTCAGCTTGGAGAAGAGACGGCTGAGGGGGGATATGATAGAGATGTTTAAAATCATGAGAAGCCTAGAACGGTAGATGTGAATCAGTTATTTACTCTTTCGGATGGTAGAAAGACTAGGGGGCACTCCATGAAGTTAGCATGGGGCACATTTAAAACTAATCGGAGAAAGTTCTTTTTTACTCAACGCACAATTAAACTCTGGAATTTGTTGCCAGAGGATGTGGTTAGTGCAGTTAGTATAGCTGTGTTTAAAAAAGGATTGGATAAGTTCTTAGAGAAGTCCATTACCTGCTATTAAGTTCACTTAGAGAATAGCCACTGCCATTAGCAATGGTAACATGGAATAGACTTCGCTTTTGGGTACTTGCTAGGTTCTTATGGCCTGGATTGGCCACTGTTGGAAACAGGATGCTAGGCTTGATGGACCCTTGGTCTGACCCAGTAATGCATTTTCTTATGTTCTTATGTCACACAAAAGCTTTCCCCACCCCATTGGTAGAACCAAATTTGTCAAATAAATGTAGTATACTATTTTCTCTGACCAAATGATGACATCTCAAAATGCCCTCCATATAAACAAATATTTGTCTCCAAAGTGATTGAAGTTTATGACATCATGTAAACGTATTATATTAAATCTTTTAAATTAGTTTCTGTACAGAGAGACGCCGACACTGATATGTTCACCCTTTATGCAATCCACCATTTGAAACATGACATTATGTCGGGTGCAACATAACACAACATTCACTGCTGCTGCCTCTTTTCAACAGAGCACTTGTATCTTCCAAAAAATGAAGTCATCTTAGCTCCAAAGATTAAATATGACTCGGGTACTGCCTGCATAAACAATAAGCAGGTACGTGTGTATGAAGGTCCTTCAGAAACTCATAGTAAAGTGTCACAGTCACAATTTACTTAATTTATTCATTGTAATTGATCTTATTTTGCTTTGAATGCTATTTTTGTTTTGGTATTATACTGTTTGCAGTCACGCTTTTTGGACTCATTTTTCTGATCTTGTAAACATGCGACAATGTTCTAGTTTGACAATTACATTTGGGACACAAATCAGATGAATAATTTTAAACCTGATAAACTTAGATTGCAGGTGATAAGAGGGCATATAGAGAAGAAAAGGCCCGAGATACTGTATATCAACCTCTTCCAAATCAATATCCAAATCTGTGCTACATAACACAGCCAATGTAGATAAGTGCTCTAGGATAACATTTCTTAAGCAAAGTCTGCCAAATTCCAATCTTGTTGAATTTAGGAATAGTTTCCAAAATATTTCGTCTTCCTCTGTTAAAGTAATCTTGCCCAAGTGCCCCCCAATCAAAATCAAGCAATAATGACACGTTTGTAAATATGCAAAAAAGGTGCGTGATTGGGATATTGTTTCTTCACCTGTTGAAAATAGTATATTATTTTAACTCAGGATGAATTAATTGGTCCACACAATATAAACCTGTTTTTCCCCAAAATTGAAACAAAGGCTCTTGAAACAAGAAGGAAAATCAATATTACCCCCAAATGCAAACAAAGGAGAAATCTTAGGGTCATATTGTGTATTTTCGCTCTACCATTTCCAGGCCTTATGTATGGTGTCATTGAAGTTTTCTTGTTTTTGGCTTACTGCCAGATGTCGCCCAGTATCAGATTTAAGGGTTGGTATGGGGGCATCCATGCCAGTAATAAATCCTCAGGATCAAACTTATTATGCAGGGAAGGCAGCTTTTTCCTTAATTACTGAACTAGACTGTTCTAACCCCCCCCCCCCCCCCCCCCCAAAAAAAAAAACAACAAACCCTAAAAGGTCATAAGAACATAAGACTTGCCATACTGGGTCAGACCAAGGGTCCATCAAGCACAGTATCCTGTTTCCAACAGTGGCCAAGCCAGGTCCAAAGTACCTGGCAGGATCCCAAGGGGTAGATAGTTTCCAAGCTGCTTATCCTATGAATAAGCAGTGGATTTCCATAAGTCTACCTTAATAACGGTTAATGGACTTTTCCTCCAGGAACTTGTCCCAACCTTTTTTTATACACAACTACACTAATAACTTTCACCACATCCTCTGGCAACGAATTCCAGAACTTAATTATGCATTAAGTAAAAAATATTTTCTCTTATTATGTTCCCCCTTGTCTTTCTCTTTTTTGAAAAAGTAAACAACGGATTAACATTTATTCATTCCATTCCAACTCATTATTTTATAGACCTCTATCATATCTCCCCTCAGCTGTCTCTTCTCCAGCTGTAATCCTAACCTCTTTAGCCTTTCTTCACAGGGGACTTGTTCCATCCCCTTTATCATCGTTTGCCCTTCTCTGTACCTTTTCTAATTCTGCTATATCTTTCTTGAAATAGGATGATCAGAATGGATTTAGCCAATACTCAAAATGAGGTCTCACCATGGAGCTATATAAAGGCATTATGATATTCTATTTGTCTCCATTCCTTTTCTAATAATCTCTAGCATTCTATTTGCTTTCTTAACTGCTGCTGCACACTTAGCGTTTCAATGTATTTTTAACGATGACACCTAGAACCTTTTCCTGAGTGGCGACTCCTAATGTGGAACATTGCATTATGTAGCTATAATTTGGGTTACTCTTCCCCAAGTGCATCACTTTGCAATTATCCACATTAAATTTCATTTTCCATTTGCATGCCCAGTCTCCCAGTTTTGCAATGTCCTCTTGCAATTTCTCACAATCCTTTTATTTAACAACTTTGAATAATTTTGTGTCATCTGCAAATTTGATCATCTTACTTGTTGTTCCCATTTTCAGGTCATTTATAAATTTATTAAAAAGCAGTGGTCCCAGAACAGATCCCTGGGCACTCCACTATTCACCTTTTTCCATTGGGAAAATGTTCCATTCAGCCCTACTCTCTATTTTCTTTTAACCAATTGGCAATCCACATTAGGATATTGTCCCGATCCCAAGAAATCTTTTATGAGGGACACCATCAAATGCTTTCTGGAAATCCAGATATACATTATCAACTGGCTCACCTTTATCAAATGTTTATTTATGCTCTCAAAAATATGTAGCAAATTTGTGAGGCAAATCCATGCTGGCTATATCCTATTAAATGTCTATCTATATTTTCTGTGATTTTGTTCTTTAGAATAGTTTCCATGATTTTTCCTGGCACTGGTCAGGTTTACCGGTCTATAGTTTCCTGGATCACCCCTGGAGCCCCTTTTAAATATAGGATTTACATTGGCCACCTTCTAGTTTTCAAGTACAATGGATGATTTCAATGATAGTTTACAAATTACTAGTAATAGATATGAAATTTATGTTTGAGTTCTTTCAGAACCGTGGGGTGTATACCTTTTGGTACAGGCGATTTGCTGCTCTTCAGTTTGTCAATCTGGCCTACTACATCTTCCAGGTTCACCGTGATTTGGTTCAGTTGATTTGATTCATCACCTTTGAATACCATCTTTAAAACTGGTATCTTCCCAACATCTTCATTTGTAAACACCAAAGCAAAGAATTCATTTAGTCTTTCTGCGATGGCCTTATCTTTTCTAACTGCCCCTTTAATCCCTTGATCATCTAACGGACTGACAGACTCCCTTGCAGGCTTCCTGCTTCGAATATATTTTAAAAAAAAATAAATTTATGAGTTTTTGCCTCCACAGCCAGCTTTTATTCATATTCTCTTGTAGCATATCTTATCAATATTTTACATTTAAATTTGCTAATGCCTATGGTTTTCTTTTCTTCAGATGGATCCTTCTTCCAATTTTTGAAGGTGGTTTTTTTTTTTTTTTTTGTTTTGTTTTTTGACTAAAATAGTCTTTCTCTTCGCCTTTTAACTAAGCCAGCAATCGTTTGACCTTCTTCCACCTTTCTTAATGTATGGCATACATCTGGACTGCACTTCTAAGATGGTATTTTTAAACAATATCCACACCTGTTGTACACTCAACCTTTGTAGCTGTACCTTTCAGTTTTTTTCTATCTTCTTCATTTTATCAAAAAGTTTCCTTTCTGAAAGTTTAGTGCTAGAGATGTAGGTTTACTTATAGTCCCCTACCGGTCATTAACACATCTGATCATATTAAACTATTAATAAAGAACAAAACTTAAAATTCTCAATACAATTCAAACAAACCATTAATGAACTTCCAATCATTATCCTGCTCCCCCTTCCCTCCTTCTATCCAGAGATAATGGCGCAACAAATGCCTCCACACTCACTCCAACTTATATTTAAACATTTTATATACCGTCATTCCTAATAAAGATCACAACGGTTCACAAGAGACATTCATAGATCATGGCTTTTCAATAGTTTGATGAGACATTCATAATATGGATCTATACATTCATAGGGTCAAATCAATACATTCATGACTCAGGTCGATACTTGAAAGCGGAAAATACATGACATGGGTCCGTTCAATACATTCATAACAGTCAATACTTGAAAGAGGAATAGTAGATGACATGGTGAGTAAAAGGCATAATTCATGACAAAGAGTATGCATAAATAATCCTTCTTCACTTTAGGTTGAATGTATCTGAGTGGGAATTATTTGAGAATATAATTGTTAAGTTCATTAAGTGTCAATTTAGAGATTCCTTTCTTCTAATTGAGATAGGTTAGGTTGTATGCGTTTTTGAAGAGCCATGTTTTTAGCTTTTTAAATTTTTTTTGCTGGGATCAGTCATAGCCTTCCAGGTAGGGAGTTCCACAGATTTGGTCCAGCAATGGAAAAGGCACAGTTTCTTATCTGTGTCAAGTGTGTGCTTCATATGTTGGGGACAGACAGTAAACCCTTATATTTTGGGATGTTAATGATCGTTGGGGATTGTAAGGTTGTAATGATATGCCAATCATATCAGTGTTATTTGAGTGAATGATGTTAAATATTAAATTTAATACTTTAAATTGAATTCAGAAGTGAACTGGTAACCAGTGTAATGAGATTAATGCTGAACAAATGTGATCACATTTTTTGGCTCCTAGAAAGAGTCTTGCAGATGCATTTGCAATATATGTAATGGTTTTAAGAGGAATTTGGGCAGACCTAGAAATAGGGAGTTGCAATAGTCTAGGTTTGAGAAAATTAAGGTTTGCAATAGTCTGGAAGTCTTCGAAGGTTAGCAAAGGCTTCAGACATTGTAGAATCCTTAACTCGTAGTAGCCAGATGAGATTACCTTATTGATGTGTTTCTCCATCGGGAGGTTCTCATCAGTTATATGCCTAGATCCCGTACTTGGTCAGAGGACGTAATTTTAAAAATTACAGAGGTCAACAGCTGGTGGTTTGAAGACTGGGGAGTTTCTTCTTAACCAGATAAATTTTGGGTTTTTTTAGGGTTTAGTGTCAGTTTTAGATGTTTTAGCTCCTGCTGAATAGCTTTTATATGGGTTGACAGTTGATTCAGTGTATTCTAGAGATTTGGAGAATAGAATGTAGAACTGTATGTCATCAGCATACAGGAAGAATGTGTTTCCAAGGTCTGTAAGAAGTTTGCATAGAGGGAGCACATAAATGTTGAAAAGAGTTGCTGATAGAGCCGAGCCTTAGGGAACGCCAGTTTCAGACTGGAAAGTGTCAGATATGGAATTACCCAGTTTTACTTGGAAAGATCTTTTTGATAGGAATGAGGAGAACCATTTGAGGACACAGCCATCGATACCAATGTTGCTCAGTTGATGGCTTAGTTGGGAATGGTCAACTGTGTCAAAGGCAGCTTTTAGATCGATTAGCACCAAAAAATGATCCATCTGCATCAAACCCTCTTAAGATCGAGTCAATTAGAGAGAGTAGTAGAGTCTCACTTAAACGTTGTCCTGAAACCTTATTGGTTTGGATGGAGTAAACTCTGATCTTCCAGATGATTTTCAAGCTGGGTTGATACTGCTTTCTCCAGAATCTTGGCGAGAAAAGGCAAGTTTGATATTGGGCAGTAGTTGTCCCAGTCATCAATTCTTCCGGATTTGTCTTTAGGGATAGATTTTATTACTGCGTGTTTTAGCCCCTGTGGAACAATTCCTTCTCTGAGAGAGTGATTAATTAATGTCAGGACTGTAGGGGTGATAACACCATGAATTTGTTTCAAGGTACTAGAAGGAATAGAGTCTGTTGGATGTATGGCAGGTTTAATCTTTGTGATTATTTGGGTTATTTCAAGATTTGTGACTCTTTTGAATGTGGATCACTTTATTGTGTCTTTTGGGTTACTGGTTGCTTTTGCTGCAGGGCAGGTGGGGAATTGAGCTTTTAAGTTGTCAATTTTGTCTATTAAGGAGATGGCGTATTCATTGCAGCAATCTATTGAGAAGTTGTAGTTTCTGTGGATTGTGGAAGACAGGTCCTTAACTAGGTGTTTTACTACATCGAAGAGTGGTTTAGAGTTGAACATAGCTCCATTCATCTGTTTGGCATTATGGTTTTTATTGGTCAAAGATCGGTATTTTCTTAGGCGAGTTTATATTTTTTCTAGAAATTCATCTGATTGTCATTTATTACAATTGTTTCTCAGATTTTCTAAGGAGCTGTTTGGCGCGTTTTACTTCTTCATTGTACCAAGGTTTCGTATGTTTGGGGGATAACTTTCCTATGTTGAAAGTTTTAGTCTGGACGGGACTGAGATTATCAGCAATATCGTTTACAGTTTGGTCCCAGAATTCAAATGTTGAAGTGGCATTTATTTATAGCATTTTTATACCGGTATTAGTAGCTACATCACACCGGTTTACATAAGAACTGCAGGTTGAAATTACAATAAAAAGGTGCAGGGTATGGGACCAGAAGGAACATGAGCGAAAGAATGGAGCTAGCATACAAGAGCAAACAAGTGCAAAAACAAGTGCAATAAATAGGGAAATAATATAAAAGATGTAACAAGTGGCAAAAACCTGGTAAACAAAGTAAGAACTGAGTAGCCTAACTATATACATAGGCTCCGGGTCAAGCATTAATGCAGCAAGGAATGTAAGTGCGAGGGACTATTTGGGGTAGGTCTTAACTCAAATTCATCATAAAGTTAAGACCAAGATTTACATATATGAAAGCCTCAAGTTTAAAGGATCAGCTGGTACATTCAGATTCAACAGTTTACCCATTGAAACAAAGTGTTGGTTCACATGGAGCCTGCGGGGCTTGTTCAGTTTGTGTAAATATGCTTGTGACTACTCAGATTAAATTTAAAAATCCACAAATTCTAATTAAGCTGAAGCAACATACTACATGCAAATCAATGGGAGTAGTATACATCATTCAATGTCCGTGTGAAATGACCTATGTGGGAAAAACCACACAGCAATTGCAAACAAGAGTGATTGAACATCGCTCCAGCTTAGCCACACAGCGTTTAAATGCACCTATAGTCACCCATTGCCTTGAGAAAGGACATGCATTTAATGAATTACGATTTTGTGTTTTAGAACAAGTTTTACCACACTGGCGTGGAGGAGACATGAATAAGAAATTAATTCAGGGTGAACAAAGATGGATACATTTTTTAGACACCTTACATCCCAGAGGTCTGAATGCTGAGCTTGAATTGAATGTATTTTGTGAAGAATATCTGGTTGCGTCATAATGAGCAATGACGTTCCTTTACTGTGATTGGATGTGGCTTGGTTATAAGCTGACGTCTGACGCAAAGATGGTCTCTGTTCCTTCTGTCTAAACAGGCTTCGAGACGATGGTCGTCCTGCTAGAAGGTTTGATTCTATGCCAACCCCAGATAAGTAATACAAGTATAGTTACAAGACGTTATTTGACATTGTTCTTTTCTCCATATAGGAAGAAATTTGAATGAGAATATTAAGTAAATAGATTTTCACGTACTGCAGCTCCTGATGAAGCAGTCTTTTCTGCGAAACATCAGCCGGTTGTCGAGCTGATTTGAGAATTGCAAAACAGTGACTATATACACAAGAAATGATGGATTAGAGAATTGAAGACAGTAACCAGACATGCAAGAATATATGCAAAAGAAAATTAGATAAAAAAAAGAGCAAAATAGAAAAAACTGTGACCGCAGATGATTAGAAGACCGGGCGGCCCCCGCTTTGAATACACAGGGAGCACGCTGTCAGGCTTGATGATGCGGCTATACACTTAAAAATTCATTTAATATTTTTGGTGAGTGGCATTTCTCATTTGAATGCTATTTCAGCAGATACTTCCTTTTTGGTGGATATTTTTCAACAAGTGAAAATTGAGATAAGTTCTTTTTTTTGTGTGTTCCAGAAATGTTTCACAGGCTGCTGTTCTGGGGATTTTATCTACATGAATATTAAAGTCTCCAACTATTAGGATGAAGTTTGGGGATGGAAATACTTTGGTGAATAGTTCGATCAACAGAGAGCAGTCTTTTGTAGCGATCCAGGAGGACAGTAGCCCAGACCTATGTTTAAGTTGTGGGATTTCATAATGGTCACTTCATATGGGGGAATAATTTCTATTTTGTAGGGTATGAGTTTCACGTCTTTTTTGCTGATTATTGGTAAACCACCACCTTTATGTTTGGTCTGGGAAGATGAAACATAACATACTTAGGATGAGAAATTTGGTTTATGAGGACATTATCTTTGTCAGTAAGCCAGGTTTCAGTTTTGCAGGCTAAGGATGGTTTTAAATCTTCTAGCAAGTCGTTTATCAGTGGGATTTATTTTGTTAACAATTGAGCATTTAGCAGAAGCATGGTGAACATTAAGCAGGATGATATAAATGGAGAGTTGTTACTTGTTGGGGGACATACTAGGTTAGTAATCTCTGATAGTTTTCTTCTTGGGATTCTTTTAATTTCCCCATAAAGACCTTTGCCAAGGATAGTCTCAATGGGATAATATAGTGTCATGTTTGTGGTAAGGATGCTTAATGCACTATTGATCTACACAATAGATCAATTGTTGCGCTCCTTCATTTGCACTTCGAGGGCATGTGCCTTTCGGCGCAAGAGCCTTCAGTGTTGCAGCTGAGGTTATGTAGACGGAGATGGTGGGCTGGCAGTGGGAGGTTCGAGGGCTGCTCCTCAGCCCAGCGCAGCTCTCTCAGCTCCTCCCTCTGCTGAGGGGAGGGGGGGGGGGGGGATCAGGGATCGTTCCTTGCCGGTGGCTCCCTGCTTGCAGGGACAGTTTCTGTTGCAGCCCTGCTCCCAGCTTACCTCTCTGGAGCTGTTGCTTCTGTTAGGAGTCCTTTCACACACAGCCACTCAGCGGGGCGTTGCTCTCCCTCTTTGTTCCAGGTTTAGATAGATGGTAGAGGTGGGTTGGCCATGGGAGGTTCAAGGGCTGCTCCTCAGCCCAGCCCGGGCTCTCTCTCTTTCTGCTCCTCCCTCTGCTGGGGAGGGGGGGGGGAGCAGGGATCGTTCCTTGCCGGTGGCTGTCGCAGCCCTGCTCCCAGCTTACATCTCCAAAGCTGTTGCTTCTGTAGGGAGTCCTTTGTCACACAGCCACTCAGCCGTTGCTCTCCTTATATTTTCAATGTATTAAGAATCTCACTTTGGGCTCACCAAGCTAGATTTTGAATATAAGGTTCCCAAATAGCCAATAAGGCTCTTCCCTGTGCAAAATCACCACGACTCATTATATTCTCTTTTTGCATAATATTGCATAGTAGGTTTCGCCACTGCAAATATGAAGGTACACAAGGGCAGCCAGGGTTCAAATCTTGCTGCTGCTCCTTGTGACCTTGGGAAAGTCATTGCTTCAGGTACAGACAGACTGTGTGACCTCTGGGAACAGGGAAATACCTACTGTACCAGAATGTAATCTACTTTGAAGTGCTTGAAAAAGCAGAATACAAAAAATAAGTATCCTTCCAGGCCTTCAAAATTATTTTCTTCCCCATCAAAAGTGCTTTCCTCAAATATCATCCCCAGTTTGCTTTTAAATTCCCAAAATTTTAATTTCAGTAAACAGAACTGTCTCAACTGACAGCTTGAGGTTCTGGGCTAAAATTCTATTCATAAAACTCATGTGACCAAAACAATTGCACCTCAGGACAGACCAAAACAAGTGTATTAAAGTCCCATATTCTCTGGCGTATTTAAATACATGTGACTGAACCTATCTTGGCATTATAAGCCCTATCCTGAAAACTATACATCCTGCATAGAAATTTATATTGAGTTTCTCTCAGTGCCACATTACCGGTTAACTCTTTCAGTCTCACAAAATACCACTTCATTCTGTCTTCCAAAACATTGCTTCCCAAATCCCTCCCCTATCTTGTGGCCAAAATCCTATAACAGGCTTGCACTCTGGGATCCAAAAAAACTTGACTTGGGGCTGTATTAAGAGCTTTATACAGCCCCAAGTCATATATGCAAATCAGCAGGCCGATGCAATAAAATGCACTCAGCGTGCACAGTTTAACCCTCAGTTGTGCACACATTTTTTTGTATGCCAACTTTACTCCAATGAGGCAAGGAGCTCTGCATACAAAAAATGTGAGTATAACAACGTGCATTTAAGTTAGCGCCCACTTATGGAAATCCCATGCTACTGAAGGAATTAACTATTACTCCCCAAAGCAGAGAGATGCGGGGGCTTAACTCACATTTTCTTAGCGCTGGAAATTTTACTCCTAGTCTGAGGTGAAGTAAAGTTTCCACAGCTAAAGTTAGTCTATGGCCAGAATCTACAGTTCCAGTGCTGGGGCTTATACTCAGTATTTTATGCACAGAAAACATTCTTTGTGCATGCATAAAATGTTTTATGCACGAAAATAAGGCTTTCTGAGCACAGAAACATACAAACATCCCAGGAGGGCAAGCCCTTTAGATCACTGTAACCACAAGTGTCAGAAAAACAGAATACTGATCAAGCAACATTCATCCAAACTTGCTTCAATCTGAATTAAAAAGAGGTGCATATGTGGCAGGAGAGTGGGAAAGACATTTGGTACAGCAACTTTTAATTAACTGATGAAACAATGGTTCTCTCAGCCCTAACAGTTTCAGCTTGTTTATTATTTTACATGTACACTCACCGTAGTACGCGCCTTGCTCCCATGAACTTGATGTTGTAGGACACAGAATATTTGTCATAAAAAGTAGCTTTCACATTCAGGCATCCGATAAAATCCTTCGGATTCAGCTTGTATAAGTCAAGGGTAATTTTCGCTATTCCTATTTTCTCTCGCCGGTGTCCAGCTGACCACCGATGTCCTTCCTTGAAGGCGGATGGGAGAAAAAAAGGAGGGATTTCTTGTAAAACAATTGCACTAGTGATAGGAAGATGGCCTTAGGAGTGAGCAACCAAAGGGGAGCATTACAATTCAATGGTAAGGATGCTGCAACTGCTTCAAAGGGGCATTGTTGCAGCACGCCAAGGGGAGCCCTCCCCCCAACCACTGTTCAGATATCTGTGTTACAGGGGTTGGGGAAGGAGGTCACCCCCTCCATGACCTCACAGGGTGCCATCAGAGATAAGGCCAGTCCTGTCAAACATTATACCATATACTGCAGTACTATTGCAAAGAAGATACCAGGAAACAGGAATGACTCAAAACACATGCACATCAGAGGGAATTCTGGTGTCTGAGAAAAATGTAGGACTAAGCATGCTGGAGAGAGCCATGCTGTAGTTTTACGTGGACCTTAAACTAAGATCTGAACCCGAGTGACAGGTATTAACCCAATCTGTATCCTCCATCTAAAGATTTATTTTCTGCCAATTAACATAACATTTAAATACTTAAGTGCTTAAATAAAAATGTTTGGGATATTCTAAAAATTACATTTAGGGAACATTCAGTCCGTGATGCTGTGATGCAATTCTGCATTATTAAGGGTTGAGAGAGAAGTGTAACTGTGATCTCTCTGTGTTGCAGAGGCAGGACTCCTCTCTGAACATGCAAGGGTAAACCACATTTGCAGTTAACTGCCAAAGAGAGAAACGTTAGGGCTGCAAATATCAGGGGCATGTCTCACACAGTGCTTTCAGTACAAAAAAGGATCTCCAAACAATATACTGCAGGAAGCACAAGCTGTAGCACTACACTTGGTTCACCAGATACCCAAAGGTCTCTGCAGTCTTGTCAGAAACCAGTAAATCAGAAGGATCAAAATACTGTTAAGAAGCAAAAGGTCAAACAAGCAGAACAGATATTGTAGAGCAATAAAACTGTGGCCATTTCTATGTTGATAGAATTCAGAATAAGCACTACACAGATTTGGAAGGGACATATTGCAACACCACAGAGCAAAGCTCAGCACAGCAAAAAGCATTGCTGCCCTCCCTGTTTGCTGAGTTTAAAAAGTGAAAGAGCAATGCTGTTGGCATAGCAAAGCTTGCTCTAGAACTAGTTAAGGAGGGTGGGGCAGCACAAGCAGGGAAATTGCCCAGGGTCTCAGTACCACAAGAGGCCTCCTTTGCAAAGCTAAATATGACATGACTGAGACAGTTTCAGGGCATTTGGCAAAGCAGAGTTGCTTACCTAAAACAGGTGTTCTCCCAGGACAGCATGATGTAGTCTTCACATATGGGTGACGTCACTGGATAGAGCCCTATCACAGAAAACTTTTCTGTCAAAGTTTCTAGAAAGCTTTGACTGGCACACTGAACACGCCCAGCATTCCATGATCCCTTTGTCCATAGGGGTCTCCCCTTCAGTCTCGTTTGTAGCAAAAAAGTGCGAGCGAAAAATAAAATAACAAAACGTAAGCGGACCCAAGTCCATGGGGTGGTGGGTGGGTTTCGTGAGGACTACATCCTGCTGTCCTGGGAGAACACCTGCTACAGGTAAGCAACTCTGTTTTCTCCCAGGACAAGCAGGATGGTAGTCCTCACATATGGGTGATTAGCAAGCTACAGGCTGACTCATATTACAACAGGCCAATAGCAGACAACTCGTGCAGCAGGCACAATAATTGGGGTGCTATTGGCAATGATGAGGCAGTCTGAAATCACAGCAGGTGGTTGTGGAAGGAGTTGGGGAGTATACTGGAACAAAGCTCTGCAAGACAGATTAACCAAAGGCAGAGTCTAGACGGACTTCCTTATCTAAGAGCTAGAGGGCTGCGAATGTGTGAAGAGAGCTCCATGTCGCAGCCTAGCAGATGTCGGCAATTGGTACTGAATGACAGTGTGGTACGATGTTGCCATGACCCTTACAAAATGTGCCTTCACTCACCCCTGGAGAGGAAGGTCTGCTTTCTCATAGCAGAATTGGATACAGTCTGCTAGCAACTTGGAGAGAGTTTGTTTGCCCACTGGAACTCATAGCTTGTCTATGTTAAAGAAGGAAAGAGTTGGGTGGATTTCCTATGGACTGCAGTGCAGTCTAGGTAGAATGCAAGTGCACGCTTACAGTCCAAGGTGTCCAACACCTTCTCACTCTGGTGAGAGTGAGGCCTTGGGAAAGAGTGGGCAGACTATAGACTAAGGTGAGAGGCTGTATCCACCTTAAGAAGAAATTTAGGGTGCGTATGGAGGACCAGTTGGTCACGGAAGAACCTAGTGTTGGGTGAAAATGCAACAAGGGCTTGTAACTCACTAACCCTTTTAGCAGAGATGATGGCTACGAGGAAAAGAATTTTCCATGTTAGAAATTTAATGTTATAGGAATGCAAAGGCTCGAACGGGGAATGCCTGAGAATTTCAAGCACTACTTTTAGGCCCCATTCCGTAATGGTGATCATAGAGGAGGCTTAAGTCGTAGAAAACCCATGATAAGCCGACTCATAGGGGGTTTAGCCGTGAACAGGTGGCACTCGGAGATGGAAGTGAGGTGTGCCCTTGCGGAGGATGTCTGGGGACCAGAATCCAAAAGGTATCCCAGAGCCCAATAGAGATGGAGTGGGGCAGGAAAAAAGGGGCCAATACCTTTTTGTGCATGTTATTTGGTAAATCTTGCCCATTTTGAATGGTAAGATTTACGTGAGGAAAGTTTTCATGAAGCTACAAGTACCTGAGAGTACCAGTGAGCCTGTGTTATGAGGTTGAGGCGAATTGGTTCCTGGAGTGATAGGTGGAGAAGTACGGGGAAGCATACTTGTCAAGGCCAGTACAGGGTTATGAGAATCATTGAAAACCTGTCCTGTTGTAGCTTTACGAGAGTTTTGGTTATGAGCGGTATCGGAAGAGACGCCTAAAGGAGGCCTTTGTTGCAGGGGCGAGCAAAGGCACTCATGGCTAACGCATTTGTATGCCTGGGTAGGGAGCAGAATCTGTCCACTCTGTGGTTCGATTCGGACGCAAGAGGTCAAAGGTTGGTTGACCTCAGTGCTAGAAGATTTTGCTCGCTACACATGGACTCAGAGACCACTTGTGGGGATGGCGACATCGATTGAGACGGTCTGTTAGTATGCTCGGTATGACTGTTAGATAAGTGGCCCAGAGATGCATGGAGTGTGCAAAGGTCCAGGCCCAGAACTTGCGGCTTCCTGGCAGAGCAGATAAGAGCCTGTGCGTCCCTGATTGTTAGAGTACCACATTGCTACTATATTGTCTGTCTGTATCCACAAAGTTTTGTGTGAGAGGCAGTGTTTGAAGGCATAAAGGGCATATTGCATGGCTTGAAGCTCCAGGAAGTTAATCTGAGACTTTTTATGGCGCGGAGTCGATACATTTTGGGTTTGGAGGGTATTGATAAGAGTTCTCCAACCCAAGTTGGATGCGACCGTGGCCAAATCATCTGAAGATTTGGTATTGGATCGGTGATATGGAGCAGGGACGAAAGCGGTGGAATGGCTTAGAGCCACTGAAATTTTAAAATCCACTGAGTTCTTCTTATGGCTAGTCTGGCCATAGGAGTGACGTGGATCGTGGAATCATGTGGCCCAGCAGTGAAAGATTTGATGTTGCATGCGCACAGAGATCTGGATAATTTGATAGGATGTCTGCGCGGTTGTTGGGCAGGAAGGCCGTTGCGACTGTAGTGCCCAGATCTGCTCTAGATTTATAGTGAGTCTTAGAGAATTTAGAGCTCCTTGTTTGGATTGACTCCTTATTAGGCAGTTGTCCAGGAAAGGAAACTCGTGAATGCTGTTATTCTTTGTAGTGATCGGCAGTCACTGCTAGGTATTTGGTGAAAAACACAAGTTGTCAAAACTAGATCGAATGGCAGAACTTGGTATTGAAAATGTTATTGACTCACTATGAAGCATTTAGAAAGTCCAGAGAATGGAGGCAACCCCCTTGTTGTAGTAAGGGAAGCATGGTGCTGAGAGACACAACTTTTCTTTCTAAGAAATTGAGATTTCTGAGGTCCAGGATGGGCGGAGGCCGCCTATTTTTTTTGAAAGTAGGAGATAGCGGGATTAAAAACCTCTGTCTTGTTGTGTCCGGGGAACGGTGTCCTGAGCCCTGGTCCTCAGTGGGGTGGACCGTTCTGTTCTCTGGCAAGGTAGAAAATCCAGGAGCCTGCCAAACTGGCGGAGATGATGTGATCTGGATATGCGTTGGTCTCACACAGGAGCGGCAAAAGGTCCTTCTAGCATCCCTCTTCACTGGTTTTCTAGCCGAGGAGGGAGGATTTGCAAGAAACGTAGAGAGCAATTGTAGGGTCTCGCGGTGGTCTTGCAAATGAGTCACAGTCTGCTAGAGCTTATGCATGAAGAGATTATCTGCGGTGCATGGCAGATCAGCTAGTGTATCTTGGACTTCGGGTCATAAATCAGAGGCCATAAGCCAGGTTACCATCTAGTACAGAGTCCTGTTGCTGGCAACGGAAGGAGGTTTTGAAGCAATCACATGTTGCTTGAATTTCATGTGGATAGCAGAGAAATTCTCTTGGTATTGTGTCAAACATAGCTGGTAAATTGCAATATGTGACACCAATATTGAAAGATATTACGATCTAGAACCTCCCGAAAATTCTGGTCCTTTTTAGTGACCAGATCGAAAGGGATAGTTTCAGACACGTCCTTACCTTAGGTCTCATCGCCTCTCGAGGATCCAGGGTTAGATAAGGGGTCCGTGGAGGCTCAGAACAGACCGAAAAACAGGGCATAGTACTCACTGAGCGTCGATGAAATGTATGCGAAGGGAGACCCGTGTAGGAAATTATTTGTGAAATAAAACTTCAAGTGTTTCCATGAGGAAAAGTTGTAAGAAAAATCTCACAGAGCTCCTAAACACGAGGCTAACTGCATCACAAAAAAAAAGGAGACTGAAGGGAGACCCCTGTGGACACAGGGATCATGGCATGCTGGGCATCTCAGTGTGCCAGTCAAAGAAAAGTTTTCCATGATAGGGCTCCGTCCAGTGATGTCACCCATACGTGAGAACTATCATCCTGCTTGTCCTGGGAGAATGACTGTCCCTACTGCTTAGTTTCTGCCCTAGGTCCCAATTTTTTTTAAATCATGGGCTCTGCCTACTCATCTCCTGCCCTTCTCATACTGGGAAATGGCATCTGGCTCTCTAGTTTCACCCTCAATTCCAAATTTATAATGTAGTAATAAAGGTCAAATAAGTTGTAGGTGATACCTTTAAAATCTTATTTGTTGCACCATTACTTATGTATCTAAGTGAACTAATATGCAATCATATTACTTTATTCAAATTTATAATCTGTTCCACAACCACACCAATAGGCTGAGGGGAAAGGTCATGTGGCTGGTGTTAAGTGGTGTTGTGTAATTGTCTTAGCATTGATTTTTAGTGTTAAGTTTTGATGTTGGTGCTGAGTGCACAGAAACAGACCTAAATGACCTTAAGAGGGAAGGAGACCAAGGTTCTGAGCGTTAACCTTGGGTGCTAAAAGGCAGTCAACTTTAGGAATGGGGGAGGGGGGGGGGGGGACAGGTGTTGCAGTTTTGTGAAGGGAATTAGCTGTAAGGGTGGTGATAATGCCAAAATGTTCAATCAGAATTGATAATGAAAAAGACCAGAAAGTCACTCAAAAAGAAAAAGGGCTAATATTTTACTGTAAGGACTACACATACAAGTTATAATACTAATCAGAATATAGTATACGATTATACAAAAAAACCCCAACCTATTTCAGAACTCCCCCTTGTGAATCAAAACTGGTCTAGGGTCCTGTAATCTATTCACTTCAAGCACTATCCTTCCTTTCAGTAGAGTTTCCATAGCTTTGCCCACTACTGAAGTAAGATCAAAAGTTCTGTAGTTTGTTTATACTAAAACTGCAAACATTCAGATTTTGAAATCATTGCTTTTACGAATGTGGTGCAAGATGTAGGGAATAAAACTGCATATTGATTCCCCATGTCATGCTACATACAGCATATTTTGGAAAGGTTTATAGCTATAGGGTGACCTCTAGTGGTCACTGACAATATTTTACAGCTATACTCAAAATCCTGACTGCATGGAGCAGAAACTGTATATCTTCCATATTCAACAATGGTGTATTTGCCTTCCAATTGTGAATTTTCTCTTTTTTTTTTTAAATTAATAATATGGCAAGTGTTTTAGTTGGGTACATCTAAAGAAGGGACTTGTATGGTTTCAAAAGCACATGATCATCTTCTCTGACAAACTCCTTAGCTTGGTCCAATGAAAGGTACTGCAGCCACAGAATCCTCATTGGAGTCTGTTATCTTGTCAGCAGAATGGCAGCAGTGCTAAGGCATAAGAGGTAGAGATTCAGGTCTATTTTTGGAGAGTTGTAAGGCTTGAACACCTGGCAAGTGAGATGTACTCAGGCTCTCAGGTGAAGATAAAAGTACATTTAAGGTGTCCCAACTGGATTCCAGATAACACTGGCAGGTTAGACCCAGGGTGGAATCTTACTGTTCTAGCCATATGCCAAGGGAGATCTTTGGCTCAGCTGTCACAACAGCAGATCACCAGTAAGTGAGAAAGAAATTGGATAAAAGAACAAAAAAAAAAAATCTCATCAGCTGCAAAATATGGGCATACCTTCCAAAAATGGCAGCCTTATTCATGCACTCCGTATTGTGGTTCCTTGTCAATAGAAAAGCTGGTTTAAATCTGTGATGGGTCGTGTTATCTGTTGTCCTATTCTCACACAGGCCAATCCAATATCAGGTGCTCTGGCCAGCGCACCATTCTATGCAGTTTGGATGCACATTTTCGATGTGCTAGATGGACGACCTATCCAATATATGCATCAGCGTGTCCATAATATGCATGCTAACCAGTGCATAAGCAATAGCGCAGATCCCATGTAAATTACATGTTAATGACTAGGATTAGCTAGTGCCCAAAACTAGTGCATCCATAATGAGCTTTTTTACGTGTAAAATTTAGCTCCTACCCAGTCCCAGGCATTAGTGTGGTGGCGCTATTGCTAGTGGATGTATCGGGAAAGCTTTTGTGTGATTCCTACTACATCAAATGGATTTTCTGCACTTTTTTGTCCTGCTGACCTTTCTCTTGTGTATGAAAGCAAGAAAAAGAAATGCCAAGCGGAGAGCGATTGCTCAGACGAACAAAAGACCAAAGAACCCAATGTACAAGAACCCAGTACAAGAACAGAAGAGCAAATAGCTCATTAAAGAATTGGGAGTCTGTTAAGGACTTCTGTAGTTAAAAAAAAAAAAAAAAGCAAGCTCATAACGGATGCCCAAAGCCTTGGACTTTCCAAGGTTTCCATGCAACAGTTTATGGACACCCATTCTGAACGCCTTAAGGGTGCACAATGGACACCCAAAGGCTCGACCTTTCCAAGGCATCCATGCAATGTAGATTATGGACGCCCATTCCAGAAGTCTGAAGGACCCACAATGGATGCCGAAGGGCAAATTCAAATCCTAGACGTCCATGAAGAGATGCAACGGGCCTGTACATGAACATCCAATCAATTTATGCTGGCTATGGCCTGTTCCTTTATCTTTCCATGGATTAGTGGACAGTAGCTATTCTTACATATATGCTATCCTGAATTGCAAAATACTTGTGACTTGATAGGCTAAAGCTGTACTTGATGGACCCTTGGTCAAACCCAGTTTGGTATGTCTTATGTTCTTTTGTTTTTGATACACGTCACAGCTATCTGTAGACCATGCTAGCAACGAATCATTTGCCCATGGACAACTCTCCTTGGGTTGCTCAGCTCACGGGCAATTGTAACTCTTTATGAAGACCTGCACAGTGACCTTCAACCCGTGGCCTATTGCAACCATGCTGTCCCTGGGTTGACAAAACTTCTGTGCACTTTACATTTTTTTGCCACAGGACGTTTTCAAATTCCGGTTGGTATTGTTGCGGGAATGACTCAGTCCTCGATCTTGCAGCATTTCGCACAGGTCTTGAAGGCAATGATTAAACAGATGAAGTATATTGAGTTTCCTGATGATCCAGTGTAACTTCAGGAGATCCACCGTGGGTCCATGGCAATTTCTGGGATGCCGAATATGTTGGATGCGATAGACTGCACCCATATTGCATTGACCCCAAAGTCGGAAGAGGAGGGTTCGTTCCATAACCGCAAGCAATTCTATTCGTGAATGTGCAAGTTGTATGTGATACGCAACTTTGAATCCTTAATGTAGTGGTAAGGTTTCCTGGCAGCTGCCTTCTTGCACATTCATCGCTTGGAACCCATTTCCCCCAGGGGAGATAAAGTGATGGCTGGCTGCTCAGTAAGTAACATTTGCTATGGCCCGTGGTCCTAGAAAGCCAGGTGGGATTAATGGCATGTGATGTGTTGTGTTAACTTCTGAAAGTATTTCGTTAATGACTGTAGTGTTAGGGGTGGGGTAAAAAATGAGTATATGTATATTTATATGCGATCTGGAGCTGTACATGTGCTTGGTGTTGTCTCTCTAGAGTTTGATGCAATCTTGGTTACATCTTTTACGGGTGATGGTGGCTATAGCTGTAAGCCGTGGTTGCTAACTCCACTTGAGTTCCTGTGCACTGCGGCTGAAATATGCTATGAGGCGCATGCCAATACAAGAAATGTGATTGAGTGTGCCGAAGGGCCGCTCTAAGGCAGATTCAGATGTTTGACTTGCTCCGGTGAAGCCCTGTAGTACAGTGCGGAAAAGGTAGCAAGCATTATTTAAGCCTACAAAACATTTGTTTGTGCTTTGGCTTGGATGCGGATGTCGCAAAATACTTGCCGCCAGATCCACCTCTCGAACCAGCAGCAGAGGTGGACAACACAGCTAGGGGCTATGATGTTCACCGAAGGATCATTGCCAATTATTTCTTGTGTAAGTTATCAATTAGACCTATAACCCTTGTTCCCTTGTCAGGATATCGATCCAGTCTAGATTCAACAAAATACCTATGCAAAATCTTTTTATATTTTTCTTATTGTAACAGTTGATTCATTGCATATCGTGATTAGAGTCTGTCCTGTCATCTTAGCCTCGCAAGTGTGGGCATACATCACACAATTTCCCACCTATTCCTAATGCTTTCACCACCCCCTCAGCCTCTCAACAAATCCCATCACTGGGGTGTAAAATAGGAAAATTGGTTCTTACCTGATAATTTTCGTTCCTGTAGTACCACAGATCAGTCCAGACTCCTGGGTTTTGCCTCCCCTCCAGCAGATGGAGACAGAGAAATTTTGATGGACTCTGCCATAAATACCAGGATGCCACCTACAGTCAGTCAGTATTGCTCAGTCACAAAGCAGAATGGTACGAAACCAAACGAACTATATACAGTAGCCTAACAACTTAAACTGACTCAGTAACCCCCAAGAGGGAACAGAACCCATGAGACACGGTAAACAAAGATCTGCCGATTAAATTTAAGAACAGCTGAATGAGCGGACTCTCTGCGCACTGCAATTGGGCAGGACTCTGGACTGATCCGTGGAACTACAGGAACAAAAATTATCAGGTAAGAACCAATTTTCCTTTCCCTGTACGTACCTGGATCAATCCAGACTCCTGGGATGTACCAGAGCTCTCTTACCTGGGCTGGGATCCGGAGAGGCCTGCTCTCAGCACACCTGCTCCAAATCCTCCTGCACCTGGGTCCTGGACATCCAGGCGGTAGTGCCTAGCAAACGTATGTAACAATTTCCAGGTAGCCGCTCAGCAAATCTCCTGTGGCGAAATGCTGACATTCCACCCATGATGCAGCCTGAGTACGAGTAGAATGCGCTCGAAGCCCCTGAGGCAAGGACCTGCCCTTCAGCAAGTAAGCCGAATTGATAGCCTCCTTCAACCATCGGGCGATAGTGGTCTTGGATGCCAAATTACCTCGTTTAGGACCACTCCAGAGCACAAAGAGATGATCTGACACCCGAAAACTATTGGTAACCTCAAGATAACGCAGCAACGCCCTACGGACATCCAGTTTCCGTAAGTCTCGAGCAAGAGGATCAGAACGGTCCAAATCCGAAAATGAAGGAAGCTCCACCAATTGATTAAAATGAAAAGAAGAGACGGCCTTCGGAAGGAAGGAACCATCAGCAAGGATATCCCCGAATCCGAAATCCTCAGGAATAGCTCTCTGCACGACAAAGCTTGAAGTTCAGAAACTCGCCGAGCAGAGGAGATTGCCACCAAGAACACCACTTTCAACGTGAGATCCTTCAATGTTGTTCTCTTCAATGGTTCAAACAGTGCAGAACACAAGGCCGAAAGCACTAAATTTAGATTCAACGATGGGCAAGGATGGGACATCGGAGGCCGTAGATGCTTTGCTCCACAAAGGAAACGAGACACATCCGGGCGTGTTGCTAATGGGACTCCCTGAACGGCACCGCGTAAACAACCAAGCGCTGCGACCTGTACCCTCAAGGAGCTACATGACAGTCCCTTCACCAAACCAGCTTGAAGAAAGCCCAAAATCTCCGGCATGGATGCTCGAGTAGGCAGAATCCCCCTATCTACGCACCACATCTCAAACACCTTCCGTAGACGAACATAAGACAGGGACGTGGAAGACTTACGCGACTGCAATAACATAGAGACTACCGCATCTGAATAACCTTTGCTCTTCAACCGCTGCCTCTCAAAAGCCATGCTGCTAGACAAAAGCGATCAACCTGGTTGAAACATACAGGTCCTTGATGAAGGTGGTTTGGGACATCCGGGAACCGCAGAGGACCTTGTACCGCAAGATTGACTAGATCCGCAAACCATGGGCGCCGCGGCCACTCGGGAGCCACTAGGATCACTTCAGACGGGTGAAGCTCTATTCTCCGGAGCACCTTTCCGATTAGGGGCCAAGGTGGGAAGACATACAGTAATACATTTGTTGGCCATGGAAGTGCCAGAGCATCTACACTTTCTGCCCCCGGTTCTCTGTGGTGAGCAAAGAAGCGCGGAGCCTTGGAGTTCCGGAATGTCACCATTAGATCTATGCAGGGTGTGCCCCATCTGTCTCAAAGGAGTTGAAAGGCTTCCCCGGCCAGCTCCCACTCGCTGGGATCGAGACGATGTTGACTGAGAAAGTCCGTGTGAACATTGTCGACCCGCGCAATGTGGGATGCTGCAATACTGACCAGGTATTGCTCCGCCCAGCTGATCAGCAGTCGAGCTTCCAACGCCACCAGCCGACTCTTGGTTCTGCCCTGGCGATTGATGTAGGCCACCGTGGCTGTGTTGTCGGAAAGAACCTGGACTGATTTCCCCTTGATAAGTGGGAGAAAGGCCCGCAATGCCAGGTGAACTACCCTGGTTTCCAGGTGGTTGATGGACCATTGGAACTCCTCCTGGAACCACTGCCCCTGCACTGACTGGCACAGGCAAACCGCTCCCCATCCAGAGAGGCTGGCGTCCAGAGTCATGACCGTCCATTCCGGGACAATCAATCAGAGGAACACCACGGCTCAGGTTTCCCAAAAGGAGCCACTAGTCGAAACTGGCTCATGCTGTGTCCGGTAAAGGTAACTGCAGGTGGAATTGCTCGGAAACTGGACTCCAACAAGAAAGTAAAGCTGATTGCAAAGGCCGCATGTGGGCGAAGGCCCAAGGGACAAGCTCCAGGGTCGAAGGCATAGATCCCAGAACCTGTAAGTAATCCCAGACAGTCAGTGGGCATTTGAACAAAAATGCTCTCACCTGTCCTTGCAATTTGGTAATGCGGTATGCCGTGAGAAAAGATCTGCCTAGATGAGTGTCGAACAAAGCTCCCAAAAGCTCCAGAGACTGGGAGGGAACCAGGTGACTCTTGGACAGGTTGACAACCCATCCAAGGGCATGCAGGAGCTGAAGTACCCTGTTGATCGCCTCCTGGCAAAGGACTTCTGACTTCGCCGGAATCAGCCACTCGTCCAGATATGGATGCACCAAAAATCCTTCCCTGCGCAGCTAATCAGCTACCACCATGATTTTGGTAAACATTCTGGAAGTGGTGGCCAGACTGAAAGGCAGAGCCTGAAACTGGTAATGTTGCCCCAGAATGGAGAACCGTAGAAACGTCTGATGATCGGCCCTGATCCCGATGTGCAGATACGCCTCTGTCAGATCCAGGGATGCTAAAAATTCCCCCTGCCGCACAGAAGCAATCACTGACCGCAATGTCTCCATTCGAAACCGGGGAATCCAGAGACATCTGTTGACCTTCTTTAAACTGAGAATGGGCCGGAAGGTTCCCTCCTTCTTGGGAACCACGAAGTAAATGAGTAGCGACCTTGCCGCAATTCTGCCGGAGGAATGGGAGTAATTGCCCCTAGTTCTAGAAGGCGCTGAAGAGTCTCCCTTGACTGCCTGTTGCTTGGTGGCGTACCCGAAGGGAGAAACAAGAAACTGATGGTGGGGCCGCAGTGCAAAATCTAACCCGTAACCGTGTCTTATCACTGAAAGGACCCACTGGTCCGATGTGAGTCTGACCCACTCCTCGTAAAACAGAGACAGTCTGCCTCTGACCACTGGCACCGAGGAGCGGGCCAGCCGCCCATCATTGCGAAGGCTTGCCCCCCCCCCCCGGGGCGGTCTGGGTATTACCGGGTCTACCAAAACGCCGCCCTCGAAAGGATTGGGACTAAGACTGCTGTCTGTTAGCGTTTTGTCGAAAGGAGGAAGCAGGTGGATGGGATGTCCAAGGCTTTCGATCCCCACAAAACAGACCCAAACGATCCTCTAGACTTCGGTCTGTCCTCAGGCAAACGGTGTACCTTATTCTCACCGAGGGACTGAATCAGGTCTTCCAGCTCCTTGCCAAAGAGCAGTTTGCCTTAAAGGGAAGAGATCCCAACTGAGACTTGGAAGAAACGTCTGCTGCCCAGTTTTGCAACCATAACAGATGGCGAGCCGACACAGCGGAAACCATGGACCTGGCTGAAATGCGGAGTAAATCATGGAAAGCATTTGCACTATTTGCAAGGACTGCCTCCAGATGCCCCGCCTGGAGGGCTTCTTCCTCCGACAATGCCTCTCGTTGGCTAATAACTGTTGAACCCAGCGAAGACCTGCCCGCAAGGCAAAATTGCTACACATTGCCGCACGGACCCCAAGTGCTGAGACTTCGAAACGTTTCTTGAGCTGAATTTCCAGTTTTCGATCCTGCAAGTCCTTAAGGGCCGTCGCACCAGTAACCGGAATGGTGGTCTTTTTTGTGACTGCCGAAACTGCCGAATCCACTTTGGGAAGTCTGAGAAGTTCCAAGGCCTCCTCCGGCAGAGGATACAGCTTATCCATTGCTTTGGCTACCTTCAGCCCCAAATCCGGGGTATCCCACTCCCGAAAGAGTAAGTCCGAAGCTGAAAAATGAAATGGAAAGGAGGAAGGCAGCCCCTACAAGCCCAACATAACCGGGTCCGTAGGCCCCAGCCGAGATTCTGCCTGGGGGGTCTCAATACCCAGTTCTTGTAATATGACAGGGATGAGAGGGCCTAACTCATCTCAGCGAAAAAGCCTGATGACTTTAGGATCATCGCCATCCATTCCATTAGCTCCGCGCAGACCTCCTTGCGTGGGGGATCCGTCTCCCCTTCGACCCCCCTCGGAGGCTGGGAAGGTAACTGCAGATCCTCCGGATCCTCAGAATCCGAAGAAGTAGACGAGACCTCCTGAGGGGCCTCAAACCGCAGAGGTCTCTGCCCCTGTGGGCGTACCGTCTCCTCCACATGCTTTGCCTTCTTGTGTGGCTGGGCCGTAGGGTCCGAAAATCCCATGGCCTCTCTTCCCCTCTTTTTTCCTGACCGTCTGGCTTTAAAAGCTTTGTGCATTAGAAGCACAAAGTCAGAATTAAATGACGAATCAGAGGAAGAATCCGCAGCATCTCCTACCGGAACCTCCCCTACACCATGAGGGCCAAGCACCCCTGAATCAACCCCTCAGGGGCTAACGTTTATGGGGATAATTGTGGCGGGAGATTCCTTTCCCCCACCGCTGCAGACACTGACGCGCTCGCTGACGCAAGCACATCCAAGATGGCACCCATTCCCGTGCTCAGCGGGAACGGGCCGAAATTCGGGGCCGGCAGGGTCCCGAACGCTCCGGAGACAGTCTGCACCCGCATGACGACCCTCGGTAGGGTCGCGGAGGCTCCCTCTCTGCCGGAGAGGCACAAAGGCCTTCTGAAGAAATCCGGGCTCGTGTGGCGCTGCACACCTTACACGCGGCTCTCCTCAGCATGACTGACAACTCCAACCCCCAAACTTTCTTGCAGCACCACCCGAAAATGGCGCTGCGAAATAGTGCGAAGGAAGCCTGAAGGGAACGGATGGCAAAGAGAGCCCACAAAATGGCAACCAGAAAAAAAGAGACTTTTTTTTTTTTTGTTTACTTGCTGCAGAGCCTCCAGGTCCCGATCCTACTGGGGGGAGTGAGCCAGGCTCCCCTGTATCACCCCCAGTACAGTGAGTGGCTGGAAATTGGGTTCTCAACCCGGTACATCAGCGGCCTCGAAAACCAGAGGGGATGGTCCCCTCAGGACCCTACAACCCTCTGGGAGGCAGAAGACTGTCTCCTTCTCTGAATTTTTTTTTTTTTTTTTAAACACTGGAAATAAAATCCTCAAGAAAACTATCTATGCTAGAACTAAACCTAATGCCAACCCTAAATCACTTTACAGTCTGTAGGTTTTGCATCCGCCAGCTGCTGGAGACAGAGTAATACTGACGGACTGTAGGTGGCATCCTGGTATTTATGGCAGAGTCCATCAAAATTTCTCTGTCTCCATCTGCTGGAGGGGAGGCAAAACCCAGGAGTCTGGACTGATCCGGGTACGTACAGGGAACTAAATCCTGTTTTGTGTTATTTCAGGAGCTGTAATTGGAGGGCAACAGGTGTACCTGTACTCCAATACATTATATATGCTTTTCCTCAAAAAGTGCCAGAACATTTTTTGAATTTCTTTAACAGACTCTGTTCTCTGGAATAAGGTGCCTGTGATACATATTGTCATTTACATTCCTCTCTCCTTGTACCAGCTACTGCCATGTGTCAACCTGACACTTTCAGCAACTCCCATCCATTGCAGGTGTGCATCCACTTACCCTTTCACAAATTCCCTGCATTGGCATTTCTCTCCTAGCACGTTGCTTGAGAACCTGTAATGTGTGGTGGGACATCATGGACACCTTGGAAAGGCCATAGCCTTGGCCATCCATTATGGGCCCTTCAGACGTCTAGAATGGGCATCCGTTATCAACGTCATATGGACATCCATGCTTTGGGCATCCGTGAAGAGTAGGTGCGCCCTAGACAATGGAAGCCTAAGCCCTTGGCCTTTCCAAGGCATCCATGCTTTGGGCAACCTTGAGTGTCTGTTGTCTAGGGCACGTGGACCCTTCACGGATGCCCAAAGCATGGACGTCTTGCCTGTGCAGCCTAGATAATGGATGCCCAAGGCCCAGGCCTTTCCAAGTGTCCATGCTTTGGGTGTTCATGAAGGGACCACGCCCCCTTGATAATGGACACTCAAGGCCACCCAAAGCATGGAAGCCTTGGAAAGGCCAATGTCTTGGTTTCCAAGGGGCCCAAATCCAAGATTTGGGTGTCCATTTAGGGTTCAGACACAGCTAATGAATATCCACACGGAAGAGGTGTTTTGCGTGCACGATCGTAGATGTCCTTCCCCTCTGGCCATGCCCAGACATTCATTTTGTGCAGTGCCTTCGGGAACTGAGGATATAAGATGCCAATCTGGAGGCTCCCCAATTCTAAAGAAGGGGACGTCAGGCTCCTTGAGGAGCTAGTCATAGCTGATAAGAGGCACCGTCTTTTTCGCCCAGGGAGCCGGTGGGACCAGGATCGGGCGAATGAGGCCTGGCTGGTGCTCAGGGTGAGCTTTAATGCCCAGACTTCCTTCTCCAGACAGGTAAATTGGAAGGTGGGCAAAATGATAATAGAGTCCATTCCTCGAGGCTCCCTGCAGATTTTTGGATGTCAATATGGCCAATTGTGGTTTAAGAACTTTTGCTACAGGAAGTTGTTCTTTTGCAGCAGGAACTTCAAAATTGTTCAAGAGGGCAAATAATAATAGTGTGGGAAATCAAGCTTCCTAGCACAGACCAATTGTATCACATTTGTTCATTGCTAATCCTTTTTTGGTAAAACCCACAGGGTGAATTAATGAACCGGGTAAACTGCAGGCCACACATCAGTTTCATGCATTGTTGAATGTTTTATTTGTTTTGGTGCCCACCAGATGGAGGTTTTGAAGGAGTCCTGGAGGCTCCAATGGGAGGACCGAGAATACCTCCAGGCACTACATGCCCAGCCTGGGCTGCAGAAAGATATGTGTTGCTGGTTTCACATCAAAGCAGGAAACACAAGACAAAAAATGAATATAATTTAATGGTCATATAAAGTGCACAGAAAACTATATTGTAGGAAGCTTGCGGTCTATATGTCTTTAACAATGTAAATTATAAATAATAATCATTCACGGCTATTAAAGGTTTGCCTGAATAGTGCCGGCCTATATCAACTGTGTACAATTGATAAATCTTGACAAATAACTTCCTCCAGCCTGCTCTTCAGGACCCTTTCCCCACATTGAATCTTAGTAACGCTTTGATATTTCTCCTTTCAGATACCTTCAGCAAATTCGGAGGAGGAATAGGAGGAATATGGTGAGGTGCCGCCACTACCTCCATCACTACCTCCTTAACCACCCGCCGAGGTGCAGATGGAAATGCCCCTCCCCAGAGGAGGTCATCATCAGACTAGGATCGGCTCACGCCAGAGGCAGCAGCAGGTCACCAGTTCCTGGAGGCTGGCACAACATCCGGGAAAGGGCCACAGAAGGCAGGCCTCTCCCATCCAGGTGCACCTGGATGCTGTGCTGTCTCTCTCCAGGTCCAGTTGACCTGCAGTTTGGATGCCCTGGAGGGACTGGTGATCCAGATGGTGGCCAGTTTGGCAGACCTATGGCGTGGCCGGAAGGAAATGATTGATTTGCTGCAATCTATGGCAGCCGCTCAATCACTGGTGGCCATGGCCCGGGCTCCACCAAGCTGTCCACCATCTCCCTGTCGGTGATGATCCTTCTCGGCCCCCATGGACCTTATCCCCTGTCTCCCCCTCTTCATCCCTGACCCTCCTTCCATTGTAAATACATTTTGCCTGGAATTTTAACGTTGGCGGTTGTCCTGTGTATAAAGCAGACAAGGGAGAGAGATGCACTATTGGTTGAGGGAAGGTGATGCCACAGATGCCAGTGGTGGTGGTGGGGATAGGGAAGAAGATGATGATACCAGGGGAGAGGTATGACAATGATGGTGGGGAAAGAAGGGTGGGAGACTGCAATGATACCAAGGGGCAGTGGGGGGGGGGGGGGGGGGCGCGGCTGAGTGAATAGAAGAGATTGAGGATGGGGAAGTGGGGGTTGTGCCATATGATCAGATATCTCATATTTGCATGGTTTAAAAATCATGTTATGTTGGTTACTAATTTCCTGGACTAGATTTTTATTGAAGTGGGTTTTGTAGGATGTTTCAGTGTAGCATGTAAAAGGTCATGACGACAAAAAAATGGACCAAAAAATAAAAAACGGAGCCCCAGACGGGCTCCCATGCCCACCATCTGTTCCCTTTAGCCTAGTGTACACAGTTCAGGGCTGGGATCCCCACCCCTACTGTGATCCAATTAGCCATTACAGTGGTTATGCAGAGGCTTGAACTTTGTCAAAACAAGAGCCCATAAATAGGAAACATAATTCATTGCTTACACTGAACAAATACTTTTATTCAGCTAATACTCATGGGTGTTTCACAGAACGCAAAGCACTGGCTATATCTCAGAGAGCACTGATCAGATCACTCATCAAGCTGGACTGAGTAGCCACTGCCTCTTTGATCTCATTGCATATTTCCTTGACTTCCTTGTGTACTAACTTGTTGTGACAGCATTTCAGACATGAAGTGTTCACTCAGCTCACTGATGCCAAACAAAGCCTCTTCCAGGTCACATGCTACTACTGCCTCGTCCAGGGCTGGGGCCGCTGATGGCTCAGTTTCCTGGGTTTCAGATATAACCTCCATCAGGTTGAGTGTGACAGGGGCCTCGGTATCGTTATCCTGGACTATTTGGTTGGGGAACACCTCGTTTGACAAAGGAAAGACGAATTCCAGCATGGGAAGGGATTGTGTCTCTTCCTCCATGACATCCGCTACATTACTGTCAACTCCTTGATCTGTGGAAAAAGATGGAGAAACACAAGTTGAAGTTCTTTATGTAGTTCTCAACTGTTGCCCACCCAAGAGCCCTAAAGAAAAACATGCAATGCAAACAAGATGGCACTTTCAAAATTCATACCTTCACTAGCTCCTGTGTCGGCCCCGTTCAGTGCAATCATACCAGCCACGATCTCTGGGCGCACAGTACTCAGGACTAGCTCTGACGGGGGTGAAAACAATATCACATGGTGGCCCCCCACCAGTCCTGTGTGCTGATGCCTCAGTTTTGGCAGCCTTTTCTTTGACCTCCCTGCTAGTGTCACGCCACAGGTACTGGATTTGTTTGACATCCCTGTGCTTTACCGACAGGGAGTTGACATCCAGCGCGATCCTCTCCTAAATCTGTTTCTTCGTAGAAGCAGAAACTTTTGATCTGAAGAGAAATTTGTAGTTATCGCACATGGTGCGGCACAGTATCACATGTTCGCTTCTTGGGCACTTGGCAACCGCTAGGGCCTGCCTGCTCTTCCAGATCTCTAGCCTCTCTCACCTCCTGAGAAAAGGTTTGTTTTGCAGCCATGTCAAGCTGTCTCTGCTTGTTGGGACTGTGAATGCAAATAAAAACAGTGCATATGTCCGTTATTAATAAACAATCATTTCAATTCAAGATAATATGTCAGAATATCAACTATCAATATAACTTTCCACTAATAAGTAACAGAAGAAGAAAGAAGTAGGCCACATGGCTAGCATTCAGAGATACCAATACATGCAGTTAATGGCAAGAACAAATAAGCAGGGCACATGGACAGCAAGAACAGATGCCAAAAAATGCAGTTAATGAAAGGAAAGAGAAGCTGGCCACATGGCTAGCATTAACAGATACAGATACATACAGTTAATGGTAAGAACAAAGGAGGGCATAGGGACAGCATAAACAGATACCAATACATGCAGTTAGTGGAAGGAGCAGAACCTGGGCGACAGACTACAGGTCAGTAATAGGTGACCACGTGTTGGACATCTAGGAAAGGAACAGGGCGGCTGAGTACATATCATGGACATCCTGCTTCTTTCTTGGATGTCCCTGATTCTGACCGCCCAAGTCATGAGCATCCAGGAAAGGAGCAGGGCAACTGAGTACAAATCACGGACGTCCTTCTTCTTTCTTCACATAAATATCTCTTATCTGTTTAAAATGAAGCAATGCCGATGTTGATCTTGGTCTCGATATTCCTGCGATATTGATATCCAATATGAATGCCAGGCACCAGTTCACACCAGTCTATATATAATATAGATCCAATTTGAACTGAATACAAAAGGACAGTCGTACTCCCAGCAGTGATTTATATACCTCCCAGGCAGGATTATGACACACGGCATGTCGTCACGTTGGGGGAGCAATGATAAATTTAAAAATGAATAGATTGGAAATAAATTGCAAATAAATTGCAAATTAACCTGACAGATGTACGCCCTTTTGATGGATCTTCAGCTCTTCTACAAGCTGCATGTGCGATACTGTATGGATGTCCGATACAATAAAATGGGTAGTATTATGGATGCTCTTTTCTGGTTGTCATTTGTGTCATTAGAATACTCGATCATGCGCCCAGGAGAGGTAGCTGGGCGCGAATTGAAACAGCAGGCGCCCAGAATGGACGCACATTCTTTCCGTGTTCACATTGGATTGGCCTGTGTGTGAAGCGCTCTAAGAGCAGACTATTAGGGCAGCCTTGAACTGGTGAATTGATATTGGGGAAAGTTGAAACTCTGCCCTTAAACTATGGAATAGCTCTGATCAAATTGCAAGTGAGCAAGCCTTAGACTCTGCTGGTATTTTAAACCCATCACTAAGGACCAGATCAATCCTAAGGGTTTCTAAAGAGATGCTGGGTTGCTAGGAAGTGTTCCTGGCAATTTGAGGGCTGAGCTCTGTGGACCAGATTTAACTGAGAGTTGCATTTTGAATTTAACTTAAGTAGACCAGCAAGTGTGAACCCAAGTGAACTTGTGCTTTCTGTTAAAAGGTGTACTAATAAAGTCTGATCATGAAATCCTAGAATGGCTTGCTTGCAGGAAAGCTCTACCTGGGACAGACTTACATGGCCTGGAAGGATTATTATTTGAGTTGATTAGCTATCCTGGAAGGTACAAATCCACACCAATGCCCTTCCAAGTCAAGGGTAACAATAGCCAAGGTCAGGTAGCCTGGATATCAGAAGTAATCATAGCACACTCACAGGATTCAAAAGGGCCAATTATCTATTTCCAGCAAAATGTCACCACAGTCAAACCTTTGCTCAGTTCTATTCTTAAGTAAACAATACTCCAATGCCTGGCACTACTGGCCTTTTCAAAGCCCTGTCTTTCTGGAAAATGTAAACAGTCTTTCTGTAATATAATGATAAAAATATTAAACAATTTACTTGAGTCCACTTTTGTCCCTCTTCTAGGAGCAGGAAGTGTGTATTAGATTCCAGGGACTGAAAGAATTCCTCGGTATCCACCACAGTGCCATCTTCCTCCAGCACTAGAGTAACTAGCCCCGCTGTGATCACCAGGGTATTGATGGCCTGCAAAAAGAATTATACAGAGACACATATGCAGTCTCAAACAAACTGTAGTATGCATTTAGCGATTACAAAAAGGGCATGATACATAAGTACGAACCTGCAGCAACTAAGTAAAATATTTTAGGGTTTTCCATACTGGAAACAGATTAGACAAGTATCTGCTTCTAGTCCAACACACGGCAGGTATGTTTCCTGGTCTGCTTGTGTCTTACACGCCAAATCCCATCCAATTCTGCCAGTTCAGGGATGGTCCCATTTTTCCAGCACATCCATTGATTGCCCTCCCCTGGATCGTTTGGCTGAAATCTGGCAGGAGTACTAGTACCTCAGTAAGATGCTTGCCTACCAAATTTCAAGCAAATCTGTCCATAGAGAAGGCCCATGATACACGGGTATGGATGGACAGACTTGGCAACAGCAACATGAAATTTACACTGAAGAAACACACTGAGAAAGCATATCTCATACCCTACCACAATGCACTGAGAAAGCATACCCAAGATCTCATAATTAACATTATTCCAGCAAACCTGCAGAAACAGACATCATTTCGGCTTTAATAGCATGTGCTTAGTATCTCTGAAAAAGCTCAGGTGCCTTTCTTAAATATATATAGGTCACACAAATGTTCCTGTATGTTTTGTAACCCATCAGCATGAAATGTGTTGGGAATAGCAGCTTGTGTCCCTGCCCTTGTTCATCAGTTCTCCCTGTCTACTGCATGGCTGAGCTCAGAAGACAACTACTCACATTTCAGCAGGTTAACCACTAGACATGATTTCACAAGGTTTGTAGAAGCACATGAAGTTAAAAATAGCCATCCCTTCCAGCATCCTAAGTCTTTTGTCTACAGTTACCAGTGCTTCCTGACACAGTTTGGTGTAGTTCAAAGACATCAGCATAGGGGTAGGAAAACTTTTAAATTCTGAGTTCTGGGGCAGCTCAATAGGCTACTGCATATTGCTATGCAGGAGGTTCAAACTGGCCAAGGCTCCTAGTGCACCACAGTGGCAGAAATACCAGCAATATTTGCCTGCCGACTTCAGGCCAGCACAAAACAAGGTGCCCTTAAGTTGAGGGAATGTGCTATGCTCCAAGCCCCAAGAGCTTCCTGTAATATAGAACTGTAATAATCTCCAGTTACTTTCTTATAAACTGCCTTTGCCTTTCACACATTGTTCAGTTCACTCTGCCCAGACTATGGCTGACTACTTCCATGCCAAGGTTCACAAAATTAGTCTCAAGTTCTCAATCAGGTCACCACTACCTCTCCCCTCCATTTCTCTCCCCTTTCTCTGGCCCTTGACACTCTCTCATTTTCTGAAATCAGTGGAGGAAACTATCCATCTTTTCTTACTCCAAAGCTACTTGTTCTTCTGATCCCATTCCCACCCAGTTTCTCAGCTCTATTTACTTTGCAGTCGTCACATCTGTCACATCATCAATTTATCACTTTCCAATGCAACTGATCCAGTTGCCTTCAAATGTGCAGTCACCACACACACAAAACCCCTCACTGGACCCTACTTGCCCTGCTAACTATTGTCTCATCTTCCTCCTCCCTTTCACATCAAAACTACTTGAATGCGCCATTTTCTGCTGTCTTGACTTTTTCATCTCAATCCATTCTAGTTTGGGTTTTGTTCTATACATTTCACAGAATCAGCCCTTCACAAAGTCTCCAATGACTTGTTTATGGCTAAAACCAAAGGCCTTCAATCCTTATCCTTTTTGACCTTTTTGCTGCATTTGACACTATTGATTTTCAACTATTCCTTGATATTCTGTCCTCACTTGGATTTCAGAACACCGTCCTATCTTGGCTCTAGTTTTACCTCTCCCACCACACTTTTAGGGTGTGCTCTTGTGGATCCTCCTTTATCACCATGCTACAATCAATTGGTGTGCCTCAGGGCTCTGTTCTGGGCCCTTTTCTGTTCTCTATGTTTAGTCCCTTGGTGCTCTGATTTCCTCCCATCACCATGCTGATGATTCCCAGATCTACTTCTCTATAAAGCAAAATTGCTTACCTTGTAATAGGTGTTATCCCAGGACAGCAGGATGTAGTCCTCACATATGGGTGACATCAGTAATGGAGCCCTATGTACGGAAAACTTCTGTAAAAGTTTCTATGAAACTTTTGACTGGCACCAGAGTGCCTACTGAGCATGCCCAGCATGCTATGATATTCCCTGCCACAGGGGTCTCCCTTTAGTCTTTGTTTGTAGCAAATAGCGTTAGCCAAAATTAAAATAATAAAACGTATCGGACCCAACTCCGCGGGGTGGCGGGTGGGTTTCGTGAGGACTACATCCTGCTGTCCTGGGATAACACCTATTACAAGGTAAGCAATTTTGCTTTATCCCAGGACAAGCAGGATGCTAGTCCTCACATATGGGTGATTAGCAAGCTAGAGGCTGAGTCATTTTGAGGTGAGGCAACAGTGAAGTATTGTTGTCGAAATGAATCAGCCGAAATCACAGCAGGTTGGATGTAGAAGGAGTTGGGATTACACTGGAAACAAGTTCTTTAAGACGGGTTGTCCATATGCTGAATCTTGTCTTCCCTCTTTGTCTAGACAGTAGTGAGCTGCAAAGGTGTGAAGAGAACTCCATGTTGCTGCTTTACAAATGTCCAGAATAGGTACAGAGCGAAGGTGTGCTACTGAGGTTGACATTGCTCTGACTGAGTGTGCTTTTACTCGCCCTTGGAGAGTAAGGCCTGCTTTTTCATAACAAAATTGTATGCAATCTGCTAGCCAGTTTGACAGAGTATGCTTACCCACTGCTTTACCTGGTTTGTTTGGATCATAGGACACAAACAGCTGATTTGATTTTCTTTGGGCTGTAGTGCGGTTTAAATAGAAAGATAACGCACGTTTACAGTCCAAAGTGTGTAAGGCTCTCTCTCCCTGGTGAGAGTGAGGCCTAGGAAAGAATGTAGGTAAAACTATTGTTTGGTTTAAATGAAATTCCGTGACAACCTTAGGAAGGAATTTTGGATGTGTACGGAGGACTACTCTGTCATGAAGGAACTTCGTGAAGGGTTCGTAAGTTACTAGTGCCTGCAGTTCACTGACCCTTCTAGCTGATGTAATGGCTATGAGAAATACCGTTTTCCAAGTAAGGAATTTAAGGTCACAGGTATTTATGGGTTCAAAGGGAGAACGCATAAGCCTGGTTAAGACTACATTCAGGTCCCATTGAATGCTTGGGGAATGAACTGGAGGTTTAATGTGAGTTAGGCCTCTCATGAATTTACTGACGAGAGGCTGTGTGGAGACAGGTGCATCTCCTAGCCTGTTATGATAAGCTGAGATTGCACTTAAGTGAACCCTTACCGATGACGTCTTAAGACCAGAGTCTGAGAGATGGTAAAGGTAATCTAGTAAAGTGAAAGGATCTAAATCTTTGTTAGTGCACCACAATGTAAACCTTTTCCATTTGTAGGAATAATTTTTCCTAGTGGAAGGTTTACGTGAAGCTATAAGTACTTGAGATATAGTGGTTGGAAGGTTGAGTGGTTGTAAGATCAAGCTTTCAACATCCATGCTGTCAGGGACAGGGATTGAAGGTTGGGATGGCGCAGCTGACCCTGTTCCTGAGTTATGAGATTGGGAGCTACTCCCAGGCGAATTGGATCCCTGACTGAGAGATCTAGCAGTGTGGGAAACCATACTTGTCGAGGCCAATATGGGGCTATGAGTATCATGGTCCCCTTGTCCTGTTGCAGCTTCACTAGTGTTTTGGTTATGAGCGGTATTGGTGGATACGCGTATAACAGGCCTGAATTCCAATGGCGGGCAAACGCGTCTCTTGGTAAGCTGTTCTGCTGCGAGAGGAGAGAGCAGTAATTGCTCACTTTGTAGTTCAGATGGGACGCAAAGAGATCTAATGATGGTTGACCCCAGCGTTGGAATATCCTGGCTGCCAGGGTCGGGTCTAGAGACCACTCGTGTGGTTGGAAGTGACGACTGAGGCGATCTGCTACTGTGTTGTGGATGCCTGCTAGGTAGGTGGCCCGTAGTAGAATTGAGTGTGCTAGGGCCCAGTCCCATATTTGAGCTGCTTCCTGACAAAGGAGGTACGAGCCCGTACCACCCTGCTTGTTGATGTACCACATGGCTACTGTGTTGTCCGTTTGGATCAGAACAGTCTTGTGTGAAAGGCAGTCCTTGAATGCATATAGAGCATAGCGTATAGCTCGAAGCTCCAGGAAATTTATCTGAAAGGAGGCTTCTTGCTTTGTCCACTTGCCCTGTGTTTTCAAATGAGCAATGTGCGCTCCCCATCCCAAGGTGGACGCATCTGTAGTTAAAGTCACTTGTGGAATTGGCTGCTGGAAAGGTAGGCCCTTGAGCAAGTTGATCGGTGATGTCCACCAGAGAAGGGAAAACTTCAGATCTGAATGTGAGTGGACAGTGGCTGAGTGGCTTGAATCCATTGAGATTTGAGTGTCCATTGCATTAGTCGCATGGTCAGTCTGGCCATGGGAGTGACGTGAACTGTTGAGGCCATGTGTCCGAGTAGGATGAGGCACTGATGAGCTGTAACTGTATATTGATTGCGAATAGAGTGTGCCAGGAGAACGAGCGTTTGAGCCCGGTCTTTTGGAAGAAAGGCCTTTGCTGTGATGGTGTTGAGATCTGCACCTATGAACTGCAACTGGTGAGATGGTGTGAGATGGGATTTGTCGTAATTGATGAGAAATCCCAAGGAGTGAAGCAATCTTATTGTGAGATGGAGAGAAGTGACAGCTCCGCTCTGTGTATGACTCTTGATGAGCCAATCGTCCAAGTAGGGGAACACATGCACTTTTTGCTTGTGAAGATGTGCCACCGCTACTGCTAGACATTTTGTGAATACCCGAGGTGCTGATGCAAGGCCGAATGGTAGCACTCTGTATTGGAAATGTTGACCTTGAACCAGAAATCGCAGGTACTGTCGATGAGGAGGGAAAATGGGAATGTGAGCGTAAGCGTCTTGAAGACCAAGAGAGCAGAGCCAATCTCCTTTTTGAAGAAGAGGTAGCATGGTGCCTAAGGACACCATCCTGAATTTTTCCTTCTTTAAAAATTTGTTGAGATTTCTGAGGTCCAGGATAGGACGTAGGCCCCCGGTTTTCTTTGGAATGAGGAAATATCGGGAGTAGAATCCTCTGCCCCACTGAGGCCTGGGAACTCTTTCGATGGCCCTGGCAGTCAGGAGGGTGGATAATTCTGCTTGCAGGATTGTGTAATGATGAGATACTGTCCAAGACGGAGTAGGGGGATTGTCTCTTGGCACAGTGAGGAAGTCCAAGTGGTACCCTTGAGTTATGATTGAGAGTACCCATTGGTCTGTAGTGATGGAGGTCCAAGTTTGAAGATGGTGAGCAACTCGGCCTCCGACCGGTACTTGTGGATAAGGATTTCGGGAATGACTCATGCCCTCTGGTTGTACTTCAAAATCCGGAAGTGGACGCCGCAGGCGGAGGCTGCTGAGGCCTAACAGTTCTTTGGCGAGGCTGAGATCGTTGAGCAGGCCTTTGTTGTCTGGGCCTGGCTGCTGGTGGATAATACCACCTAGGGCGGTAATATGGCTTTCTTTGTTCCCTTCTTGGAGGCCTCCTTGAAGGTTGATGTACCTCTTGTGGCAGCTGAGACAGCTGTTTGAGGGTTTCTGTGTGGTCCTTGATGGTTGCCACCGCCTCCTTGACTTTATCGCCAAAGAGGTTTTCCCCTAAACAAGGCAGGTCCGCCAAGCGCTCCTGTACCTCTGGTCTCAGCTCTGAAGATTTAAGCCAGGCCCATCTTCTAGCTGTTATTCCAGATGCAGACAATCTGGAGGCTGTCTCAAATGAATCATACGTGGCCCGAACCTCGTGTTTTCCTGCCTCTAGGCCTTTATGTACGAGGTTTTGAAATCCTTCCTGAAGATGGTCAGGTAACTGATGAGACAGGGATTCAACTTGCTTCCATAGGTCACGCTGGTATTGATTCATAAAAAGCTGGTATGAATTTATCCTAGATACCAGCATAGCAGCTTGGAAGATCTTCCGGCCAAGATTGTCCAAGAACCTGTTATCCTTTCCAGGAGGTATAGAGGCGTGTTGCTTTAATCTTTTGGCCTTCTTTTGGGCCGACTCAACCACCACTGATTGGTGCGGTAGTTGAGTTTTTTGGAACCCCGGAATGGGTTGCACTAGATAAGTGGCATCCGCCCGCTTATTAACAGCTGCCACCGACCCAGGGTGTTCCCATATCCTGTACATCAGTTCTTGTAATACTTCGTGAACAGGAATAGCAAGAATTTCCTTGGGAGGATCCACGAATTGAAGCACCTCCAAGGTTTTTTGCCTGCTGTCTACCTCAGAAATGAGGGAGAAGGGAATTGTCTGAGACATCTCTTTAATAAAGTTGGAAAAAGACAGGTCCTCTGGTGGTGATTTTCTTCTATCTTCTGGCGGAGAAGGCTCAGACAGGAGATCTTCATCCGAGGAGAATTCTTGGTCACTATCATCCAGAGGGTGCTCCACCGGCCTAGTAGGCTTAGCTGGAATTTCAGATAGTGGAGTCTGAGGTCTAAGGGGTGGCATGACACCCGAGGGACCTGGTAATGGCTCTTGATTCTCATCCACATCTATAGGTTGTGGTAAAGATGAGAAGCAATGGATCAGTGAGTCCAGCTTATCCATCAAGGGTTGAAAAATGGAATCTTGAGTAGGCATCGACGGTGCCATCGGGGTCGATGGCCGTGGTGGAATCGATGGTAACCGGGGAATCGGCAGTGCTGGAACTGGTGGTTGCGGCCTAGGTAGAACCGGTGATGGAATCGGCGCCATCAAGGAGAGCGGTGATTTCCTCGGCATCGGTATTGAAGGTATCGGTGATGGGACCGGAGTTCCTCCTATGACCGGTGTCGATGGCAGAACCGGAGTGGAAGGCCGTGGCATCGCCTCGATAAAGGCATCCTTAACCGCTTGACGTATGTAACTGTCAAGTTCCGCCCGCATGGATGATGTGAACAGAGCACCCATGGGGGGAGGCGGTGGCGGCGATAGTAGTACGACCTCAGGGCCCTGAGGAGGTACGATTCCTTCCGCCGGAATCAGCGAGGGTTGGCCTGTCGGTGGCTCGGAAGCCTTACTTTGGAGCCGGGCTTTCTTAATCGGTGCCCCGTCCTCCGTCGATGGCTCGCCGGGTATCGGGGCGGTGGTTGCTGTATGCGGCCTGCGATGCCGATGGCGATGTTTATCTTTTTCGCGCCCTTTTTCGCTGCTCGATGTGGACGCTCTAGACGATGGAGAGGGGGAGGAGAATGGAGCGTCTCCTGATTCCCCAGACTGTCGTTTCTTCAGGACGACCTTCCTAATCGACCCAGCCGGAGACGATTGTGTGGAAGTAGATGGAACAGTAACTAGCTGTATTTTAAACAATTGTTCCATCTTGTCGAGCCTAAGACGACGACCTTTCGAGGTCATCGTAGCGCAAAGGGGACAATTTCTTACGTCATGGCCTTTTCCAAGGCAGAGGACACAGTCCTGATGAGGGTCTGTGATCGACATATTTCTTGAGCATTTTGGGCATTTTTTGAATCCTGTAGCCATTTTGTGGCCGGACAGCCGTCAACAGCCTTGACTCAGGTACAAAAAGTATTATGAAAAACGGAACGGAACGGAACCATGAATCAAACGAAAAACTTACCCCGATAACTACTGAAGGGAGACCCTATGCGGCTAAGTTTTTCTGAGTTTTCCGTAAGGAAAATATTGTGGAAAATCCCACAGGACTCCTAAGAACCGCAAGGCTAACTGCTTCGCGGAAAAAAGAAGACTAAAGGGAGACCCCTGTGGCAGGGAATATCATAGCATGCTGGGCATGCTCAGTAGGCACTCTGGTGCCAGTCAAAAGTTTCATAGAAACTTTTACAGAAGTTTTCCGTACATAGGGCTCCATTACTGATGTCACCCATATGTGAGGACTAGCATCCTGCTTGTCCTGGGATAACAGAAATTTCATCAGGAATCCATTCCTAAATCTCTGCCTACTTGTCTATCATTACTGCCTGGATGTCCCACCACCACCTTAACTCAACACGGTCAAGACAAAACTCTTCATCTTTCCCCCCAAAACCACTTCCCCCCTTTCCTCTCTCTCTATTTCTATGGATAACACTATTCCCAGTCCCTTCTGCCCATAACTTTGGGTGTCATCTCTCTCCTTCTGTATACATATCCAAAGCACTGCTAAAAATGTGCCATTTCTTTCTCTGCAACATTACCAAAATCTGTCCCTTCCTTTCTAAACACACTACCAGAACCCTTATCCACTCTCTCATCACTTCATACTTAGATTACTGCAACTTGCTCCTGACAGATCTCCCAGTGAACCATCTCTCTCCACTAGAATCTATCCAAAATTCAGTTGCTCAACATTTTTGTCAATGTTGTCACACCCATATAACTCCTCTTCTCAAGTCACTATCCATTTTTAACACAGATCAAGCATCTCTTACCCACCCACAAGTGCATCCACTCTATAGCTCCTCACATCCCTCATGGTGAACTCAACTCATCGGCAAGTCATCACCGGCTCCTGACTCCATGTTTTTCACCTTATTATACCGTAAGCTTGGAATCATCTTCCTGAGTTGATGAGTCCTGCTCCCTTCTCTGGCCTTATTCAGCCTAAAATTCAACCTATTTAAGCTTATTTTAAATCTTAACCCCGAATATCCCACTCACAGCCTCATTGATTTTAACCATTTTCTTAATAAATTAAGTTCCTAAAGTCTTTTTTGCTCTGTATGTTTGTCTTGATTTGATTGTAAGAGGGACTGTCTCTTATGTATTTTTGTACTTCACAGCATACATCAAATAGAGCTATAGATGCAATTGGTAGTATTAATTCCCTTGTGAAATAACTGCCCATCTCATGGCAACACCTACTGCAAGGGCAGTATCTATAACTAACAGTTTTTGGTTGGCCTTTGATAATGGCAATGTTGCTCCCTTCCTCTCCCCAAGATCTGGCACCTTGTCAATGAGCTCCTTCAAGGTGCCTGCTACAACTCCTTTCCGACTGCTTCTGTCACGGTTAGACACTCGAAATGGGCGTGGAGGAGGGGAAAGCGGAGGAAACAGAACCCGCCTGGTTAATGATGAACTTGCCAATGTCATAGTTCTGAAACAAATTAATACAATATTGTTATTATGAATCTTGTATAAGAACAGTTGGTTAATAGACTTGTACCTTAAACACCAGCACAAATAATAAAGCGGATAACCAATAAAATGTCTGGAGACCATACCTTAGAGAATTAATCTTTGGTATCTCCCAGCACAGCAGTATAAACAATATCTGTTGATGTACAAATAACTGCTGTACTGCTGCGGTTATAGGAAACAGTTTTTGGAAATTCTTTGGTCCCAATGGACCAATTATGAACTTCGCTGAAGCACTGCATTTTGGCTTTTAAAACGAATGCCTTCACCCAGCAAATACAATTAAATTTTTGTTGCATTCCATAATATCATGAAACAGTGTTTATTCAAATTAGATTCCTCCATTACATCATCAAGTGATGGAATGGAAAATCCACACTCTAGGGTTTGTGTAGGTCAGGTGTAGGTAATTCTGGTCCAGGAGTGTCAAAAACAGGTCTGGTTTTGGGATATCAATAATAAATATGCATGATATGTTTGCATACCACGGAGGCACTGCATGCAAATCTAACTCATACATATTCATTGTGGATATCCTGAAAATCTAACCTGTTTATGGCAGAACCATAGCAAGCCTATGGCCAATTTGGCCTTGGCCATAGACTAACTATAGGAAGAGCACCTTCGTACTGTACTGCCAGCCCACCGTATGCAGACTAACATGTTCTTTAACAGGTGGTGAAGGTGCTACTGTAGACACAAAGAGAAGAGGTGGCAGGGGGCAGATGCTGGAGGAAAACGGTTGAGGCAAGGCGTAAGAATTGTGGAGAGATATGATGGGATTATATGATAAGGAGTGCTGGGGCGGGGTTCTGAAGAGAAGAATGTTACTGCTGGGGCTGGTCCTGGAGGATGCTGGGGTCCGTCCTGGGAAGAATGTTAGGGTCTTCTCCCCCCCCCTCCCCCCCAATTAGTCCACAGGAGGGTGACTAGAATTCAAAAGTTCCCAGGTATGCTTCTTGGGGTTTCCAGTTCAGTTTTTGTTTGCACATTTCTATTTTTTTATTTTGGTCCATTATTCTGTATTTGGTGAGGATCTATCCACATTCTACATGTGTGACAGAAGAGAAGGATTTTTGCAACCATTTAGTTTCCGTTTAAGTATGTGTAGCAATCCAGCTTGTTCTTTTTTCCAGTAGGTGGTGTATGGATGTTCTAGGGCTTGTCTGCAGTGTTGTTTTTCTTAGAAAGGGTGATTTCTGTGCAAGTTCTTAGTGTTAATCTTGTTACAGTATAGCAGTTTGTTATAAAGGCTGTTTGTGTTTTTGGCAGGATTTTGTGGTACATCACAATGTGTCTAGAGTGGAGGGAATTTGCTTTATTAATGAGATCTAGAAACCAACTAGTTTAATAAAAAATCCTATAATGCAATAAAAGTAAAAAAGGCATGTTCATGGATGATAATAATTTCACTGATAAAGACTTATCAGGCACATTTGGCTTTCAATTTAATCATTTGCCAAAAAAAAACCCCATTTCTTTGACATTTGAAATGGCTTATTTTTAAAATGTTTGTATATTTCTACTAAATGGCTTTTAAAAAAATTTTCACATTAAAAAGTGTTATTCAGAATAGTGGATAATAATGTTGATAAGCTTAAACTGAAAATCTGCAATAAAATGAAATCCCTCTATGTGTCTCACTCTTTACATTCAATGAGCATGGGTGGCATCATCATGGTTTAAAGGTACACACTTTTTCAACCATTATTGCTTAATAAGCTGGAGATTACTAATCAATTGGGTAGAGGTTAAGGGTCAGTTCTGGCAGAAGTTAAAGATCACATTCATACAGATCTAAGGGTCACACCTGTTTCTATTGCAGATTAGAACTAAAAGATTTTTTAAATTAAAAAAAACAAAACAAAACTTACTTTAACAGAGGTTTCCAATTCATGGTGTCATGTTGTGTAGTGGGTGAGGGTGAAGTTTTCACTAGGCCATAGGTGTCAAATTGCATAGCTACAGCTCTGGTTTGTGGCAGTCCAGGTCTAGAGTTGCCTACCCCTGGTGTAGGTCAACCTGTGCCAATACAAACTACTCTGGTAAATGAGTCTTTGGGGTGGTCTCAGCTGATTCATTTTCCCACCCATAAACAGGGTCATACACTGGATTTACTGTTTGTGAGGAATGGGTATCTTTGGAAGCTTGCTATGGCTATCTGAGTCTCAGAATTGCAGTTTTTCTATTGCGGGCCCAGCCCAATGTATTAGTCTCCTGCTAGAAATCAGAGCAGAAAAGGACCTGCTTCATTTTAGGAAGCTGCTAAAATCTCTTCTGTTTACCCTGGCCTTCCTTGACTGATGTGACTCCTCCCGTCTCCTACCTTTCAGGTTTCCGGTAACTTTTGCTCCTTATTTACTATTGCTGTTCAGTATTAAGTAATTGTTTGTTATTGTTAGTCCAATTTTATTTTATATGTATTTTGTACTCTGCCAAGATCTGCAGATCAGATGAATAGAAGTTTGTATGTATAAATAAAGGACAGGTAAACTTACACAGCAGCTCCCTTCATAAGACTGACCTCAGTTAGACATCAACTTAGACTGTTTCAGGTTTCCCCAATACGAGGAGAATCTCCTCATAGCCTTATGCCTGAGGAGATCACTGGGACAGAAGAGCCCTTTACAGAGGGCACATATGGACCCTTATCCAGGGTATCAGTTCTATGGCAACCACGACTGATCCTAGTACTTGAAGGTACAATCTTACTCTGGGTGATCTGGCTGCCAACAGTTCTCTCACCTATGTCTGAAGGTTGGTGACTGACTGGTGTCATGAACACTTTTCTCTCTATCAGTGTAAAATCTAGCTCCCAGATACACTAAGGATTGAGAGGGCTGTAGATGGCTCTTTCCTCAGTTTAGGACACAATCTAGTGATTCAAAGAGCTGCTAAATTCTTGAGTGTAAACTGAATGCTTTCCTGCATACACTTGGCTCTGATTAGACAATCATCCAAACAGGATGGACCAATATTCTCTCCTTGCACTGGAAGGCCGCAGTTACTACCAACCAATATCACAAATCTTAGAAACGTCAGGTGTTCCACTCTGATGGGAATACACAGGTATGCCTTAGGTAGATCCACAGATGTTAAGGAATGCAGTATGCCAACATTACTGATTTTAGAGTTTCCATTCAAAAATGTGGTATGTGTACCTGTTGACAAATTTTAAGTTCAGCAGTGGGTGAAAGGTGACTTCTTTCTTTAGGACCCCAAAGTAGATGGAAAATCTCTCTGTTTTGATTTCTCTTGAGGAACTGGCACTACAACTTTCAGCTGGAGCAGTTGCTCTATTGCAGGGGTGGCCAACTCAGGCCCTCAAGAGCCACAAACAGGCCTAGTTTTAAGGATATCCAAAATGAATATGCATAAGATATTTGCATACAACAAACAGGCTTGGTTTTAAGGATATCCTCAAAAAATCCTTCTATAAACTACGACTATTAAAACATCTTCGACCATTACTCTTTTACCGTGACTATAGAACCATTCTTCAATCACTAGTATTTTCTGGATTAGATTATTGCAATGCACTCTATCTAGGACTACCTGATTCCTCTCTACATTCCCTTCAATTGATTCAAAATAGTGCCGCCCGAATATTAACCAGGACCCCTCTACACTGCCATATCACCCCAATCCTTCAATCGTTACATTGGCTCCCAGTAAAATTTAGGATACAATTTAAAATTCTGTCTATTATACATGGCCTGATCCATAACCCAACCTCCATCTGGCTTTGCTCATCATTGCGGATCTACAAACCTACCCGTCATCTACGTTCTCTTACACAAAATCTTCTAGATATCCCCTCTCCTAAATTAGCAAGGCTAGAAGTCACCCGAAAACGAGCTTTCTCGGTAGCTGGACCCATTTTATGGAATTCCCTTCCCAACCCTCTTCGTTCAATTTCAAATCCTTCCCATTTCAAAAAATCACTCAAAACCCATCTTTTTCAATTAGCATTTAAAACACTTACTCCAGAACAAACATAAAGTCTTCTCCACTACTTCATTTACAGCCACCATCATACTTCCCGTCTCATTTTCATTTCGTTTCCCCTCCCTTCCTTTCGTCTCCCATCTGTTCCCTAGCTTTCGGACTCATTTTGTCACTTCTCTACCCTCTTCCCTTCCTCCCATATTATTAGTAAAGTTCCACGGCAACAGTTTTATTTTTATTTACTTTAGTAAACACGTGTTTATTTCTAGCTGGAATTCGTTCCAGCTATTAAGTAATTTTATGTACTTTTAATTTTATTTATTAATTACCTTTTTCTTTTTATTCTTTTATTTTAGTATTTTCTCCAATGTAAACCACTTTGACAAAAAACTAATTTATAAAGTGGTATATAAATTCTTTTAAATAAAATAAATAAATAAATATCCACAATGAATATGCATGAGATATTTGCATACAATTGCGGCCATGCATTCAAATTTATCTCATGCATATTCATTATGGATATCCTGAAAACCTAGCCTGTTGTAGCTCTTGAAGATTAGTGGGCCACTCCTGCTCTATTGTCATCTGAACAGTGGGCCTCTTGGAGCTTGGCCTGCATGGAAACTTGGCATAAGCTTCTGAAATAGGGGCAGCCAAATCGAGAGCATATCCCTGATGCACAATCTCTAGAAATCATCTGTCCTTGGTGATCCAGGTTACCTTTTCAAAAAACAGTCAGGCAGCCACCAACTGGTAGGGGATAAGGCATGGACCTTAGTAGCTTCATTTTGAGTTTCTAGTCCAAATGGAGTCCTAGGTGATTCCACCCCTGAAATAACTGTGTTGGTGCCTGTAACCTTCCTTTTTGGAGTGTGCCATACTAACTTGGTCTGTAATTCCTAAATTTCCTAAAGTGAGCATGGGACTCTCTTGATGCTCCCCTGTCTCTCTCTTCTGGCAGTCTCTGTGGCCTGGACTCACCTAGGTCCTTCACTAGTTTTTCCAAGTCTTCCCCATACCACTGACACTTAAAGGGAAGCCTGCTCAGTTGGGTTTTAGAAGCAGAATATGTTGCCCAACTCTCTGGCTGAAGCCCTATTTAAATTATAGGAGGTGTCCACCAAGAAAGCTGATGCAGACTTGAACTTAGCCAAAATTCTTCACTTAGGGAAGCAGCTTTCTCCACATCTGGCTGGCACTGCTGGGCCCACCAGACAAAGATGATCACATACCCTCCACAGATCACTGCCTGGAGACACAGGCTGGCTATCTCAAATAATCTTTTCAAGAGTGATTCAATCTTCCTGTCCTGGGGGTCCCTCAGGGCTGTACCCCGCTCCACTAAGATCATCATTCTCTACGTAACAGCCAACACTGGTACATCCAACTTTGGAATACGGAACAGATAATCTACCTCTGCTTGCTGAGTTGGAAAGAGATGGGGCATAGCCATTCTACTTCTGAGGATTGTGAGGTATCCCATTCTGCCTTGCTCATCTCCTATATAGCTGGAAGTGAAAGGACTTAGGGGTTTTCTTAATTCTTGAAAGGATGGGCTCCCCTGAGGGGCTGTATCCACCTCCTGCTTCTCTGAGTGTCTCAAGGAAGGCATTACCCTAGGAGTGTCCCTAACTCTTCCTTCCTAAACAACTTTAAGGCTGTGCCCTCTTCCTCCTCAGATGCTACCTCTGTGCTATCCAATTCTTCCCTGACTCTTGAGACTTCCTTTAATCACGTAACAGACTGCACTTCATGCTTAGGGAAGAGGTCCTTCTCTGGATTGAACTGTGGTTTCTTAAAATTTAAGGCTGGCTTTCTCTAGGAAATAGCCTCCCTGCTGGGGACCTGCTTTTGCCCTCTCTTCAGCTCACAGTGTGCTTTGTGCATCAGTAGTACAAACTCCATTGAGAAGATCTCACTTTCTGAGCATTCCCACAGGAGAGTCTCAACCACCCAGCCTCCCAGAACAATGGATGGCTTCCCAGTTTGGGGCTCCTGCCTCACCCTTAGCTTGTCCCCCTTGATGCCACAGAGGTCCTTACCTCAGCTGCCTTCTGCAACACCAGGGTCACTGTATGCTCTAGGCCATCACAGTTCCTGCAGAAGGAACCTGTGATGGAGCTCTGCTGCTGGCTCCTGGCATAATAGGCACTTCCTTCCCTTCTCTGTCTGGACAGGGAAGGGCCTGAAACTAGCCTTCTCCAAGGTGCTGGAGAATTGCAGTAGCTGTAGCAAGAACAATACCGGTTCTGCTTCCTTCCTTTTTATTTTCTTTACAAGTTTTATGCTCCTATTGGTACAAAACACCAGTGAGCAGGCTCAAATGGAATTGGGTTTTCTTGGTTTTTTTTCTGTGAAGGAAGAACAGCCACTGCTGGCCATCATACCAAAGTCCCTTTTGATTTTGGGCTCAGTTCCAGCATCCCTAGAAATTTGACCCTTGTAGGTCATCATCCTAGGGCTCTTATTCTTCCTGAGGTCTCAGTCCATCTTCACCATCTGCTTCATAACTGAACCTCCACATCTCTCCTATTCAATAGGGAAAAGAAAGGGAGGGGGTGATCCTGAAGCAGACACTACAGCACTGTGTATGTCTTGTAGTGCTATAAAAATGTTAACTAATAGTAGAGGAGCAAAGAGCAGACATAAAAAGAAGTTGAATTAACATAAATGTGAAACTGGCAATAGTGCCAGTTGTCAAGGCTTCAACCATGGCCTTGATAAATAGCACTATTGCCTGCAAGTTTCAAACTTGTGTTAAAATAATTCAATCCCTTGTCTGTGTTACCTAGAGCTCTTTTTATGGTGGAACGATGCGGAACAGTATTCTGCCACTTTTTTTCTGGGACCCAAGGAAACAGAATAGAGCTGAAATTGCAAACCAGTTCTGACTCCCCTGCAGAAACAGAGTACAGCCAGTAGCAGCATGACTCATTTCTGTCCCCCAAGCAGGAAGCAGAGAGTGTTGGAGTTGCTTATCCTGAGGGGTTGAAGAGGGAGCAGCCACAAGGCCTTGATTATTGTGCAATTTCCCAGCACAATTGAGGAGGCTGCGAGGGACACCAACCAAGGAAGATGGCCCCATGGCTTCTGACCCTAATAGAATGTGGGTTTACTGGCCCCTCCCATGCTGTTTATCACGCTGGCTTCTTCAGCCCTGTCAGCTCTACCCCTGGAAGCGGGTGAAAGAGAGAGAGGATGGGAGAGAGTTAGTGATCAAAAGGAGGAAAAGGAGAGATGAGGAGCGTTATGGGTATGATTGAGGGAACATGGGGGAAGAAAGAGTAAGGAAATCTGAGGGAGAAGAGACCAAGGCAATGTTAGATATGGGAGCATAAAAGAATGAGTGAGCTGACTGGAGGGCCTGGAGGTTGTGTAGAGGAAGGGGAGAGAGCAAGTGAGGGGACTGAAGGTGCTGCAGGGTATGAATGAGAGGACTGGAGGGCCTGAGGTGTGAGTGAGATGATCAAAGCTATGGGGAAGGGGATGGGGAGAGACAGTTTGAGTGAGGCAATTAGGTTATGGAATAAAAGGAGATAAGGACAACATGTAGTGCTGTTCCCTTTTTCCTCAGAGGAGGCAACGACCAGGTCATGCTTCTGAATTTTAGATCTCTACCCCTACAGTCCAAGCTGGCTCAGGACAGTAGGTGGTACATACTGGTCTGCTCCCCCACCCCCAAAGACAGAGAAGTGCCAGCGGATTCCTTAATCAGTAAGGCCTATGCCTTACTAGTTAAGGAGGGAGAAAAGGTGAGTTGCTGGAGAGGGTAATTTTCCAGGGGAAAGGCTCAAGGATTATCAGAGACTGGGGTGAGACTTGGCATCCCTAGAATCACTTGGGGGTAGGAGGGAACAAGGTCCATTGGAGGATTAATTGGAAGGGGGGGGGGGAGGGGGCAGCAGACCTGGGAATAGAAGCCCAGGATCACCAGGGCAGAGAGGAGGAAAAGATTAGAAAGGCCCCATTCTCTTTCCCCTCCTCCTCTTCCTTACTCCATTGATGCTTCAAGCCCCAGCTTCCACAGTACTCATTCTTCTCCACAGACATCCTTTGCCGATCATTGCTCATTAAGTAATGAATGGCTGAGGATGGAGGATCACTAAGATGACGAATGTGTTTGCTATGTATGTAAGCAAGAATGCGTGTTTGGGGGGGGGGGGAGAGAGGGAGTTCACAACTGCCCGCTGCTTCACAGTCTGGAGGATTGTGAGGTATCCCATTCTGCCTTGCTCATCTCCTATATAGCTGGAAGTGAAATGACTTTTGTCTACAAAGTAAGATATAGATAGATAGATATGTGTGTCTATGTATGTGTTAAAATAATTTATTTTCCCCTTCCTCGCTCCGAATCCTTTTCCATTATTCTTTTCATACACACAAACTGGCAACTGAGCACTCCAGAAAACATTTTTCATAATATCGCTTTATAGGTATCTATCATGGCAAGTGACTCCTGGAGTACTGGATAAGGCAATGACCGCCAACTCGTTAGAGAAGCTCCTGCAGTGCATCCCCTCGCTAGTCACGCCTGTCCCCGCGCACGGCGTTACCCCGAGCCCCGGCGCCCCGCGCACACTCACCGGAGCAGGGTTCTAGGCGACAGCGCGCCGCCGTTTTCCCGGGCACCAGCCATGTCCCGCAGCCCCTGCCTCCCCTTTCACCTGTATTCCAAGTAAACAGCCTTCCCGCACAACTCACTTTTTTTTTAATTACAGGCGGGGGTTTTTTTTTTTTTTTTTGTCTGCAGCGGGTTTTTCACCGCACTACCACCACCAACACCGACCAACGACTTCTTTCGCATTCAGCTCCCGACACTGTGGAAAGCTGGGCAGGACCCGGGGGGGGGGGGGAGGCGGGGCGCTGCTATGCACCGCGCATGCGCAGTAACACAGAATTCACAGGCCACCTGCGGGTGAGAACCTTCGCAGATCAACGACTATTTCCGCTCTCGCGGTGACTCATAAAGTTGCGCATGCGCCTTGTGAGGACTGCTACAGCTATCTTGTGTTTTGGTACGGCTGGCTCTGGAGCGCATGGAAGATTTATGTTTAGAAATAACGTTAGGCTCAGATAAACATAACTTGAGGGCAATAAGAAGTATTTAGCCATTTTTATTTCAAGCAATAGTAGTTTTTTTTTTTTTATATGTTATAACTGTATTGTCATACTGTGAATATGCCCACGGTGCGGCCGGAACGCTGTTGGAGAGGGACAGCTGGCGAGGCTGGTAGGGGATGGAAGGCCCGAAGCGTTAGTGCGGGACTGGGGGCGCAGAAAATAATGGAATTCTTGGGGTAAAGCGGGACTCAGTTTTTGTGCTAATGCTGGTGGCCTGCTGTTGCCATGGGAACGAGAAGCCTGAACATGGCATTGTGGCTCTGCGAGTCCCGAGGCATTGAAGCATAGGTGTAATTTGAGTGGTGAGGTAGATACACTTTCCAAATGTTCCAGGTACTGTGCTGAGCCAACCCTACTCCAGAATCACTTCCCTACATCCCTCTCCCCCCTTAACCACCACTACCACCACCCCCCCTCTCTGGCCCCTCACAATCGGCCACCACAAATATTCCCCCTGTCTGTCCTCACTTCCTCCTGCCACCACAAACTTCTTCTCTGAGCTCTACCCCCCCCCCCCCCCCCCCCCCCCCCCCCCCCCCTATCAGCCACCATCAATGTCCCTTCTGTTCCCTCATCTCCAGCCACCACCAACATTCCCTCCCACCAGCTGCCATCACCACCAATATATCCCTGTCTGTTGTCTCTCCACCAGCTGTCACCAACATCCCTCTCTCTGTTTTCCTCCCACCCCAGGCCACCACCACCATCTCCCACTTTGTCTCAACTGACTGCCAGCATATTCCCCTTTCTTTCTCTCCTCAGTCATCACCATCATGCCAGTCTATCCTCTTCCACCACACCCCTGGCCACCAGCAACATCCCTCACTCTGGCCCCCACCTGTAACATCCTCCTGTGTCCCATCTATCCTTGGCCACCACCAAGATCCCCCTTTTGCTTTCTTAGACTGCCCAGCAGTAGTGACAGATCCCTCTCTTTGGCAGCAACAGCATCCAGTCCTCCAGGTTTGGATACCGCTGTCTCCTCGGAGGTGGTGGCAGTGTGGACACAGCTCTTCCTTGGTGGCAGCAGCCTCTTTCTGTAGCATATCTACACTGTGCACGTGATTCCTGTTTGTATGAGACACTGCACCTGTGTTTATGTGCTTATCCTTCTACCAGTGGGAACCCCTTCCTTCAACACAGTGGTGCCCTGAGTGAGCCCTGGGTGGAAAAGGGACACATTTCATGATGTGGAGTGGGAGGCAGAGGATCATGAGCCATAGCAGCACAGAGAGAATTACTGTCCTAGAGCATAATGGTTGATTTGATGATGAGCATGTGCTCCTTCTACATCACTGGCCCCCACAGCAGCCTCGTAGTGCCCTTCCTGCACTGTTGCCAATGGCTATGGCCGTATTGATAATAAACTACCTACAGCATTGATGTTGGCCACTGCAGGAGCATGCAGAGTGGAATCCCTGTTTCAGAGGAATTAGATCAGGGAAGAGTACTGGAGGAACTGCTCCCAAAATTCCAATAAAGCATTGACATCAGAAGCTCATAAACAATGTGAGCATCCTGCATATGGAAAATTGAGTTAGAAACTGGTTGATTAATAGACAACACAGGTGATAAGCAACAGATTTCTTCTTGAATAATGGAGTGGAGTGCCACATCCACAGAGCCCATAAAGACCACTCCTGGTAGCCTGGTACTTTCATATGCGATAGTATAATTGTACAATTTATTTGAAAAGCCAAATAAAATATAGTAAAAAAATATTGCAAATAAGCCAAAAGGGAAGTAGTAGATACTTCCTAATGTAGGGCTTTCCAAACTTTTAGTCAGTGTGACCCCATTTTAGCCCCTGAAAATTCACATGATCCTAGATTAAAACAAATTAGAAGGGGGCGGGAAGCCCCTCTTCAGCCATCACTACACTGAATGGTCTGATTCACTCAAAGGAGGAGCAGTTAATTAATTTGCTGATAAAACTGTTGCACACTGTCTTTTTAGGCAAGAAAAATCCAGGAGGTCTTTGCTGCCATGGGTGGGTATTAGAAGAGTGGACACTGTAGCTCTTTGTGGAAATAAGACGCGGGCAAGCACTTGGGTTTTGGTTTTCTGTCCAGATGGTTCAGCAGATTTTTATAGCAGGTGGTGACATTAATCTGTTTCTAATTATTGAAAGGATGTTGCAGTTTTTCAGTCCTGTGTTCGCACCAGCAATAAAGTATTGGTACACATAGCCATCGCTTCAGTTGTATGTCACACTGTTTTCTTGGCATCACTGCCCTTCAACCAAAATACATTTTACCTTTCACAAGAATTTCATTAAAAAAAAAGCAATGAAATAAAATGAACATGGTTTATGTAATACAAAGTATTTTATTTTAGTGAAGTCAAATAGTATACTTGTTATAGTTAACTTGGATACCTACAAATAAAGGTCAACAAACAGATTAACTGGGTCCATTAAAAAGATATCATCTATATTTTACCAATAGAAATGAGCTTTGGAAATTTAACTAAATGCAGACATATAATCACAATTATCTCTTACAAATTTCTTGTAAGAGTTCAGAAATTCAGAGTATCTGTGAAGGAACATGTTCTGGAACATGACTTGCTGTGATCTGTACAGTAAAGGCGGGGCACATTGATTATTTGATGTACGGTTTCTGGGTACATAGAGCTAGAGATTACACAGTCCACATATCTGGACTATGTGTAGCTCACCCCTGCTTCCAACAGATTGAGAAGGAATACAATAACTGTGTTTCCAAAAATTTGCAGGTGGTCGAAAGAAAATGCACCACTTGGGCCAGCTAACGACCTCAGTGTGTACCGGCATGCAGGAGACAAGTTTGATTCCCACGTTGGGTTGGTAATGCTGTGTAGTCAGTGTCTACAGCCCCTGGGAGGGAGTCCCCATTTATCATTCAGAAGAAATCCCTGCTAACTGGTTTAACATACCAAGTTCCAGAGGGCCACAGTCTGTGACAGTCACAAAAGTGCACCCGCAAATGCCAAGATTAGGAAAAAGGATTAAGCATGGGAGAAAACTCCATTATAGATAAAATGAAGGCTTATAGAGCTGGAAGTCCAAAGAAAACGCCAATCAAAAAATAAAAAAGACTATTGGTCTGAACCAAAATTTCCTTCAGCCCTGTTAAGAGATGAGGCTATAGCCACAGTGCTAACATCCCTAATGACACCTTCACTGAAATCAGCAATCTGAAAAGACTGAAGTGTGGATTCTATTGTCTCAGACAACCAGGTAGAGGTTGGGGTATCTACCACATGTGCAGTACCTGTCTGAGGTATGAAGGCTTTTTCTTCAAAAGCACAGAATATCTTTTACATGCCAGTCACTTGCAGACTTATCTCCTGAGCACATTGTGCATAGCAATTCTTTGCTCTCATCTCATCTTTGGTGTAAGGGCCAAAGAGAGGATAAGAGTTTAGAGAAGACAGCTGGTGAGAGAGAAACATTAGGGCAGGGCTTCACAAATGGGATCACAAGTGTCACAAACAGCAGCACTCTTCTGGTGCCAGCAGCAGCAAAATTTTATTAGTAATGGAAGTCAGCATGGAACCTGTTAGCCAGCAGGCACTCACATGAATTTCCGTGAAAACAGCCCTGCATAAGGATGGATCAGGGCCACTGTGGGACCTATGAGTTTGCTTGGCTCAGAGGCTTCATGCTAATTTTCATTGCCAATGCTGCTGCCACTGCTTATGGATCACACTGGCTCGGAACCATCCTTGAAGGGAAGAGAAGCTGAGTGTATACAGGCAAGTGGAGATTTCCACCACTCCTCTATCCTCACCCATCACTGAACTTACCAAAAAGAAAAAATGTGGATGCTGTCACCAGCCTGTCTTCTCTTCCCACCACCACTTACATAAGAAATTGCCGTACTGGGTCAGACCAAGGGTCCATCAAGCCCAGCATCCTGTTTCCAACCGTGGCCAATCCTGGCTATAGGTATGTGGCAAGCACCCCAAAACTAAGTATATCTCACACTACTGATGCTAGTAATAGCAGTGGCTATTCCCTAATGAGGATGTTGGGGAGATACCAGTTCCGGAGATGGTTTTCAGGGGTGATGAGTCAGATGAACAGAACAAAATCACTGTGAACCTGGAAGATGTAGTAGGCAATTTCTTATGTTCTTATGTTCTTAATAACAGGTAATGATCTCCTCCAAAAACTTATCCAATCCTTTTTTAAACTCAGCTATACTAAATGCACTAACCACATCCCCTGGCAACAAATTCCAGAGTTTAATTGTGCGTTGAGTGAAAAAGAATTTTCTCCGATTAGTTTTAAATGTGCTTACATGCTAACTTCATGAAAGTGCACCCTAGTCCTTCTATTATCTGAAAGAGTAAATAACCGATTTACATTTACCCGTTCTAGACCTCTCATGATTTTAAAGACCTCTATCATATCCCCCCTCAGCTGCCTCTTCTCCAAGCTGAACAGCCCTATCCTCTTTAGTCTTTCCTCATAGGGGAGCTGTTCCATCCCGTTTATCATTTTGGTCGCCCTTCTCTGTACCTTCTCCATCGCAACTATATCTTTCTTGAGATGTGGAGACCAGAATTGTACACAGTATTCGAGGTGCGGTCTCACCATGGAGCGATACAGAGGCATTGTGACATCCTCTGTTTTATTCACCATTCCCTTCCTAATATTTCCTAACATTGTTTGCTTGTTTGATTGCCACAGCACACTGAGCCAACAATTTCAAAGTATTATCCACTATGATGCCTAGATCTCTTTCCTGGGCAGTAGCTCCTAATATGGAACATAACATTGTGGGAAATATGCGCTTGCCAGCAAGCCATTTCATCAGGTTTAAACACTAACTTCCCTTCTCCCTGACATTTGCCTGAATAAAAAAGCATCACTTGTGCTTAAGTCTCTGCCTGGGAAAGGATACCTGTTGGCCCTGAATTCCTGGGGGAGGGGCTGGGTTTTCCCTAGTCAGAGGCAGGACAAAGTCAGGAGGTATAGATTTCAGCAGCCAATGATATGATCCGTGCACACCCCCTGAGCCAAAGCCAATGGTGTAATGACTCTTCTGTTGCTATGGGAAAGTAGCCAATCATGTAATGACACATCATCTGCCTTTGTATGAATGTACAATAAAAGGAAGAGGCTCGTGAGGGCAAACCCTCTTTGCCTCTTTGCCTTCTCTCTTCCTGCCTGCCATGAAAGCTGTCTGATGCCTCTTCATTACTGCTACATCTGGTGACCCCGACGTGATGATAAACCCCATGCTTATTTCGGCTGGTCATAGCTTAAAGGTACGTACCGTTCAACAGATCTGCTAATCGTAAGTATATTAAAGTACTTTTTAGTATATTTAAGTATTTTTTAGCAAGTTTGTTCCCCACACTCGTAAGCATGGGCAATGATTTGACTATACAGCAGAGGCTACATGCCAGGAAGCTGCAGCAAATCATCAATAATCATTATTTCATCACCAGAAGAAAAATAGCGCAAGTCAGCCTGGGGGACTTAGAAAAATTAATAAGTGAAATAGCTTGCCATTGCCCTTGGTATTCGATGGAGTCTGGAACTCTAAATACCCAGGAATGGATCTCAATCGGCAATTATCTTCATACGGCTCCCAGAGCTCCCATAAAGCTAAGATTAATCTGGCAAAAATGTACAGAAGCCATTGAACACATGGTAGAAAAAAAAGGTTTAAAAACAGCAGTTTCAAACCATGTGCTTTTAGAAGCAGGCAGACATACCCTTCCCCCATCTTCTCAGTCTTCCTCAGAGACAGCAAATTCTTTGTATCCTCAGCTCCTCATACCTACACCCAAAGCACAAGCAATTCACACCTTCCCCATTTCTTTAGAAAAGCAACCCTTGAGAACAATAGAGCCACCACCTGGCCTGGGTGGGGTGATTAGCATTGAATTTCAGCAGAAACTGCAGAAAGAAAACTTTACAGAAAAAGATTTGTTGGAAGGACTTCAAGCCTTCCCCATCCCAGAAAAGAACCATGAACAAAGGGGGACAGAAAATGAAATAGAACATCTGGGGACACACACTCACATGGCTCTTGTGGCTTCCTCTGCGTCCACCTCAGAGAAAAGACCCCAGGAAATAGAAAACACTGAGGTCAGAAAAACTAGCCTTCCTCCATCTTGCCTGCAAACCCCTTCCCCCACTAACCACTCCCTGAACATTCATTTGCCATTGCCTGAGACAGTCATTAATTCTGCATCATCAATTTGTGCAGGTAAATTACTATCTCAAACCACTGCTCCCGGTAACAATTTATGTGCAGCGGTCAGCATGGGATTCCACCTAGAACATGGAAATCTCACAAGGGAGGAATTATTGAAAGGGATTCAAGCCTTTCCCATTACAGAAAGAAACAAAGAACTAGGTGTGGCAGCAAATGCCATGTGCAGTGGCTATGCCCCCAGGTCTTCAAAGAAATCAGCGTGTAAGACCTTGGGCCAAGCAGCTGCACTCCTGCGTTACAAGCAAAGAAAATATCAATATGAAAAAAAGGATTTAATTAGACTCCTGCGTTACAAGCAAAGAAAATATCACTATGAAAAAAAAAATGGTTTCTCTTTACAAACAGTACAGATTTGGGAAAAAATGGTTTCTATTAACAAACAGTACAAATTTGGAAAAAATGGTTTCTCTCTACAAACAGTACAAATTTGGAAAAAATGGTTTCTCCTGGTCTTCGATGTTCAGTTGCAGAGTGACTGCATGCTTAAGGAGTAGTTTCTATTTGAATTCAGTTACAAAAAATCTGCATACTTTGAGAGTATTTTCTCCCTAAAGTGAATTGAAGTGGTGTCTGTCTGCAAAGAATCAGCCAGCCATTGTCTGTGGTTGATGGTATCTATTGTTAAACAAAGCTATCTTTAAGTTTCTATTGACTGAAGGATTAATTCCTTGGGTGCAGTTCTTTTCTTTTGAGAAACACTGCTCCTCCCCCCCTTTTCTGTAACTCTTGCTAGCCACTCATGGGGGAGGGAGGGAGAACTTTTGAAAAGAAAAAAAAACTGGACTTAGTACTGCAGTTTCTCTCTCTAGTTTATATATGTTATAACTCAGACAGATTAATAGTAGTTACAGTCACTTTAGCGTGCAGCAGACAGAGCAGAGCAAACAGCGTGTTTAATTTCCTATTCTAATAATTATAAGAAGAAATTCTATTCTGATATTCCACCTTGAAAGTAAGCTCAGAGTATTATGGATTGCAACCTGGCACAATAGTTGCAATCTATAAAGTAATGATGGTGTCTCCACTAGGAGGCGCTATGTTATTCTACAAGTTATATTATATTATTGTTTTAATAATTCTGTTGTATAATAGTTTTTATTTTTCAGGCCTACAGACCTTCTGTATTAAGGACACTTCAGTTTTATTTTCTTTTTCACAAAATTTTTACAGAATTCTGAACCTTAAAATTTTTACTGACAGAGGTTGCTACATCTAAAGCAATCCCTCCCAAACCTTTTCTTGCAAATCCAAATTGATTTTATTAAATTGAATAATAGAATTGATTTCTTCAAGGTTAAAAAAGTAAGAACTTCACTTTAATCCTTACCTTAGTAATTTTTTGCTGTATGCCAGTTTTTAATATTTTCCAGATTTACAGCCTTCCTGCCATGAAGAGATGTGAAGATGGACACTTTGCAGTTTATTTTAACATTTTTCCAAACGCCTTTTGACTTTTGACTTTTGACCCTTGATCTAATTTTGTTTTTGATAACTTTTTGATAAGATTTTTAGCTCATATTATGTGTTATCTGTTGTCTGTCTTGATGCAAGAAATATTTGCAGGATGGATGAATATGTGTCACTTTTGTGTAAATTAATATTTGCAAGATGAATGAATATATGTCAGTCTTGTGTAACATATGTTTAATGTAATGTCTAATATACTTGTCATTTGATTCAGCTTACAGCAAATGACTTTTCCTTTAAACGATTAATTTACATTTATTGCTATTTTACTGAATGAAAATTGATCACTGCATAAAAACTTTCTTGATAATGGGGTTACGTTCTGAAAACTAAAAATGGCTCTGCTTACTGCAGCCATTCCTTTGCATGAATTTTGTCAATAATTGAACATTAAATACTTATTTGGCATCCCCTACAACACCACAGGGCAAGCCATTGTGGAGAGAGCCAATCATACCCTTAAGAGCTCTTGAAAACAAAAACAAAAAGGAGGGATAATTGCCCCTGGATTTCCCCCTAAGAAGGACTGGCTGAACAAGAACAAAGTATTGTTTTAAATCACTTTAAATCATCCAAACATATCAAATTTAAGACCACAGCCATGAGTAATCATTATGGGACTAGGGTTAGTCACCCACAGCCATCAGTTTTGTATAGAATATTTAATGTCTGGTACGGTCCCGTTCCCTTAAAATGGGGAACGAGGATATGTTTCTCTGCTTGCTTCCACAGGTATCAAGCCGTGGAACGATGGAAAGGTGTCCAGGTCTACAGGACCCGATCCCCAACTTCTCCCTGAGCCTCCACAGCCCTCAGAAGGACAGAGACCGGACTCCTTGCAAAAAGCAGCACCACATGACCTGGGGACAGATCAAGGCCCTATCCAACCAATCTGCACAACTCTTAGAACAGCAAGGCCTTGAGAAAACTCCAGAGAACTTATTAGCCGCTTTTTCTTGCCTGAATGCCAACTCATTAACAATTGTGTTCTGCATCCTCATCCTTTGCCTTATTTCTCCAGCTATGGCGATTTCAGAACAAGAACTCTGACAGAACTTTTCACACCTGTTGAATCGAACAGACTGTTGGATCTGCACACACATGCCAACCCAAGCCTGCGGAGAACTACTGATGCATGCTGTACCATTTAACCTTACAGTATGGATTCATTATCCTTTACAGAGAGGTTTTCATTAACTCTCCAGTTAATAATACCATACTACACATTGGTAGCCGTATTCAAGAGACTGCCGCTCTTTGTTGGGACTATGATACAGGGGAAGGGAATTCAGGTGGGAAATTTCCATATTGTAACTGAAACATTTGTATAAATCACTGAACACTTACATAATTATACCACATATGTATGCAATTGGCAGATTTCAGGATGTGCAGTGGGAGACCCAAGCAGGTACAGAAAGTATAGAGGGGATGAAGGATTTACTTTTTGTAGTTATATAGCCCAAATGATAACCAATGACATGTCCACTAATCTGTTAGGAAACATATGGATGTTATGTGGGCATAGAGCATATATGTACAGATGCACTTTAGGCTTCATCCTCCCCTCATACTATGCAGTCAAAAATTTACCCAAAGCAAGGCTCCGTAACAAAAGGGAGGCGATAAATAATCCCATAGAAAAGTATACAGAAACTCAGATAGCTAGAAGCCTGTTTCCCCCAATGGGGACAGATATGAATTACAGAGACTTACACGTCCTAGCTAACTGGACGACTGCCATATTTAATCAGACAGTCCATGCATTAAAACTACTCACAACAGAAGTTTCTCAGATTAGAGAAGTAGCATTACAGAACAGCTATACCTTACAAACCATGTTAGCCTTAAAGGGTGGTGTTTGTGCATTAATTGGATCTCATTGCTGTGTATACATATCAGACTATAAAGCAAACCTCACACATACCACAGAGCAGATAGAAACCATGGTTGCTGATGCACCACTTTCAGACAGAATACCAACTTCTCCATGGGACTGGCTATGGTCCTGACTCCCTGATATTTCTGGTCTCAAAAGGGTGATTTCTATTATAATTACTGTAATTATCTTAATTATTTGCCTGTGATGCTGTATTCAGTGCATACCCAACCTTCATATCCATATTGAAACCTTGCTCTCAGCCCAGATATAAAGATGTCTTGTAAGATGCCTAATAGGGAATCTTGAGCCCTGCAGCGTTGGCACACCACCTGCACCAGCTCTGGGTGATATGGAGATTCAGAAGCTCATCGACAGCTGGCACACCACGTCGAATTATAGCTTTCTTCTCTCCATAATCCCTCTTCCCCTATTTCCAGCCCATACCAAGACATAACAGATTTCAGTAAGGGTCTAAAGCTTTATTGAGCTTCCTAAACAAAAACAGAAAGGGTGAGATGTGGGAAATATGCGCTTGCCAGCAAGCCATTTCATCAGGTTTAAACACTAACTTCCCTTCTCCCTGACATTTGCCTGAATAAAAAAGCATCACTTGTGCTTAAGTCTCTGCCTGGGAAAGGATACCTGTTGGCCCTGAATTCCTGGGGGAGGGGCTGGGTTTTCCCTAGTCAGAGGCAGGACAAAGTCAGGAGGTATAGATTTCAGCAGCCAATGATATGATCCGTGCACACCCCCTGAGCCAAAGCCAATGGTGTAATGACTCTTCTGTTGCTATGGGAAAGTAGCCAATCATGTAATGACACATCATCTGCCTTTGTATGAATGTACAATAAAAGGAAGAGGCTCGTGAGGGCAAACCCTCTTTGCCTTCTCTCTTCCCTCCTGCCATGAAAGCTGTCTGATGCCTCTTCATTACTGCTACATAACATTGTGTAACTACAGCATGGGTTGTCATCCACCGTTGGCTCGGACCCAAAGGAAAATGTTACTGTTGTCCCTGGCCAAGTGGATGTTTAGAGGGAGGGATCAAATGCAGTAGGGATTTGAGGAATTTCAGAAGGGGGGGGCAATCAGATGGAGAGGAGTTGGGATGAGGATTGGCTGTGGAAGGTGAGAGAGTGGGGAAGGGTGCTTTATTTATTTGCTTGAGCTGGCCACGGCGCTCTAAGGGGAGTCTTTTCTCTTTTGCTCTCTCTTGTGATGTGTTTAGTTTTCTTTTCTTGCATTGTGTGTGGCTTGCATCTTTTCCTTCCTGCTGTGTATTTCATCTGTGTGGTGGCGGGCCGGCTGTGCATACTTGATGTGATGGACATCAGGTATAGGCCTGGTCTGTTTTCTACAACCTGTTTGATCTGCACCTCATTTCAGCATTTTATTTTCCTTCAGATGTACATCTGGCTGTGGATCCTGGAAATTGGAGTTCTGTTGGCATGCATATACTTTATGAGATGCAAGTTTACAGGACTGCCATCCTTAGCTTTTGTCTTTTCGCTGCTTCTCAATGCCTGTGGGGTTTTTTCCCCCTTTTTTTGTTATTGCATTTACTTTATCTTCTGCATCTGGAGAGAGGTCAGTGGATTTTGAGGGGGCTGGGTTTGAGTAATTGGGGCGGGGTAGTGGGGATGGGGTTGAGTGAGTTTGTTCTTGTTTTGGGATGGGGGTTGGGGCTGCAAATTGGGGATGGGGGCGATTGTCTGGGTTTCCTACCTGCTAAGGAATTCATGACTGAGGTCCCACTCAGAGGGTTCTTGCCAAGAATTCTCTGTGACTGGGGTGTAGTTCTCACATTTATTTATTTATTTATTTCGAGGCTTTTTTATACCGAAGTATAGCGGGATGCCTTCACTCCGGTTTACAGGATAAACAACTTATACATAGTGGTGGCCAATTGGTAACTTATACAAATACGAATATAACATCTTATATAACTTAAATAACTTGGTAAACAGATTGGTGACAAAAACAGTCACTGGGGCACTCTAGCAGGGAGCTGAGATAGGGTGGGGGGGGGTCAGGGGGAATCAGCTGAGGCGGGCTGGATAGAGGGCTGTGTAGCAAAAATTGAAGAACAAGAGACAAGGAGGAGAGGGCGGGAGGGGGATGAAGGAGGATGGGATGCCATAGGGGTGGTAGGGAGAGGGGAGGGGTGGGAGGTCAGGGAGGGGTTGGGGGAGGGTAGGACGGGGGAAGTAGGTGGAGGTGTTTGGGTATTAGTTAGGGAGGGGGGGTGGTAGAAGGAAGGGAGGGGGGAAGAGGGGGAAGAGGTGGGAAGAGGGATGTGGATGGCTTAGCCAACTCCGTCGCGGAAGGTTAGGTTGAAATACCAGGTTTTGAGTTCTTTTTTGAAAGATTTACTGTCATTGAGTGATCTTAAGTAATGGGGAAGGGTGTTCCATAATTTGGGTCCTGCGACGGAGAATGCTCTGTTCCTCGTGGCTGTTAGTTTGGCTATGCTGGGGGAAGGTATGTCTAGGGTCATTTTGCCTTCTGTTCTGGTGGTCCGTTGTGCTTTGTGAAGGTGGATTATGTCAATTAGGGCGGGGTTGGCTGCATTGTAGATTGAGTTGTGGACAGTTGTTAGCGTTTCAAATTCAATCCTTTGTGCTATGGGAAGCCAGTGTAGGCTTTTCAGGGCGGGAGTGATATGATCTGATTTTTTCTTGCCAGTTAGAATTCTTGCAGCGGCGTTTTGCAGCATTTGGAGTGGCTTTATGGTGGATTTTGGGAGGCCGATCATCAGGGAGTTGCAATAGTCAAGGCTGTTGAAGATTAGAGATTGCAGAACTGTGCGGAAATCTTGCTGGTGGATAAGTGGTTTCAAGTGTTTCAGGAGGTGGAGTTTCAGAAAGCCTTCTTTCGTTTTCATGGCGATGTTCTTTTTTAGGTTGAGGTCGCTGTCAATCCAGATTCCAAGGTCTTTTGTTGCGTTTTTGAGTTGGATGCTGTGGTTGTCAATTTGAAGGAAGTGTGGTGCGGTAGTTGATCCAGGGATTTAGGATTACTGGCTTGCCAGGTGTGTTCTTCAACCTGGTTCATCACATAGTTCTGTGCTTATTTGTTTTATTAGTTCACAGTAGTGACTGGGTTTTGGGGTTTGTTTGTTTTTTTTACTTCAAGTTTCGGTGGGGGGTGGAGACAAAGTTTAAAATTCATGGCTGCACATTGGAGCACTGTATGTTTAAGAGCTCTTTTACTTACCACAGGATGGGGGCACTGGGATTACACAGACTAGGCATTCCTGGTAGAGTTCAGCACTGTTTATTTAAGTTATTTTGACCATGGCCAACCAGGTTAAAATTCAAAATCAGGGGGCTTTCTCACCTGATTAAGAGAAAGCACATGTTGCAATTTATCAAACAATCTAAGGCCCAGATTGCACGCCTTCAAGAGACATACCTTTCTAGCATTGAACATGAAAAATGGAAAAGGATTTGGTGGGATCAGTAGTGGCGGCATCACACTCCTCACAGAGTAGGGGTGTGCATGTGCTGATTCACAAACATCTCCCATTGCAAATCGTGAGCACCAAAATAGATGCAGAAGGTCGTTATATAATACTGCACTGACATTTATTTTCTCAGGAATTTATGTTGGTTAACGTATATGGCCCTAATAATGATTCCACCTCTTTTTATGCAAATTTAGCTAGTGTCCTGGTTGATTTTCACAGCATTCCCTTTATTATGGGGGGGAGACTGGAATTCTTGTTAGGCCCAAAGATTCGGCTGCTCGGCTCTGCGGACGCAACATAAACCCTCTGGGTCTCTTGAAACCTTGCTCAGCATGCATAACTTATATGATATCTTGAGGCGAGTTATCCTCCTTTTAGAGATTATACCTTTTTTTTCACTTAGGCACAACTCTTTTAGCTGTATTGATTTTTTTCTTATGTTCTGCAGAGTTTCTTAAGTCTATTTCATATAATGAAATTACTTCTTGTCAGTTATCAGATTACCACCCAGTTATAATTAAACATGCCTCTTCAGGGTAGGGAGGCTTTTATGGATTTGATTCAAGAAGCTATTGGTGATTTTGATACAATGGTTCTATGGATTATGATCCCTTCCTATGCTGGAGAACCCTTAAAATGGTACTGCAGGGAAAAATGATTAGCTTTGCAAGTCTTAAGAAAAAGTTCATGAGGCTGAATGGATTAATTTAGTGACAGAGATAACCACTTGGGAGATTGAGCACAAATGTACATGCTCTATCAAGATATATTGTAAGTTACTTTCACCCAGAGATTGCCTCCATGTGCTCCAGGTTGAGGGGGTAGAAAAGGCCTTGAGGGATGCCAAGTAACAGTGTTATGAACATGGTAACAAAATAGGTACGCTTTTGGCTAGAGCTGTGTGGAAATGACAGCCTTGCACCTTTATTCGTATACTTCAGACCTCTAGCGGTAGCTTTGTTTCTGATTTTTAAAGCTTTGGAGGCCCTGATCAAAGGCTACTATGATACTCTTTATAGTTGACATTCCACAGAGCACCTCAGATCCACAGATACTTTCCTTAGTAATATTAAGCTTCATGTTGTTCCTTCAGAGATGATTGAAAGCCTTAAAACTCCATTTGTGATTCTTGAAATTCAGCAGGCCGCTAACAGTCTGCTTTCAGGAAAGAGTCCTGGCTCCGAAGGCTATCATGTAGACTTCTTTAAGAAATGCTGTCCTCATTTGTTGCCCATGCTCACTGATTTATTTAATTACTTAGGAGGAGCTCTGACCACAGATGCTTACATTATTCTTATCCATAAAAAGGCAGGGGATGAGATAGATATTGAATAATACTTGCCTATCTCACTTATCAATTCGGACCTTAAAATCCTTGCGAAGGTGCTTCAACTGCATTTAGACAGGATTATGCCCCTACTTGTTCATCCCAATCAGACTAGTTTTGTAACCGTCTCTAAAAGTCAGTTTCACTAAAGGACAGTGGTCTGTTTACAACACTAGATGATTGTTTAATGCTATTCATAACTATCAAAATGCATAAATTGCAGGGGGGTAATCCTAGCTCTGGATGCCTACAAAGCTTTTGCTAGGGTTCAATGGCCCTTTCTGTTTAGGTTCTTGAGAGATCTGGGTTCCTGGAAGAATTTAATAAATGGATACAGGCCCTATATGACTCCCCTAAGGCATTTATTATCATCAATATATGTTTGCACCCTTTCTGATTTCACAAGGAGTCAAGACAGAGCTGTCCCCTGTCCCTTCTTCTTTGATTTAGCTTTTGAGCTTCTTGCTTAATCTGTTCAGGTTTCAACTGGGATTAAAGCGTTTAAGGTTGAGGGGGTTGAACATAAGATTTTGCTATATGCGGATGATTTGATTTCTTGACAAAGTTGGAGAAATCATCTTCCTGTTTGCGCCAGCTTCCGGAGGAGTTTGGGGTCCTCCCTAAGACAAATCTAAGCTTTTCCCTCTGATCCTGGGCCTTGTAGAACTTTAAGCAAGTGGTGGGAAGATTTACCCTGGGAATTAGGATTTCCAGTAATTTTAAGGAGTTTAAACTCAAGTTCACCCCTGTTTTGTCTTCTATCCACAAGGATTTGCGAGACTGGAACGATTTATTTATTTATTGGTCTGGCAGAATAAACTTAAGATGTCGGTTCTCCCTCAGTTTCTGTATTTGTTTCAGCATGTCTCTTGCTCTATTTCAAAAGCAGTTTTCACTTCTTTGCATGACCAATTAGGTAATTTTATTTGGCATAACGGAGTGGCATGTATTAATTTGACCACTTTGTGTAGGCCCAAGGGGCAAAGTGAAATGAGGTTGTCTGATTGATGATGCTACTACTGGGCTGCGAGGTTTGCATGTGTACAAGAATGATTTGATTGTGAGTCTACCTACCAGGCAGTTCCTTGGCTGTCAGAATGATTGTTTGGAGCTGACTTGTTATTGCCCACACAGTTCATTAGGGATGTGAATCGGGCTTTGGACGATTGAAAATATCATCGATATTTTCAAAATCGTCAGAAATCGGGGGCTCACCAGAAACGATAGGAAACCCCCATAATATTGATCGTGGGGGTTCTCTTATCATTTTGGGGGAGGGCGGGAAAAACGGCACACAAAAATAACCCCTAAACCCACCCCGACCCTTTAAAACTAATCCCTTTGCTTCCCCCACCCTCCCGACCCCCCCCCCCAAAAACATTTTACAGGTACCTGTTGGTCCAGTGGGGGTCTCGGGAGCGATCTCCCACTCCCGGGCCGTCGGCTGCCACTAATCAAAATGGCGCCGATGGCCCTTTGCCCTTACATGTGACAGGGTATCCTTGCCATTGGCCGGCCCCTGTCACATGGTAGGCGCACTGGATGGTCCACACCATTTTTAAAGATGGCGCCGGCCATCCAGTGCTCCCTCCATGCGACAGGGGCTGGCCAATGGCACGGATACCCTGTCACATGGTAAGGGCAAAGGCCATCGGCGCCATTTTTTAGTGGCAGCTGACGGCCCGAGAGCGGGAGATCGCTCCCGGGACCCCCACTGGACCACCAGGTACCTGTAAAATGTTTTTTTTTTGGGGGGGGGGGGGAAGCAAAGGGATTAGTTTTGGGGGTCGGGGTGGGTTTTTTGTTTATCTGCTCGGGCTCGATCATCTAGGCCAGAAACATTTGATTCCAGCTCAGATATGCGCTTCCTTGTCATCAATTCGGGAGTCTATTTTTACAAATCTTCCCGCCAGCGCCAAACCTACCGCATTAGCTACCTCATTTATATTAAAGTCTGGCACGGTTGGTGAAGTCGGGCCGCTGTTATCCTCAGCCATCTTGCAGCTGTCTGCCTATGCTTTTTCTTTTTGCACAACGTTGGTGGACATTAGGACTCCCCGAAACATGGTATTTTTTGTTCAGACCAATTGTGCCCCGTCTCACACGTGCGCATGTAGCCGGTAAGCTTAAAAAAAAAAAAAGTCATGAAGGTTGCTTTTATCATTGGTTAACGGAATGGGGTCCTGGAGCGAGCAGAAAACATGTCTTTCCCCTCATATCTAACCACCTGACTCCTGAAAATCAAGTTTCCAGGTGTTACTTCAAAATGTTTTTGACAGTGAAAGGTATTGGTGTGGCTGTTACTGAGGTGACACCAGAATCTGAATTTTCTTTTGCATAGCGAGTTGTTGTAGGCCATCTTTTTGAGTAACTTAGCAGGGACAGTCTGCATCTCAATCTATCTTTCCCCTTCCCGCAGGCAGCAGATTGCCATGAGCTGTTCCTAACTGCTGGCATCAGTTACTGATAAAATAAAGCACTGCTTCTGCTTTGGGCTGCCAATGCTCTGACCTACCTCACCCAGTCTAACATCATTATCAGCAAAGGCCGGCTCAATTTCATGTGTTAGTATATCAAAGGAGAGATTTTCAGCCTGGCCCTTATTGATGTCTTACTGGGGAGGCTGCTCAGATTTGGCCACATGGCAGTACCAAATTCTCAGATGCACCACCAACTTCAGCAGTCACCCTCTGCCCATTTTCAGTGTACTTAGGTAGTGACAGGTGAGTGTTTACACCAGCTGGATCAGGGCCTTAGCATCGATCCGTTTTGCTGCACTGCCAGCCAAGCCTGGAGCATTCCAACAATTTCTGTACTAGTTCTTTGTAAGCTATGTCTAAGGGACATGAGTCTTTCTGAGCAAGAGCACTGCAGGATGTTAGTATCTTAGTAGGATATATGCTCTCTAAGCCTCCCCTCTGAGTCCAGCAAGCAGCCCAAGCCTCAGTGTTGTAAAGGGTCAAATACCACCTACAGGCTAGGTCAACTGCGCATTCTCTTGGGAAAACACAAGATCCACACTAAAACAAGAAATAATAGTGCTCATAAAACCCTTGTACCACATGTACCAATTTTATTTTTCTACAGTAGCAACAGCATGCACAGTAAGTCAATACTAGTTAATAGGGAACATGAAATGCACATCATAGCACTACAACAGCTGAAGTAGTTTCCTGTTCCACAAAGCATACAACCTGAGTTATATAATTTTCCATTGCTGAAAAGTGAGTTTAAAAATCTACAGCATAAATGCCTTTATTCTGATGGAATCACAACACATACAGGCATATGTAAAATGGATTGTTTGTGAAATTTGCAGGGTATAGTACTGTTCACTATCATGCTGCATTGTATAGTGTACTGTACAGCAGGAGAGTGCAAACTGTGGCTTGCAAGTCAAACCCACCCCCAATAGTATGTATGTATGTATTTTTTTTTTTTTTTTACACAACATGCTAGCCTACTGCATCTCCCCATTATCTCATCTACTGGCACCTTGAAACATCAAAGGCCTGACAACACATACCTTTGTTGATGACATTAACATGGTGGCGGTATCCACAGCCAGCAGTGGTACCCACTCGCAGTTCTCCTCCTGCAACAGCACTGGATAGGAGGCAGGAGCAGGGTGGTGGCAGCAGTACTGCAGGGAGGAGTGGGGTCCCATCTACCCCAGCCCTCGGCAGCAGAGCCACCACACCAAGAGGATCCTACAGCAAAATGAAGGTAATTCCATGACAGCACCACTGTAAAGGGAGGGATCCTGAAAAGTGGCATTTTCTTGACAAAAAAAAAATAACTTCACCCAGTTTTTCTTTAAAATAGAGAAGGGATGAGGCAAGATGGCATTACATTAAGGTGCTTCAATTGCTACTGCTGCTGTCCAGGACTGCTTTCCTTATCTTGCTGTATACCAAAATGTTCCTTTGGGTGGGGCAGAAGCAAATTTAAGCTGTCCTTTCCCCAGTGACTTTTTTTTTTTTAAATTTGAATTTGAGGCAGAGTGAGTTCACTCAGTTCCAATGCTGGTATCAGCACCAGCATCTGACTCTGATCTTTTTTTTGGTGGCTCCAGTGTCTTTGTAGTGCAGTGTTAAAGTATTTAGTTCACTGCAACATGAGGTAATTTTGCCTGTTGATGCTGCTTTGGTGCTCTCATGCCATGGGGCTATTCTTGCCTGTATAACCCCTCCCACCTTCAAGAAGCTCCAGGGGGTACCTGTGCCCTGTTCAAGGAGTTCCAAGGAAAACATTCCCCAGCCCCCCCGGTGTAGATGCACACCAATAAGGTGGCTCTGTTTAAAAATAAATAAATAAAATTTGGCCAAGCCTGCTGCATGGGAGGGTTCATTTGGTGAAGATATCCCTGCTATAAAAAGCTTACAATCTCAGCGTACAGAGATAAAGACTTGCTCATCAGCAGTCTGCGTAGGAACAGAACAGAGATTTGCCCTCTAAGCCATAATCTGCTCTGTCAAGTCCATAATGGAAGTACTTATTTTTTTCCCTCACCTTTGATAAAGAATGAACATTTCTTCTGTAACTGGAAAGCAGCAGTACTACTATTTTTTCTTAAATTGTCATAATTGCTAGTTTCTTGGCTCTTTTCATCCCTTTGTTGTGGTTATTCCTAGATCTTATTTCCATTGTTTCGGGGCCTAGCCATTTCCTTATGCTGCTTTAGGGTTCCAGCTCTGTCAGAACCAGTCCCTGTTGGGTGAGGGTACACTGAACCTTCAATCACATCTATTTATTTATATAAACTTCTATTCTGCTGATCAACAAAGCACAGCAGTGTACAAAAAACATACAAAATAAAATTGGACAAAAACTTAATATTAAGCAGCACTAGCAATTAAGGAGCAAAATCTACTGGAAGCCTGAAAGGTAAGAGGTGGAAGGGAATCACATCAATCAAGGAAGACTAGGGTAAACAAATGAGACTTTAGCAGCTTTCTAAAACTTAGCCCAATCATTATCATGAGTGCGGGGGGGGGGGGGGGGGGGGGGGGGGGGGGGGGAGCAGTAACAACCCATGGCTCCTTCTGAAACTTAGCTATCATGCATTTCAAATCAGTTCATCAGGAGCTGCTACTGTACACTAACTGTACCTTTGCCCCAGGGCTTCTGAACACAGCCTCCATGGTATCCACAGTCCTGGCTGAACCAGAGACCAGGAATAAAGCCCATGGTCCTGCCTTGGAGTCAGCCTCTCCTCCCCATTTTTAACTTTAACGTACATTTTTCCTCTTGTTTTTCGAATAAAAGCCCTTACACTGTAGCTCCACTACTTCACATGACTTTCAATAATTTACATATATAAAGAGCATATAAATTATAGCAGAGCAACTCCTTAACTTTATATAGTACCCTTCTTTTACAAGATGGACAGTCCCACTTGTATGGATCTAAGTTAGAGGAGTTTTCTAAAACTTCAAAATACTTTATATTACTTCACCAATGAAATGAAACCCAGAAAAGGAAACTTTTCAGATTTAAAATGTTAGCAACATGCATGTTTGGGCAAGATACTAGAATGGTAGTGCTGAAAACTAAAGTCTTCCACTAACTCAGAGTTGGCGCCGCATTGACAGTAGAAGTAGCACATATCCCATCCCATCCCCCCCCCCCACATGCTGCTATGCAGGGACCAGACCTTTTAACATTTATAATTGACCTAGAGTTAGGAATTATGAGGGAGCTGATCAAATTTGCTGATGATACTAAATTATTCAAAATTCAAAGTTGTTAAAGCACAAGAGGATTGTGAGAAATTGCAAGAGGACCTTGTAAGATTGGGAGACTGGACAGCCAAATGGCAGATTATTTACTGTGGATAAGTGCAAAGTGATGCATGTACAGAAAAGTAACGCAAATTATAGCTACACAATGCAAGGTTCCACATTGGGAGTAACACCCACAAAAAGGATCTAGGCATCATCATGGATATGATGAAATCATCTGCTTAGTTTGTGGCAGCAGCCAAGAAAACTAATAGAATACTAGGAGTTAATAGGAAAGGCATGGAGAATAATGCCTCTCTGTATTGCACTTTGATGGGACCACACCTTATGTATTGTGTACAATTTTGGTCAGACTTTAAAAAACGAAACAAAAAAAAAAAGAATTAGAAAAATTACAGAGAAAGGTGATAAAAATGATAAAGGGAATGGAATGATTCCCCCCTGTGAAGAAAGGCTGAAGAGTTTAGTGCTTTTCAACTTGGAGAAGAGACCGCAGTGAATGGAACAGGTAAATGCAAATCTATTGTTTGCTCTTTCAAAAAGTACAAAGACTAGGGGACATTCAATAAAATTACTAGGTGATAAATTTAACACATAGGAGACTTATTTTTTAACTCAATGCATAATAATTAAACTCTGTAATTCATTGCTGGAGGACATGGTAAAAGCTGTTAGTATAGCTGGGATTAAAGGTTTGCCAAGTTCCTGAAAGAAAAGTCCATAAACCATTATTAAAGGGAGAGTTGGGAAAAGCCATTGTTTATCTCTCACATAGGCAGCATGCAATCTAGCAACCTTTTGGGATTCTGCCAGGTCCCTGTGACCTGGATTGGCCATTGATGGAAACAGGATACTGGGCTTGATGGACCTTGGTCTGACCCAGTATGGCAAACCTTGTGTTCTTATGTATTCAGGTCCAGGTCATTATCTGTACCTCTATTGAGACTGTCAACATAACCAATACCTGTCCTAGGGGAAATGAACTGAAACCACCAAGCTGCTTTCAGATGGTAACAGTTACTAACACCCTGAGCCAAAGTTGAAGCAGTCAGCCGGAGATGAAAGGATCCCTCTCTCAATGCAGCCAAACTGGCTTTCAACTTGAAGAAGCAACAAAGCATTTAATGAAATATGCAGCAGAATGGCTAGCACTAAGCCAACTGAGTAGTCACCACTAGAGCATGAAGGCCAGGCCCCCAGTTAAAGGTTATGAAAAATGTAAATATTTTTTAAATATTGTTCTGGTGGTTATTTCCAGGCTGCTAAGGTTGTGTTGCATTATCTTAATGATTTTATTCTGCTAACTGCCTACTATACTTACATACAGTACATAAGGGCTCTCCAGGAGTTACATCAGCTTATCCACCACTATTGTAAGTATAAATCCCTCTAAGATGAGCACTTGAGCATTTTCTTATACATTTCAGAACATCACTCAAGTTTTATATGGTCGCTCGAATTTTTCTTTGTACTATATACAGAAATGCAATGCTAATACTGGCACTCAACAAGTGTTGGTTTAAAAAAAATTGTTGCTCGCACACACCTAGTCACTCCTTGGAGCAAACATTGATTGTAAGTATAGTTATAATCTTAGTAGGACCAGTTTGGGGATATGTGGAATAAAAGCATTTTAAATATATACTTTTTTTTAAAATACCGTAAGCTTTAACAGCTTTAATTAGTAATTATGCAGACACTGTACAAATCATAGGTGGGGGAAGAGGGTGGGCCACTTGGGCCTTAGCCCATTCCAAAACTGTTGCTGCGTGGCTCTCTGTATTTTTGCAGTAGTTTTGCAAGACCTGCGTATCAGCACAAGAATACAGGCACTCAACATGGCTGAAACTCAAAGAATCAGATGGGTGCCTATATTCCGCTGAGCTGCGCGTCTTGCAAGACCGGCACAAGATATTGCAGAGCCCCCTACTATGCGGGCAGCGCTTCAAAGCCAGTTTGCTGGAGTGGAGGGGTGTGAGTTTGGCTGTGGGAAGTCAGGCTGGAAGCTAGCTTGCTCTTGTGCCCAGGGGAGAGGGAGGGGAAATTGGAGAATATTTAGACTGGACCCAACTGCTGGTGCTGGGCTAGGGGAACAGTATCGTATCGGGAGACATAGTATAGTGAGGCCACCAAGGCCCTGTTCTTGTGGGTGGTGGGAGTGTGTTAAAACACCCTATGAACTATGATGGGAGCTTGGCAGCTCCAACATATACCCTCCTCCCTTCCCCAAACTCCCTGCAAGCAGGAAGGGAAGAGGAAATGCATTTGTTTCTAGTTTTCCAGTTTTGTAATTCATAGTCTTGCTTCTTGGCTTTTGTCTTCACATTTGTAGTTTTTGGTCAACTAATTTATTCGCTGAAAATCTGTTTTGCAAGTGTGACTACACTACCATGCCTAACTGCTTTGAAATTTTATATTAGGCAGTAGATCAAGTTAAAAAGTGAAATATTCCAAAATCCTGCCAAAAACAAAATTCAGTATAGCTGTAGCAAGCCTGCCCTAGCCTAGTAATACTACTGAGATTCCAACAGCAACACTTCTACCCCTACATGGGCACTGCAGTTATTACATTGTCCCCCTAGAACACCCATACACCTCCTATTGGGAAAACAGGAGTCCATAAACCACTACTTCTCTCTGGTTATGAACAAGTAGGGTGGGACCTATTCTTTAGTATTCCTACTGGATACTTGTACCCTGGTTTGGCCATCGTAGGAGCCAAGATACTGGGTTTGATGGCCCTTTGCTCTGACTTGGTATTGCCTTTCTGTTCTTAACCCAATGCATACGACTACAGATCTCAACACACTAGTTTGTTACTGTTACTTAACTGACACCACAATTTAAATATTTTATGTATGGATAGTGAAGGATGTATGTAAATGCAGACAATATTCACAGACTTGGAGATACAGGATTTAGGTTGGGTTTGTCTTGCACATACAATAAGAATAAATCTTGCAAGCCTGATTACATTAAGTATGATCTCAAATTTAGCAGTAGTGCTCTTGGCCATTGTTTGTGTCAAACTGCTTCTTTCTGAAGGCTGTACAGTTTAATACATACATTCAACATAGTGAGGTGAGCATGGAAGTTTATTTTAAAATCAGGTGAGTGATGCCTAAAGAATTAGGACTAGTGCTGTAGACCACAGTGTCTTGGTCTCTACTTACCACTCTTGCTACTTAATGATCTTTCTCTATACATAGGACGGTATAGCTGCTTCAAACTCATACTTCTCTCAGTAATGCAAATAGTCATTTTCTTTCTTTACCACACTGTCTGGTTTCCTAACATCAAGCTTATTAGTGGATAGGCTAGAAATGAACTATACTCGACTTCATGCAAAGAAGAATTGGAAAGAATTACATTAACTGTAAATGTAAAGTAAGAAATTCAGAGTGGGAGCTAAGTGTGGAAGTAGAGGCAGAGCTTGGTTCAGTTGCTGCTACTCCCAACCAAAAATGGAATCCACTGCCCTGCTACAAACTAAACTCTCACTGCTACATATACCAAATTGCATACTGTCAGCCACAGCGAGGCTTCCTTCCCATGGAGCACTTATTCTTGAATTTTTTCAACTGCTACCACACCTGACAATGTCTAGACTTCACTGTAGTGGAAATCTTGGCATAGTGCCATTTGTGTATGATAAATCTTCAGTTCCAGAATGTTTTCCAACAGAGCACACCTCTTATCTAGTCAGTGCCTATTACAGCAAAGAACTACCCAACACTCAAGTTGTTACATTTTTTTAAATTAATGCATTATAATAAACTTAACTACAGAAGTCTGCTTTTAAAATACACTGCCACTACACCACCTGAATAGAACATTAATCAATACAACAGCCATACGAACCCTGTGAGAGAACAGTCCCTCTAGACTGTTCACCGCTGCTCAGAGGCACCATACAAAAGGGATCATGACTATGGAATCCTCGTTCCCGCTACATACCCGGATCAGTCCAGACTCCTGGGTTTATGCATCTGTGCCAGCAGATGGAGACAGAGAAAGATTTCACTGACACTGCTTGAAAAACCCTGGTGCCACCTGCAGTTTCTCAGTATTTGTCTCCAGCAGGTGGTGGCTGGTCCATTCACCTGCAGTTTCTGGTGGTTTTCTCTTTTTTTTTCCTTTTCTAAGGAGGCTCTTCCCCCAAGGGATGGGTTCCTTGGGGGAACCCTCCCTGTTCGGTTGAGGACAGTGACCTTTGTGTATGCTCGATCTGGCTCTCATCTGTGGGGTGCAAATCTGGTGGTCCAGGTCCCTCCCCTTCATGAGGCCACCTAGGGAGGGTTCTCTCTCCTGTGTTCAGACCAAGCTGATGCTGGACAGCTCCCCTCGGCCTTAGGTGAGCAGAGGCCCTATTCTTTTGTTTTACAGTAAAAAAAAAAAGACGATCAGTGCCGGTTTCGGGACAGAGCAGCTGAAGCTGAGCGGTAAGTCTCTTGGGTGTGTACGAGTGCCCATTTTCAGGGTTGGGCCGGCGTTTTGGAGGGGAGCAAGTCTGTGGTTTTTTGCAACTTTCTTTTTACCCACATGCACATGGTTCAAGGCTGGGCCTGCTGTGCCTGTGGCACGGTCCCTGCTCGCCTCCTCTGCCTCCCCCCCTGCAAAACGTCGGCGTTTTGGATCCGCGGCTGGCACTGGTGTTCCTGCCGCCGGTGACAAGGTTTCCTCGTCGCACCTTTCTCTTCAGCTGGTGCGGTAACGAAGGGCATCTTGGGTCCCTCAACTGTTTCAGCAGCGCTATGGAGGGGGGACGGGACATGGAGAACTCCCCCTGCCTCTATTCCCAGTGCACCCGGGCCTTGTAGGGGGGCAGGGGAGCAGGGATGAGGCACAGCCTCTCAATTTTGCTCCGTCAGGGGAGGAGGGGCCTAAGGGGTTGACTCCTTGCAGTTTTTCTTCCGAGTTTATATTGTTGCTCCACCGGGCCTTCTTGGCACAGCAGAGTGGTTGGGACTTCCAGTATGGGGCGATGGGCCCCTTCTCCTCCCCCCTCGGTCCCCAGTGGCTCAGGCTTCTCTTTCTGACATGGCCCATTTACGGAGTAGAGTGGTTCCCGGGGTTCACCGGCTGTTGGGGCCCCCATGCTAGAATGGGGCATGGAGGAGTCCGGAAGGCCCTCAGAGTCTCCTGGGAATTCTGGGCTCCCCTTGTTGGGGACAGTGGCTCCTGATCAGGTTACAGATGATCCAGGTGCAGGCGATCCGGGGTCAGGGGACAACGTAACTGGTTTGCCAGTGTCCAAAGGGGAGCTCAAGTTGAAACCTCCTTCGTCGGATTTGGATCTGGGTGGGGCGGACCCGGTTCTGGACGGCTTTTCCCTATCACAGATCCGTACAAAGAATGATGGATCAGGAGTGGGCTTCTCCTGATACTGGTTTGCAGGCGAATTGAGCTATGGCAAAACTATCCTTTACCCGAGCAGACTTTGGAGCTTTTCGTGATACCGAAAGTGGACGTGGCAGTCACCAAGAAAATGACTATTCCAGTGGCGGGGGCCGCAGCGTTAAAAGATGTACAGGACTGTAAGCTGGAGGTGAAGCGGAGTTTTGAGGTTTCTGCCTTATCCCTTCGGGCAGCTATTTGCTCCAGCTACATGCAACGGGCGAGGTTGCATTGGGAACAGCAGTTGCAGAGCGGTCAAGCTAGCCTCAGCAGGGACGATCGCACTGAACACTTGAGGCATTTGTGGCAAATGTGGCAGATGCTTTGTATGACTATGACCTCTGCAGTCTTTACTTAGAAGTTTCTGTGGTTGCGTCATTGATCTGCAGATGTTTCCTCTAAATCCCAGTTGAGTTCTCTACCTTTTAAGGGCTGTTTCCTGTTTGGTGGGGATCTCAAACAATTGATAAAACAGTTGGGGGACAGTAAGGTTCACAAGTTGCCAGAGGATAGGCCCATGTCCAAGCAGTCCTTTCCATTTCGGTTTCAGGAAGGCATAAGACCTAGTCATACCAGGGGTGTAGCGGTAGCCTCCCAGAAACAGTTTGCTAGTCGAGGTCAGGCCTGGGCGCAGCCTTTTCTAGGAACTCGTCGACCCTTTAGAGCCCCCACCGCAGGAAGAGTACTAGGAGTGAAGTCCTCCCAATGAGGCGAGGCTGGCCCACTCAGACGTTCCCTTTTAGGGGGACGGCTCGTTTTTTGTTTTACAGGGAGTGGGCCAATCTTACTCAGGATCAGTGGGTTCTGTTGGTCATCAGAGAAGGTTATGCTTTAGATTTTGTTCTCCCACCCACGACCTTTTTTTGGTCTCGCCCTGCGGTTCATTGGACAAACAGCGGGCGGTTCGGGACTCCTTGGACAGGTTGTGTGCTTTGGGAACCATGGTGCCGGTTCCCCCAGCGGAAAGGGGCACCGGTCGGTATTCCATATATTTTGTGGTCCTAAAGAAGGAGGGCATCTTCCATCCCATTCTCGAACTGAAACAGGTAAATGCAGTGCTGAAAGTCCTGAGATTTTGCAAGGAAACCCTGGGGTCGGTCATTGCGGTGGTTCGGTCAGGAGTTTCTGGCTTCATTGGATCTGACAGAGGCGTATCTTCATATCCCCTTTCATCAGGACCATCAGCGCTACCTGAGGTTTATGATTCTGAATCAGCATTTCCAGTGTCAGGCCCTTCCTTTTGGCCTTGCCACGGCACCCCGGACCTTCACCAAAATCATGATAGTAGTAGTGGCGGCCTTGTGGTGCGAGGGAGTTTTGGTACATCCTTATCTGGACGATTGACTCATAAGGGTGAAGTCAGAAGACAGTTGTTGGGTGGCGGTCCAGAAGGTTATGCAGCTTCTGCAATCTCTAGGCTGGGTGGTGAATTTCACCAAGAGCCACCTCAGCCCGTCACAGAGATTCGATTATTTGGGAGCCCGGTTCGACATGAGGCAAGGTGTTCCTGACAGAGGAGACCGTGCTGACTGCAAGCGCAGGTTTGCTGTTTGTTGGTGTTGCAGGTTCCCAGGGCCTGGGATCCATGGCTTCCACCCTCAAATTGGTTCCTGGGGCTTTTGCGCACGAGAACATTGCAGGAGGCTGTTGTCACAATGGAATCCACTATCGGAAGTCTTTCATCAACCTGTATCCCTCGATGCTCCGACGCGAAAGAGTCTCTCTTGGTGGCTTCAAGCATTTCACCTTCTTCGTAGGGGTCTTAGATGTACCGGATTGGATGGTTATCACTTCCGATGCCAGTCTCTCTGGTTGGAGGGCAGTTTGCCAGCGTCAGTCAGCTGAGGAGCGCTCCTAGTCTATCAATCGCTTGGAAACTAGGGCAGTACGATTAGCCTTGATGGCCTTCCTGCCAATGGTTCAGGTTCGCTCAGTCAGAATCTTGTCAATGTGACAACCGTGGCTTACATCAATCGGCAGGGCGGAACCAAGAACAAGATGGTGGCCCAGGAATTAATTCTCTGGGCAAAAGCTCATTTATCCCAGATAGCAGCCTCTCATATCGCAGGCAGAGAGAACATCCAGGAGGATTTTCTAAGTCGCAGTCTTCTAGACCCAGGCAAATGGGAGTTGGCGGAGTCTACGATGGACCTCATTCGCGAGAATGGGGTTACCCACATGTGGATCTGATGGCTTCTCACCACAATGCAAAGGCACCGCACTTTGTCAGCCGCAGACAGGATTATGGCGCGGGGGGGGGGGGGGGGGTGTCGACGCTCTCGTGCTTCCTTGGCCTCAGGGGGTTCTTCTGTATGTGTTTCCACCGTGACCCCTAGTGGGAAAGATCTTGCACAGAATAGAGACACACCTGGGGGAGGTGGTAGTGGTAGCCCCGGAGTGGCCACTTTATCCGTGGTTCGCGGATCTGGTCAACTTGGCGGTAGATGGTTCCATACGGTTCAGTCACCTTCCTCGTCTGCTCCATTAGGGTCCTATATTTTTCAATCAGGCCGATCGCTTCTGTATAGCGGCTTGGCTTTTGAGGAGGCGGCATTTGAGGTGCACGGGTTATCCTGAACTGGTGATTACTACCCTGCTACACACTAGGCGCAAGTCTACCTAGTTGTCTTACTTCTGAGTCTAGAGGGTTTTTGAAGCTTGGTGTGTGGCCAAAGGGGTCCCGGCCTTATGTGCTTTGATGTCTCAGATTTTTTCCTTCTTCCAGGATGGCTTGAGTAAAGGCTTGGCGTTCAACTCCCTCCAAGTTCAGATAGCGGCTCTGGCTTCCTTGTGGGGCAAGATTGACGGGAGAACTTTGTCCTCGCATCTGGATGTCGTTCGGTTCCTTTGAGGGGTTAAGAATTTGCACCCCCCGGCATGGAGGGTCTGCCTATCTTGGAATCTTAATCTGGTCCTTTGAGATTTGTGCGAGCCACCTTCTGAGCCTCTTCGCAGGGCATCTCTTAAGGATTTGACCTTAAAGGTTGCCTTCCTGGTAGCCATTTGTTCGGCAAGAAGGATTTCTGAGTTGCAAGCCTTATCTTCTCGGGATCCGTTTCTACAGATCTCAGAGTCGGACGACTCCTTGCGGACGGTTCCATCTTTCCTTCCAAAGGTGGTCTCTGCTTTTCATGTTAATCAAACTGTGGAACTTCCAGCCTTTCCAGATTTGGATGCTTCTTCTCCTCATGCACGAGAACTCAGATGTTTGGACGTCCGGAGGGCCTTACTAAGATATCTCGAGTTGACCAATGACTTCTGGAAATCCGATTGCCTGTTTGTTTTGTGGAATGGCGCGAAATGTGGTACCCAGGTTTCCAAGACTACCATTGCTAGGTGGCTCAAGCAGGCTATTGGGTCAGTCTATATTCTCAAGGGACAGCAGGTGCCTGAAGGTTTGAGAGTTCATTCTACTCTATTGTAAGCAGCCTTGTGGGTGGAAGCTACGTTGGTGTCACCGCAGGAGATTTGTCAGTCGGCACTTGTCTTTACTTTTTATTGTCATGAAGATTTATATTCATGTTTCCTAAGTGTAACAAGTTTACAAGTTCTCGCAAATGCGTTTTTTCGGCTTGGATACATATCAATACTGAGGAACTGCAGGTGGCACCAGGGTTTTTCATGCAGTGTCATTGAAATCTCTCTGTCTCCATTTGCTGGCACAGATGCATAAAGTCAGGAGTCTGGACTGATCCGTGGAACTACAGGAATGAAAATTAGCATGTAGGAACCAATTTTCCTATCTCTTTCATGACTTAAAAAGAAAGACAAGTTTAAAAAAAATCCAGCAATCTAAATTAAAATGTCATGGCTTCCCTTCTCCTTTCCATTTTCACAAGTGATGGCTTTTTATAACTGCAGCATCTCATATTCAGCATGCAGCAGTTCAGAGAATGGTCTTCATTTCATGTTTTTTGTCTTGTGCAAGGTAGGTTTGTTGCTTAAAATGGAGAGCTAAAAGAACAGGTGGCTGGCTCATGCTCCCTACGATCCAATCTAAACCTCATCCTGGGATTTGGCTGAGGCTTGGGAGTTCTCTGCTGCCTGGGATGGCCGTGGGAGAAAGGGGCTGGAGGATAGTATTTCCTCTGACTCTGCCTCACAGACCTCCTGGCTGAGGAGGGCAGGGCCGAAGTGCTGGCAGTTGCATGTTGATCCTGCAACTGGGCCATTGCGTCCCTCACCTTATCTCCGGAGAGATTACTCCTGTACATGGCATGTCAGCACATTTTTCCTATACCTCCAGTTGGAGATCTAAGGCCCGCAAACATGCTATTCTGCGAGCGCTAATTCCCACTGCAGAGACTTTTGATGCCATCTCGAAAACATCATAGGTTGAACGAACCTCATGTTTTCCACACTCCAAGCCCTGATGCACTAGTGATAAGGTGTCTTGCTGCTGTTGAGGCAGCTGTGCGACTGTCTCCTGCACTTACTTTCAGAGGTTGCGCGAGTACTGGCTCATGTAGAGGTGGTAATAAGCAATGTGGGCCATGACCATGGCCCCCTAGAATACTTTCCTCACAAGAGCATCCACTGCTCGTGGTCCTTCCCCGGGGTGCCAAGGCATGGATCCAAGAGCACTTGGCCCTCTTGAGAACAGATTTGACCACCACCGATTGGTATGACAGCTGATGCTTCTTGAATTCAGTAGCCTGCTGGATGAGGTAAACCCCATCCGCCTTTCTGTTTACGAGAGGTACCGTGAGGGGGTGTTCCCAGATCCTCAGCAGCAACTACTTAGGAGCCTCCACAAACTAGAGGATTTCCAATATCTTGTGCCTGGCAACCTCCTCAGTCATCAATTGAAAAGGGATGGCCCCGGCTATCACCTGCACAAAACCTGCAAATATCAAGTCCTCTAGTGGAGACTACTTTTGTTCCTCTGGAGGAGACTGCTCTGAAGGGAGATGCTCCTATTCTTTAGAAGAGGATTCTGCAGTGTCATCCCCCCAGGGGTCATATGGAGCATCTTCCTCACTGTAATCCACAGAGGATTGGGGCCCTAGCTGCTCGGCTTTCATCCAGAGACATGGGCACCAGTGGCACCGGCAAAGCTGGACAGGGGGCTGCAGTCCTCAGTGTCCCTCCCAGCCTCTATGGAGCTTCCTCCCCCGAGGAACCAGTAACAAGCACTGTATCGGGTGGGGGATGTATTTGTGCCCCACCAGGCATCGATGGCCTAATAGGAACAGATGCCAATTGGATCAGTAACACACCGATGAGCACATTGAGCCATTCCAGCAAAGAAAGTGTGGGCATCGGCTCCACTCATACTACTGGTTCAAAGTCCTGCAGCTCCTACTCCAGCACCAGCTGGACTCTGGAGCTCCAACTCAACAAAAAATGTCGATGCCAATACTGACTGGGAGGCAGAAGGGGTGGCCAGATCTTCCTTAGATCCCTGAGGTGGATCGGCAGAGACCATTATGGACCCCCGGCATTGATGGAGGATGGACTCTCCTTTCCATGAGGTTGCTATGGGGGCAACACAGCATGAACCGGTGCTTTTCCAAGCCTAGCACCGTGCATCAAAGGTGACTGATGCCAATGCTTCCCTCTGTGCTCGGCCCGGTCTTTTCCCAGTGCTGAGGTCGATGAATATGAACCCAAAGTCCTCGACCTGGAAGAGACCGATGGGGCCTGTCCCTGGCGCCCTTATCTGCTGGTAGCATTGACGAACCCGATGGCCCCGCTGATGTTGATGGCTTGGATTTCCTCAATCCGAAGAGTTTTCCATCTTATTGAGTCGAGAGCGACATCCCTTAGGGGGTCATCTGGGTGCACATGCGGCAAACCCACACATCATGCAATGGCCCCAGAGGGGAGACACTTTGTAGGGGTCCATGATGGACATGGTTCTCGGACACTGGGGGCATTGACAGAAGCCAGGCAAGGCCAGAACAAAGAAGGAAAAAATGAGAACGGTGATGGCGGGCGGTCGAAGCTGGCGGGCACCAGGGCACTGCCACCATGGGAGGGGGGGGGGGGGAACAGAAGTGAAAATAAACTTACCGAACCACCGAAAAACCTAACTGAGGAGTCTAAAGGAGGGAACTGAGAGGGACCCGATGTCAATGAAACACATGATAATCCAAAAAATACTCTGTGAAAGTTTACCAAGGCAATTTTTTGTAGAAAAGCCAAAAGCTCACTTAACAGTGAGGCGAAAGCTCCGCGGAAAATAAGAGACTGAAGAGGGATCCTGCATGGATGTGTGGTATAGGGCATGCTCAATGTGCACAGTCAAAGTTCCAGAAATTATGACAAGTTTTCCATGCTGGGCTCCCTCTGATGTCACCTATATGCGAGGACTACCATTCTGCTTGTCCTAGAATAACACTTGCATTTTTATTCTTAAAATGTATTTTACTCACTCAAAAGCAGCAGAAAGCCATCTCAAGCCACCTACTACCAAAAACTGTTTGTCAAAATCTTATGTTGCTAGTCAGCACTGAATTTCTGGCATACCTCCTCTCAGGCTTAATGGGCATATGGCCATCTTTTATTTAGCATTTCTTATTTACCGATGTTAGTTTGTAACATCACATCGGTTTACATTAAACATGAATGCAGCCGGGAAGGCTTTACAGAGAAATGCAAAAAATTTAGAACATTGAGTAACACGGGATTTAGAACAGGGATTAGAACAATGGTTCGGCACGATGTTTGCAAACAAGGAAAAAAAAGCTATTTACAGGGACAACAGGTTTTTGTATATACAATATAAGAGAATTTACAGGGTAAAAGGTTTTAGTCTAAACAAAGTAGGAGTTTTCAAAATGAGCGGGGGGGGGGGGGGGGAGGGGGTGGTTATGGAGGGAGAAGACTTATGAGGAAGGTTAGAAAACATGCTCAGGTGTATGCCTGCTTGAATAGCCAGGTCTTTAGGTTCCGTTTAAATTTATTTGGACAGAGTTCTTGGCAAAGTTCTATAGGCATAGAATTCCATATAGCGGGCCCTGCAATGGAAAGTGCGGATTTTTGGTGGTGGAGAGGTTAGTGAGTTTGGGTGATGGAGTGTGTAATGTTGCTAGGTACAGGTTTCTGGTTGGTCTTGTGGTGGTGAGAAATAGTAGGGAAGTCATTGAACCATTGCATATCAGGATTATGTAGAGCATTATGAATGATAGTGAGCGTCTTGTATATTATTCGAGATGCGATAGGGAGCCAGTGAAGTTCCTTGAGAACAGGGGAGATATGTTCCTTTCTGCATGTTAGTGAGGATGCGGGTGGCAGCATTTGGAGTGGAAGGATAGCATTTTTAGGTAGGCCTAGAAGTAGGGAGTTGCAGTAATCAGTCTTAAACAGGATGGCTTGGAGAACAGTACAGAAATTGTTGATGTGGAGAAGGGGTTTTAGTTTCTTTAGGGTGTGAAGTTTGAAGAGCAGGCTTTAAGGGTAGAGTTAATAAATTTTTTTTAGATTCATTTGGTGGTCGAGTGAGACGCCTAGGTCACGTACCTGTTGTGGGAAAGAGAATGTGTGTGGGGGTGTATCGAGTGTGGGGAGACTAGAAGGGAAGTTTTGGGTAGAGACAGTTATGAGTTCAGTGCTAGATTGATGTTGGTGAGTAGATTGCTGATTGCAAGGAGGGCGGATTCCCATGTTTTAATGGCATTGGAAAGGGCGTCAGTGACAGGTATGAGTATTTGCACATCGTCTGGATATATAAAATGCAGCAAACCAAGTTCAGAAAGGTGGTGACAGAGTGGTAGTAGGTATATATTGAACAGTGTGGATGACAATGCAGAGCCTTGTGGGACACCTTGCATCAGGAAGACTGTTTGGATTCAGTTTCCTATTTTGACTTTGTATTGTCTTTTGCTAAGGTATGATTTGAACCATTTGAGGGGGACTCGAGAAATACCAATTTCATTGAGGCGTTGTAGAAGGATATTATGATTAATGGTGTCAAAGGCCGAGGATAGATCTAGTAGGGCCAGAATGTATGAGTGGCCTTTAACAAGGTAGTCTGTTAGGGAAAGGAGGAGGGGGTTTCCGTGCTGTAATATTTACGGAATTCAAATTGGGATGGGGATAGGATATGATGTTTGACCAGGTAGTCGGTTAGCTGTCGATTAACTATTTTTTCTAGTACTTTTGCAACGAAGGGAATGTTGGAAATGGGACGATAGTTGGAGAGTTCTGTTGGGTCGAGTTTGGGTTTCTTTAATAAGGGTTTAACTATTGCTTGTTTAAGAGCATTCAGTATTGTGCCGAGTGTGATGGAACTGTTTATAATGTCAGCAATCGGTTGGGCTATTGTATTAGGGATGGATAGGAGGATTTTGCTGGGGATATTGTCTGCAGGGTGTGAGGAAGGTCTCATTTTCCTTAAGATGGATTCGATTTCAGAAGCGGTGGTGATTTCAAACGAGTTCAGTTCCGTGGAGTGGTTTTCTGGGAGGGTTCTGGTGGTTGCTGGGGTAGGTGGGAAGCGTGTCAGTAGATTAGTGATTTTGTCATGGAAGAATAGTGCAAGTTCTTCACATTTGGTTTTGGCTTGTTCATCAGGGATAGTGTTAGGTAGTGGTTTAGTTAAGGCTGTACCATTCGAAAAGGGCTCGGGCCTTGAATTGTAAATGGTGGATTCTACGGGCATAGAAATCCCGTTTAGTTTTGTTTAATTTCTCACGGTACTATGTTGAGAGCTGTGAGGGCAATGGATCTTTACACCAACACCTTTCTTATTTTCTAAGGTTGTATTTCATGGTTTTTAGTTCTTGTGTGTACCATGGTTTTTCTGAATTGTGTGGGGATTTTAGTTCTTTGAATTGCAATGGGCAGATTTTATTGGCAACAGTGTTGGTGAGATGATTTCAGGAAGACAGGGCAGAGTGAGAATCAGTCGTATCTAAACTGTCTAGAGCATTAGAAAGTGCTAAGATTAGGTCATCCTTTTTGCATGCTTTTCTGAAGAAAATGGTGTTTTTTGTGTTTGCGGGGGTCGTGGGCAATGTTATGGAGCAGTTAGTTCTGATGAGGAAGTGGTCAGACCAGGGGATGGATGTGCATGTAGGGGGGTCTGAATGGATAAGGAGATTTGGAAAGAGAAGATCAAGGATATGTCCTGCTCTATGTATTGGATAGTATTTTAGTGAGTTGCCACCAATTTCTTGTTAAGTGACAGAAAGATAAGCCATGATGCTGATGGAGAAGGGACTATAAGTTATCTAGGGTGGGTTTTAATGGTGTGTCTTATTTTCACAATGAGACATTTCATAGATGCTCATTAGAAAATAACTGGTGGGAAGAATTTAGAAAAACTGTAAGATGAGCTTAAACAAAATACGTGCATGTTGTTCTCACTGCCTGGCTACAGATGCTTTCTGTAAGCATACATTTAGTGGTACTGGTTTTACATGATTCCACAAACTAAAAGCAAGGCAATGTCTAGGAGGGATAGATGGGCTGATGATTTACTAGGGAAAAGGGAAATTGGATTAAGACAACCAATGAGGGCTCAGACTTTTATGGTTTGGGAAACTGATAAGCATGGGAGTAACCTGAACAGAGCAGCAGTTACTACCCTTAACAAATAAGTCTTGATGCTTTTGATGCAACTGCAATATTGTTCTCTGCTTCAAAGGAGTGGTGGCAAGAGGTAAAGAGAAAGAGAAATTTGGATTCAGGGACAGCCAAAACAACCCAAGACTTTTTTTTTTAACACACAATCTGGAGTACTGATGTGCAGACATTAAGGAAAAACCAAACACACAGGACTGCTTCTACGACCAAATCCTTAAGCATAGCATGTCAAACAGCACTGACTGATACATGGGGGGTAACTACGTGCATGGCAGATACTACCATGGGAAGCTTGCTGGGCAGACCGGATGGACCACTGCATCTTTTCTGCCATCATGTCTATGTTTCTATGGTTGCACTTCCATGGGTTTGATTGGCAAACTTGGTGCTTATCAGGCCACTAGGGACTAGAGCAGAGCAGTAATTTTCCATTTAGGACTACCTCAATACCTTATCATATAAAAGAAGATCTTATAACTGCGTGAAAGCTCAGCCCTAAAAGAAAAGTGTGCTTTTGCACAATATAGTGATAAAAGTGTGGCTCACATATATCATTTAACATTCAGGGACAGCACTATCAAACTCTGTTCTCAACTCACTGTTCTTTCCAATCCTAAAAAGAAACTTCTGACCAGGAAACATTCATCTACAGGGATTCCCAGGCCTATTAGGAGATTTACCTACTGATGAGACTTTTGAACATGTTACTACACCAGGCCCTTAATATACCTATGCTAGGCTCAGTTTTGGCAAAAACATTCTCTATGGACTGCTACACCAGTTTTCACCTGTGCCTCTTCTGAATTACTGTGAACTTCCAAAGGTTTCCCAAAACTCGTGTGAGGAATTCAGTGTCTTGTTGCTTTAAGGTCACAGTTTCAAGCCATGCTAAAGTACTGTGAGTACATTTTCCTATTTGCCCCTACCAACATACATTTCTAAAACCCAATTCCTGAGATCTGCATTTTGAAGAAGAAATGCTGTTTCAGTTTTAATTGCATATGTCACAGAAGACTTTGGATTTTAAATCCCCCAAAAATGTGAAACTTTTTTTTTTTTTTTTTAAACATGAAAAGTAATTTGCTGCATATGATCATGCCACATCCATTCAATACTACTTAAAAAAGGACCAGAGGCTTTAGGGAGTTTAAAAACATTTCTTCTAACACAATGTGCTAGTCAATGGCTCTAGCATTTCATCAGGTCATTAAAAAGTGTTTCCCCACTAGATAATACATTTTTGAACCAGCCACTCTGTTCTGAAATAGCAAGCAGAGGATTTATTTCAGTGCTCTAAAGAACGTTTTCCTTTTCTTCAGTTCTCATCATCCCTGCCGTATTGGATGGTCTGTAATTCCTGAGCTATGAGCATTGCTAACTCCTTGGTGCCTGCTGCAACCACTCTGCAGGACATGAGGTCCAGTGGTCCTCCTGTAAAGGAAAGGAAAAAAAAAACCACATTAATGAGGGGATAGGCGAAGGACAGGGAACATCCGGTGAACCAGATGTGCAAATAGTAAACTACTTTTTTTTTTCATACAACATTACATCTTATTCTGTATTTTTTTTCATAGATGGGGGGTGGGGGGGGGGGGGGGAAGGGAGTCCTTTCTGAAAAAGGCCACTGAATCTTCTCTAGGATGCTGTTCCTGGGAGTCTTTTATAGACAGGTGTTTTGTGGGCACTTGATATAACAGCTGGAAAGCAAAGGAGGATTACAGATCTCATTAATGTATTATAGGTCGTATACATGGGATGAGTAGGGAGCTCAACCAATATACAGATCTGCTGAAAATTAATTAGATTGGCCATTTATAATGTCTGCTCACGTGCCAGATGGCCTTCCATGTGAAATCCTTGTGCAGAAGAAATGAGGACAATTTATTTATTTTTTAAAATACAGAAGGACATACAGAAGGACGTCCGCTGGCCAAGGGAGAGCCAGAGCATCTATGCCCTCTGAGCCGTGTTCCCTCCAGCGGCGGAAGAACCAATTTGCCTTGGCATCGCGAAGGGTCGCCATGAGGCCTAGGTGGGGGGGGGACGGGACCACCTGTCGAAGATGAGATTCATGGCTGCGTCAGAGAGTTCCCATTCCCCGGGATTGAGCGACTGACAAAATCGGCCTGAACATTCCCCTTGCCTGCAATGTGGGAGGCCGCTGGGCACTGTAGATGTCGCTCTGCCCAGGCGAAGAGATGGCTGTTTTCCAGGGCCACCAGCGGACTGTGGGCGCCTCCTTGGCGACTGATGTAAGCCACGGTAGTGGAGTTGTCTGACAAGATCCATACCACCTTGCCGCGGATGAGGGGGAGAAACTCCAGAAGAGCTAGGAACACCGCCCGAGCCTCCAACCGAATGATGTGCCAGCGAGACTGAGTTGCTGGCCAGATTCCCTAGGCGTACTGGGAGAGGCAGACCGCACCCCAGCCCAAGAGACTGGCGTCCATGGTTACTATCGTCCACTGAGGGACTTGGGGAGGCATTCCCTGTAGCAAATGAGGAAGGGAAAGCCACAACTGCAAGTCGGCGATAGTAGAGCCCAAAAACGGGAGGACTGTGTGAAACTGTTCTGCCACTGGCTGCCAACGGACAGCAAAGCTTTCTGAAACGGTCGCATATGAGCAAAAGCCCAAGGGACTAGGGCGATGGTAGAAGCCAAGGAGCCCGAGACCTGCAGGTAGTCACAAGCCGTCGGAGAAGGCAGCAAGATCAGACTCTGAAACTGGCCGATCAACTTGAGAGACTGCGCGCGAAGCAAGACGACCTTGCCCACCCGGGTGTCGAAGTGGGCTCCCAGGAACTCTAACTCCTGGGAGGGCTGAAGGTTGCTCTTGGAGAAATTCGGTATCCACCCGAGAGAAGCGCTAACACGCGACCCACCGCCTGCTGGCAAAGAGCCTCCGCCTTGGCCCTGACGAGCCAGACGTCCAGTTAGGGGTGAACAAGGATTCCTTCCCGGCGGAGAGCTGCTGCCACCACCAACATGACTTTGGTGAAGATGCGAGGTGCCGTCGCAAGACCAAAGGGAAGCGCCCTGAACTGGAAGTCCCGGTGGAGGATGTGAACGCAAAGAGACTACGGTAGCCGCGATGAATCGGAATATGGAAATACGCCTCTGTCAAATCGAGTGAGGCGAGGACCGCTCGCAGAGTTTCCATGCGGAAAAGCGGAATCTTGAGAGCCCGGTTGACTCTTGAGGTCTAAGATCGGACGAAGACCCGTCCTGTTAGGGAACGACGAAGTAAATAGAATACTGGTCTGCGGCAAGTTCGCTGTCTGGAATCGGCACTACCGCGCCCAGACACAGGAGCCTGGCGGGGGTCTGCTCCACCGCTTGCCGCTGGGACAGACCGCGCGAGGAAAATAGAAAAAGATCCCGAAAATCTCGAGCAAAGCGCAGGCGTACCCGTCTCAGAGAACGTCGAGGACCCACTGTCCGACATGGTTTTGACGCATTCCACGAAAAACAGGGAAAGGCGACCGCCTAGGAAGGGGACCGAGGAATGAGTCAAGTGAACTTCATTGTGTGGCAGGCGTAAGGATGGAGCGCGTGGGCTGGCCCTCGCGAAAGGGACGGCGCCCATGAGAAGGCTGCGACCAAGACTGCGATCAAGAAAGAAAAACCCCCCTGAGGAGTCACCCTGCCCGCGTGGGGCATACCGTCTCTGGCCCCGAAAACGTGGACGAGAGAGTGTAAAGGAACGGGATGGTTTCGGTCAGTCCTCCGGAAGCTTATGGACCTTACTTTCCCCTAAGGAATCCATAGTTTCTCAAGGTCCTTGCCAAAGAGCAGCTTACCTTTGAACAGCAACGTGCCCAACCGGGCTTTAGAGGCCGACCAATGGCGCAACCAGAGGAGCCGTTTGGCGGACATCGCCGAAGCCATCGTCTTTGCCTGGACACGGAGAAGGTCGTATTCACAGCCTCTGCCCACGGGAGGTCCCAGGTGCAGAGCAACTGTTGAACCCACCTGAGACCTGCCCGCAGCATGAGACTGCTGCAAATAACCGCATGCATCCCCAGCGCCAGGACATCAAAAATGCGCTTCACATGTGCCTCGAGCATGCGGACCTGGGTGGCTTTAAAAGCCGGGAAAAATCTCCTGTATTGTGACCGCATAAGTAGTCCACGGAGGGATTATTGGTTTTTTTTGTTTTTGTTTAAAATCTAAGGATACCTCTGGGAGGGGGAGCTTGTCCAGTGCACGGCCCGCCCGGAGTCCCGCCTCAGGAGCGTTCCATTCCCACAGGCGTAACAACTTGTGCGTGAGATGAAAGGAGAAGGCGCTTGCTGGATCCCTGATTCCCGCCAGGACCGGGTCCATATCCTTGGGCAAAGAGGCTGTAAGGGTGTCCGTAAGACCCTGGGGTCGTCCCCCTCCAGGGGTGGAAGGGTATCCTCCGCATCCGGATTGGCGGCAGGATCCGGGGGTACCGGATCCACCGGGAGGCTGGGCACCCCCGGGACCACCCGTGCCCCAAGGGACCCCGGGGGCTCCGCAGCCGGTCTAACCGTCAACGGTGCGGGAACATTTTTTGCCGGGGGGGGCGGGGGGGGGCGCAAGGGGGGGACCTTCCTCCTCCTGCAGGCTAGCTAAATAAGATCTACGCAGGAGGGCAAATTCAGATAAAAAACGAGCCCTGGAAGTCCTGGGTGGGGGAGGGGGAGGGAGCCAGAAAACTCATCCTGGGGGGCCCGGGGCTGAAATCGGGGGGTAGCTGCTAAAAAATCGGCCCCTCAGCCCCAGGGAGCTCTGAAAACGGAGCCGATAAAAAATCCAACATGGCTGCCGTTCCCGGGCTTTCCTGACCTGGGAACGGCCTGGCCAAGCTCTGGGGAGTCAATCCCCGGGCTAAATTTGCTTGCCCTGCTGAGGAGGGACCTCCCCCACCCGGCAGGGAGGCAGAGGAGAGGCAGGCTGCCTGCCGTGGCAAAGAGCCGCACTGTAGAAAAAAAGCTGCAGAGAAAAAAATTTGATTGACAGCCTGGAGGCCCGGAGTGAAGCAGGGGGGAAACCTGCTGACTCTTGCCTGTCTGGCTGCCGGTTCAAGCCCAGGTGGGGAACAAAGATAAAGAATATTGGTCTGCTGCTGTAGGTAAGTAATAAAAGTACTGGAAATACTTTTAAACTTAAACCTGTTTCTGTGCCTCTGTTTTGTTTGTTTTTTTTAAATAAATTTACGCTGCTGTGCTCAATCTAAGACCCTTCGGCAGCCAGAGGGGGGGGAGACAAGAACTGGACTACCAGACTCGGTCCCCACACCTGGAAGCGGCTACAGACTCAGGCTAAGCACTGCACAAGGGGCAAAGCCCCCCCCCGAGTCCGGCAAGAGCCAGGAGACGGAGCAGACTCCTGAAGAAAAATTCTACAACTTCCTGACTAACCTTTTAATTTTATTTTAACAGGAAGAAAAAACCCCACAATCCCTAAGGAATAAGTACTTGCTTGATCCCAGAAGGAAGGAGGAAAAAGAAGGCTGACTAGCCTAGATCAGGAGACCGAAGGGAGATGTGCTGCACCTGCTGGAGACAGACAAATACTGGATAGGCTCTGTCCTCATATAGGATATCCTTTCAGTTTTAGTCTGTCTCCACCTGCTGGAAAGGACGCTCAACCCACAGTCTGGACTGATCCGGGTACGTACAGGGAAAGAGTCAATTTCATGATCCCACTGCTTTGTAAGAGTTTCAAATAAAAAGTAAGTTTTCTGTTTGTTTAGTAGCCATATTCTGGCCTACAGAGACCTGGGATTCTGAGTCCAGCAAAGATCACCAAAAATGCAGGGAAAAAAAGAAGTTTCATGTTTTTGGGGACAGTTTGGCCAGATTAACACACACACCTCTTGACAATGACTTCATGAAGTTGTATGACAGTAGCCATAAAAGAGAAGACAGAAAATACAGGTCAAAAAACTCCCCATCACAACACAAACAGAAAATTCCACAATAAACCAAACCCTCCTATGGACAACCCAAAATCTGCACTCCTGCCTCACCTTCAAGAGTACAGGATAGAGTAATCTTACAAAATTTCCTCAAGAGCACATGAAAATAAGGCAATTAAATACAGGGATTTTTTTCCCCCTCTGACATAAAATTGTCACCTATCCGAACATACCTGAAGTATCTATCACAGTCCCCCCTGCTTCTCTGATTATGACAGTAGCTGCTGCCAAGTCCCAGCAGTGTAAACCAAACTGGTAATACGCATCCGCAGCACCAGAGGCCACATAGCACAAGGCCAATGTCGAGCTTCCTATGATACGGACCCTTTAGACAGAAGAAAGATATTAAACTACAAACACACAGAGGGAAGAACTGATATTTAAATATAGCTCATACCAGACATGCTTCATTTCAGATGTGTTTAGATTACCAGTCATCCCCCACTGGTATTTTTTGTCATACAGTGCTACTAGAGCAGAAATCATCTTACCCATGAGCTTGGAACTTGAGTATCTTCTCCATGTTACTGAAGAACAATTTCAAAGTAGCAGGATCACGTTTGGTACCAATTTCTGTTAAAACTAAAGCGTTAGAGATATCTACAATGTAAAGGAAAAAAAAAACCCAATTCAAGTCAGTTGCCATTCATCTCTGGTATCAAGGATACCAGTAGCAAGTTAATCTCTGTGAACAATGTGACCTATGTAAGCAGTAACATACAACTGGATGTAGGATATGGGCAGGTGCCAGTAAGGCTTACCTGAACTGTGATGCCAGAAGCCCACCAGAGAGATGCTAACCTCCTGCCAACATGTGGAGCTGCACCCTTCCCCAAAAAATGATTAGATACCTGTACAATTATGCCAGGTTATCAGTAATGGGTGGGATCAACCTGAGAGGGGAAATCTGCCTGCTATTCTGTAACACCCCAGAAAGTGTCTCACTCAGTGCACATGTACCTAACCTGAACTGCCTGAAAACATGTCCAACAAACAAGTAGCCATGCACTTAACAAAAGGAATGTTCTGCTCTTCCCACAATAGTATTTTCCTTTCACGGACTTTGTTGACATTAGCAGGCAACTTAAGATAATTTTAAGGCCTACCAGCTGTTCACTGTATTACAGAAGTGCTAGCTAATGTTTTCAAAATATCAACCTATTTGAGATTTTGGACTCTGTTGCTCAATCTCTGTGTTTCATACATTGGTTTTTCATTTCTGCCCTCATCTTTTTGTTGGGGAACCCCAGTTTTGCTGTTGGGTTCTCAGCTCAGTTGGAACTACGGCTGGCACCATGAACCTTCATTCACAACTACCTGGGGATTTCCCCCCCTATTTTAACCCAGTTATTGCAGTGATAGCCCTTGGTCAGCAGCTACACAAGGACTTTTTATGGAGATCTCTAAATCAGGGGGTCCTAAATCAGGTCACTGGGTATCACCGTTGCATGATGACAGACATTCTCTCCCCAGGAGCTGTGGGCATTGACATCTCCAACCTTGGCCAGCCTAGGAAGCTGAAGACCTGAGATAGAAATCAAATCCCAGTTCCTCTGCATGGCAATTTGTAGCAATACCACTGACTGGCCTGGCCCTTACTTTATTTCTTAGATGCAAGATTATTTTTTTTTGGGGGGGTGGGGGAGCAGGGGGCATTGGCCAGCAAAAAAAAAAAGGTATGCACTGTTTTTCAAAGTCTTTTTCCTTAAAATGTACTCACTTGTTTGTACCATTTTCATGCTAGATACCAATGATTCTCAATTCCAGACAGATCTGGTTTACAGGATATCCTCACTGAATATTCATGAGCTAAGTTTCCTTTATTTTAATAGCTTAACTTACAGATCATGATTTACCCTGAAAACCAGATCAGAAAACCACCATTTTCCATCAATGCAATTGCTGCAAGGATTTCTACTAAGAACCAATGCAGCAGTGCTACTACTTCTCAGTCATAATGGCAGGAGTAATTAAGCAGGATAAGTGTTCAGGAACCTTACAGCACCAATCTCTCCTGGAGGAGGGAAAAACAGCTCTTAAGGGTCATGTTCAATCACTTAAGGGAACTAATCAATAAAGAAGTATTTTCCATAGGCACAGAATGAGAAAAAAGTAATTTCAGTAAGGTTCTAAAATTACCTAAATTTTTGAAGGCACTGCTGTATATTCAGAAGGACTCCTGTCTAGAACTATGCATGTGTCTAATAAGGTCAATAATATGCTATTAACTGGTTAAATTTTGTCAAGTATCTTTTGGGGGAATTTTTGGCTGAAAATAACCAGCTACATTTTCGGTTGAAAATTATCTTCTAAATCTGGAACAGAAATATTTGCCCAGCTACTTTTAGGCCTGCTATTTGTGTGACTGGGGTTGACTGGTTAGCTTACAACCGATTTTCAGCACTACCAGGCTCACTGGCTAAGCAGCAAGCCTGCCCTGGGGATGCCCCTTTCTGGCCTGGCTAAATGGGCTTTTCTTGTGAATTTAAAGCAGATCAATGTAGTTGGTCAATGGGGAAGCACTTCTAAAAAGAGAGGTTTAACCAGCTAATTCATCAAGTTAACCAACTAAACCTTTGGAAAACTGACTCTTATCTGGTTTTAAAACAGTGTAAAAAAAACAAAACCCCAAAAAAACAAACTGAATATTCTGGGGGGGGGGGGGGGGGGGGGGGGTTTGATTAAGACCATTTTACTACTGTGAACTTTGCTGCAAATCACATAAGCCAGGAAGTAAATATAAGAAATAAGATATACTACAACAGTTTTCAAGGGGTGGAACAATTTATGCAAAAAGCAAACAAATTATTCCATATTTGTTGTAGGACTCATTTAATTTATGGGTGTTAATATCACCTATTATAAAGTATACTAGTCTTACTAAAATATCTCTGGAGATTAGCAAAATGCTGTTTTAATCAACTAGATTTCCTGCTGAAATATGTAACTTCCTACTTAAAGAAAACTCTAGAAGAATCAGTAAGAAAAAAAGAGTGGCCTTATAACGATGACCGGTGTTTGATTAGGTGACAAGTTGCTCTACAGCCAGAGTTGCACCATGACACAAGGTCATGTTATGGGGAGGGACACAAGAAGATCTGAACTTGCTAACTGTAGGAAACTTTGGAATACACATTCAGTATCAGTACAAAAAACAAGTGCTGGTGAATTTCCAAGGGGAATGTGGAGAAATGTACAAGAGTCACTATGTCTTGACAGGCATGTTGCCATCCAGTTTAGAACAAATAGATTATTTCTTGCTGATCTGATTAATGAACATCATTGGGTAGTTACTGATAGCATATCTTGCTAAAGAAATATCAATATGTTAAAGGGGCAATATCTGACTTTTATAACCAATTAACACTTTCATAATTTTCAAATTGCTCTTTCTGGGTCCCCTTCTGTCTTCTCTTGTATATGGATAATTCAGAGATGCTTTAATGGAAGAAATGGATCAGGTTACCATTTTCTGGGAAAATAGTCTTCCTCATGCTGCACGTCAAAATCAAAACGCAAATAAAATACAAGAGAAGGCAAGTCAATGATTATAAATTTATGTTTTCTAAACAGATAATTGTAAAATGTTAGTCCGCTACCGTGTGGCACTGCTCATTCAAGTACACACTGGAAGAGCCCAGCAGCATGCCCTAGCAGCTGGAAATAAAGCACCTGGCTAAGAAGCTGGCAAAAAGGGTACAGATGCTAACAAATGAGGGGGCAGAACACCAGACTGGCAGCTGAAAATGGGCATCTGACATTCCAGGGCAAAGGCCGTAAAAAATGTTGCAAGCCATATTTAAAAATGGAGGCTTCCAAACAATTTGTTCCTTTGAATCTCTCCTTCATGCCTGCTCATGTCATATTGTCACCCAGTACCATGCTCTTTGCCACCAATTTGGGACATATAATGGCTCGAATAGTCCATACATCCAAGGAATTGGTATCTTAGAAGGTGCTGCATAACTTGTGGTTCATTACCAGTGTCACAAGGCCATGGATGGAATCCTACTTTTCATTTGCATCCCTTAACCAGCTCAACTTCAGACTTAAATATAATTTTCATAGGAAAAGAGAGCATGTATGGTAGATTAGGAACAGACAGTAAAGACACAGTACAAGTCAAAAAACCCTCAAACATATGAATAAATAAATGTCACATACTGAGTAAGACAGAGGCCAACTGTCAAATGTCATTTTCGAAAAATTAAAATATTCCTTTTATATTTCTACCAAAATCTAAACCAACCTGTCACTTTTGATACCTGTAGCCTTTGTCCATTACAAAATGCCCCTTGACCTTTTCTACCAGTGTATAACCGTTCTTCAGTACAGTGGTAAATCACACCAAATTCAAGCTTTAAGAATTTTAGGGGAGAAAGAAAAAAAAAAAGGATTAATGAAATTCAGATATTGCATCAGGGATACAATAGCTATTACAGACTAGAAAGCACATCATTACTGCAAAGAATAGGGGATGGTAAAAATTCAGCTGCTGGATTAATGGTCTCAGAATGGTTCATACAATCAAGTGCTTGCATTACTTGAAAACAATTTAAAGAGTATCAAGAACCCAACCTGCACAATCTGTACCTTGTTGGGCAGTCTCAGCAGGGACCAAAGGGTAAATGAGCACAGAAGATGAGCCATGTTCAAGCCTCCTAAGCTAGTGGTGCCTTTGAGGCAGGGCTGAATCATGGATGGGTAGTCCAGAGGTGGCCATGCTACCATAGATCATGTAGCTGCCAATGCCATCCACTTAACACTACCTGAAAATAGCACCACTTGTTTAAAGTAGTCATTCATGACTTCAAGCATCATGCCACACCAAGTCTAGCTCATGAAATGACATAATCCTTTGTAATCAATGTAATTCAGTCACCTTCAGTATACGTCCACAGCTCAAGAGGGCCTTTTTGCCCAATGACCTAGACATAAGATAGAAAAACGTCACTCCCGATAAGGAGACCCCCTAATGTATATTTTGCGCAACATTCCCTTAGGGGCTGTCAGGAAATCTTATGGAAAACATGAGCTGGATTCAGTTTTTAAATGTACTATTCAGTTAGACAGGTGCTCTTGTTCAGATGAAAAATGAGCTGCCTTGAGTTTTGACAAAAAAAAAAAAAAAGACCAATTATGCCAAAACTTGCAGCAGTGTCTACATTTAGCAACTAGAAAATATGTGGAATTAATGAAGTGAATGAATAAATAAATCTGGTACCACATTTATAAAATCTGCTGCTAAGTACTGCTATTAGTCAGAGTCTCATCACAGAATCAAACATGGGTTGCCATGCACTGCTTGGAACCAATGCATGGCACTTTCATCAGTGGAACGCGCCCCGCTCACAAAAATCTAAAATTCAAGATAAAACAGAGATGATAAACTGACTTATTCTGTAATCTAAAAGGACAAGTGCAGGCTCACAATACAATGAGTTTTCCTTTAAATACTTACAGACTCCTGACATGTTCCATAAATCAAATATCCTCAATTTAATCCCATCTATAACCATCTATTTTAATTCTTCTCAGACATGGCATTGCTGTTTAATTCAAAGACCTTTATTCATTTTGTTGTTGCGTGTTTTGCCTCTTGACTAGATTGTAACCTCAGAGTTTGTACATGTAAAAGGATGTATGAAATGTTTAGCGTATACTTTTATTCACACTGAGCAGACGTGATCCTGGGTTCAGGAGAGCAGAGTCTACGCAGGGTTAATGTTCACACACACACTTTTCTAATTTTGAAAAGCATGCATGCACCCTTTTTCAGAAAAGTTTCTCACACAAATTAGGTGCAACTTGTGTAGGGAGTTTTGTGAAGATAGTTTTCAAAAGCGAACCTACGTGTACAAGTTCTGCGGGCTGTTAAGACCTTTACCCCTCCCTGTATGTAAAAAAAAAAAAAAAAGCTTTAGGGATCAGAAAGAGCTGTAAGCTGCTATGTTGGAGATGCGTGCTCAGTTTGGCTGAAATTGTTCAATCTTTAGGGCAGGGTGGACGTTGCTTGGCGTTAGCATTACTTTATTTTTCAATAGCACTATACAATGTAAAATGTAGCTCTGACACTTCAAGACCCTTCTGCTCTATTCACCCAAAATCTTTTTGGTCCTTTGAAAAGCTAACTTCAGAAAAAAAACAAAAAACCCCAGCTATCTACTGTTGTAAAGCAAATATTTAGAAGAGAAATTGTGTTTTATCAGGGTCTGGAAAAAATGCTATTCACAGCATACAGTAGGAAAAGCCACCATTAATCAGTCAGTAGTCACTGGAAAGTACTGAAGCCAGTCAGAAACCACAAGTACTATCAAAACTGACTCATTGTTTTGTTTTAAAATTAGTCTTCATCTTTCTGCCATCTACCTTTAAGAGGGCCGCTTTGTACGTGCAATTGCCAAATACCAGACCAGCTAAAAGAAAACTATGTGGTACTTTGACTCAAGATTGAATTAATTCTTCCTGCTCCGTTTTGTCGAGGACTTGTACTGAGAGATAAAACAAGGCAATACTGCCACGATATTTTGTCGGGGAAGAGCAAAATATTGCGAGCCCCCCCCCCGATAAAATATTGCGGCTTTATTGAATCCAGGCCAGAAAATGATGGCAGAAAAGAACCACCACATAAATGTCATCTGCTTGCTTCATTTGTTTGGGTTGTTTTTTTTTACTCACCCCTTTGCAGAAAGCATCTGAGATGGGGTACACAAAGGGATTTGTTTTCTTTTGTACTGCCATAGACCCCTGTTGATTTCTGGCTTTCCATTCACTTTTTTTGAACTAAGAATCATCTGTAGTTATCCGATGCTTTCTTGAATTGTTTCTCTTAGCCTCTACTTCTTCCACTGGGAGGCTGTTCCATCCATCCTATCACCCTCTCTCTTAAAACCTATTTTCTAATGTTAATCCTGAGTCCATCCACTTTGAAAAAAAAAAAATATCATGACCTCGTGTTAGAATTTCCTTTTCACTGAAAGTTTGCTTCTTATGTATTTATTACTTTGAGGTATTTGAATGCCTCTATCATATCCCCTTCTTCTAAAGTAGGGGAGAACAACTGGCATTTCATGAGCCAAATGTAGCTCCGTGAACGCATACATTCAGCTCTTTCAATGCCACCAGCAGCAGCAGTTGAAGCAGTCATGGCTTGTGTGACTGAAGGAGAAAGGCAGTAGTGTCAAACTCAAGCTAAACAGGAGGAAGAGGCAGTGTCAGTCTGCTTCACTGCATGATGAGCAATTGTGTATCCGGATTCTTCATGGACTCATCTGTAGCCTGGGCCAAATGAATCTCAGCAAAAAAAAAAAAAAAAAATAATAATAATTTTACCCTTCTTTACACTCTTGCCAAAGAGCTTCCTCCTGGATGGTACACAAGATATTGAAGTGTTGTAAGAGTTTTATTAATTGTGACCTGGTGATCACCAGAGAAACATAGGTCTCTGTCACAGATTTCTCCACCAAAAATGAGCACTGTCCACTTTGGAACACTGCATCCAATCTATGCCTCGTGGTTCAGCCTCAATATAAATGGAACAGTGTATGCTTTCAGTTTGCAGCCCAATTCTGAGCGGTGGAAATTTGCTGTTACTTGATTATTGAAACTCTCCTACTGGGAGCAATCGGAAGGTGGAGAGGAGGATTGTGAACATAGCCTCTGCAGCAGACCCTCCATCCCCAGCCAGCTCAAGGAGCAGGAGCTGAGCTGGGGAATCAAAAGGATATATATATGGCTTAAACAATGTGTGTAGTCTTAACCCCTGCAAGTGTGATAACAACAAGACAACACTGCAAAAGAAATTAAAGGTCAGACATCGTATACTGAGCCCCCTCCCCTTCCCCCCAACCAATCAACTTATGAGATACCTAGACAGATCTCAGAGTACCAACTTACAGAACACTTTCTATACCTCTTGGTTAACAGCAAATCCAATGCTAACTGCCACTAGTGGAAACCTAGAAATTAAAAAAGAAACTCAGTATTATGCATTTAAAGATATCTACTGTAATTTCATATAGAAGGTGCATGTGGGGTTCACCTCAGACACCAATGTTGAGATTCAAGGAAAACATCTCACTTTTACCCCCTTATTAGTATCAGTATTTCACACCCCTACATAAAAAGAGAAAGCCTCCAGAAAACTGCAACCTACCAAAAGAAAAAACAAAAAACCCCAACATTTAAAAGGAAGTGGTTTAAAACAGAAGTGCTAGCCCACTGAACCCCACAGCATAACATTTCAAATGTCTTTCTTACTGAGTCACAGGCTGAAAACAGGAAGGAATGCAAGAACAGCAGGGGGCCCTGGCATAGATGTCAGCCAGTGCTGCACTGAAGTGTTATGAAAGGGAAGCTCCCCAAGGCCTCACAGCAGTGCAGTAACTTGTAAATGTTTACAGTGAACAAATTTAAAAAAAAAACCCTCTTGTATTAAGTCTTGGACCAGTTCTTGTCAACATTTTTGTAAGTGATATTGTGGAAAAACTATCTGGAAAGGCTTGTCTTTTTGCAGATCACACCAAAATCTGCAACAGGGTGTGGAAAACAGGAGGAAAATTCTAGCAAAGCTTAAGGAATGGTCTAGAGCAGTGATGGCGAACGCCAGTCCTCGAGTGCCATGAATATGCAGGAGAAAGATGCAAATCTTTCTCCTGCATATTCATTGTGGATATCCTGAAAACCTGGCCTGTTTGTGGCACTCGAGGATTGGAGTTCGCCATCACTGGACTAGAGTCTGGCAGCTAAGATTTAATGCAAAAAAAAAATGAAGTCATGAATTTAGGCTGCAAAAACCTATGGAAGCAGTACAACCAAGGGTCTGTGGACATGCACTTCAACAGGTCTACGAGTGAGGGTGATTGCAGGAGGTGAGAGGGAAGCAAGACCTGTACTGCACATGGTGCACTGTACCCTGCATCACAGCCAGAGACTTTTCCTAACTCTCTACCAGCCCTGCAAACCTCTCCTCCAACCCAGACAGGGCCAGTTGTGAGAACCCATCTCTGGGAAGGGACCAGTTGCAGCTGAATGTTAATGAGAGGAGTCGGTCTCTGGTCTGCTCTGCTTTCAAGCCCTACCTCCTGTACAGAAGCCAGGATGGCATAGGGCAAAATAAGGGAAGAGGGACAAGGGTGGGGGTGAGAAGGAAGGAAGATGAAAAAAGGGAAATGATGCGGAGTAAAAGGGAGGAGAGAGATGAAGGGGAAAAGAGAGCAGAGGGAGTACGAGGGACGGGAGACATGTGCCCATCACATATATCTGGAAAGCAGGGCAGAGTTCCAGAGGCATACCAACTTCTGGAGAAATCTAGAATGTCTTGGGCAAAACTATTACTATTTGCCTCTCCCCAAGCATTTTAAGTCCTTGAAAGGGACAGACATGTGCTCCCCAATCCCGCTCAGCAAACTTAAGACTCTTAAGGGAGAATTGGGGGGGGGGGGGGGGGGGGGGGAGGTTGACCCCCATCTCACCCCAGCCCTCTTGGTGTTTTGAAATGTCTTATGTAGCCCTTTCCTTGAAAAGTCTGGAGACTTCTGAAACATACTAACATGCACAATTATTCTTGCACTTTAAGTTTATTGGTGGATTAATCCAGAAAAAAAAAATATGCAATCTTGTATTTCAAAATCTGCTTCAGGAACAGAATTAACAAAAAAGGGCCCCATTACATTTACCTGTGTACAAAATTACAAGTGCCATCAATGGGGTCAATGATCCAGGTGGGGCAGTCTGTCAAAATGCATTTTGACCCAGCAGAGGTAGACTCTTCTCCAATAAACCTAAAATTGGTGTGAAATAAAAGCAAAGTTTAAAAAACAAAACAAAATAAAAGATAGTGAACAACCCCCTCCACCTCCAAAAATATACAAAAAAGGCCCTGGGCTTGGCCCTGTGAAATACTCAATGTTGGCATGCTGCAGAGTTGGTGTCCTCAGCCTGGGAAGATGGCTGCCACTACTGGGATTACCTGTTTGTGGCCAGTGAGCATTGCTGGGGTGTCACCTTGGAAGAGGTGCCCCTCAGTCTGCTGAGGGTCCCATATGCTACCCAGACATACCATCTGGGATGGAAGAAGCGACAGACTGCAGAGGAAGGAAAATAGGGAACAAGAAAAATAAAGGCTAAAGGAACTTTTCTGCTTCCTTTAACACAGGGCAGAGGGCATTCAGTACACCCTGGTTCAGCTTCGGACATTGCTGGGTTAGATCACCTTCCATCTTGGATTTCTGAACCAATACAAGGGGGAAGATCTGCATTTACAATGTCCCTCCAATGGAGAAATTACTTACCTGATAATTTTGTTTTCCTTAGTGTAGACAGATGGACTCAGGACCAGTGGGTTATGTGCTCTTCTGCTAGCAGATGGGAGACGGAATCAGATTTCAAAGCTGACATCACCCTAGATATACCCCTGCAGTGACCTCAGCATCCTCCTCGAAAAGCTTTGTGGATATATATCTTGCTTAAACAACTTGATTAACTGATTCAATTGATTTCAAAAACTGGAGACCACCAGTGCACTCAACCAAGTTAACACTGACACCAGACTAACCGCAGGTGTCTTGAACTAGGCTAGACAACGGCTTACCCGTATTTGTTTAATCTTGAGGTTCGCTTTCCAAGGTCCTCCTTTTCTGGGGCATCATGCTGAGTCCATCTGTCTACACTAAGGAAACAAAATTATCAGGTAAGTAATTTCTCCATTTCCTAGTGTGTAGCCAGTGGGATGTACAAAAGCTACTCCTGGACAGGGTGGGAGGCTGCCCATGGCCCAACTTAGTACTGCCCTCGCGCAGGCTGCGTCCTTCGGGCCTGGCGGTAGAACCTGGAGGTGGTGTGTAGGGAGGACCATGTCGCCGCTCGACAGATCTCGGCGGGCGACAGCAGTTTGGCTTCTGCCCAGGATACTGCCTGGGCCCTAGTAGAATGAGCCTTAACCTGTAGGGGGGCAAGGGCTTTCCTGCTTCTATGTAGGCTGCCTTGATTACTTCCTTGATCCAGCGAGCTATGGTCGCTCGTGAGGCCGCTTCGCCTTGATTCTTCCCGCTGTGGAGGACAAACACAGCACCTGTTCTGATTGTTCCAGGTATCTCATCAGGAGGCGGTAGTCTTCAGAGTCCTTATGTTCCTCCAGAGATGGTAGGGAGATGGCTTGGTTCAAATGAAACTCTGAGACCACTTTCGGTAGAAAGGAGGGGACGGTGCGAAGCTGTATCGTTCCAAGAGTGAACCTAAGGAACGGTTCCAGACACGATAGTGCCTGCAGCTTGGAGATGCGCCGGGCAGAACATCTTGCCGTCAGAAATACCATCTTCAATATTAAGAAGCGTAGTGAGACTGCGCATTGGTCTAAAGGAAGCTCCCGCTAGAAAGTCTTTTTTTTTTTTAATGTTTATTGATGTCAACACAAGATAAACAGTGTCACAATATACAATATTAACATGTAGATAAACAAGAATAAATCAATATTTTCATGAAAGAAGTCTGACAATTTTTTCTTTATCCCCCATGGTTTACTAGCCAACCCATTCCCCCTCCCTTCCCCCTGAAGTTTCATGTCATCTTTCTATAAAGCTATAGCTATAGTTCACATGTTTAATAGCATATGAGAGAAAGTACAAAGGCTGACTCGTATATAAAAAATGGTATTCATGGTTCGTCCTCTTTCCGTTCTCAGCTATTAGTAGTCTGTACCAACCAATCATGTAATGGTTGTAATGCTTTCTGGGTATTTTGGTTATGTGTTTTAGTAAAAGCTATCGCTTTATGAACAGATCCCAATCGAGATAACTGAAGTCTAATGCTCTCCTTAGTGGGTAGGTGATCAGTTCTCCAGACAAAAGCCATCTCTCTACGTGCTTCCAGAAGGATAAGATGAGCAAGTTTTAACTTGCCAGATGGTATTTCTAAGGGTATGATCAACAATGCATTTTCAGGTGCTAAGGAAACCTTTTCACCGGAGATTGTATAAGTTGTGAAATATACTGACAGAATGTTACTACCTTAGGGCAAATCCACCACATGTGGAAGAATGAGCCCAGTTGGCCACATCCCTTCCAATATCTAGAATCTTAAGAGGAGTTGAATTTATGTAAGCGTTCCAGTGTATAGTACCATCGTAGCAAAATCTTATAGCTGTTCTCTGCCAAGGCAGATTAAGCTGAGCTCTTTTTAGTATGTAGAAAAATAGAATCCCACATTTCTTCCGAGAGTGTTTTTCCCAAATCTACTTCCTAAGCTTTCATATATGCTGGCTTTTCCAAAGGATCTTTTATTAAGAAAATTATAGACCTGGGAAATTGCCCCCTTTAGTTTATCTGCTTGATCACACCAATTTTCCACCTGAATCTTGCCTTGGGCCAGATCAGTGCCTACTTTTTTCGCTTGGAAAAAGTGGCGTAACTGTAAATATGGGAAAACATCGTTCGAGTGCAAATAGTATCTGTCGGTGAGTTTGGGAAAAGAAAGAAGTGACCCCCCCCCCTCCCGGTCCCACAATTGTCCCTATAGTCCTAAGGCCTTTCTCCTCCCAAACTTTAAAATGTAAAGATTGTCTTCCCACCATGAATCGAGTATTAGTTCGTATGTGCGAGCTGTAAAAATATCTCCTAATCCCCAGAATTCATGACTTCCATTTCTCCCAAAGACATAGTGTAGTTTTAGTCACCATTGGTATGGTGGGCATTGGCAACCAGGTGTTTTTGGATTGCCAGGTCAATGATCGGAGTGGCGCCTCCCCTATTATAGTTTGCTCTATGATCGCCCACTGCTTCTGCTCTGTATGTCTATTCCAATCGAATATCGCTCGAAGTTGAGCAGCAACTAGGTACCACCATAGGTTCGGTACTCCCAGCCTGCCTCTCAATTTAGGCCTGTACATTATCGCTCATGCTATCCTTGGGAGTCCTTTTTTCCATATATAGGAGAAAATCCACTGCTGCCATCACTTGAGGATAGCTGTAGGGATGTCAACTTGGAAGTGAATGAAATAAGTATCCCAACCGGGGAAGCACATTCATCTTTACTGATGATATTCGACTGAACCACGCCAAATGCAGGTCTGACCATCTATCCAGATCTCTAATGATTTTCTGAATGGGGGGGGGGGGATAATTTAGTTTATATAGCTCTGTGGTATCATCACCGATATAAACCCCAAGGTATTTAATATTTTTATTTGCCCATCTAAAAGAAAAGGATGATTTCAATAAGTTCAGCTCTGTTTTGGGGGTAGATACATTTAACAATTTGGATTTGTCCACATTTAACGTGAATCCAGAGACGCTCCCAAATTCCCATAGTTCTTCCAGGGTCTTATGTAAGGAACTAGTGGGGCTAGTCAGGGTGAAGAGGATATCGTCAGCGAACAGACATTTTGTATTCCTGCTTACCAATGTCTATGCCTCTGATTAGTTTATTCACCCTTACTTTTATTGCCAGTGGTTCTAGAAATAGCGCAAAAAGTAGTGGGGACAGTGGGCAGCCCTGCCTCGTTCCTCTAGGCTATTGGGAAAGCCTCCGAGTATGTCCCATTGACCTTTACTCTCGCTCTGGGCGTGGCATATAATTGCTGCAACCAATTAAGGAAGTGGGGACCAAAATTCATCGCCCTCATGGTGTGAAACAAAAACGGCCAATGCACCATGTCAAAGGCTTTTTCTGCATCCACGGACAAGAGAACTGTTGGAATTGATCTCTCTTTAGCCCACCAAATTAAATCAATAATTTTCCAAGTGTTATCAGCGGCCATTCGTCTGGGACTAAAACCTGCTTGATTTGTATGGACCAGGCGTGGCAGGATCAAATGTAGGCAGGACGCCAATATTTTTCTAACAATTTAAGGTCGATATCAATAAGTGAGATGGGTCTATAAGACCCACACTGTGAGAGGTCTCGGCCCGGTTTACCTAAAATGGTAATACCAGCAACATTGGTCTCTGGTCTTAATTGACTCCCTGTCCGCAATGAATTAAACAGTGTGTTCAAAGGAGGTACCAGGGCGGTTGTCATTTTTTTTATAATATTGTGAAATGAACCCATCAACCTGGAGCTTTGTGATCCTTAATTGCCTGAGAAACCTCCAGAGAGGTGATTTCTTTGTCAAGAGTCACTTTATCCTCCTCAGTGAGTACTGGGAGATCAATTTCATCAATATATTGAGTTATCTGTTCTTGGGATATGGAAGAGTTCGCTTTGTATAATGTCCTATAAAATTGTTGGAATCTATGCCGTATATCTGGAAGGGAAGACAGCAGGTTTCCGTCTAAATCCCTGATCCCTGTGATCTGATTTTGTAGTACTTTTTGTCTTAAATATCTAGCAAGTAACCTACCAGAGCGGTTTCCCCACTTACATTTTTCTTGTGTGATCAGAGCTAATTTAGCAGTTATCTCTTTGTCCGCCATCTCTTGTAACTCTTGTCGTAAAATTTGCATTTGCGCATATATTTGCTTTGATAGTGTTTGTTTGTGTCTGGCTGCTAAAGTTGCAATATCCCTCGTCAACTTCTCCCTGGCTCTCAGACGGTTGTGTTTAGCCCTGGCCCCCCTAGCAATTAAGTGGCCTCTCACTACTGCTTTCATACACTCCCACACCAGGGCGGGGGTACCTTCATTGGAAGTCAGATAGTTTGAAACAGAATTATGTAAGGACTTACAAAATTCCTCGTTTTGTATGAGAGAATCATTTAATTTCCAAGGATGAAAACCTCCCCCCATATTCAAATCATCTTTATCTAAGTCGATGGATGCGTGGTCTGACCAGGTGATAGTGTGTATGCTGGTCTTTTTTACCCTTATTATCACTTTGACCACAAGGAAATAGTCTATGCGAGAATATGACTGATGTGGAGCAGAAAAAAAGGTGAAGTTCCTTGTCTGGGGATTTCTCTGTCTCCACACATCTACTAGGTTCCATTTTTTGATAAGTGTAAATAATTGTTTCCTAGGGGCACCTGTGTTAATATTACTCCCGCCAGAATTATCAAGCTGTGGATTCATAGATAGATTGAAGTCTCCTGTGATAATCAGATTGCCTTCGCTCTCTCTGGTTAGTAGTTGATAAAGCAATAATTTTTGATCAGAATTCGGAGCATAAATGTTTAATAATGTATAAAGTGCCCCCTGACACTCAAATTTAACCAGCAAATAACCAGCTCTACATAGCTTTTAATTTTATAATCATGCCCCTTTTTAAAAAGTATGCACACATCTGTATACTTGCTGTTTTTACGTGCTGCGGAGAAGAAACTATAGGCCCAATCAGGCCACGCGAGTAAATGCTCGTATCGCCGTTTTAAATGCGTTTCCTGTAAGCAAATGATAGCAGCTTTATGAGCAGAGATTTCCTGTTTTAACAATTGCCTTTTGCGTGGTATATTAAGGCCTTTTAAATTAAGAGATAATATGTTAAGAGACATGATGTGAGTTTGTATAAATTAGTGAGCTAAGTACTAATAGTCAGGTCGATACAGTAACGTTGAGTTAAAGATTCCCCGTCTGTAACGTGCTGGGAGCGCACAATACAGACGAGTAAGGCCATCCAGCGATACAGTCTCCAGTTTCTCGCGTCCTTAGCGCTTCCTAAACCCTTTCCGCACCCAGCATGTAAATGAACGAAAAAGCTGTATAATGAAGGAATTAGCTATTCCCCTGCGATACTGTAACGGGCGCTGATATTATCTCCTCCGTAACCCGCTGTTCTGCCGCGGCCTTAACCTGCTAGTTTACCGCCTCCCCCTAGTAGGAGTTAGTGTAGTGTAGTGTAGTGTAAAAACATTGCTTACCCGCCCTGGTCCCGTCCGGTCTCCTCCTCCCGAAGCAAAAAAAAAAAAACAAACGAAAAAGTAGCAAGGCTCGGGCCTGCTACGGTAAGTGTAAAAAGTGTAAAAAGTGTAAAAAACAAAAAACCTGTGTGTTATATAAAAAAATAAAACAATTTTAAATACCTGTCGGAGGGCCGTGGGTCCAGGCGGCCGGTGGGCAGCCATCAGCGGCATCCGGTAGTCCCTTCTCCCTTCCTCCCGATTTCGCACGGGCATTCATCCAGGCAGAGGGAGCCGACGGCGAACGACCTCCGGCTCCCCCTGCCTGGATGAGCGCCAAAATCGCACGGGCGGGTCGGCAGTGGGGGGGGGGCGGCAGCAGGATCCGGGAGCGGCGGGTAGGCAGCAGCAGGGTCCGGGGGGCAGCGGCAGCAGGATCCAGGGGCGGCAGTGGCAGCGAGATCCGGGGGGCGAGTAGCGGCAGCGTGTTCGATCGGGCAGGTAGGTGGGAAAAAAAGATGGCCGCCTGCACGGGGGAAAGCTGCAATTGGCCGCTGAAGACGTGACGTCACACCCCGAGACGCCAAACGTCGTGACGTCACGTCTTCAGCGGCCAATTGCACGCTTTTCCCGTGCAGGCGGCCATCTTTTTTTTGCCACCTACCTGCCTGCCCGATCGAACACGCTGCCGCTACTCGCTCCCGGATCTTGCTGCCGCCCCTGGATCCTGCTGCCGCTGCCCCCCCGGCCCCCGCTGCTGCCTACCCGCCGCTCCCGGATCCTGCTGCCCCCCCCCGCTGCCGACCCGCCCGTGCGATTTTGGTAGAAGGGACTACCGGATGCCGCTGATGGCTGCCCGCCGCCCACCGGCCGCCTGGACCCACGGCCCTCCGACAGGTATTTAAAATTTTTTTATTTTTTTATATAACACACAGGTTTTTTGTTTTTTTACACTTTTTAAACTTTTTTACACTTCCTGGTGTCTGTCATTTCAAATGACATTTGAAATGACAGGTACCAGCGCACCCAGGTTACTGTATAGGCGCTGTTACAGTGCCTATACAGTAAAATGGGTTGCGCGGGCATAACCCTTCCCTAACGCTTCACAGCCGCGGCATGCATTTGCATGCGATTAGAAGAGAGAATCAGGCGTTAGGTCAGGAGAACTGTGCGTGCGGGGAGGAAGGGTGCGCCTGACACTGCCGCACTGTTTTTACCGCGGCCTTACTGTATCGAGCCGATAGTGAGTATGCTGCAATGATTGGCATTCCCTAGCCAAGGGCAGCCTGACCTTGTAGCCAAAGCACAAACAATACTTTCCCCTCTAGCAGACCCTATGCATAACATCATATACCATCCCTGAAACTTCCCTCCCCCTCCCCTTAGCATTTCCCCTCCTTCCCACCCACCCCTGAGTTCCCCAAGCAGAAACCATGTCATCATGGCCTACTTACAAACGTAGTGAGGATCAGTGAATTCCCCAGACACAGTACACAGTTCTCCCTGAGCCCTGGTTGCTGTCTCAATTTTTGACCCTCCTCCCCCAACTTCCCAGCAAAAGATAAAAGCTTTCTATAAACATTAGAGATCAAAAAAGCAAAAATAGATGCAGAAATATTTAACAATATGCCCTTATAAACTTCCTAATTTTGCAGTTTCTCTTGGTTTCCCCTGTGAATCATTACCAAGATAAGAAGCTGAGTATGAGTTGTAGCCATATGTGAGCCTTTCAGCCCGGACGTCCATGGTAAGATGAGTCTGATCTCTGTTGTTTCAGTGCAATCGCCGCCCGCCTTTCTTGATCTACTGCCATTTCGGAGTGTCAGAGCTCTCCCGAGTCGTGGTTGGTGCTTGTGTTCTGGTGTGAAGACCTGCGGCGTCCAATATGGCCATCGCCAGGTTGCTTGCTTTAGATGTTGGGCCTTCAATTGTTATAAAAAGTCCCACTGGGTACAGCCACCTGTATCGGACCTCCGCTTTTCTCAGTATTGTGGTAATTTCTTTATATACGAACCGGCGTTTAAGTGTCGCTGGGGCAAGGTCAGTGAATACTGAGATAAGTTGTTCCTCCCATTTCCAGGACTGCTGTTTCCTTGCTATGCTTAGGATTTTTTCTTTCAGCGAGTATCTCAAGAAACACACTATAATATCTCTCGGCTGATTGTTCAGCCGCGGCCCCCATGGTGCGATGTGCTCTTTCGATTTCAATTAATTGTTCCCCTTCTGGCATGTCTCCTGCCATATTTTGGTGCAGAAAAAAGTTGCATATGGTCTTGACCACCGCATGGCAGTCTCGATAAGCGTCCGTCTCGGGAACCCCCGCAGATGCACAGGTTACACCTACGATTGCGGTTCTCAAGATCTTCAAGTTTAAGTAGTACATTTGCTTCGTCTTTTTCAATCCACTTGTATTTTGTTTATTTTTTCTGACTGAATGTCCAACCTGGTGTCACAATCATTGACCCGTCAGCCTATCTCCGCCATTTATTCTTTGAGCTCCTCTATTTTCTCCAGCATTTCCCGCTTGTTGGTCTTTAAATCTCAGCGAATATCACTGTACCAACCTCAGAACTCTTCCCTGGTGGGCATCAGGGTTTGTGAATTTAGCTCTTCTTCTGATGAATGTTCACCATCTGCACCCAGAGAGTCCACCATCTTAGGCTCGCCATGCTTCTCTAGGCCTTCTCTGTCTCCATCTTCTTTTGTATAGGAGTAATGACTAAGATCAGCTCCCTTTCTTTTGGATGTCATGATTGTTGTTGTTCAGGGAATTTCTGCATGCAATTCGGCATCAGTTGAAGGAGGATGGACAGCGCTTTATGTATTAGCTATATTTAGGCTCCCAGGAGCTCCGGTTCAGGCTGCCATCTCTGTCAGTGACGTCACCGCCGCCCCCCCCCCCCTGCTAGAAAGTCTAATACCAAATTGAGGTTCCATAGGGGCACCGGCCACTTTCAGGGTGGTCGAAGTTGCTTCACCCCTTTAAGGAAACAGGCCAAGTCTGGATACGCTGATAGACTGATTCCGCTCACGTCGGCTCTGAAGCAGGAGAGGGCTGCTACTTAAACCTTGAGGGAGTTGAGACACAACCCTTTCCTTCATACCGTCCTGTAGAAATTCTAGAATCATGGGAATCTTGGCCATCTGTGGGGATACACCGCGGTCCTCGCACCATGCTTCGAATATTCTCCAGATCTGTACATATGCTAGAGATGTTGAGAATGTCCGTGAGTGGAGCAGGGTGTCGATCATGGCCTTCGAGTATCCGCGCTTCTTCAGGCGAGTCCTCTCAAAGATCAGACAGTAAGAGAGAATAGAGACAGATCGTCGTGAAGAATTGGGCCCTGCTGGAGAAGGTCCCTGTGTGGAGGTAGGCACAGAGGGCTCCCTGCAAGGAGTCTTTGCATGTCTGCGTACCATGGGCGTCTTGCCCAAACCGGGGCCACCAGTAGAACTAGTCCACGGTGGTGTTCTTTCTTGCGGATGATCTTGCCCAGTAGTGGCCAAGGGGGGGAAGGCGTACAAGTAAGTCCTCCTCTGGCCAGGTCTATACGAGGGCGTCGATCCCTTGGGAGTGCGGCTCTTGTCTTCGGCTGAAGAACCTGGGGACTCGGGCATTCGGAGAGATGGCCAGAAGGTCCATGGTTGGGAGACCTCAGCGATTTCCTTTCAGTTGGAATGCTCTGTTCGACAGTGTCCATTCCCCTGGGTCCAGGCTTTCTCTGCTGAGGAAGTCTGCTGAGACGTTGTCTTTCCCTGCGATGTGGGAGGCAGAGATCCCTTGTAGGTTTACCGCCGCCCATGCTATGAGCGGATCTATTTCCAGAGACACCTGCTGGCTTCTGGTTCCTCCCTGGCTGTTGATGTAGGCGGCTGTTGATGTAGGCAACTGTTGTCCGACATTACTCAGATTGCTTGCCCTTGGAGCCTGAGACTGAATCGTAGGTACACTGCTTGAGCTTCCAGGCGGTTTATGTTCCATCCCGCCTCTTCCTTGTTCCATTGTCCCTGGGCCGTCAGTTCCTGACAGTGGGCTCCCCACCCTTGTAGGCTCGCATCCGTGGTGAGCACGATCAGTTCGGTGGGGATAGGCTTTCTCCCCTGCTCAGGTGGTCTTCCTGTAGCCTCCATTGAAGCTGAGAACGGACCTCTGCTGGTAGTTGGAGGCGAATTGAGTAGTCCTGGGACAGTGGGTTCCAGCGTGACAGTAAGGAGTACTGGAGAGGTGGCATGTGAGCCCTTGACCACGGAATGATTTCCAGGGTTGATGCCATGAGCCCAAGGACTTGAAGCTAGTCCCATACCTTGGGGCGTGTACTAGTCAATCATCGTAATTGTTTCATCAGCTTCCTCCTCCTTGGGGGAGGGAGGAAGACCTTGTTCTGTTTGGTGTCAAAACAGGCCCCCAGGTACTCTAGAGACTGAGAGGGCTGTAGACTGCTCTTGACTGTGTTCATGACCAACCGAGTTCCTGCAGTAGGTTTCTTCACTCTGCTGGTCACCTGTCGGCTCTCTTCCGAAGACTTCGCCCTGATCAGCCAGTCGTCCAGGTAAGGGTGTACCAAGATCCCTTCCTTCCTCAGAGTTGCTGCCACGACCACCATAATTTTGGAGAATGTTCTGGGGGCAGTTGCTAATCCAAATGGTAGCACTCGGAACTGGTAATGATGTCCTAGTACCGGAAAGCATAGAAAACGCTGGTGATCTTGATGGACTGGAATGTGAAAATAGGCTTCGTAGGTCCAGGGACGTTAGGAACTCTCCTGGTTGTACTGCCATTATTACGGATCGGAGCGTCTCCATGCAGAAGTGTAATATCCGCAGATGACTGTTGACATTCTTGAGATCCAAAATGGGACAGAATGATACTTCTTTCTTGGGGGATGATAAAATAGATGGAATAACGCCCCGTATTTTGTTGCGGCATAGGAACCGGAGTTATAGCCTTTAGACTGAGTAGTCTTGTCAGAGTGGTTTCCATTGCCAGTCTCTTGGTGTGGGAGTGGCAGGGGGATATCATAAATTTATCTCAAGGGATGCTGCAGAACTCCAAAGAGTAGCCTTCACGAATGATGGTTAGTACTCATTTCTCAGATGTGATCTCGACCCATTGTTGGTAGAAGAGGGAAAGTCGACCCCCTATTTCCACTTCCTGTGGATGGGTTGGCCCATTCTCATTGGGGAGCATGGCTGGAGCTTGCCCCCGGGCCTGTTCCTCTCTTGGTTTGTCGGTTCCGAAAGGACTGGGACCGTCCTGAGGGACGGGGTGTGCCTGGAACTGTGAGTTCCTGTAGGGATGAAAGCATTGAGAGCCTCTGCCCCTAGTTTTTCTGGGGGAGGGGCGATGGGATCTTTTACTCCTGTCCTCCAGTAGCCGAGGCACTGGAGATTCGCCCCACTTGCAGGCTAGCTTCTCCAATTCGCTTCCAAATAAGAAGGATCCTTTAAAGGGCATTCTTGTGAGGTTTGCTTTAGAGGTCACATGAGCAGACCAATTCCGTAACCATAACTGTCTTCTGGCTGCTACTACCGAGACTACTCCTCTGGCTGAAGTGCGCACCACATCTGAGCTTGCGTCCGTCAGGAAGGCTGCTGCAGATTCAATCATCTCACCGGTATGCATTCCGGAGTTATTTGCCTCTCTCTCGAGAGGAGCAAGCAGGAACGTGCCATCAGTGCGCAGCAGGAGGCAATCTGCAGTGTCATTGCTGTTGCGTTGAAGGCCTGCTTAAGAATGGATTCTAATCGTCTATCCTGATCATCCTTCAATGCAGCCCCTCCCTCAACGGGAATGGTTGTTCGCTTTGAGACGGCACAGATCATGGCGTCCACTTTTGCGAAACGCAGGCATTCCTTGGTCGCTGGTTCCAGAGGGTACAAGGCCTCCTTTAAAACTGGCCTCCGGGGTTGTCCCACTCCAGGTCAATCAGTTCCTGGATGGCTTCCATCATAGGGAAGTAGCATGAGGCCTTACAAAGGGATACCAAGATGGGGTTCTTCTTTGGTTCCGCCATAGGGTCCAGTGCCTGGGATATCCAGAGTCTTCAGAGTCTGGGAAACAAGGGCTGGTAATTCATCCCTGTGGAAGAAGCGAAGCATGATTTTGTATGGTTCCAGGCCTGGAGGGATTTCTCCTTCCTCCAGAGAGCCACCATTTTCATCAGAGGTGTTCGGGTTCCTGTCAGGGAAATTCTTGGTTAGGGCAAGGCATGTCTCGAGGCATCCGAGCAAGGCCAGGAAGATCTTGTGCTTCTGGCAGGGGTTGAACTCTGTTCACAGCCGGGGTTGATTGGGTCTCAACGAAGGCTTGCAGCCCCTGGAAAAATTCTAACCAGAAGGTCCCTGGGTCCATGCCAGTCCCAGGGGGAGTCAGAGTAGGGGCCCCTGAAGTGCCCCTCTTGAGGAGAAGCCATTTCGGAGTTGCATAGATCCAGGGTGCTATCGTATGTAGTGATTCTGGACCCATCCTCAGATAGTAAAAGACCAGGCTTTGGTCCCCCCTGGGCTTCTTCGCAATGCTGATATAGGCAGGACTCCAGTTCAGGCTGCGTGGCTCTGATGTGGCAGGCTGTACAAAGAGAGTGCCTTCTGGGCTTCTTGGACGCTGGTGCCATTGCCTCTGTATATAGGTACACAGTTAATGTTATGCGCAGTTATGCGCATGAGCACTATGCGTGCGTGGATTTTGAGCGCGGTAGTGCGTGTAGATGTGCGTGCGGTTATGTGAGCGGCTGTGCGCGCATCTAAGTTAGAGACGCACAAGTCGGACGCATTGACTGTCTGGCCTGCCCCGCGCGTACCGACGGCTGAGAAGGGAAGATGGCGCCAACGCCCACCGTGCGTAAGATGGCGCCCGAGGGACTCCACATGTCTGGACCCCTGCACCGGACCAGGGCCTAGCCCAGGGGTCGGGAACCCATGGCTCGCGAGCCAGATATGGCTCTTTTGAGGGCTGCATCTGGCTCGCAGACAAGTGTCGCCACACTTTCCCGCTGACCCAGCTGCTCCCCGGTCCTCCTCCGCCCGGGCTTAAAATGCTGTCAGCCCGGGCGGAATGCGACAGGACAGCTGGAGTCAGCGGCACCGGCGTGCTCTCTTCTTCCTGCCCCCCCCCCCCCCCCGCGGCTCGGAAGAGGAAGTGGTGAGCATCGGGTGCCTGCGCGGCAAGAAGAGGCCACGCTAGTGCGCTCGGCGTCGGCCCTGAAGAAAAGAAGACTGCAGCGCGGCTCGGAGGAAAATGAAGAGCTTCAACCGCGGCTGATGGGACTCCGCCTCCGCGAGGGCTGAAAATGAAGAGCAAGCATGCTTGCTCGCTCATTCACTCTCTCTCTCCCCCACCCCGGGAACTCGCAGCAGCAGCAGCCTCCTCCCAACGCTAACCTCCTTCATTTTCAGCCCTCGCGGAGGCGGAGTCCCATCGGCCGCGGTTGAACCTCTTCATTTTCCTCCGAGCCACGCTGCAGTCTTCTTTTCTTCGGGCCGATGCCGAGCGCACTAGTGTGGCCTCTTCTTGCCGCGCAGGCACCCGATGCTCTCCACTTCCTCTTCCGGGCCGCGGGGGGGGGGGGGGCCTGTGTGTGTGTGTGAGATTGCATGTATGTGAATGATTGAGAGCCTGTACATGTGAAAGAGAGTATGTCTGTGATTGAGAGCCTGCCTGTGAGAGAGAGAGAGCATGAATGTAAGTTTACCATTGGGAACCTGTATGTGTAAGTTTGTGATTGAAAACCTGTTTGTGTGAAAGAGTATGTGTGTATGATTGAGATCCTTTGTGTGTGAGAGAAATCATGTGTATGTATGATTAAGAGCCTGTGTGTATAAGTAAGAGAGAGATCATGTGTGTCTGTGTGTGATTGAGAGCTGGTTTAGGTGATGGAGCATGTGAGTATGTGATTGAGAGCCTGTGTGTAAATGAGAGAAAGAGAGGACATGTTTGTAAGCATGTGAATGAGAGTCTGTGTGTGAGAGAAAAAGACAGCATGTATTTATGTGATTGAAAGCCTGTGTGTGTGTGTAAGCGTGAAAAGATAGACAGCATGTGTGTAAATGTGTAATTAAGAGCCTATATAAGTGAGAGAGAAAAAACATGTGTATATGTGAGTACTGAGAGCATGTGTGTATAGGTGTGTCATTGAGAGCCAGTGTGAGAGAGAGCGCTGGTATGTGACTGAGAGAGGAGAAAGTTCCAAGCAAACCACCCTGCCTCCTGCTAATTCAGAACAATCTCAGGACACCTGGATATCAAACGTTCCCAGGTATGCAGAGCAAAAAAATGTTTGTATCCTTATTATTTTTCATTACTGGGTCTTTGTGTCTGCTATTTTGAAATATTTTGTTGGTATCTGGAAATGTTTATATGAGTTTTTAATTATTGGATATTCCACTCATCAGCTGTTTCGAAATATGTTCTTTTTGTTAGTACAGTTTTAATGCTGATGATTTTATATGTCTTGATTTGTTTTATAAGGATGGGTGATGTTTCTTTTTTCCTTTGTTACACTGCATACAGAGACTCTGGCTTGTTGCAGTTTCCAATTCAGTTTTTTCTGCATGCTCCTAGTTATGCGTTTTGGTCTCTTTATTCTATGTTAGGTGAGGGACAGCACGTGATTCAGGTGAGGTTTTCTGCTGGCGTGTAGTTTCTGTGTAGGACTCTATAGCAGCCTGACTTGGTCCGTTTTCCTAATAGGAGATGTATTGGTGTCTTAAGGCCTGGTGTAATATTTTCAGAGACTTATTGTACTTTAAAAGTGTGATCTTACATAAAATGCACACATTTACTTGTATTTCGTTTTAAACATATTGTATGGCTCTCATGGAATTACATTTTAAAATATGTGGCGTTTATGGCTCTCTCAGCCAAAAAGGTTCCTGACCCCTGGCCTAGCCCAATCAAGGCTGCTCAACCCGATCGGTGCTCCCTTCTACCTAGCTGGATGAAGAAACGGAGTCAGTACAACACTGAGCCCCGGAGACCTTAAGTTAAGGTTTCCTGCTTACCTGGCCTCGGCGCTTACCGTCGCGTGCAGGAATGGTCTCCAGCTGCAGGGGGAGAGGGCTTTACCTTCACCACTACACTCTGTTGTGCACCCGCTGCCTTTCAGCCGCTCTAGGGGCTAAGTCCACCCCGGGAGCCGGCTACCAGACCAAGACGTACCTCTGAGGGATATCTGAGATCACCTCAGGAATTCTCAACTGGGGGAGGGACCCTTAAGTATCACTGCAGGAGAGCGGGGCTCAATCCTCTTTAAGGTAAAATTTTTCTTCTTTGTAATTTCTTAACACTGTGCTAGTGTGTGGGATAGTGTCCACATCTGCTAGGAGACTGAGAGATACTGAGGAGCTGAGGTCACTGCAGGAGTATATCTAGGGTGACGTCAGCTTTGAAATCTGACTCAGTCTCCCATCTGCTAGCAGAAGAGCACATAACCCACTGGTCCTGAGTCCATCTGGCTACACGCTAGGAAATAAGTCATTTTGTAAGTGTGTGACTTTAGTTCTGCTCAGTTTACTGGTTAAAATCTTTTTTTTTTCATAATAATTTGGATATGACACATTAAGGGTAGAACGTGAAAACTGACTATCCTTGACAAGTTTCTTCATACCTCCAGTCTGCAAGGGGTAGTCTATTTTAGTTGGAGTTCTGTGCTTCTTGTTAAGAAATCCATCATAAAAAATACAGAGTAGCTGGATATAGCATTTTAAAAGGGATGACATTCTAGCTATCCTTCAGAGACCTAGCAGTTTTCCCAAACCTGTCTTGTTGAACCCACAGCCAGTCGGGTTTCAGGTTGTCCATGAAAAAATTTCCATATGCTGGCTCGCCAACGTATGCGATTTTCTCTCTTGCATATTTATTGTGGGATTATACTGAAACTCGATTGGCCATGGGTCAGCAGGGCAGTTCTGGGAAGCCCTGTACTATTCATAACAGGGAAAAATTCAATTTACATTACTAGACATCACTACTGGAAGTAGCTGAAAAATGGGAGGATTTTATATGAGTGTCAACGCTATGCTGTTCCATGTACAGGACCTGGGTTCAGGTCCCATGCCAGATCTTTGCTCCCTGGTCTGCCTAGATGTGCTGCTGAGGCAGCTTTGGGAGAATTACACACGCTAGCATCAGACTTCAGGTCTATGACTGCAAAGTTCCTGCAGGAGCCCGAGAGTGTGGTCCCTGGCTGAGGGGCTCTCTCTGCAATAACTAGGCTAAGTAAGGTGGGAGGGCTAAAAATATCCCCCTGGTTATGAACGAAGGATAATGTGTTGGATTCTAGCCGGTAGCCTACAAGGAGTGGGAATAAAACTATGAGGGCAAAAAAACCCAAAACAAGCTAATTTCCCCCAAGTACTTTCTTCAGCACAACTTTAAACAGTAATAGATTTTGAGGCCATTGACAAAAGATTTGAAACACACTGGTGTTTGAATAGCGATGTAACTAGATTGGGCTACTGTGCCACATTTACCTTTTTATACCTTCTTATAAAGCTTGTTTACCTCTTCTCATAAAAATATCTGCTTCTTCTCCTTAAATAGCTACTAGCAAAAGACAACATGCTTAAAGAGAGGCATAGAACATCAATTCAGCAATACTACAGACATGGAAAAAAAAATAACCCACACTCCATCAGTGCTACAAAACCTCTACCTCTTATACTAGAGACCCGCATCAAAATCTCTCTCTGTCCAACCTATCTGATCACTAAGAGAATACTGGCTAGAAGATTTTCAGACTCTGGAATTTTTAGGAGCTAAAGGCAAAAAGAGATGATTGTCTGGGAAGCAGTGAGAGGAGCTGGGTGGCGCTGGGCTCCCTACCCCAGGAACCAGTGCGGAAAAGTCTCTTTGAGGAGAGGGGCTCTGAAGTGTTTAGGTCAGGACCATGCTTGGAACCTTTCCATCCTTCTCCTGGATATTTTAACTTCTGTCTCCATTATCTTTTTTTACATTTACTTTTCATTTTTTGGCCTACATTTTCCTTGTGACTGTAAACCTGGATCTTAAAGGCTTCTTTTGCAAGAGCTTTTACTCACAAACCCCAGCTCTATGCTTGATATTACCTGGTTGGGGGGGAGGGCGTGCACACACTTTTCCATGCATTACAACAAAGAGGTGTTCGGGGTGCGGCGTTGGAGGCAGGGACAGGATTTGCACACGTGCTTTCACTTTTCAGAAGTACGCGCATGAAATCTACGCGTACCCGCTTCTGAGTGGGCGGAATGGTGTGCCCGCATGTTGGCACTGGTTCGGTTCCATTTCCAAAGCAGATTTATGTGCACGCTGTGGAAATTTGGGCCACGTACCCACAGACTTCATATGCAGGCTGTTGGAAAATTGCCCTCTAAAAATATTTAGAAAAAGACAGCGACTGATATTCCTCTGACAAAAATGTACTTTCTGACAATGCTACTGGTTTTCACCTATCAAATAGAGGATTACTCTAAACGATACAAGCTTGAAGGTGTGTGTGGGGTTTCTGCACCTCAATTCTTTACGGCTATCTGCTCCGAAGCAGTCCAGAGAGATTGCTGGCGGCGCTCATGTCCAGGTGGGGGTATGAGGACACCGGGTTAGTGGGGGACAGAACAGGTTTGGCTGCAGTGTTAAGGAAATGGACGTGGCAAGAGGAGGGTTCAGGCTTTCCGGCATTTCAGACCCTTCCTTTAGTTTATTGCGTATCACACAGTGCTTTCCAGCCCCAGTCCTCCTCGCTCCCCAACAAGTCTGCTTCTCAGATCTATATGTCTTTTATTCATGTTGCTGTGGGACTGGCCTGTTTTGTAGTGCTTTGGACTATAGATCTGATGTATTCGTTTGTTGATTTGATTACTCTCTCCCGCTTTGTGCACCACCATGGAATTAAGCAGGTTAAAAAAAGTGAACAAATATGAACCTGGTGCACAGACCAAAATGCATACAAATATCTTTTAAGAACTCCTTGCGGAGATCCAGACTGGTTGATGAGAACCGGGGCTGGGGTGAGGCACCACCACTGCTAGAGGACTAGGGGTGGCTTTCTTCCCAGGCAGAGGTACTTACTTGTGTGAGGGGAACTTCTCCTTCAGAGACGAGATAAGTAATTCCTCAACAAATTGGTCCGTTTCAGTCACCAGATCTACTACAGTCGTTTTTGTCGACACACGTTTTTCTTCCGCAAGAGCTTTCCTAACAATCTGGGGAGAGAGAAAAGAGTGCACATATTTATTCATATTTCCGCTACCTTAAGAACCGCAGTCCTCGTTTTAATCACATTCCGTTCAGTGCAACATCCTCCATAATCCAAGTAGACATTACTTGGGGAAGGAACTTTAGTTGTCCTGCAAGCTTCCTTCAATACACATTCACTAATCTAAAAGCAGATCATCTCTACCCATCAACTTTGCTGACTCACTCTATTCAGAGTTTCAGTAAGAAAAAAAAAAAATTCTTAAATGCTTCCCCTATGAGGATGCCAAACAATAGTTTTGAGGCAGAAACTAAAAGATAGCAACACCATTTCTACTCAGAAAGAAATGGGACTGTAGGATGCAGGCACTCAGATTATCACAAGAGCAGCCATTTCTTGCACGCCTTCATAAGTAATGATATATTACCAGCAAAGCAGGCCTGCATGAATAATTTTGAGTCATCCTAAGAGGTGGCTCCAGTGTTAGTCACATATATGCGTGGATTCAATTTCTTATTTAGGTACTAAGAAATTACACTGTTCACATAAGTCACACATAGGGGTCCTTAGTTTTCGGTTTTTATGCTATAACGAACAGTGGAACAATTACTTTTCCTTTTTTTTGCTATAATATTGAAATTCCTAAAAATGAAGGTCCCTAGTCACATAGTATGCAGTTAGGCTCTCTCAAGTGAGCATTACTCCATCTGTTCTTCACAGTCTGCTCTGTGCCACTCTTTAAAAGAAGTGCATCATCCTATCAGGATGGGACAAACTGTCAAATGGGCGACTGCAGCAGTTGGTTTTGCACCAGTTTTCATACATTCAATGACAAAATTATGCAACAATCCAGTCCTTTTCTCCAGAATTGGGCTATATGTTTAGTACGAAAGCATTTTCCAAACTAAAAGGAATGATTGGTGATAGAACAATGTGCAATAGTGCATCTCTTTCTAAAGGGCTATCTTGCTACAGGATCTAAAGAAATACAAAATATTACATATTTTACCAATGTATCTATTTTAAAACTCTCCAAGCTATGTCCCAGACCCCTAAAAACAGCTAAGAGGAGAAATTACCCCACATGAAATGTAACCCACTCCGGAGAAGTCCCAGGGCTGCACCCCACTGCCACACAGAAGTGAAGAGAAGAGTAGGGGGGAGAAAGAACAGCAAAGAAATGCCCCCCCCCCCCCCAACCTACACTCCCCACCAAAGATAGGAAACAAAAAGGCCAAATACAAAAAGTTATCTTTTGGGAAATAATGTTTTCATTGGTTCCTAAAAAATATTAGTTGATGCCCACATTTTTTTACTAATCCAGCAAAACTGTAAATCTCAGGAGAGACCCAAACTCCAACCAAATTTTAGGATCTAAAATCCCATTCCATTCTCATTCTGCTTCTCTAAGACAAACCCAGAGAAACTTCACTCCATTTAAGGTGCATGTCTGAATCCACCTAGGAAGCATTTTTCTCTTCAACAAAAGTAGTGTAGGATAGCAAATCTCGTAAACAAACTCTGGGAGATCACCTATGACATTTATGCACTGAGGTTCACACAGGGGTTTTTTTTCCTCACCGTGGGCAAAGCTTCCTCCTTTTTGCTTAGTACCCAGTAGAGTGAGGGACCTAGGGTGTGCTTCCTTTTCAGCACATCATGTGCAGCTTTTTAAGAGTGATTGCAATTTCCTGGCCTCGCTCCTTCTCTGTCAGTGGTATTCACTCCCAGCCCTTAAGAGCTGCCAACCAATCAGGATTGCGGAATACCTCTAATGAATATGCAGAAGATTGATCAATATACAGTGGAAGCAGGCGCATGCAAGTCTGTCATGCATAGACATTTGAGATATTCTGAAAACCTGACCTGTTGGCAGCCCTTGAGAGCTGGGAGTGAATAAGTGAAAGGAGGCACTAAAGCAACAGTATTCACTTCCAGTCCCCAAGGGCCACAAACTGCCTCGATTCTATGCAACTCTTTAATATGCATCTTCTTTAGGGATATCCAGAAACCCCGACCCTTGAGGGCTGGAGGTGAAAATACCATTGCACTAGAGCAAACTTAGGGACCGATGCAATATATGTGCGCTGAAAGCGGGTCCTGAATGTACCTCCTGGGGGCGCCATGCAATATTTAAAATTAGGGGTCACGTTATCAAGGAGGCGCTAAGGTTACTTGCATGCCCCTAGTGCCTCCTTGAGAACAGGAGCCCGCGAGTGATCAGCTGTCTGCCAGCTAGGAAAACAGATGCCAAATTTATTGGTGTCGATTTTCCTAATCGGAGCACAGCCAGAGGTTCAGGAAATGAACGCTTGTTAACTGAGTGTCCGTTTCCTGAACCCGACCGATGGCGCTTTTAAGTTATTTAAAGATTTCTTCCTTTTACTTAATATCGCAACGATATTAAGTAGGAGAATTTACAGAAAAGTGATTTTTTCAGCTTTTCTATTTAACTTGTGGGAGCCCTCAGCAATTAACACCTGCTCCAGGCAGGTGTCAATTTCTGGGCACAAAGTTGTGCAACTTAGATGCACACTTTTTTTTTTTTGCATTAAGAGTGAATAGCTTACTGCCTCATTCACATGCATTTGCATGTGATGAGCGCTATTAGTTTTGCTCCGCATTGGATGTGCGTTGGAGGCACTAATCCCCTTATTGCATAAGGGGATTAGGTTGAATCTATACAACCCGCCATCCAACTGCATTGGTCCCTTAGCATGGCAAGAGTAGGAGAGCTGCTGCCTTCCTCGTAGTGCTTCAGCTCCTTAATCATAAGGCAAAAGCACAGTAGCATTTTATTTTTCTTGTTGAGACTGTTCATCTCCCTTCAGTTTCTAAACACAGCACAATGAAGACACTTTATTCTCTTGTGGGTTCTCTCTTTTTTTGGTAAGAGGCCTAATTTAGAACAGATCCTGTTTTATGTCATTTCAAAAGAAAAAGTTGACCCCGAGGCGCCCCTCCCCACTGTGTGTGATTTTCCAACACTTTGCAATTTGTCTATCATGTTGATCTTATCTATTTCAGGATGTTAAGCATGAAAGGCAGTGGATGAGGAAACACTGCCAGTTTAAAAAAAAAAAAAGAGGCAAACTTATCCACAGGGGGAAAGTGTACAAACAGCAAGCAGATCACCAAGTTGCCAAAACACTGCCATGCGGAAGTTATATTTTTAATGCGGGTTAAAAGAATATGAGCAGCAATAAAGAAATACATTTTAGTTTTGTTGGGTAGCTAATTAGCTGCCTATCTACACACATTTTAAATGATGGCTTGATTTTGTAGGACAGCCTCTTCTGCCAGTCTATCGTACAGACATTACTGGGTCTTGACTGGACCACTGGCGAGTACATTCTACAGACAGTATCACACTGTAGCTTGTACAGAATTCACTTTTCTAAATATTGCTAGTTTCACAATCTTTTTTCTTTTCTTTTAATTTTCTATTTTCATAACTTACATTTCTTATAAGAAGAAGTTTTTAGCAATCTCGGTACATAGATATTATAATAACTTTTTGCAATATTAATATGTAATTTCAGTTTGGTTAACAGCGCATTTAAACCATGTACCTCAATATAAGTAATTTGGTGAGGAGGCTGAACATATTACAAGCGAAAATTAAAGAAAAACTATTGCTTTACAATTCAGTAATGACACCGAGAGGGTATGTGGTTTTTTATCTTTATGTTGAACCAGCGATGGGCACTCTTTGGAGATGACCATCCAAAAAATCTCTGAGCTGGTTAATTTCAAAGAAGGCGAATTTAGTATTCTGATAAGTGACACAGCACTTACAGGGGTAGCGCCAATCAAATTTGGCTCCCATTTGTAAAACTTCAGGTCTCATGGACAAGACATTTTTCCTCCTGGTCTGTGTAACTTTTATCAAATCAGGAAATATCCAAAGTTTCTGGCCACAAAAAAGTGACTGCCTGTTGCGAAAAAATTGTTTCAAAATATTGTTATGATCCATCAGGAAAGCAAATGATACTAGTAGTGGAGGAGTAGCCTAGTGGTTAGAGCAGCAGGCTATGAACCAAGAGACCAAGGTTCAAGTCCCACTGTCACTCCTTGTGACCTTGGGCAAGTCACTTTACCCTACATTGCTTCAGGTACAAACTTATGGGCCCGGCAGCTGTCAGCGGGTTTGACAGCCGCCGGCGTCAGTTCTCAAGCCCACTGATAGCCACGGGTTCGGAAACCGGACGCCGGCAAAATTGAGCGTCCGGTTTTCGACCCACCAGCCTCGGGCCCATTTTAAATTTATTTATTTTTTTTACTTTTTTAAACTTTTGGGACCTCCGACTTAACCATGATATTAAGTTTTTACTGCTTTTCTGTGCACTTTCCTGGTGCCCGGAGAAATTAGCGCGGGAATACCTAATAGGGCCTAATAGGGCCATCAACATGCATTTGCATGTTGCGGGCGCTATTAGGTTCGGGGGGGGGGGGGCGGTTGGACCCCCTTACTGAATAAGGGGAAAAGCTAGCGCGTCCAAATGCCGGCTAACAGTACGCTCAGTCGGAGCGCACTGTACTGTATCGGCCTGTTAGATTGTAAGCCCTCAGGGGATTTATTTATTTTAACATTTTTTATATACAGATAAGAAAATTATTACTTACCTGCTAATTTTCGTTCCTGTAGTACCATGGATCAGTCCAGACAGTGGGTTATGTCCCCAATCCAGCAGATGGAGTCAGCACAAGCTTTGAGGGGGCGTATCCATATATACTACTACCCCCTCTGCAGGAGTTCAGTATCGAGTATATCAAAGCCAGAGTAGAAACCCCCGAAGGATCAAGTTTGTGGAAACAGATAATGAAAACAATTGTAACCGCAACAAGTAACTGCAAACATCCTACCAACTTGAAGGGAGCTGTGAAAACAGCGAAAAGAAACGACTGTGAAGACATAGAACACTGTGAGCAAGAAGTAGCGCAGAGCTGAGCAGGATCAAGAACCCAAACGCAGTGGGCGTCTGGACTGATCCATGGTACTACAGGAACGAAAATTAGCAGGTAAGTAATAATTTTCTTTTCCCTGTACGTACCTGGATCAGTCCAGACAGTGGGATGTACCCAAGCTTCCCTAAATCGGGTGGGGTCCTGCGAGGCCTGCTCGGAGAACCTGCTCGCCAAAGTGTCCAGAGACTGAAGAGGCGAAGTGCAGACGATAGTGCCTCGAGAATGTGTGTAACGATTTCCAGGTGGCTGCCCTACAAGTTTCCTGCGAGGATACCGAGCGAACCTCCGCCCAGGAAGCCGCCTGAGAACGTGTAGAATGCGCTACGATTCCGGGTGGGGAAGTCCGACCCGACCCAATGTAGGAAGCAGCAATGCCGGCCTTCAGCCATCTGGCAATGGTAGTCTTCGAGGCCTGAGACCCCTTCTTAGGACCGGCCCAGAGTACGAAGAGATGGTCAGAGGTCCGGAACTCATTTGTAGCCTCCAGATAGAGGCGCAGAGTGCGCTTGACATTCAAGAGACGGAGAGACTTCGGCTCTGAGGAAGAGAAGGACGGCAACTCCACCGTCTGGTTCACATGGAATGCAGAAACCACCTTCGGAAGGAAGGAGGGAACGGTGCGAAGCGAAACTCCAGAGTCGGAGAAACGGAGATAGGGCTCTCTACACGACAGAGCCTGCAGCTCCGAGATGCGTCGAGCGGAACAGATGGCCACAAGAAATACAGTCTTGAGAGTGAGATCCTTTATCGTTGCGCTGCGCAGCGGCTCGAACGGTGGTCCCGACAGGGAGCGAAGCATAAGGTTAAGACTCCAGGAGGGACAAGGGTCCCGTAACGGAGGACGCATATGCTTGACACCCTTGAGAAAACGAGCAATGTCAGGATACTGTAGAAGAGAGCCCCCATCGCTCAACAGCGAACCAAGGGCGGCCACCTGAACCCGTAGTGAATTATAGGCGAGCCCTTTTTCCATCCCCGCCTGTAGAAACTGAAGGATCTGAGGTACAGAAGCCTTAGCGGGTCTCGTGGCCTGGCTGGTACACCACAGCTCGAACATAGGCCGCCGACGTCGATGTCTTTCGTGCCCGCAATAGCATGGATACTTCCGCCTCCGGGTAGCCCCGACACCGGAGGCGGCGCCTCACAAAAGCCAGGCCGCAAGACAGAAGAGTTCTGCCTGCTAGAAAAATACCGGGCCCTGATGTAGGAGCTGGGGGAGGTGCCCCAGCCTGATTGGCCCGTCGATCACCAGCTGTAGCAGGTCCGCAAACCAGGGTTGCCTGGGCCATTCCGGGGCGACGAAAACCACGGTCCCCTGATGGCTTTCTATTCTGCGGAGCATCCTGCCCACCAGGGGCCATGGTGGAAAAGCATAGAGCAGAAGATGTGGCGGCCATGGGAGGACCAGGGCATCCACTCCCTCTGCGCCGCGCTCTCTCCGGCGACTGAAGAAGCGTGGAGCCTTGGCGTTGAGAGCGGACGCCATCAGATCCAAGTGGGGGGCCCCCCACCGATGGACGAGAAGTTGCATCGCTTTGTCGGAGAGAGACCACTCTCCGGGGTCCAGCAGTTGACGACTGAGGAAGTCCGCCTGGACGTTGTCCACACCGGCGATGTGCGAGGCCGCTAGCCGGACGAGATGACGCTCTGCCCATTGCATCAGCAGCGCCGCCTCGAGCGCGACCTGCGGGCTGCGCGTGCCTCCTTGTCGGCTGATGTAGGCCACGGTGGTAGCGTTGTCTGATAGGATTCTGACTTCCCGGTTCCGAAGAAGCGGGAGGAAATGTCGCAGAGCTAGCCGGACCGCTCTGGTTTCCAGACGGTTGATTGACCACTTCGCCTCCACCGTGGACCACGTCCCCTGCGTGGCGCTTCGATCGCAGACTGCACCCCAGCCTGCTAGACTGGCATCGGTGGTCACCACCACCCAATTTGGCAGATCGAGGGACACGCCACGGGCCAGGTTCGGCGGATCCAACCACCAGCCCAGACTGTCCCTGGCATTCTGCGGGAGCGGGAGAATCATCTGGTAGTCCTGCGATACTGGTTTCCAACGGGAGAGGAGCGCCCACTGTAAGGTCCTGATGTGCGCGAAAGCCCAAGGTACAAGGTCGATGGTGGACCCCATCACTCCCAGGAGTTGCAGGTAGTCCCAGGAGGTGGGCTCTGGTAACGCAGAGAACCGTCGTGTGTGATCCCGCAAGGATTGAGCTTTGTCCTGGCGCAGAAAAACTTTGCCCAGTAGGGTGTCGAAGGTCGCCCCCAAAAAAACCCAAGCGTTGCGAGGGCATGAGGGAGCTCTTGGAGAAGTTCACTACCCATCCCAGGGAATGTAGAAACCGTACTACTCGAGTCACCGCTGAGCGTCCATGATCGAATGACTTCGCCCGGAGGAGCCAATCGTCCAGATAAGGATGAACCAGGATGCCCTCCTTCCGGAGAGCTGCCGCCACGACTACCATGATCTTGGTGAAGGTGCGCGGCGCCGTCGCCAATCCGAACGGGAGAGCCGTGAACTGAAAATGCTGGTCCAGATTTTTGAAACGAAGGAAACGGTGGTGGTCCGGGCGGATGGGAATGTGCAGGTAGGCCTCCGTTAAGTCCAGGGAGGAGAGGAACTCCCCCCGATGCACCGCCGCAATCACTGACCGGAGCGTTTCCATGCGGAACCGAACGACTCGAAGGGATTTGTTGACTTCCTTGAGGTCTAGGATAGGCCGGAAGGAACCGTCCTTCTTTGGTACGACGAAATAGATGGAATAGTGGCCCGAGCCCACCTCTCCGAAGGGCACGGGCGCAATAGCGCCTATCTCCCGGAGTCTGTCCAGAGTCAGCAGCACCGCTCCTCTCTTGAGGTCCGAGCCACAGGGGGAAAAGATGAACCTTCCCTGTGGGGGGCGGACAAATTCCAATGCGTAGCCGTGTTTTATGGTATCCAGGACCCACTGGTCAGAGGTGATCCGTGCCCACTCCGCGTAGAAATACGTTAGTCGGTCCCCAATCCTGGGGACAGGGGAGTGGGCGAGACTGGCATCATTGTGAAGACTTGGTATAGGGGTTCCCGGTTCCGGGAGTAGTGCGTGCGGGCCGACGCCCGCGAAAGGAGCGCAACCAGGGCTGAGACCTGGGGGCGGATGACCGGGAGCCCGCCTGTCTGTATCCCCTGTAGCGCCGTTGCGCTCTGGCTCTGGTCCGAGAAGAAGAAAATGCTCTGGATGGTCGAAACCTATCCTCCGGCAGCCGATGAACAGCGTTCTCCCCCAGGGACTTGATGATCTGGTCCAAATCCTCCCCGAAGAGGAACTTGCCCCTGAAGGGAAGAGAGCCCAGACTCGACTTAGAGGACGTATCAGCCGCCCAATTGCGTAGCCACAGTAGTCGTCGTGCTGCCACTACCGAAACCATGGATCTTGCGAGGACCCGAAAAAGGTCGTACGAGGCATCCGCCCCATACGCCACTGCGGCTTCTAGCCGATCTGCCTGGGCAGCCTCATCGGACGGCAGGTTCTGAGACGTGAGGAGTGAGACCTCGAAAACCCGCTTAAGGAAAACTTCCAACTTACGATCCTGTGTGTTCCGCAACGCCGCACCTCCCGTCACTGGGATAGTCGTCCTCTTCGTGACCGCCGACACTGCGGAGTCCACCTTTGGGACCTTGATGAGGTCCAGAAATCTTCGGGGAGCGGGTACAGCTTTTCCATAGCCCGGCTGCTCTTCAGGGAGGCCTCCGGGGTGTCCCATTCCCTGGTGAGAAGTTGTAAAAACGAGTCATGAATGGGAAAAGCCCGAGCCCTCGGCCGGAGTGCCGCCAGGACAGGATCTCCCTTCCTTGAAGAAGTGACGACAGCGGGAGCTACTGGGGCAGGCGGGTCTGGTGGCGGGTCCAAATCTAATTCTTGGATGATCTGCGGGATGAGGTCGTCCAGCTCTTCCCTCTGGAAGAGGCGTAGGGTACGCGGATCATCCCCCTCCTGCGTGCCGTCCCCTTGTCCCCCGTCCGGGAGGTCAAGTCCATGTCCCGCTGGGTCTGGCACCGCCCCCACTGCCGCGGGCGTGGATCGGACCCGGGTAGGAAGGCGGGAGGCCCCCACTCTCGGAGGGGGGGGCCGGCGTCGTGGGCGACATCCGAGGGATCTTAGGAGGGGGGGGTCCCACAGGTGCTTCCAGCCCCTGCAGATAAGCGGTATGCATGAGCAGGATAAACTCCGGAGAGAACCCCGGCCTGCTCGGGTGCGCTTCGGGGGCGGCGTGGTTCCTGCTCCCTGGCTCTGGGTGCTTGGTTCCTGCACCAAAATCGGGGGAACACCCCCGCTGGTAGAGTCCTCCAGGGATCCGTTCTCCCTCGTGGCCTCCAGGGATCTGTTCCCCCCCGTGGCCTGCGCCTCAGGGCGCTCAGAATGTAAAATGGCCGCCGTTCCCGCCAAAAATGGCGGAGTGGCCGGCCCGCGCCGCCCGGGCAAAAAAGAGAAATCAGTCAGGGACTGTGAGGTACCTTCCCCCCCGGGAAGGCATCGTGCACAGATGCCCTCCCGGGAAATCCGGGACCCCGGGTCTCCGCAGGCCGCACAGCGGGACGGCCGCGGCATCGGGATCGCTGTAGGAGAAAAGAAAAAGCCAAGGGGGGGCCACGCGCACAAAAGCGCCGCTTCGGGGGGGCCCGGTCGGCCTGCACTGCCCGCTGTCCGAAAATAGAGGGGGGGGCCTTCCTGGCCACACGACCCGCCCCAGACATCTTTCCCTAAATGGCTCAGCAGCCCATGAGGAGCTGTAAAATGGCCGCGGGTGAGGGAGTAAAGAGCGAAGAGGCCGGCTTCACGGGCACCGGGTGCTGAGCTGTGAAGGAAAAAAATACAAAGGAAAAACAAACTTACCCCTGGCTGCAACGAGAAATAAACAGCAAGGCCGCAGAGAAGAGACAAGGAAGATAAGCCACTCCCCAGAAGTTGAAAGAACTCTGCCTTATTTTTTTTTTTTTAAACTTAATACAAACTTGATACAAACTTGATCCACAAAAAAAGACAACAACAAGCCATAATCAAGCAAGAAAGTGAAGAAAAAGGAAAAGGAGGGGAAGCCCGATTCCCCTACTCGCATCTGCTGGAGTCAGAAGATACTGAACTCCTGCAGAGGGGGTAGTAGTATATATGGATACGCCCCCTCAAAGCTTGTGCTGACTCCATCTGCTGGATTGGGGACATAACCCACTGTCTGGACTGATCCAGGTACGTACAGGGAAAGCCGTTTACACATCGTACCGGTTTACATAGAACAAAATGGAAGGCCACAAGGAGGGCGTATCCTTTACATAAAACAGTGATAAACAAAATAAATGGTGATAAACAGAATAAACACAGAAAAACAAAATAAAATGAAACACCAAGTGCTAACTTTGGTTCAGCATTTAAACCAGGAAGATAATAAATATATATACAGTTTATATAAGTAAGAATAGCATATTTACATTGTGAGTAATTAGCAAGGGGTTCAAGGGGGAGAGAATTAATTAGACAAGTGATTAAAGAGTAAGATTTAAGATCTGGAGAGGGGAAGAATAAACTAATGGGTGAACAACTGAAACAGGTTGGAAATGGGCACTTAGGAAGCAGAGGGAAGTCTATTGACAATAGCAGAGGTGTTGAGGAGTTTAGGTGAAGGCCTGCTGAAACAGCCAAGTTTTTAAATTTTTTTTTAACTTGGGTGTAAAGGATTCAGTGCGGAGTTCGTGCAGCATAGAGTTCCAGAGGGATAGGGCTGGCCAAAGTTAACGCTCTTTCAGTAGTAGAGGTAAGTTTGATGAATTTCAGGGAGGGTAGATGCAACGTTCCTTGAAGGATAGTCCGAATGGGTCTTGTTGAGACATGAGGAAGGAAGGGGGGATTGATCCAGAGCTTGTTTTCATTTACAATAGATTTATGAATGAGGGAGAAAACTTTGTATTGTATTCTTGAAGTGACTGGTAGCCAATGTAACTCTTTTAGGATGGGGGTGATGTGGTCCCTCTTTTTGGAGTATGAAAGGATGCGGGCAGAGGCATTCTGCAGGAGTTGTAGAGGTTTGATAATCGATGAGGGGAGGCCAAGTAACAGAGCGTTACAGTAGTCTAATTTGGAGAAAATAATAGCTTGGAGTACCGTGCGGAAATCGGAGCCATGTAGTAGGGGGTCTAAGTTTTTTTTAATTGTGTGCAGTTTAAAATAGCAGTCCTTGAGAATTGAGTTTATGAATGGTTTTAGGGAAAGGTGATTATCGATGATGGTTCCGAGGTTAAGAGTGTGAGATGAGAAGATAGTAGGATAAGGAAATACCTACTAGTACCTGAATGTAGTACTTGAATGTAAACCACTTTGAAGTGCTGAAAAAAAGTGCAAAAAGCGGAATATAAAAATCTAAAATAAATAGTAGAGATCTTCTTTGTATAATCTCCTCTTCCTGGGATAACTCCAAGATCCTTGAAATATCCAAAGATACAGATGGCTGTACTACCCCCACCCCCCTCGGGCTGCTTGATTTTCTTGTATAGACTGTAAAAGGTAATAGATTTTTGTTACAACTGGCATTGCAGCCTCAGGGATTTTTAATACTTGTTGAATATACCTCTTGAAAAGTTCCAAGGGAGAGACTAGATTAACCACTGGAAAATTTAAGATTCTCAAATTATGTGCTCTCAGGGCATTTTCCACGTTTTCCAATCTTTTATTGTGAATTAACTCAGTTTTAACCAAATTCTGTTGGACATTTTCCACTGCTGAAATTCGTTGGCCCATATCTTCTAGCTTTAGATTATATGTTGTAATTAAATTAGTATTGACCAAAACTTGATTTTTGGTTTCAACTATCGCTTGAGTTAATGCGGATAAAGAACTTTCAATAGACTAACAAAATCCACAAGCCTTCCATGGTCATTGATTCTGGGCACTTCGGCTTAGTGCAGATCCCAGAGTATTAGGAGAGGCCTTCCCCAATCCCACACTACTGCCTGCTCCCAGCCTCGTACCTTGGTCAATTGTTATAGAGGACACAGTAGTTCTTACCAATTCGGAGGGGCCTAGATCGATTCTGTCCTCTTTCCTCAGAGGACTCGCCCCACCCGGAGCCTATGGCTCCCTGTTCTCCCCCGAGGATATCTGCCTTTGCAACTACCCAGAAATTCCCTCTCTCTCCTCCGGGGATATCTCTGCCGTCGTCGGACTCCCGATACCCTTGTAGCGGGGAGGGGCTGGTCTGTTCGGCTTGCCGGGGCTAAGCGTGGTATCCAGGGTCAGGGTGCTCGCTGTAGCTCCATTCCTCCAGCGACCGCATCTCTTGGTGTCTGAACCACATCACTGGTGAAAAATCCCTCAATGCAGGGTTGTAAAGGGTCCAAAGGAGGAGAGCTGGAAGTCAACCCTCGCAATTTTGCTTTCTTCTTTGTGTGAGGCATTCTGAAGTAAATTTTCAAGGAAGAAAATAGCAAATCAAGGTAAACTGCAGCGAGAGCATCTCCACCATGTCCCTTCTCGGCGGCCATCTTGGTTCAGCCCCACAATCCACTTTTTTCTCCAATTAGGTGCTTTTATATAGAACCTTCATTTTTGTTTTTTTTTCCCCTGGGAGTCTATCAGCATTGGCCTCAAAAATAAAAATGGAAGGAAACAAATAATTTATTCATTTTTCCAGTGTAAGTATCAGTGTTTATTTTGGTGGCCAAAAGCCAGGACAGTAAAAAGATATAAGCAGATAAATGTTTTGTTAAAACCAAACAGAATTTACTATTTGCTGTACAACAGAGGCCTCTAAACCAATGGTTTCCTTCCTTTCGTGTTGTGCATGACTACTTTCCCTTCTGTTGGGTACTTAAAAAATGTTTGCCCCTATGAAGCTATTACTGTACTGTGAATACACACTACACGACAAAATATGCTGATATGCTACGATGAGGTCAAAGGTCAAAAAGATATGAGCTTAGTTTTAAATTGCATTTCTCTTAAGTTGCTAATTTTTGAACACGACCATTTTATTATTTCTTTTATTGCTTTGGTTTAATGATTCTGCTATTCTGTGATGCATAATAGTTAAATTTGAAACATTAAAAACAACAAATGTGTTTTGTCTGATCACTTATTTCTTAAAATGTTCAAATTCTTACAAATTCTGCCAGGGGTATGTAAACTTATGGAGCACAACTATACACTGGGCACCCAAAATAAAATAGACCACCAGATTAAGCCCATCCTAAAAATGCATAACATATAAATTGAAAAAAAGCCAGAAGGAAGAAATTGGTATATAACTATATCCACCCAATACATCATGCAACATGAGCTAGAATTTAAGTCCGATTAAACACTTCATTGCCTATAACAGAGCTTTCCAAACTTTTCATGTTGGTGACACTTTTTAGACAAACAATTTCATGACACATAATTCAGTCTACTAGCAAACCAGAGGTTAAAGGTTAAATGAACGAAATGTATTTCCACAATTTATGTATGTTTCCTTAAATATATACATAAATAAAATGTTTCACGACACAACCTCTCATGAAAACCTTTCATTTATATTAAAAATATATAATATTCCAAGATTCCGCAGACGGGACTATTTAAAAAAAAAAAAAAAAAAAAAAATGTTAACAGCAGCTTCCAAAACAGTCCACACACTCATATCTCCCTCCCCCCCCAGCACACGTCTGGCCCCCACACGCTCTCTCCCTCTGCCCCCAGCACACGTCTGGCACCCACACGCTATCTCCCTTCCCCCCCCCAGCACACGTCTGGCCCCCACACACTCATAGCTCCCTCCTGTCCCAGGACACTTCTGGCCCACACACTCATAGCTCCCCCCCCCCAGCACGTCTGGCCCCTACACTCATCTCTCCCCCCCCCCAGCACGTCTGGCCCCCACACTCATGTTAAGGATCCCCTGCGCCGCAGGTCCCGCCCCCTCCTAAAGTAATAACATCAAGATTAGTTATTATATTCGGCGGAGGCACCAGGGCCTGGGGGGAGATGCATTCCCTCTTATCACACCTGACCGCCGGCGGAGGTAAATTATTTCCATGTGAAGCACAAACCCAGGATCCAGCTGCAGCGTCAGTGGGCCTCCTGCGGCTCTGGGTAAGAAATAAGAGCGGCCGGCCAAACCCAACACCAGGGGCGGATTGCAGGAAAATATCAGCCCGGGGTATTTTTTTCAAAACCAGCCCCTAGGTATCTGTTTGACTCCCTTGTGATTTCTCCTTGCATCATGCGTTTCAAAAAGCACACCAAACTGACCCTTCATAGGTACCTGTGACCTGGAGCCTGGCAGAACTGAACTAAAAAGATCTCCAACATAAATGTCACATTTTCCCTAAATAACTAAGTAGTAGAACACACCCTAGACTAGAGCAAGGCTGCTCATTTTAACACTTCTGCACTAAGGCAATGAGAACCCAGCAGCCCGGGCACGGTCACCCTCTCTGGCGTGGCCTCTCTTCTTGATGTCTGCAGCAGCTCTGGGCAAACGTCATTCTGCACACATGCAAAGATACTGCAGTGATCACCCAGAGCTCCCAAATATTTGTGCACAATGGGCCCCTTGAGTTACGACCGGCTAGAGTTACGACCAACTTGGGTTACGACCAACTTTTCAGGTTTTAAGTTACAAACAAAATTCGAGTTACGACCATAATTTTTGGTTTTGAGTTACGACCAAATTTCGAGTTACGAACCGTGCACGTGCGTGCCATTTTTTTTTTCCATGGATTGGTTGTGTATGGCCCTTTGTTACTGCCTATTGCATTTTTTTGGTCTTGGAAGGCGGGACTTCTACAGAGATTGGCTATCTAGTGTTGCTGCTGCTACTAAATGGGACCTGTTCATCTCAGGCGTTCGTGGGCAGACCTGGCACGGCATTGCAGCAAACAACAGCATCGGGGGACATCACTTAGCTGGCAAGGTACAGTAGATGTGCTCAGAAGTGGTTGGGAGGGGGAAAAAAGAGTGTCTGGGGTTGGTGTTTGTTTTGGTTAGATTTCTTTTTTTTTTTCCATTTCTTCTCCCTGTAGAACAGCACTTTTATCAAAGAAGTGTTCAAAATGGTCCCAAAGATAAAGAAAGCAATCACAATCGAAAAGAAGGAAATTGTGCAGAAATTTGAGAGTGGCGTTCGAGTGACCGATCTGGCTCTCATATACAGCATGTCAAAATCCACCATTTCGACAATCTTACAAAGAAAAGATTTGTACAAGGAAGTTAATGTGGTTAGAGGTGTCACTAAAATTAGTAAGTCAAGATCAACAGTGATAGAAGAGGTAGAAAGCCTATTGCTAGTGTGGATAAACGAAAGGCAGATGGCATGTGATTGCTTGAGTGTCTAATTTGTGAAAAAGCTAGGGCTATAAATGCAGATATTGTAAAGGATAAGCCATCAACAAGTGAAAATGGTGAAATATTTCATGCCAGTAAGGGGTTCGTGGCATAGCAAGGCATGGCGAAGCTGCCAGTTCTGATAAAAAGGCTGCTGAAAATTACATACCCCACTTCGAAACAATGACACAGAGAAATGGCTTTTCCTGTCAGAAAGTTTTCAATTGTGATGAAACTGGACTTTTCTGGAAGAAAATGCCCAAGAGAACATACATTACCCAGGAAGAGAAGAAAATGTCAGGCCACAAGCCAATGAAGGATAGGCTAACCTTATTGCTATGTGCCAATGTGAGTGGTGATCTCAAGATAAAGCCTCTCGGTTTATCACTGTGAGACCCCTAGAGTATTCAGAAAACAGAATGTCATGAAGAATAGGTTAGGCGTGTCATGTGGTGATCTAACAGAAAAGCCTGGGTAACAAGAGACCTTTTTCTTGAGTGGATCAGGGAGGCCTTCTGTCCTACTGTACAGAAATATCTTGAGGACAAAGGATTACTACTCAAGGCTCTCCTCATCATGGACAATGCTCCTGCCCACCCACAAGACTTGGAAGACGAGTTGGCTGAAGAATTCCCATGGCTCACAGTAGAATTCCTCCCACCTAACACAACTCCTCTACTGCAGCTTATGGACCAGCAGGTCATAGCTAACTTTAAGAAGCTATACACCAAGGAACTGTTCCAGAAGTGCTTCCAGATGATTTCAAATACGGATTTAATCCTTAAAGAATTCTGGAAGGAACATTACAGCATCCTTTCACGTGTGGGGTTAATAGAGAAATCCTGGGCCAATGTCTCTCAAAGGACATTGAGATCTGCCTGGAAGAAAGTGTGGCCTAAAATTATAGAAGAGCGAGACTTCGAAGGAGAGGAGCCTGAGCCTGCAACTGACCCTGTGGTTAATGACATTGTCACTATAGCAGAGTCCATAGGCTTGCAGGTAGACAGTGCTGATGTTGACAAACTGGTGGAGGAACACTCAGAGGAACTTCAGCAATGTCTGGCTGAGCAACAGAGAATGGCAGCCAAGGAGCTTTCTGAAGAGGCGGAAGAGGAGCAACAATCAGTGCAGCAAATTTCCTCTTCTGGAATTAAGGAAATCCTGAAAAAATGGACAGAGCTACAAACATTTGTAGAGAAGACCCACCCAGACAGAAGAAAAGCCAATCGTTGCATTCACTTGCTTAATGATAATGTCATGTCATACTACAGAATAATGTTCAAGAAAAGACAGAAACAGACAACCTTAGACCAGTTTTTAGTTGCGAAAAGGTTGAGATCAAGTGAGCCAGAAGCAGGGCCTATTGGGCTACAGACCCCCCCCAAGTAGAGAAAGGACACCAAAGAGCCAGATTCCAGATTTTCTAATGGAATGGGACTCTCCTTCTGAACAATAACCACCTTCCATTTCGTCGTCCTCCCCCCTCTTCCCTTCCTGCAAACCAAAGATGTTAACTTTTAAATAAATAGATAAATGAAAAATCAACTTGAATTGTTTCTGGTAGGCTAAGCACATTTTATAACTTTGTGGTGAGTACACTAGGGAAGTGTAGGTGTTTCTGGTAATTACAGACTTCATACAACCATTTTTTATTATAGAAATGGTTAGGTAAGGGGTGCTTTTGGGAGGTCTGGAACACATTATGGGTTTTTCCATTATTTCCTCTGGAAAAAATAGTCTTGACTTACAACCAACTTGAGTTACAACCAGCCCTCTGGAACCAATTGAGTTCATAAGTCAAGGGTCCACTGTATATATCTATCTATAAAGAATGAAGTGAGTGGGTTGAGGGGATCCAGAGGGAAGGGAGTGGGGGTGTGTACCCCGTCTGCCATCACTCCTCCCCATCTCCCTCTCCACTCATCTCCCCCCATCCTCTCTGAACTCCCCATTTCCCCTCCCCCTTCTCCCCCTTCCTCTTCTCTTTCCAACTCTGCTCCCATTCTCCCTCCCTTCTCTCCTCACACCTATTCCTATCCCCCTCTCCCCTACTGCTTGCTCCCACCCCTCTCTGCTACTCTGCCCCTTGTCTCTGCTACAATCTCGCTCCTCTCCTCCCCATCCACCTCTTTCCCTCGCTCCCACTCCTCCCCCATCCTCCACCTCCCCCATATCTCCCCTGTCCTCTTCTATCTTCTGCTCCCCCTATTTTCCTCTCCTTTCCCCTCACTCCAATCTCCCCTCTTCCATCTATCCCCAGCCTCTCTCCCCTCCCACTCTTGCCTTCTTCCTCCTCTTCCCCAGACCTCACCAGCAATCTCCCCTCTCCCCCTTAACCCCTCCCCAACCATACTGACCCATCTTCCCTATCAACCTCATCCCCCTAACCCTCTCCCCTCTACCCCATACCTACCTCCTCCCTCATCACCCCCTCCTTTCAACCTCTATGCTCTTACCCTCATCACCCCTCTACCTTTCCCTATCTCTCTTACTCATGACCCATCTCCTCATTCTTCCTCTCATCTCCCCATTACCCCTCCCCTCTTCCATGTTACCTATTTCTATCCCCTTCCTCTCCCCCACCTCCTGCACATCCCCCCTCCCTCCCCTTCATCTCCTCACCCCCTCTAAACCTTTTCTCCATTCTCTCTCCCCCCATCACATCCCCCATTTCCCACGGCTCCCAAATGCCCTCCCATCTCCCACGGCTCCCAAATGCCCTCCCATGTGTCTCATCTCCCCTATCTGCTCTCCCCATATCCTCCAAAATCTCTCCTCTTCCTCATCTCCCCCATATTTTCCCCATCTTTCTTCATCTCTCACCCCTGCCCCCTCACCAACATCTTTCATCCAACATCTCCCCCTCACTGACATCTTCCCATCTCCCTCATCGCCAACATTCCCCATTTCTCCCTCCCCCATCTACCCAATATATCTGCAACTCCCCTTCCCCCATCTCTCCTCCTCTTCAAAATATCCTCCCTCTCCTCCCAACATCTTCCCTCCACACACACATCTGATGGAAGGGATAGAAGGTAAAGTTTGTCTATGTGCGGATGATACTAAGATCTGCAACAGAGTTGACATGCCGGAAGGAGTGGAGAGAATGAGACGGGATTTAAGGAAACTGGAAGAGTGGTCGAAGATATGGCAGCTGAGATTCAATGCCAAGAAGTGCAGAGTCATGCATATGGGGTGTGGAAATCTGAAAGAACTGTATTCAATGGGGGGAGAAGGGCTGATGTGCACGGAGCAGGAGAGACACCTTGAGGTGATAGTGTCTAATGATCTGAAGTCGGTGATGTGGGAGGTGAGTGTCTAATGATCTGAAGTCGGGGGGACAAGGTGATTGCTAAAGCCAGAAGAATGCTGGGCTGCATAGAGAGAGAAATATCGAGTAAGAAAAGGGAAGTGATTATCCCCTTGTACAGGTCCTTGGTGAGGCCTCACCTGGAGTACTGTGTTCAGTTCTGGAGACCGTATCTCCGAAGGGACAGAGACAGGATGGAGGCAGTCCAGAGAAGAGCGACCAAAAAGATGGATGGTCTTCATCAAATGACTTATGAGGAGAGATTAAAAAATCTAAATATGTACACCCTGGAGGAAAGGAGGAGCAGGGGTGATATGATACAGACTTTCAGATACTTGAAAGGTTTTAATGATCCAAAAACAATGACAAACTTTTTCCGCTGCAAAAAAAATCAGCAGAACCAGGGGTAACGATTTAAAACTCCAGGGAGGAAGACTCAGAACCAATGTCAGGAAGAATTTCTTCACGGAGAGGGTGGTGGATACCTGGAACGCCCTTCCAGAGGAAGTGGTAAGACCAAAACTGTGAAGGATTTCAAAGGGGTGTGGGATAAATACTGTGGATCCATAAAGTCTAGAGGATGTGAATAAAGAGAAGAGGCATGGGGCTTGCGAGAATGACGGCTACTACCTAGAGATTAATATCCTTATTCAATAAACATACACATGGTTAATGTGACTCCAACATTGCTCTATGCTTCAACGGCAAGAGGAAATGTGGAAAAAAGGATTTGCATCCACAAAAAAGCAGGGGAGTAGCTTGCTTGTTACGGCAGTTACTACCCCAAACCAAATAAGCCTGATACTTCACTTTCAATGCATATCCAGCATAGCTCTGCTTCAATGGCAGGGGCAATGAAGAAAAGATGATTTATAATCAATTACCAACAAGGACTGAATTACATAGTCTGGGTAAACAAGCGTGGGAGGAGCTTGCTTATTACGGCGGTTACTACCCCAACCAATTAGCTAGATACTTCACTTAGATGCAGCTCAATCACTGCTATCTACATCGATGGCGGAGGTGGAAGGGAAACAGATAAGTATGAAAAAATAAATGTGAAAGCTTACTGGGCAGACTGGATGGACCGTTTGGTCTTCTTCTGCCTTCATTTCTATGTTTCTTCCCACCTCCCTTCCACAAATCCAATCTCAGGGTAACTGGAAATCAAAAGTTTGTAGGTATGGAGAGAGAACGTTTTTTATCCTCTTCTGGAAGGGCATTTCAGGTATTCACCACCCTCTCCGTGAATAAATATTTCCTGACATTGGTTGAGTTGTCTTTCCTGGAGTTTTTGATGACTGTGCATCATTAAAACCTTTCAGATATCTGAAGATCTGTATTATATCTCCCCTGCACCTCCTTTCTTCCAGGGTGTACATATTCAGATCCTTTAGCTTCTCCTCACAAGTCTTCCAATGCTAACTCCTCACCATTTTGGTTACTGTTCTTTGGACCGTCTCTATCCTGACTTTATCCTTTTTATGATATGATATTGAACAGAGTACTCCAGGTGAGGCCTTACCAAGGACATTATCACCTCTTTTTCTCTTACTGGTTATTTCTCTATGTAGCTCAGCATTCTTCTGGCTTTAGCTAGTGCCTTGTCTCATTGCTTCGCCATCTTCAGATCAGACACTATCTCACACCAAGGTCCCTCTCCCAGTCCTTCACATTAGTCTTTCACCACCCATCACATAAAGGTCTTTTGGTTTGCCACATCCCAGATGTATGACTGTGCACTTCTTAGTATTGAATCCCAGCTACCAAATCTTTGACCAAGGTTTTTTTTTTTAAATCACTTTTCATTCTATGTACTCCTTCAGACATGTCAACTCTGTTGCAGATCTTAGTATCATCCGCACATAGATAGACTTTACCTTCTATTCCTTCCACCAGATGTGTGTGTGGAGGGAAGATGTTGGGAGGAGAAATGGAGGATATTTTGAGGAGGAGATATGGGGGAGGGGGATAGATGCAGATATATTGGGTAGATGGGGGAGGAAGAAATGGGGAATGTTGGAGATGGGAAGAGATATTGCATGAAAGATGTTGGTGAGGGGGCAGGGGTGAGAGATGGAGAGAGATGAGGAAGAGGAGAGATTTTGGAGGATATGGGGAGAGCAGATAGGGGAGATGAGACACGAGGGAGGGCATTTGGAAGCCATGGGGAGAGGTGGGAGGTGGGGGAGAGAGAGTGTGGAGAAAAGGTTTAGAGAGGGTGAGGAGATGAAGGGGAGGAAGGGGGATGTACAGGAGAGGAAGGGGAAAGGGGATAGAAATGGGTAAGAGATGGAAGAGGGGAGGGGTAAAGGAGAGGATGTGGGAAAGAGGGGGGAGATGAGGGGGAGGAGACTGGTCTTGAGAGGGGGAGAGATAGGGAAAGGTAGAGCAGAGAGGTTGAAAGAGGTAGGGATGGGGTAGAGGAAGAGGATGATGGGAGATAGGGAAGGTGGAGAGGAGTGGGGAGATTGCTGGTGAGGTCTGGGGAAGAGGAGGAGGAAGGAGGCCAGAGTGGGAGAGGGGCTGGGGAGGGAAAGGAGAGGAAAAGGGGGGAGCAGAAGAGGACAGGGGGAAGAGATGGATGTGGAGTAGAGGAGACTGGGCAAGGGAGAGGGAAGAGTGAGATTGTAGCAGAGACAAGGAGCAGAGAGGGGTGGGAGCGAGCAGTAGAGGAGAGAAGGGGAGAGCAGAGGTAAGAAGAGAAGGGAGGGGAGGGGAGAATGGGGGCAGAGTTGGAAAGAGAAGAGAAAGGGGAAGATGGATAGGGGACAGAGAAGGGGCAGATGAGTGGAGAGGGAGATGGGGAAGAGGGGAAAAAGGGCAAGGTGGAGGAATTGAAGAGGAGGAGGGAATAAAAGGAGTGGAAAGGGGTAGGGGAATGGAAAAGGAAGGGCAAAGGGATAGGAGTGAAAGAAAGCTGTAGGAAAGAGGGAGGGGAAGGGGAGTAGTGAATGAAGGTGTGGGGGAGAAGGGTGAGAGTAAAAGGACAGGGAAGAAGGAAGGTGTGAGGGTAGAAGGAAGATGTGAGAAAGGTTGGAGGAGGGGGGATTGGGGAGGATAGTATGGTGGGGAGATAGCAGAAAAGGTAAGGTGGGAAAAGGTAAGGTGAGGTATGCAGGTTGGAGTTCTATGTTGTAATAATCTCACCTTGGTTCTGTTGCTTGAGTTCAGTTCCAGAATCTTCAGGACCTTCAGTCACCTGAGAGGCTGAGCCAGCAACTTCTCGTCTCCGGCACCCTCTAGCGAGGGCACCGGAAACCAACAGTAAATAAAAGGAAGGGAAGGGGGGGGCCTCAAAACAAAAAACAGATCATTTTGTGGCCCAATACCCACTCACCTGCGGTCAACTTACCTGTGGAGGCACAGGTGTGAACTACTGCACCCGGTGCCCCCTAATCTTGGTCTCTTTCTCTTCCACATAGTCAGGGAAGGGGGATGCACATTCCTGCCGCACCTGATGCCGCTCTCCAGTCTTGAGCCTCTGTCGTTCCCCTCGACGGCGAGCGTGGGGGGAAGAAAAAAGGGTGAGGAGGGACCTAATCCATCTTCTGAGCGGGGCAGGGGGATTGGGGAGGATAGCATGGTGGAAAATAAATGGAAGATTGCAGAAAGGTTAAGGTGAGGTATGCAGGTAGGAGTTCTATGTTGCAATAATCTCACCTTGGTTCTGTTGCTAGAGTTCAGTTCCAGAATCTTCAGGTCCTTCAGTCTCCTGAGAGCCAGAGCCAGAGCCAGCAGAGATGCTCACTGCTTGCTGCCCTCCTGTGAAATGCCACTGAGCCCAGGCAGCTCTGCCTTTTATAAGCCTCCTGCTGTCATCATGACCTCATTAGCAGGTGGGATTCCATTTGAGACTGATGGAGGGAGGAGGGGGAGGAGCCTATTTTAACACTGGGGAAGGGGGCAGGGCAGCCAAAGGCCACCCTGCCTCCTTAAAAAAAAAAGGGGAGAAATAAAACAGAGGGGAATTCTGTCCTCTGGCACCCTCTAGTGAGGGCACCAGAGACCAAATAATAAAAAAGCAAGGGAAGGGGGGAGGGGGGGCCTTAAAAGAATGAGGCCACGGGTCTCCCCGTGGCCTAAACCTACTCCTCATCCCTTACCTCATAGCTCTCGCACTTCACCTTGGTTCTGTTGCTTGAGTTCAGTTCCAGAATCTTCAGGTCCTTCAGTCTCCTGAGAGCCAGAGCCAACAGAGATGCTCACTGCTTGCTGCCCTCCTGTGAAATGCCACTGAGCCCAGGCAGCTCTGCCTTTTATAAGCCTCCTGCTGTCATCATGACCTCATAGCTCTCGCGCTTCACCTTGGTTCTGTTGCTTGAGTTCCATTCTAGAATCTTCAGGTCCTTCAGTCTCCTGAGAGCCAGAGCCAGCAGAGATGCTCACTGCTTGCTGCCCTCCTGTGAAATGCCACTGAGCCCAGGCAGCTCTGCCTTTTATAAGCCTCCTGCTGTCATTATGACCTCATTAGCAGGTGGGAGAGACCATTTGAGACTGATGGAGGGAGGAAGGGGAGGAGAGTTGGCAGAACTGAGTTCATTTCAGTAGCAATTACTTCAAATAATGAAATAAATAATACATGAAATATCCCATCTTTGGTTCCCTGATCCTCTCAGAACAGGGTTTTCTCTTTCTTTCTCTCTCTCTGACCTCAGCTTCTCCCTGACTTGTAACTCCAGGTCTGCACAGCCCAGGCTCACTGGGCAGTGTTGGTGTTACTGATGACAAACCAGAAATCTGATCTTGTTAGCAGGACCTGAACTTTCTGATTAACATTGGTACAGTAAGACATGAATCTGAGAGGGAAGCCGCTAGCCATACCACTGATGCTGCTACTACTAACCATGTCTATAGTACTGCTTGATAGATGTAGCCCTCCATCTGAGCCCCTGTAATTTGCTCTTAAAGAAAGAAAAAGAAAAACGCCATCACTCCTGACCCCTCACTACATACTTTAGTTTCAGCAGCGATCCTCACAACATAACACAGTAAGCATGTGGACCAAGCCTGCACTCACAGAGGCCTGCAAGAAAGAAGTGACTTGAAAGGTAGCAAGTGCGTAATGGATTAAGGAAGCAATTTACAGCAGTGTGCATACTAAAAGCAAAGCCAAGATTTGGATCCTAAAAGAACACTTAGCAAAAGCCAGGCAGTGTCCTCTGCAATGGGCAGACCAGTGATGCTAGGAGAAATCTGTAGAGTAGCCTCAAGGGCATCTCATTATATACTGACAGAATATTAGAGGTTAATACTTTTAAAGGAAGAAAAAAACAAAATGGTATCTAATACAAGAATCCTGGAAGTAGGCTTAAGTAAATTCCACCCGGGTTAGGAACTGGTACATCCCACCTGTTTGGACTAGTCTGCAGGACTAAAAGGAAGGTGAAATTTATACTTACCGCTTAATTTCCTTTCCCTTAGTCCTAGCAGGCTTGTCCAGGACCCACCCAAGAAAACAATTGTAAAAATAAAGGGGGGAGTGAATGGACCTATATATACACATACATTTCTATAGATGTAAGTAGACATGGATAAAATTTAGCAAGAAGAGGGCTTTTCTTCCAGCAGAGAAATGCAGCCCAGGGAAAGGGAAGCAGAGGACATCCTCAGTCCCTGACCTTTGTGGTTTGGCTAAGGAAACTGTGGCGTAATGTCTTTTTTTTCTTCTTCTCTCTTTGCAGTTCCAGGGAACCTTACACTCAGAAGAGCAAACAGCAAGATCATGTGGAATATAGTTGGCCTGATTGCGAACTTGGAATTGGTATTTGGATTCTAGTGTTAGTATCCAAGGAGACATTGGTGATGGTAGTAGGTTCTTGTTATAATGGCAATTGTGGAAATCAGAACAATGGCTCCTGGTTGGTTTTCTAGCTTCGGCATTACATACTAAGGAGCTGAGGCAGCACCAGGCTTTTTATAGCTGACTTCACTCCCTCTTACTTTTGTCTCTGCCGCCATCTGCTGGCCAGGGGGCACAACCTACCTATGACTAGTCTGCTAGGACTAAAGAAAAGGAAATTAACGGGTAACTATAAATTTCACCTTATTGAGAGGGTGGTAGATGCCTGGAATAACCTATTAATTACAAAAAAAGCCATATATACCAAAGGAAATAATCAATTGCCAATTATAAGACTTCATACAATTTAGGGTAATGAAAGCCACTTATATATAATTTTTTGTGACAAAGTGAATGTCACTACAAGTGAGTTAAATACCCGTAATGTTTTCTAATCATTGGTCTTTTTGCAAAATTTCTCTTCTCTTGTTATATATGAAAAAGAGAAAAATTATCTTGTAAAGAGATTAATGAAAAGAGTATGTGAGGAACAAGGCTTGCTTCCTTGTTCAGTTAAGATCCCACTCATTTTGGAATTCTTATAGGATGGGTCACTTAAGGGCTTGGCCCTTAAATTCTTGAAGATGCAGGTGGCAGCTCTTGACCCTTTTCAAGGGACAGGTGAATGGCAGACCTTTATCGGCCCATCCGGATGACATGCTCCTCCTTACACACCTTTTCCAGGTATTACCGCCTGGATGTACAGGCCCGGGAACGACACAGCCTCTGTGTGTGAGGTGTTGGACTGGACTGCGGGCAGCCTTCTGCCCTTTTCAGGAGTAGCTCTGGTACATCCCATTGATTGTGGATTAACCTGTCTGAATGCTGAGAAATGAGAAATTACCACTTACCTGATAATTTCCTTTTCTCTAGTGAAGACAGGTTAATCAACCTTCCCGCCCTTGGCTGCCGGTTTGTGGTTCTATGGTCCTCTTGAGTGGCTGTGTGTCTGGGGATAACTGGTATGTGTCAGTTTTAGTCCCTAGGTTAGTGATGTTTACCTTCTTTGTCTGAGCTTAGTGTTTCCTGTTGACTGAGTACTTGATTAACCTGGTCGTAGATTAATTTTTTTTTCCTCGAAGACAGGTTATCAGGTAAGTAGTAATTTCTCATTTCTATACAACTGGTTAAGCTCGGTAGGGGTGGGGATTCGATGTCTGCTCTGGACATATTGCAGACATTTTTTGTCTTTTAGCTGGATTGTATTTGGAAGTCTCTGTTTGTGCTACAAAGAAGGGACTGGATAGCTTAGGTGATGTGATGGTATTATAAAGCCTTTTACCTGTAGGCCATCGTTCAAATCCAGCTAAGCTAGTTTACATGAAATGAGATGGTGGCTTCAGTATTTATGTGATGGTTCCTGTCAGATTTCCATGAATCTGTGAATTCTGCTGCATACCACATCACTGACTTGTGACAATGAGAAAGGGAGCCCATGTTTTCATTAGAATGACAGAGGAGTACATTCTTGGAGCCTTATTATATATTGATGTGAACAGTGTTGTAGAAATGTTTCCAGATTCAACTCATGTATCAGTGACTATTACCTATATTTTCTTCTCCTACACCTTTCCTTGAACTCTGTTCATCAAGCAAGTCACTTTTATCTGTGCCCTTCTCCATTGCCAGCTCGTAACTCCACGCTTTCCTTCCCGAGTCGTGCGTCATGCTTCCTCTCTGGCCATAATCAAATCCAGTCTACTAACTCACCTTTTTGTGGCTGCTTTTAATCCTAAACATTTCTCTACAATAAATGTACTTCCTATAGACTCTGGTTTGTCATGTATTTATTTACTTAGTGTTGCAATTTTTGAAGACACTTTTGTAACCACGATAAAAAAAAAACCCAAAAAAAAACCTAATCTTTGATGGCAAACAAATATTGCCTCATTGTGCTATTCTGAGTATAGGGAATTTTACACAGAAAGGAAAAACGTTTGGTAACAAGCAACATATCTGTAGAAGGGCTTTATATTACACTCATCTCTTCCAAAGTCATCCAGTTAAAAATAAAAATACAAACCAACAGCAATGCAAACAGAAGATCAGCATATTTTCCCCATAGATACATCTCATCATTCCATCTACCCTTCGGAGTGGGTTGTCTAGACACAGCACTGTAATCCACGCTACTCTTCTGCTGTAGAAAAGTGATTCCTATACTAGTGCCAGATACAGAGGACAATGACAGGACAATGATAGAACACTGTTGAGAGGTTGCAGTATTGCAAACCATGTGCCCTTCACAAAGCAGAGGCTGGGGGCGGGGAGAGAAGAGGTGATAAGGGGAAAACAAAGGGCTGATAGAGAAAGCTAGACATAGTATCAGGGAAGGCCAATAGATTGCCAGCTTGGAACCTGCAAGCTACAACTACCTTTCCTCTTCAGAAACCAACTGGGTGGATGCCAGCAGGTCGGTAATGGCTGTATATTGTCCAGCAAGGCCACAGGGACCTAGGTGGTCAGATATTTGAACAGTAGTTTTGATTATTTCTAAGCTTAGTGATAAGGCATGGGGGGAGGGGAGGATATCAGATTAAATATGCGAAATTGTAGAGAGGGAGAAAGAAAAAACAACATGGTACCAAATTTCATCTTTTTTCCGGAGGAAGTGGTGAAGTCTAAAACTGTGAACGACTTCAAAAGGGCATGGGATAAACACTGTGGATCCATAAAGTCTGGAGGGCGTGAATAAAGAGGAGGCATTCAAACACTGCACGGAGCGGCAGTAGCCACAGAGGCATTCAAACACTGCACGGAGCGGCAGTAGCCACAGAGGCATTCACGGAGCGGGATGCCAGTGGCCAGTAGTTGGTGTTCCACCTTCACGGAGCGGAAGGATGGAGGGCTGCTATCTCCAAAAAAAAAACAAACAAACAAAAAAACCCCAAAAAAACAAACAAAAAAAATAAAAACAGGGGTGGGTAAGAGTATGGGGTAAGGGTGTGGCCTGCTTGTTACAGCGGTTGCTACCCCTAATTGAGCTGGACGTTCACTTGTATGCAGATACGGCGCTGCTCTCTAAATTGGTGGTGGGGTGGAGGGGAATTAGGGCTGGAGGGAACTGGAAGCCAATAGTAACAGGTGGGAGAGGAAAAAAAGGATGAAGTGTGTAGCTTACTGGGCAAACTGGATGGGCCATTTGGTCTTCTTCTGCCGTCATTTCTATGTTTCTATGTTTCCTCACTCCAAATGACATATCTTCACCAAGGTGTACTGTGCTGTTCGTATGTCTAACTCTACATGTGAGATTGGCCCCTAAAGCCTAAACCACTACTAACACCTCACCTTGAGGTATCAGGTGGCTCTCCCCACAGGTGCTTTCTCTCTACTCCACTCTCCCTCCTCCCCCCAAGCCCAGAAAATGGCCAAAATGCAATTCCAAAAATCTATCATGGACATTTCGCACATATCACACAGCTTAATGCCATGGAAAAAGGAGTACCGGTAGTTATTTTCGGCATTAAAACCGTGCGATATAGCCCCTAATTTTACTAATTCCTGCCAAATACTCCTCCCTGATCCCGCCCACCCCAAAGATTTGCATTTGCACTGTGCGCTACAGCGTTTTTCATATGCGATAATGCGCCTTCATGCATGACCCCCTAAGATGGAAGAGAACCAATGAGGAAGATGACAAAAACTGGTTTAGATATAGTTGTATCCTACAAGTGGTCAAGTTTCTATGGTTGGCAGCTTGGATATATCCTTAGCAGTGTGGATCACAAGCAAAAAAAAAAGCCACATCCAAAAAAAGCCCCAATCCCTTTTATTCCTGTTACCTTTGAAAATTACACAGAACATTTAATAAACTGAAAAAAAACATTCCAACCTAATTCAAAAAATCAACTAAGTTGAAATGTTGACCAGGTTTGTAGGACTCATTCAAATATGTCATTTCAAAGCAGCTTTTGATTACATAGGGCAGGGAAAGAGGGGAATGTGTTAAGGCACAATTGAGTGTGTGACATTCATAGGCAAGCCCCAAAAGTCACAGAGAAAATATTTTAATTGAAAATTTACAAATTTTTGGACAGTAACCTGCTCCTTTCTTTAGCACTGTGCAGCTTCAAAGAACAAGGACAATTCCTTTTAGCCTTTACAAAATGTATGTATTCCGTGTATGGGGAGGTTTCTTGCACATGACTTAGTGACCACTTCTTAGCACTGATATAGCAAACAAAAAACCAGGAATTACTCCTGCTGGCGAGAAAGAACTGGTCCTGGACTGGCCCAGAGTTCCAAATCATTCCAAGGTAGAAAATTTCCACCACCAAAAACACCTCTAAATAGCTTGCAATTTCTTGCAACAAAAGGAAAGATATTGCAATATATTTCTGCTAGGCTTGCTGAAGAATTAGTTCTAGCTCCCAGATAAAAATAAACCTGTTTGTACATGTTATCAACCTATGTTTCTAGTATACAAGACCTTGCAGCCTGAATTATATTAATGAAGGCCGGCAGCCACTCTCTTCCACAGTGTATACACTCCCAAACTTGAGTATTTATAATTATTGTGGCCAGCAGTTTACATTTGTAAAGTGCAAAGTTTGAACAGCATATTAGATTATGGGCAAAGGATAAGTGCCCAAAATCACAGAGTGAAATAAGAGGAACTACTATCTTGTATTAATGGAGTAATTGTCTTCTTGATGTCTGTTATGGCAATCTAACAATGACTACCGACGGTTTGTTGGTTTAAAAAAAAAAAAAAAAAAAGAGACCTATGTAGATCAACCAGTTCATAGGTACATATTCCCTCCCAAGTCTTAGAGAGAGTAATGTTCAACAGTCAGTGTTAAGCTAAAGTTTGTGCGTACAAAGAGTACACCATACACTTCAACCAGAATGTTCAAAGTGACCTTATATGCATACATGTCCGCTTTAAAAAGCGCTGGTTTGTTCAGGTTATGTATGTAAATATATGCCAGAAATTTTATACCTGCTCCCCAGGCGGCCTCACTTTCTGCATGCACATAAGATTTGCCATACTGGGTCAGACCAAAGGTCCATTGAAGACTATGATTGATCAGATACACAATATTAAGAGGAAAAATACCCAGACGCCTCTGCTGTACTGTGGCCTGTCAGAGGTGAATGAACTCTGAGTGCCTTTCTAAGCATGACTTGCAGAATATCCCTGAGATCGACCTACTGGCAGGCTCTATAATTACAGGCCAGGAAGGCATCAATGACAATATCTGCACCACAATACAGGGAAACTTGTTTTGCAGGAAACCAGGATGCAGACTTTTGTCTTGCAGATGCCTATTTCAACGCACAGGAACCAGGTAAAAAGAAGATGCCTTTGAGGTTACAGCTTTAATTAAATCCTGGTGCCAACCGACGGAATTCAGGCCTAGCTCCTATTCAAGACCCAGACTGCTATCTGTTTACACAACAAAGAAGAACAAAAGGAACAAAGTGCATCAAAGCCAGGTTGATAAAGGAACTTTTATGGTGGGAGGATGAACAGGGTTAGAAGAATTCTCAGTTGAGGGAGGTCCTCACAAGCATTTCCTATACATGATAGATTGTCATGACAACAGCATAATGTATCTTTGTAAAGAAGTCTTTGGGCAGTCACGTCATTCATTCTGGAAACTTCGGTAGTGCTGTATTTTGATTATACAAGTCAGGGCATGTCATATATTCATTGAGATGCTAGTTATTACAGATAGAGGGCATATCGCATCTCACAGGAACACTTGGTAAAGCCAAATAAATTTCAATTTGTACTATTGTACTGAGTTTGAGTGTTCTTGTTGCCCTGGCTTTGAGTCCAGAAATTATAGACACCATCAAGCCTAGTTTTCTGTTTCCAACAGTGGCCAATCCAGGTCATAAGTACCTGGCATGATCTCAAGGGGTAATTAGATTCCATGCTGCTTGTCCCAGCGATAAGTTGCGGATTTCTGAAACGCAACCTTAATGGTTTATGGACTTTTGCTCCAGGAACTTGTCTAAACCTTTTCCAAATGCAATTACACTAATAGCTTTCACCACATCCTCTGGCAATGAATTACAAAACTTAAATTATGCGTAGAGTAAAAAAAATATTCTCTCATTTTAAATGTATCATCTAGTAATTTCATTGTGTCCCCTAGTCCTTGTATTCTTTGAAAGAGTAAACAAACATTTACTCATTCACTCCACTCATTTTATAGACCTCTATCATATCTCCCCTCAGCCATCTCTTCGCCAGTCTGAAGAGTCAACCTCTTTAGCTTTTCCTTATAGGGGAAATTGTTCCATCCCCTTTATCATTTTGGTTGCCCTTCTCTATATCTTTTCTAATTCTGCTATATCTTGTTTGAGATGTGGTGACCAGAACTGCATACAATACTAAAGATGAGGATGCACCATGGAGCAATACAGAGGCATTATGATATTCTCTGTTTCACTCTCCATTCCTTTCCTAATAATCCCTAGTATTCTATTTGCTTTCTTGGCCGCTATGCACACTGAGCAGAACATTTCAACATATCAATGATGGTGCCTAGATCCTTTTCCCCGAACGGTGACTCCTTGCATGGTATAGCTATTTTTTTGGGTTACTCTTTCCTAAATGCATCACTTTGCACTTCTCCACATTAAATTTCATTGGCCATATGCATGCCCAGTCTCCCAGTTCTGCAAGGTCTCTTGCAATTTCTCACAATCCTCTTGTGATTTAATAACTTTGAATAATTTTGTGTCATCAATAAATCTGATCACCTCAATCGATCCCATTTTCAGGTCATTTATAAATATATTAAAAAGCAGTGGTTCCAGAACAGATCCCTGGGGCACTATTAATCTTTCTCCATTGGGAATATTTACCATTTAGACCTAGGGTGGGCAAACTATGGCCCATTATCAGCTTTCTTCCAGCTCGCCTATCAACTTCAAATTTATATTATATGCGGCCTGTGTGATGGGCCCTGAAAAACGCAGGAAGAGGACCAGGCTCCCTTGCAGCGAATGAAATTATGCGCTGGCGGGGTTCCCACCCCCGCCTGCAGGAAGAGGACTGGTACTCTGGCATGACTTGCTGGCGAAGTTCCCACCCCTCACCAGCAAGAGCAGGCCCTGCAGCATCACATGCTGGCGGGGCTCACACACTGTCAGAAAGATGAGGCCCTACAGCGTGGTGGACTCTAAGCTGACCTGCCAGCTGGCTTCCAGCACCCAGCCGGCAGGAAGACGACAACAGAATCCCAGCAGGAAGGGTGGGTTGGGAAGGGGTGAGGGGTGCCTGAGAGGAGAAAGAAGAGCCTAACAGAGGAAAGGGAGTGGGGGGGGGGTGAGACTGAGAAGAAAGGGAGAGGGAAGAAGAACACATGAGAGGGTGGGAAGGAGAGTGGGGTTAATGAGATGCAAGAGAAGAGGGTGAGTGGAAGCGAGAAGATTGAGTGGGAGGGTGACTGCCTGACAGAGGGAAGGGAATGGGGTGAATTAGGGGATCAACAACAAAGGTGAAAGAGAGGGAAGGGGAGGATGTGGAAGAGAGAATGAGAAGGCAGAAGGATTCACAAGTGTTGGAAAGCTATGAGCACAAATGCTCGTAGTTTGGGCAATAAAATCCCAGATCTGCAAGCCCTAATTGTGGAGGCAGACTTGGACATTGTTGCTGTCATGGAGACGTGGTTCACGGAATCTTACTATTGGGATATGGCAATACCGGGCTATAACTTGTTAAGGAAGGACAGACAGGATAGGAAAGAGGGAGGAGTGGCTCTTTATATCAAGAGATAATATCCAAGCATCTGAGCTGCAAGGAAGAAGGGGCAATGAAGCAGCTTTATGGGCCAACCTAAAAAAAAGATGGGACATCCATTTTTATTGGAGTGGTTTACAGGCCTCCAAACAAAAAAGAAGAGCTCGACAGAGATCTGGTTGAAGAAATCCAAAAGATGGGAAAGAAGGGAGAAGAGATCGATGGAGACTTTAATTTGCTAGATTTAGACTGGAGAATCCCATCTGCAGAATCTAACAATAGTAGAGAAATAGTGGATGCTCTGCAAGAAGCTTTGTTCAAACAAATGGTAATGGAACCCATGAGAGAGGGAGCTATACTCGATTTAGTGCTCACAAATTGAGATAATGTCTCTGATGCCTAGGTGGGCGCCCACCTCTGCACCAGTGATCAAACGGTATGGTTTAATATCGCAAAAGGATACGAAAAAGCACACGGACCCAAGTTTTGAAGTTCAAAAACACAGCCTTTGATGAAATGGGGAAGTACCTGGAGGAAGAACTAGTACGCTAGGTGAACAAGAGAGATGTGGAACAAAAGTGGACCAAACTAAAAGGAGCAATTACCATGGCAACTAATCTATACGTTAGAAAAGTAAAGAAAAGCAAAAGAAAAATGAAACCTATCTGGTTCTCAAAGGAGGTGGCTGACAAAATAAAAGCTAAAAGAACAGTGTTCAAGAAATATAAAAGGATCCCAAAGGGAGGAGCACAAAGAAAAATATCTGGTAGAACTGAGGGAGACAAATAAAGTAATCAAGACGAGAAAAAGTCATGGAAGAAAGGATTGACAAAGAGGTAAAGAGAGGTGACAAAACATTTCAGATACATCAGTGAAAGGAGAAAAGTTCAAAGTGGTATAGTGAAATTGAAAGGCAAAAAGGATCAATGTGTGGAGAGACACAAAGAAATGGCAGAAATATTAAACGAATACTTCAGTTCTGTGTTCACTAAAGAGGACCCTGGAGAAGGACCATCGCTAGTTAACAAGAAACCGGAAGGGAATGGAGTAGTTGTAACTCCATTTACAGTAGAGAATGTATGGGAAGAGCTGGGGAAACAAAGTGGACAAAGCCATGGGGCCTGATGAGGTTCATCCCAGGATACTGAGGGAGCTCAGAGATGTTCTAGCGGGTCCGCTGTGTGACCTGTTCAATAGATCCCTAGAAACGGGAGTGGTGCCGAGTGATTGGAGAAGAACGGTGGTGGTCCCGCTTCACAAGGGTGGAAACAGAGAAGAGGCTGGTACTACCACCACCACCTCGGTGGTGGGAAAAGTAATGGAGTCGCTGTTGAAAGAAAGAATAGTGAACTATCTACAGTCGGAAGAATTGCTGGACCAGAGGCAGCATGGCTTCACCAGGGGAAGATCCTGTCAGACAAATCTGATTGACTTTTTTTGACTGGGTAACCAAGGAATTGGATCAAGGAAGGGCGCTCGATGTCATCTACTTGGACTTCAGCAAAGCTTTTGATACGGTTCCGCACAGGAGACTGGTGAATAAAATGAGAAGCTTAGGGAGTGAGTGCCGAGGTGGTGGCCTGGATTGCAAACTGGTTGACGGACAGAAGACAATGTGTGATGGTAAATGGAACTTACTCTGAAGAGAGAGCAGTGTTGAGCTGAGTGCCACAAGGATCAGTGTTGGGACCGGTCCGGTTCAATATCTTTGTGAGCGACATTGCGGACGGGATAGAAGGTAAGGTTTGTCTTTTTGCAGATGACACTAAAATCTGCAACAGAGCGTACACGCCGGAAGGAGTGGAGAGAATGAGACAGGATTTAAGGAAACTGGAAGAGTGGTCGAAGATATGGCAGCTGAGATTCAATGCCAAGAAGTGCAGAGTCATGCATAAGAACATAAGAACATAAGAAAATGCCATACTGGGTCAGACCAAGGGGCCATCAAGCCCAGCATCCTGTTTCCAACAGTGGCCAATCTAGGTCATAAGAACCTGGCAAGTACCCAAAAACTAAGTCTATTCCATGTAACCATTGCTAATGGCAGTGGCTATTCTCTAAGTGAACTTAATAACAGGTAATGGACTTCTCCTCCAAGAACTTATCCAATCCTTTTTTAAACACAGCTATACTAACTGCACTGACCACATCCCCTAGTAACAAATTCCAGAGTTTAATTGTGCGTTGAGTAAAAAAGAACTTTCTCCGATTAGTTCTAAATGTGCCCCATGCTAACTTCATGGAGTGCCCCCTAGTCTTTCTACTATCCGAAAGAGTAAATAACCGATTCACATCTACCCGTTCTAGACCTCTCATGATTTTAAACACCTCTATCATATCCCCTCTCAGTCGTCTCTTCTCCAAGCTGAAAAGTCCTAACCTCTTTAGTCTTTCCTCGTAGGGAAGCTGTTCCATTCCCCTTATCATTTTGGTAGCCCTTCTCTGTACCTTCTCCATCGCAATTATATCTTTTTTGAGATGCGGCGACCAGAACTGTACACAGTATTCAAGGTGCGGTCTCACCATGGAGCGATACAGAGGCATTATGACATTTTCCGTTTTATTCACCATTCCCTTTCTAATAATTCCCAACATTCTGTTTGCTTTTTTGACTGCCGCAGCACACTGAACCGACGATTTCAATGTGTTATCCACTATGACACCTAGATCTCTTTCTTGGGTTGTAGCACCTAATATGGAACCCAACATTGTGTAATTATAGCATGGGTTATTTTTCCCTATATGCATCACCTTGCACTTATCCACATTAAATTTCATCTGCCATTTGGATGCCCAATTTTCCAGTCTCACAAGGACTTCCTGCAATTTATCACAATCTGCTTGTGATTTAACTACTCTGAACAATTTTGTGTCATCTGCAAATTTGATTATCTCACTCGTCGTATTTCTTTCCAGATCATTTATAAATATATTGAAAAGTAAGGGTCCCAATACAGATCCCTGAGGCACTCCACTGTCCACTCCCTTCCACTGAGAAAATTGTCCATTTAATCCTACTCTCTGTTTCCTGTCTTTTAGCCAGTTTGCAATCCACGAAAGGACATCGCCACCTATCCCATGACTTTTTACTTTTCCTGGGGTGTGGAAATCCGAAAGAACTTTATTCGATGGGGGGAGAAGGGCTGATGTGCACGGAGCAGGAGAGGGACCTTGGGGTGATAGTGTCTAATGATCTGAAGTCGGTGAAACAATGTGACAAGGCGATAGCTAAAGCCAGAAGAATGCTGGGCTGCATAGAGAGAGGAATATAGAGTAAGAAAAGGGAAGTGATTATCCCCTTGTACAGGTCCTTGGTGAGGCCTCACCTGGAGTACTGTGTTCAGTTCTGGAGACCGTATCTCCAAAGGGACAGAGACAGGATGGAGGCAGTCCAGAGAAGGGCAACCAAAAAGATGGATGGCCTTCATCAAATGACTTATGAGATTAAAAAATCTAAATATGTACACCCTGGAGGAAAGGAGGAGCAGGGGTGATATGATACAGACTTTGAGATAATTGAAAGGTTTTAATGATCCAAAGACAACGACAAACCTTTTCCACTGCAAAAAAATCAGCAGAACCAGGGGTCACGATTTAAAACTCCAGGGAGGAAGACTCAGAACCAATGTCAGGAAGAATTTCTTCACGGAGAGGGTGGTGGATGCCTGGAACGCCCTTCCAGTGGAAGTGTTGAAGACCAAAACGGTGAAGGATTTCAAAGGGGCATGGGATAAATACTGTGGATCCATAAAGTCTAGAGGTTGTGGATGAAGAGAAGAGGCATGGGGTTTGCGGGAACGACGGCTACTACCTAGAGATTAATATCCTTATTCAATAAACATACGGTTAATGCGACTTCAACACTGCTCTATGCTTCAACGGCAAGAGGAAGTGTGGAAAAAAAAGATTTGCATCCACAAAAAAGCTGGGGAGTAGCTTGCTTGTTACAGCGGTTACTACCCAGAATCAAGCCTGATATTTCACTTGGAATACATATGCAGCGCAGCTCATGCTTCAATGGCAGTGGGAATGAAGAAAAGAGGATTTATATTCAAAGAACCAACAAGGACTGAATTGCACAGGCTGTGTAAACAAGCGTGGGAGTAGCTTGCTTATTATGGCAGTTACTACCCCCAAACCAATTAGCTAGATACTTCACTTAGATGCAGCTCCAGTGCTGCTATTTACATCAATGGCGGAGGTGGAAGGGAAACAGAACCAAACAGTTACTTAAAAGGGACAAGAGAAGCAGATAAGTGTGAAAAAATAAGCGTGAAAGCTTACTGGGCAGACTGGATGGACCGTTTGGTCTTCTTCTGCCGTCATTTCTATGTTTCTTTCCACTTCCCTTCCACAAATCCAATCTCAGGGTAACTGGAAATCAAAAGTTTGTGTGTATGGAGAGAGAACATTTTTTTATCCTTAGTTTTAATTATAGTTTGTTTTGGAATATTTAATTGATTTTTGGGAAACACTGTGTTCTATTCTTCATCTATTTTGAAAGATTCTTAGATTCTTAGATTATTAGTACGGTGTACTCGCTGTTATGATTGATTTATATTTCTTGACTGTTTTATGAGGAATAGTGATATTTCTGTTTTTGCATTATTGCACTGCATATGAGTCTGGCTTTTAGAGGTTTCCAGTTTAGTTTTGTCTGCATCTATTTATACTTTAAAGCCTTTTTATTCATAAACCTCTCCTCCTATACAGAGACTTCCGCATGGTTTTACAAGCCATCATACTCCCAAAGCTGGATTACTGTAACTCTCTCCTCCTAGGCCTTCCAGCATGCACCATCAAACCACTTCAGATGGTCCTAAACGCCTCTGCAAGAATTCTATCAAATGCCAAAAAGAGAGATCATATCACCCCAATTCTCCACCATCTCCACTGGCTTCCAATTAAATACAGGATCCAGTTCAAGTCTTTAATGATGATACATAAGGCCTTACACAACATCGCACCTCTCAACCTAACATTCCAAATTCAATTACACACATCTGTGAAACCAACCAGAAGCGCCTATCAGAACAGACTAATCACACAACCTGCGAAATCCGTTCTGAGGAAACGTGCATTATCCACAGCGGGCCCTTCACTTTGGAACTCGCTCCCTCCAGACCTTCGTTTGGAACCATGCCACTCTACATTTAAAGGGAAACTTAAGACTTGGCTTTTCAAACAAGCTTTCCCCTAGAGCCAAGAACACGAAGAAAAGTCTTTTCAAGCCCACAACGAGTTATTCAGATCTATTTTTTTTCTTCCTTTGTTAATCAGAAATTTACACATGCTGACTTCAATGTAAAAACTTGTTACTTAGTTTTTGTTCAATGTAAAACTTCTTTTATTCTGTTCTATGTAAACCGCTATTTGTAGCGATAGTTACTGTTCTTTGTGAACCGGGGTGATATGTATATTATACAGGAACCTCCGGTATATAAATTATTTTAAATAAATAAATAAATAAATAAATAAATATTTGGTGAAAGTCTGCCTGCGTTCTGCATTTGTGACAAAGGTGAGGTAGTGTACTAACTAGGAAAACATCTTGTACCTCAAGGGTTGAAGGTCTTGCTGATTTTATTAGGTTTGATTGAAGGGGCTCCACGGGTGTAAAAATGATTGTGTATACTGAAATGCCTGCAGCAAGTGCTGGGGGTTTTGTCGTCATGTCCAGGAGCTCCAAGAGGGACACCCCCTGCCCCACCACTCAGCCCTCCTTGCAGTCAATAATTTGTAATGTGACCTTCCCACCTCTTATTCCCCTTAACACACATTCTGGATGCCTTTTTTCTCATTTCCTATCTTTTAAACAGTTGCCTATCTACAACAGGATACTGTCCCCTATCCCATGACTTTAATTCCTAAGTCATTGCTCATAAGGGACTTTGTCAAATGCGTTCTGGAAATCCAGATATGCTATATCAACTGATTTACCTTTATCCACGTTTATGCATGTACTCCAAATCAAAAAGTATGCATGTAACCAGTTTCCCTGCCCCAATTCTACCAAACACCCACTGCGGGTGCTGGGAAAAGCACGTGTGAAAGCATGTTTTGGAATATTCTTAGTCCTGCACAACTCCCCAATTTACAAAAGTTGATTTATGCAGTAAATCCTTTTGAAAGTCACCCCTATAATTAGCCATCTGTCAAAGAACTTGCAGTCCAACAGGTCAATTCGTTCTTCCGCAGGTTAGTTTGGGAACACAGTATAAATATTCCCCCTCCCAACCAATTTTTTTTAATCCCTCTAAGTAGCCAGAATGTATAGACTGCTGAAAACAGCTGCTTACTGAACACCACCACAGACATCGAAGCAGCCAACAGGCCAACAACGCATTCATACTCCTGCCACTTCAGCGATGAAACAATAACAGTCGAATTCAGGTCCCGTTAACCACGACCCGGACACAACCTATTTGCACAGAATTATCTCGGGAGCGCTAGGAGGTGGTGGGCAAGAATTCACGTAACCGTCCTGAATCATCGCTCTCTCTGCGTATTAAAATACTTCATACAGACTTTTTTTTTTTTTTTTTAATTCCCGCACTGGCAGGTCAGAAGAGCAAAGAAGCCGAACGTCCCACCAGCTGAGGACGACGGGTTTATAGTTTAATTTTTGAAGAGGAAGCGCCAGCGGTTTAAGTGGACAGAATCTAGAATTTTTGCCTGCTTTGCCGCAGGCGACACGAGCGCATTTTCACCGCTCAGGGCGGCTCCGCCAGAAGCATGGCCGGAGGGACGGCTGGGCCGGGAGCTGTGCAGCCCACGCAGGGATCACAAGCAGTTCTTACCAGCATTATCTGCATAGCGCTAGACGACAATCCATGCAAAACTGCCTCTGCCGCCCGCTGTATACTGGAACTTGTCTGTGCCCTAAGAAAACAGCACTATATAATGCGGGGGTGAGGGGAAAAAAAAAGCAGCTAAATACGTGCATCTGATGAAGTGGATGGACTCTGTCCACGAAAGCTCGTGCTTCCATAAACTAGTTGGTCTATAAAGGTGCTTCTCGACGCCTGTCTTTTTTTTAAATACAAGCAGTGACTGACCTGGCCAGCCCGGAGCACCAGCTGCACGGCGGCGTCCATGCACTGCTGCCAAGGGTCCTCCATCGCTCCCCTCTGGGCTAGAGGGAGTTACCCCTCACAACGCTGCACCACGTCGCTGCCTCTTAACATAGGTAACCTCACCAACACACACACACACAGCCAGCACCGGAGATGAGATGAGGGGGGGGGGGCGGGAAAGAGGCTCGGCAGGACTGGGAGCAAGCCAAGGGGGAGGGAACAAGAAGAAGAAATGGCACGGAGGCGAGAGGGGCCTGGAAGTCCCTGCACCGGATGCTAGGTTAGGCGTGTCCGGGCCATTGCTGGGAGACGTTAGCGATTGTTTGGTAGCGCGTCAGCAGCTACCGCTGCACTTCCCGCGCGAAACCTGCGCTAGCGGGCGGGCGGGCACGCGCCGCACGTCAACCTGACGCCGCGCTAGCGGGCGGGCGGGCACGCGCCGCACGTCAACCTGACGCCGTGCTGCGGAAGTGCGCGTGCCCAACCCGTCCCGCTCCGCCCTTCTCACAACAGCCGGTGCTTTGGCTGGGAAGGGGGGGGCGGGGCTGGTGATGGTGATTACAAGACTGGAAGCGAGTAGTGGCCGTTCTTTGATTATTCTCCCTATATCCAGGGCATAGGTTACGCCGATCCTTTTTCCCCCTCCTGCCTCAGGCGTGATGGACCTGCCCTCCGTGCACGACTGCTTGAGGGTGAGTGAATGAGTCTGGAACACACCATTGCTCTTGAGGGCACGGGAGTGGGAAGAGACATTGCTTCGCCTTCGGGCCTGTGGTGCTGAGGAGAGAGTGCGGGCCGGCGGGTAGCAGCACACCTGTCCTGGAAGCTCCAAGTGACTTCTGGTAGTGGGTGCTGGAGATGTGGGAGACGTTCCTGGGCTTGAGGTTTCTGTCACAGAGTTAAAAAAATAAATAAATCTGGTATCCTGAAACGACCCCCCCCCCTCCCCCTCCCTCTCCCTTCCCTTCCCAGACTGGCCAACAAAAATTGTTCCAGCGCTCCCTCTGTCTCTTACACCAGAGACTATTTTATGTGTTTGTACACTGCTGTATTCCGTGCTCCCTGTACTACCCAGATCAATCCAGGCTCCTGCGTTTTGTCTCCCTTCCAGCAGATGGAGATAGAGAAAGTTTCACTGCCACATAACTGGTGGTGCCACCTACAGTCCCTCAGTATTTCTCTGTCTTCAGCAGATGGTGGAAGTGCAAAACCTGCAGTCTGAGACTACCTTAAAAAAAAATAAAAGAACTTGGATTTTTGTAGATTGCCTCCCAGGGGGTTGCCAAGTCCTGGTGGGCCACCCCCCCTGGTTTTTGAGGCAGACAAGGAGGGTGTAAGGAATGAGGTAAGCGAGAATAAGGTAAAAGTAAAATAATATGTTTAGTGATATACAATCTTAACAATTCTAAGCATTAAGATATACAGTTCTAAGCATTAAAAATATTGCTAAGCATATACATCTCTATCCGTGCACTGTATTTCTGCCAATACTCACAACACCCTTTTAATCATCAGCCTGGCAAGGAGAGAGCATATCACAGGCGAAAGAGGTCCTGTCACTTTGTACGTCTATTTATTTATTTTATTTATTTATTTATTTAACTTCTTTTACTATACCGACACTCAAGACCAGGTCTTATCGTGCCGGTTTACATTAAAACATGGGGAAACCATTTAACGTATAAGTAGAAATGAGAAGTTACATTAAAACAGGGAGAGTAAAAACATGGATGTCGGAAGATAGGACAGAATTAAACTATAACAGAAATGGGAGATCAAGAAACCTGCGTCTACAAAGGAAAAACATCACTTTGCATTTCTGCAAAGGAAGAGCAGGTTTCTCTCTCGTTTTTCAGCCATAGCTGTTTGTCTTTTATAGCCTAATGTAAACAAGTGTGTGTGCCAAATTAATCTGTGTTTATGTGGGACAGGATTACTCACTATCCTAGAATCAGATCTATGCCAACAGTCCCAGTCTAAACTATGCATTCCAGACTCAAGGATGGATGGTCAGGTCTCTGGGCCGAATGTCAGTGCTGCAGCTGATTCTGCAGTTTCCCTTACAGAGGGGGTTGGAGGACCCTTTTTATGCTTAGTCCTTGATTGCCGCCAGGGTTGTACAGATGGGGGTCCCAATTCCCTCGCCCTCCGGAGGATGGACAGAGCCTGTGGCCAGTCTTCGTTTGAGCTGAAAAGTAGTTTTTTCTTGCTTGTCTGGGGATTGTCAGCCTTGTTAAAGTTTTAACAAAATATATTTATATAAAGAGAAACAAAGAGACTATAAAGGCTGACAGTGAATTCTTCTCTTCTGAGAGATTTGAGCGGCTCTCTGTTTCTCCCGATCCTCCAGCGACTCTGTGAGTGCAGCTGTTTGTAGTCACGTGACTGGTACTTCGGTGCGATGCTGCGTGGCTTGAGCTGCGTGATCTGTGGGGACGCATGCGTGTGTGTCTCTGCTGCGAAGGCTGATACTCCTGGTGTCCGGGGGAGAGGGCTCGTAGCAGCAGGCGGGCAGTGCGAGCATGGTAGACTCTCTTATGCGCTGCAGGTGGTGGAGGAACCCCTTCCTGGTAAGCGCGGGAACAGCGGTCATTTTGTCCTCATTTATGGTTGCTTCACGCGCCGCAGATGGGAAGGAGGATTTCCCTCCTCCTCTTTCCCCAGCTGATGGGACCTCTGGGGGAGGCCAGTGGGCTAAGGAGGTCCAGGCTGAAGATGAGGAGGACCACCTGGGGGAAGCTTCGGATGACTCCTCCCATTTTTCTACTGATTTTGTCCTGCTGTTACACAGGGCATACATGGCCAAAAAAAGCCGCGGGGTGGGGTAGAGCTGATCAAGGGCCATCGGGGCATCCACAGCTAGTGAAGAAGGCTACGCCTCCTCGGGCTGCGGGGACCATGAGGGTCTGGCGAGTCCCAGGGACGCCCACACTGTCATGCACTGAACAGGATATCTTGGAGGTTTCTGTGGATGAGAAGGCACAGGACCCGCCGGATGCAGATCCAGCAATGGTGGACCAGGATCCTGGAGGAGATGCTGAGTGAAACAGAGGGTGATGATCTGAAGGTGGTTCGGTTATTCCATAAAGAGGAGTTGAGTCCCTTGATACCCCATGTTCTGGAAGAATTTGGGGATAAAGGTTCCACAAGAGGAGTCAGATCATGAAGATGTAGACCCGGTCATGGATGGCCTACGGGATCCAGCGAAAGCCTTTCCTTTCCATAAGTCGGTCAAGAAGTTGGTATTCAGGGAATGGGATACTGCTGAGACTGGGTTGAAGGTTGGCAGGGTGATGGACAAATTATATCCCTTGCCTGAAGAAACCCTGGTGCTTCTGAAGGTGCCGAAGGTGGATGCCTCAGTTTTGGCTGTTACTAAGAAAACGACCATTCCTGTGGCTGGTGTGGCAGCGCTAAAGGATCTCTGGGACAGGAAGCTGGAAGTCCACCTCCAGAAGATTTTTTAGATCTCTGCCCTAGGAATAGGTGCTGAGGTGTGCAGTAGTTTTATGCTAAGGGCAGGTCTCCGCTGGATGCAGCAGTTGCAGGTGGACAAGATCATGTCTGAAGAGGAGGCTAAGCAGGTGGAGCATTTGGAGACTGTGGTGGCCTATGGAGCCAGTGCATTATTTGACCTCATTAGGACTTCTAGGGCAATGATGTCAGTGGTTTCGGCCAGGAGACCCCTCTGGTTGAGGAACTGGTCGGCAGATGTTTCATCCAAGTCTCAGCTGGGGACATTACCTTTTAAAGAGAAGCTGCTCTTTGGCTAAGACTTGGAGGAGAAGATCAAATTTCTTGGGGAGAATAAAGGCTATAAATTGCCTGAAGGGAAAGGGTCCTTCCCTACCCGCTCTCGTTTCAGAGGGAATAAGCGCTTTCGGGCTAACAGGACTTCAGGTGGTGTCCAGAGGCAGTCCTCGGGAAGGCAGTCGTCCTAGAACCAGTCCTTTTGCGGGCAAAGTCCAAGTAGAGAAGGTGCTACCCAGGCCGGTGGTGGAGCCAAATCTGCCCAATGAAATGAGGTCAGTCCTCTCCTCTGTTCTGGTCATAGAGAGTCGGTTGACTCTTTTTTTTACAAGGAATGGGCCAAGATCATGTCGGACCAGTGGGTTCTAAGCATAATAAGGCACAGTTATGCTTTAGAATTTGCTTGTCCGCTAAGAGATTTGTTCATGGTCTGCCCCTGCTCTTACAAGGGGAAAAAGGCTTGTGATGCAGCAAACCAACAGTTGGCTTCGGATGCTGAGAGCTATTGTTCCCATATCCCTGCGGAAACAAAGAAAGGGCCACAATTCCATTTATTTCGTCATTCCCAAAAAGGAGGGAACGTTCCAAACAATTTTGGACCTGAACAAGTTGAACGTGGCTCTCAAAACTCCTCGGTTTCAGATGGAAACCATACGTTTGGTAATTGCGGCAGTGCACAAAGGGGAGTTCCTAGCTTCCCTGGATTTGACTGAAGTGTATTTACACATAGGAATCAGGCCCGACCATCAAAGATATCTGCGGTTTATGGTCCTAGGACAACATTTTCAGTTATGCGCCCATCTGTTCAGTCTGGCGACGGCTCTCAGGACCTTCACCAAGGTAATGGTTGTGGTGGCGGCGGCTCTCAGGAGGACGGCATCTTGGTTCACCCATATCTGGACGACTGGGTGATTCAGGCGAAGTTGGAACTCATTTGCTGGCAGGCAGTGGACTTAGTGCTTCAGCACCTGAGATCTCTGGGGTAGATAGTCAATCTGTCCAAGAGTCATCTTTCCCCTTCCCAGGACTTAGATTTTCTGGGGGTGCGTTTCAGTACCAAGGTGGGGAAGGTTTTTCCTCACCAAGGAGTGCATATCCAAGTTGCAGACGCAAGCCAGTGGATTATTGGAGAAGCAGGTGCCCAGGGTCTGGGATTACTTGCAGGTTCTGGGTTCTATGGCTTCCACCATGGAGTTGGTTCCATGGGCGTTTGCTCATATGCGTCCTCTACAGTCATAGTTGCTTTCCTGCTAGGATCCATAGAAACATAGAAGTAAGATGGGAGAGTTAGAGTGTATAGCAGCAAATGATGAGTGACATAATTGGCATCACAGAGACTTGGTGGAAGGAGGATAACCAATGGGACAGTGCTATATCAGAGTACATATTATATTGCAATGATAGGGAGGATCAACTTGGTGGGGGTGTGGCACTTTATGTCCAGGAGGGTATAGAGTCCAACAGGATAAAGATCATACAAGAGACTAAATGCTCAGTAGAATCTATATGGGTAGAAATCCCATGTGTGTTGGGTAAGAGTATAGTGATAGGAGTATACTACCGTCCACCTGGACAAATTGGTCAGACAGACGATGAAATGCTAAGAAATCAGGGAAGCAAACCAATTTGGCAGTGCAATAATAATGGGAGATTTCAATTACCCTAATACTGACTGGGTAAATGTAGCATCACGACTTGCTAGAGACATAAAGTTCCTGGATGTAATAAATGACTGCTTCATGGAGCAATTGGTTCAGAAACCAACAAGAGAGGGAGCTATTTTAGATTTAATTCTTAGTGGAACGCAGGATTTGATGTGGGAGGTAACAGTGGTGGGGCCACTTGGCAACAATGATCATAACATGATCAAATTTAAACTAATAACTGAAGGGGGACAATAAGTAAATCTGCAGCTCTAACACTAAACTTTCAAAAGGGAAACTTTGATAAAATGAGGAAAATAGAAAAAACCCGAAAGGTGCAGCTGTAAATGTTAAGTGTTCAACAGGCTTGGACATTGTTTAAAAATACAATCCTAGAGGCGCAGTACATATATATTCCACACATAAAGAAAGGTGGAAAGAAGGCAAAATGATTACCATCATGGTTAAAAGGTGAGGTGAAAGAGGCTATTTTAGCCAAAAAAAATCCTTCAAAAACTGGAAGAAGGATCTATCTGAAGAAAATAGAATAAAACATAAGCATTGTCAAGTTAAGTGTAAAACATTGATAAGACAGGCGAAGAGAGAATTTGAAATGAAGTTGGCCATAGAGGCAAAAACTCATAATAAAAACTTTTTTAAATATATCCGAAGCAAGAAACCTGTGAGGGAGTCAGTTGGACCATTAGATGACCAAGGGGTTAAAGGGGCTCTTAGGGAAGATAAGGCCATTGCAGAAAGACTAAATTAATTCTTTGCTTCCATGTTTACTAATGAGGATGTTGGGCAGATACCAGTTCCAGAGATGGTTTTCAGGGGTGATGAGTCAGATGAATTGAACAAAATCACTGTGAACCTGGAAGATGTAGTAGGCCAGATTGACAAACTAAAGAGTAGCAAATCACCTGGACCGGATGGTATGCATCCTAGGGTACTGAAGGAACGAAAAAATGAAATTTCTGAACTATTAGTCACACTTTGTAACCTTTCATTAAAATCATCCATTGTACCTGAAGACTGGAGGGTGGCCAGTGTAACCCCAATATTTAAAAAAGGCTCCAGGGGCGATCCGGGTAACAATAGACCAGTGAGCCTGACTTCAGTGCCAGGAAAAATAGTGGAAACTATTCTCAAGATCAAAATCGTAGAGCATATAGAAAGACATGGTTTAATGGAACACAGTCAACATGGATTTACCCAAGGGAAGTCTTGCCTAACAAATCTTCATTTTTTTGAAGGGGTTAATAAACATATGGATAAAGGTGAACTGGTAGATGTAGTGTATTTGGATTTTCAGAAGGCGTTTGACAAAGTCCCTCATGAGAGGCTTCTATGAAAACTAAGAAGTCATGGGATAGGAGGCGAAGTCCTTTCATGGATTACAAACTGGTTAAAAGACAGGAAACAGAGAGTAGGATTAAATGGTCAATTTTCTCAGTGGAAAAGGGTAAACAGTGGAGTGCTCTAGGGATCTGTACTTGGACCGGTGCTTTTCAATATATATATAAATGATTTGGAAAGGAATACGACAAGTGAGGTTATTAAATTTGCGGATGATTCAAAATTATTCAGAGTAGTTAAATCACAAGCGGACTGTGATACATTACAGGAGGACCTTGCAAGACTGGATGATTGGGCATCCAAATGGCAGATGAAATTTAATGTGGACAAGTGCAAGGTGTTGCATATAGGGAAAAATAACCCTTGCTGTAGTTACACGATGTTAGGTTCCATATTAGGAGCTACCACCCAAGAAAAAGATCTAGGCATCATAGTGGATAATACTTTAAAATCGTCGGCTCAGTGTGCTGCAGCAGTCAAAAGAGCAAACAGAATGTTAGGAATTATTAGGAAGGGAAGGGTTAATAAAATGGAAAATGTCATAATGCCTCTGTTTCACTCCATGGTGAGACCACATCTTGAATACTGTGTACAATTCTGGTCGCTGCATCTCAAAAAAGATATAGTTGCGATGGAGAAGGTACAGAAAAGGGCAACCAAAATGATAAAGGGGATGGAACAGCTCCCCTATGAGGAAAGGTTGAAGAGGTTAGGGCTATTCAGCTTGGAGAAGAGACGGCTGAGGGGGGATATGATAGATGTCTTTAAGATCATGAGAGGTCTTGAACGAGTAGGTGTGACTTGGTTATTTACACTTTCAAATAACAGAAGGACCAGAGGGCATTCCAGGAAGTTAGCAAGTAGCACATTTAAGACTAATCGGAGAAAATTCTTTTTCACTCAACGCACAATAAAGCTCTGGAATTTGTTGCCAGAGGATGTGGTTAGTGCAGTTAGTGTAGCTGGGTTCAAAAAAGGTTTGGATAAATTCTTGGAGGAGAAGTCCATTAACGGTTATTAATCAAGTTTACTTAGGGAATAGCCACTGCTATTAATTGCATCAGTAGCATGGGATCTTCTTAGTGTTTGGGTAATTGCCAGGTTCTTGTAGCCTGGTTTGGCCTCAGTTGGAAACAGGATGCTGGGCTTGATGGACCCTTGGTCTGACCCAGCATGGCAATTTCTTATGTTCTTATAGAAATGACGGCAGAAGAAGACCAAACGGCCCATCCAGTCTGCCCAGCAAGCTTTCACACTTTTTGTTTTCATACTTATCTGTTACTCTTGGCCCTTATTAGTAACTTTTTGGTTCTAGTTACCTTCCACCCCTGCCACTGATGTAGAGAGCAGTGCTGGAGCTGCATATAAGTGAAGTATCTAGCTTAATTGGTTAGGGGTAGTAACTGCTGCAATAAGCAAGATACTCCCATGCTTATTTGTTTACCCAGCCTATGCCATTCAGTCCTTGTTGGCTGTTGTCTGAATATAATTCCTCTTTTCTTTATTCCCTCCTGCCGTTGAAGCAGTGAGTTGCGCTGGATATGTGTTCCAAGTGAAGTATCAGGCTTAATTGATTCGGGGTAGTAACTGCCGTAACAAGCAAGCTACACCCATAAGTATTTGTTTACCCAGACTATGTAATTCAGTCCTTGTTGGTTGTTGCCTGAATATAAATCCTCTTTTCCTCTTCCCCCCTGCTGTTGAAGCAGAGAGCTATGCTGGATATGCATTGAAAGTGAAGTATCAGACTTATTTGGTTTGGGGTAGTAACCGCCGCAACAAGCAAGCTACTCCCCGTTTTTTTGTCAATGCAAATCCTTTTTACCACATTTCCTCTTGCCGTTGAAGCATAGAGCAATGCTGGAGTCACATTGACAGTGGGAATGTTTATTGAATAAGGGTATTAATCTCCAGGTAGTAGCTGTCATTCCCGCAAGCCTCCCCCATACCTCTTCTCTTCATTCACATCCTCTAGAGTCTAGACTTTATGGATCCACAGTATTTATCCCACACCCCTTTGAAGTTCTTCACAGTTTTGGTGTTCACGTCCTCCGGAAGGGCGTTCCAGGCATCCATCACCCTCTCCGTGAAGAAATACTTCCTGACATTGGTTCTGAGTCTTCCTCCCTGGAGTTTCTTGTCAGAGCAGTTTCAACTGCCACTTCCCCTTACGGAGTTAGCCAGGTACAGTCTGTCGTGGTGGCTTGTTCAGGACAAGTTGAGAATAGGGGTGGACTTGGGGGTACTGGACTAGATGATTGTTACCACCAATGCCAATGTCTCCAGGTGGGGAGCGGTGGGTCAAGCTCAGTTTATTCAGGGTCAGTGGTCATCAGTAGGCTAGAAAAACTTCCATCGACCGTTTAGAAACCAGAGGTGCATTTGGCATTGCATGCATTTTTGCCTCTGTTGAGGGTGAAGCCAGTGAGAATCTTGTCAGACAATGTGATGACGGTGGATTACATCAATTGACAGGGTGGCACCAGGAGTCGGGCGGTGGCTCAGGAAGCCCAGGAGATCAGCTGGACGGAGCAGCATCTGGCACTGTTAGCAGCCTCTCACATAGCAGGCATGGGCAATGCGCAAGAAGACGTTCTCAGCCGACAACAGCTGGATCCTGGAGAATGGGAGCTGTTGGAAGAGGTGATGTGCCTCATCAGTTTCAGATGGGGCAGACCACACATGGATCTAATGGCAATGTACCAGAATATCAAGGCCCCTTGGTTCTTCAGACGAAGAAGGGAGTGAGGAGCAGAAGGTGTCGATGCCTTAGTTCTACCTTGGCCAAGTAACATTCTCCTGTATGTGTTTCCACCTGTTAGTGATCATGCTGCCAGGGGGGCGGAGTTAGCAATCTGTTATGGATCACCTCCTCCAGAGGGGAGGAGTGAGTAATCTGATCAATGCTGCTCCCTCAAGGGGAGGAGCTAGCAATCTGTAATACTCCGTAGGCGGGGTCAATGATCTGTTGTGGGTTGGCTCCCACAGTGTGGCAGTCTGTATGATACCGCTCTAGTAGTGTAAGGAATAAACACTTAGTGGAAATTGGTGAATCCTTGGGCCGATGGCAGATGACAGCGCCCCCAGGAGGATATCCTGAGAGGGACCACTGGCTAGGCTGGAGTTTGGAGACAAACACAGATAGTTTTTTATTAGACAGGAAGTAGAACCACCAGAGGTGGCAGTAGTGAGTTGATGTGCCCGGCAGGGCTGAAGTTTCTCAGATACTGGAACTGCGATCTCTGGGTTGCTGAGCTGTAAAGGGAGACTATAGGTAGTGAGTAGACAGGGTATGCAGAATACATAACCAGTAGTAGATGATACCCTCACAATTGTAGATATCTGTAATGGGTTCTATGCAACAGAGAGTCTTCAGTATATTCAGGAACAGGAGCCGTAGGCGAGTACTGGTTCCTATATGCAGTCTGGAATAAGAACTCACAATATCTGTGTATGAGATGGCTTTTGGAATAGAAGAAAGTCTTTGGAGAGTTTTAGGAACATAGGCCCTCGTGGAGCGAGTACCGGTTCCTATCTGCAATCTATAATAGTAATGTACCAGATATAGGTATGCGATAGCTTCTGAGATAGAAGAGAGTCTGTGAAGGGTTTTAGGAACATGGGCCCTCGTGGAGTGAATACCGGTTCCTATCTGCAACATGAAATAGTAATGTACCAGATATAGGTATGCGATAGCTTCTGAGATAGAAGAGAGTCTGTGAAGGGTTTTAGGAACATGGACCTTCGTGGAGCGAGTACTGGTTCCTATCTGCAATAGTAACTCACGATCTTCGTACCTGCGATATCGTCTTAGACAGAAGGGAGTCTTCAGAGATTAGGAACATAGGCCCTCGTGGAGCGAGTACCGGATCCTATCTGTAATAGAACTCACAGTGTTTCACGTCTGCGATCGCTTCCAGGCAGTAAGGAGTCTTTTGAGCATTCAGGGACGTAGGCCCTCGAGGAGTGAGTACCGGATCCAGTCTTAGCAGTCTGAAATCAAGAAGAGAGAGCGGGGCCCCCGAGGAGCGGGTACCCCTTGGTAAGTTTGTGGAGGCAGAGCAGTAGAGAAGTTTCCTCCTTGCTAACTCGATTCGAAGTAGCAAACGAAGACCTTTTAAGTTGGAAGTGGATGACGTCACCACGGGGGAACGCCCCTGAGGTTCGCGCCCTTGCCGGTACAAACTCTGGAGCGCGCGCACCCTTACATCATCAGGAACATGGTGGATCCACAGCGTCAGGCCAGCCCGGGATTCCGGGGAGAAGCGGCGAGGAGAAGCCACGGCAGCATCTGTCCGTCAGAGCCAAAAGGAGTCGCCACAAAGGTAGAGAGGGTGGAGCGAAGGCGAGAAGAGACATGAACGCAACACCACCGTGGCCTCTGGTGGGCAAGATCTTGCGGCGTACAGAGATCCATCCGGGAGAGGTGATTCTGTTTGCACTGGAGTGACCAAGACAACCTTAGTTTGCAGACCTAGTCAATTTAGCGGTGGATTGTCCATTGCAGTTATCTCACTGCCAAGGCTTCTACGTCAAGGCCCCATATTTTCTGATCAGGTGGCTCGCTTCTATCTTGCGGCTTGGCTTTTGAGAGGAAGTGTTTAAGAGAAAAAGGATATGATGAGGATGTTATTGCTACTCTTTTATAGGCTAGAAAGACTTCCACCTCTTTGGCATATGTGAGGGTATGGCAAGTGTTTGAGGATTGGTGCACGGAGCAGGGGGTTCTCTCTATGCGTGCTTCCATAGCGCATATTCTTACTTTCCTGCAAAGAGAATTGGTGAAGGGTTTGTCCTTTAACTCCCTCAGGGTTTAGGTGGCGGCTTCGGGCTGCCTTCCGGGCAAGATGCAGGTAGCATCTCTAGCTGTGCATCCGGATGTGGTGTGTTTTTTCTCCAGGGAGGGTGAAACATTTGCTTCCTCCTTATGTGTGGCGCCGTTTGAACTTCTTAAAAGTGCTACTATGAAAGATCTCAATTAGAAGGTGGTTTTCTTGGTGGCCATTTGTTCTGCTTGGAGGATCTCGGAGCTTCAGGCCTTATTCTGTAAAGAGTCTTTTTTGAGGATTTTGGATTCCAGGGTCTCCTTGAGGACGGTTCCTTCCTTTCTGCCAAAGGTGGTATTATTGCCCCAACATTAGTATCTTTTCCTGTTCCCATAGGTTCTCTCTCTTCTGTCTGAGTTTCATCCCTACCAGGCTACTGTGGTTTTGGCATCATGAATCTCTTATCTGGTTGTCAAATTTCCTCGCTGGTAATGTTTCTTTTTCTGTTATAGATCAAGAGCACCACAGCTGCAGTTCTGTGCATACACATGTCTGCTAGAGCTGTCTCTCGCTCTGCAGATATACACAACATAAGATCAAAGATCACAGAGCTCTCAAGATTATTGAATCTGGTTACCGCTTGTGCTTCTTCTGACTTAAGAACATAAGAAATTGCCATGCTGGTTCAGACCAAGGGTCCATCAAGCCCAGCGTCTTGTTTCCAACAGAGGCCAAACCAGGCCACAAGAACCTGGCAAGTACCCAAACACTAAGAAGATCCCATGCTACTGATGCCAGTAATAGCAGAGGAGAAGTAACAGCAGAAAGTTTGGGAAAAATCTTTTGGGAGGCTCAAAAGTAGCCTGTAGTGGTGCATATTAAGGAAATGCAATACAAAATTCTACATCATTTTCAAGCAGATAGAATACATTTTTACAAGATGGGAATGGTAGAGACAGATGAAAGCCATAAATGTAAATTGGAAACCGGGTCATTCATTCATCTTTTTCTATTGTGCCATAGAAACTACTCTTTTTGGGAGAAGGTGATGACAGCTATTAAAAGTTGCACTAATATCATATTACTATTTCAGGGGGAGACATTACTAGTGGGAGGGATAGATCCATTGCAGGCCATTGAACCATGACTAAGAGTCAGTATATTTTTATTTCTGTTTCCCTGTTAGTGGTGTTAAATGCATTTTGAAAAACTGGATCAGTGAATATTCTCCTTCTTTCTTATACTGGAAGGAACAAATGATTGCTTTTATGTAAAGGGAGCGTTATGACATGTTTCTTGACGTGCTCAGTCTCTGCTGAATATTTAACAATATGGAAATGCTTTTATGAATCTTTATCATCAGAAGAAAAGGAAATTAAATTAGCAGTTGGCTAATAGAGGAAGGCTTCGACCATGCCGTAATTATAAATCATAGTCCATTTCTTATAGCCCAGGGTGTTTGGTATGAATGGGGTTTGGTTGTGAATGTTAGAATAAGTGAATTTTAGGGTTGTAAGATTCGGGTGGGGAGGGGGGTTAGGAGGGAAATCTTTTGCTATATATCAAGTAAAAATGATAAAGCACAAGATTGGGTTTGAATGTTCTATAAGGTTGTATTAGAATGTATTTCACATTCCTGAGTTATGCTGTTGGATCACAAGCAGTGTTCAGTATTGTGTGTTTGTCTCAATAAAAAAGATTAAAAAGAATAAACATTTTGCGTTTCAAGAGAGTCAGCTTTTAGCTGTGGAATTACTGTAAATGATTTTCTGTAGCAGGCATTATGATTCCTAATGCTCTTTCTAGCAACCAGGTAAAATACAGGGTTCTTCCTAACGTGAAATGTCCAGTTGTAACAGACTGATGATTGTGGCAGCAGATTTACGTTTTACTCACATTTCCAGCAGGCTGTATTAAAGGATTTTCTTGTGTTTGGGTTTCTTTTATTTTTATTTTGTAATGTATTGTGTCTGAAGTGATTGTTCTGTGAAAGCATACATTATCCAAAACGTAAGGTTACCTGCATGTACTGATTTTCTTTTTGTTGTTGTTGTCTTTTCTTGTTTTCAGTTAAGTGAGGAGAATGAACTGCTGCTTCGGAAGCTGAAGAAGATGCGCTGGAAGAATGAGCAGCTGGAGGCTGAGCTGGCTCAGATTCGGGAGCAACTGCAGCAGCTAATGAGGGAGTACGTCATGCGCAGAGAGTAAGGACGAGCCCTCCCGCAGAGCGAGTCATACTGAGCCTCTTTCTCTTTCCCAGTGCTGATATTCTGCCAGGTCAGGGACCTGGAACCTTTCTGAACTGTGGCAATTGCTGGTGGAAGCTGTCACTAGCCCAACTTACTACCTTTTTTTTGAAAATCACTGTTTTTACCTATTGCTGAAAGCTGTCAGGTTCATATCCATGAATTTGAGGATCTCCGGCTAGCAGCTACTGGACAATTTTGTAGTTGTCACAGTCTCAGCTCTGGAGAGGATGTGGTGAGAATATTGGGAAGGAAGAGATCAATGAATTAATACATTTAGAAAATTATAGGAGTTTTATTTAGAGATATTTCTAAATAAAGGGCCTGATTTTCAAAAGCATTTAGGCACTTAAAAATGGGTTTACATGTGTAAATGTATTTAACCTGTGTAAGTAGGCTTTTGAAAATTGCTACGATAGTAGTTATATTTTCCCGTCGATAGCAGGGCTGAATTAGCCATGCTGTCATGGGAACTGTCCATCAGGCCCGGGAGGCGGAGCTTCACTAGTGATGTCAGAGCTTTGCTCTGAGGCTGCGCGTGGTTTCCCGCGCTGGAAAACGACTCTCCTCAGTCTATTTTTCCGTGTGCGGGATCGCACGCGGAGCCTCAGACCTCCTCAGTTAACTTAGAGAAAGTAGAGAAAAACAGCGATTCTTCACGAAATGGCGGACCGCGACCGGAAAGAGGGTCCCCGACCATCGGGATTCAATCCATGTAAATGTGGTAAGGTGATGTCGATCACCGACAGTCACGATTGCTGCCATCGGTGTCTGGGCCCAGACCACCTGATGCAGTCTTGTCTCTCCTGCGGACGGATGTCCCCAAGAGCCAGAAGACAACGAGCCGAGAAGATGGAGGCCTTAAAAACAGGCTGAGGGGGAGAGGTCATGTGATGTGGTAGCCGGAAGGCAGCATTTCTTCCAGGCTCCAGCTTTGCCCCACCAATCGCGTACAATCCGTGGGGAAAAACGAATTGAAAAAGCACTAAAAACGTGCAGGGGACAGAGTGCATGTCAGTGATTTCAACTCGGGGACAGCCGCGGTCCTCGATGACAGCACGGAGCGTGAAAAAGGGAAAAGAGAAAGAGCTGGTCTCTGAGGACAAGATGGCAGCCGTGACGAACGGTGAGTCTCCCTCCCCCCACTCACAGCTAACGATCGAAGAAATAAAATTAGCTATCCGAGAAGCTTTGGATGAAAAGTTGATGCTGCTTACCTCGCAGCTGGGGGAGGTGAGAGACTCACTAGCAGCGATCCCTCCTAGGCTGGAGAATGCAGAGACCAGGATCTCCGAGCTGGAAGAGTCTGTGGGGCACACACGTGTCAGAATAAGAGCATACAGGCCCTGCAGGCCAAGGTAGAAGAGCTGGAAAATAGGGCTCGTCGAGATAACTTAAGATTTTTGGGCTTTCCAGAGGAAATAGAGGAGCAGTCTCTGTGTGCTCTATTAGAATCCTGGCTCCCAGAGGTGCTTGCCTTGCTTCATCTGCGGGGGAAGCTGACTGTGGAGCGTGCTCACAGGCTGGGAGCAAGAACCTCGGTGGGGGGGAAGGCCCAGACTGGTAATAGCAAAGATTTTAAACTCCGCACATAAAGCAGAGCTTTGGAGGGCATCCCGAAAACAAAGAGACCTGCGCTATAAGGAACACACCATCAGGATTTTTCAAGATTTTTCAGCGGCTGTATCTGAGGCAAGGCGTGCTTTTTCACCTCTCTGCTCCAAGTTGCATAAGCAGGGAACTAAATTTGCACTACTCTTCCCGGCACGTTTACGGATCTGGGCCCAGGAATCGGTTCAAACTTTCACTACAGTGGACTCTGCAAAACGTTTCATGGACTCATTGCTTACTTAATACTCTGCAGTTTTTTTTTCTCTCTTCTTTATTTTTACAATAAAACGTACTGATGTAGGGCAGCAGTGGGATGCAGGGAGTGACTGTATCAGAACCTGGGTGCCTTAACTCTGAGAGTGGGAGAAGATGGTGGTACTCGCTTAGAGAATACAGATATTTGGATTTACAAGTCTCCAGTGGGAGGTATTAGAATTCTCCCAGAAACAGGGTTAGCTGCCAGCATTGGATTCCTAAGAGCACAGCACCCGGCGGGACATTTCAGATATTTCTTAATTTTTTTTTTCTTTGGAATTTCCCTTTGAATGACTGGAGACTCCCTGGACCTTTGACCAGTACTTGGGCTATAACTTGACTATGTTATGATAACTTTCTGGCGGGATGTTTTAATCTCAAGACTGATCATCACACTTGCGCAAGGCCCCAGGGTCTGTTCTAACATTTTGAGTTCGGGTCGGCTGTGAGAGAGGTCACTCTTGTGGACGCTGGGGGCTTAGATCCGCTGGAATTGAACAGAGGGGTGTGAACACAGAGTGAAACGCTGCAGCAGGACCCTTCGCAGATCCAGCAGATGGTGCAGCCAGAGTTCCTTACTGACATTTTTATATGGTGTACACGCTATATTACAAGATTTCTCATAAAAATGGGTTGGGCTGTGGGGAATTCTCATAACTTGAAGGGTGGTACTGATTGTCTGTTATCTCTCATACACATTTTATTTAGATTGTTTTCTATTACTGGTAACTTAATACAAGTACAAGAATAGTTAGCTAGAATTGTTTCTAGTGGAACCACAGAGAACAAGTGATAGCGCCTCTGGGCCTTGTTTTTAGAGGCACCACATAGGGGAGCAGAGTGTGCCTGTAAGACTTCCTCTCTCTTTTGTTTTTTGTTTTTTTAATAGTAATACAGAGCGTGCCACTCGCTTACGTTTTTTTTTTTCAACAGCTTACTTTATGGGGAAGGTGGGGAGACGGTTAGTTCCCATTAGTTGTATGGTTATCTGATGTTTGGTGGGGCGAAGTTAGGGACACATCTATACGTGATCTCAGGTCTCCCCTTATGGGAGCGAGGGAACAAGGGAAGAAAGTATGTGGTTGGGGGATGAGTCAAGGGGACTTGGGAGGTGGGCGGGGGGTGGAACTGGGGGGACAAAGGTTTGGTTGGGGAACATGGTTAAGACGAATGATGGGGTTGGGGGGGGAAGGTGGGGGGTAATCGCACAGAGTGAAGGCAATGCTGCTGTTCTACTAAATCACTGCTTCTGCCTGCATGGTGTCATGGAACTGTGGAAAGTTTTCTCTGGGGGGAGCTCTAGCTGGGGGGGGCTCTTTCCATTGGGTTTTGGTATTCTCATCGACAAAGACTTCCTTCGGTTTATGCTATGAGTAATCCCATTAGGTTGGTTTCTTGGAATGTGTGTGGAATAAATTCGCCAATTAAACGCTCTAAAATAATCTCTCAACTAAAAAAAAAGGAGACTAAGATAGCTTATCTGCAGGAGACTCATCTTTCTGTGGAAAAGCATGCTAAATTACGACGGGATTGGGTTGGGGAGGCTCGTTTTGCCGTGGGGTCATCGAGGTCGGCAGGTGTCGCCATATTGATTCACAAGACACTTCCCATAAAAATTAGCAAGGAAATAGCGGATCCTCAAGGCCGCTATATTATTCTGATCTCGGAGATTTATGGTAAGACAGTGGTTTTATGCAATATATATGCCCCCAATACTTATAGCCCACTATTCTATCGTAGTATCTACTCCCATTTACTTCCTTATATCAATGAGATTTTGTTGATTGGGGGGGATTTTAATACCATACGAGACGCTGATCTGGATTCTTCAGCATCGCGCATATGGGAGCGGGGAGTGGGCAGAGGACCCCAGTTATTAGAACAAGCATTTCATTTGTTGGATGTATGGCGAGTGCTTAATCCTACGGAACGGGACTTTACACACCTGTCCCGAACTCATGCCTCTCACTCCAAGATTGATTATTTTTTAATTAGTGATCATGCCTTTTCTTTCGTCACAGATGCAAAGATTGGAAATATAGTAATTTCAGATCACGCACCTGTTTGGGTTGATTTGCAATTCAATAAAGGCTATTCACCAGCGCGTATCTGGAGATATCCCTACTTTTTGACCAATGACACGAAATTTCGGAACTTCTTGCGCGCTAAATGGACAGAATATGAATCCCACAATAAATTACACATGGCTCAACCGGCCTTGTTTTGGTCCACGGCCAAGGCAGTCCTTAGGGGGGAGATAATCTCCTACGTCTCACACCGTAAACGAGTTTTGGATCGTCGTATAATATCGTTGAATAATCAGATGCGCGGAGCTAGAATTCGCTTAATAGCGGGGGGGGGGGGGGGGGGGAGGAAGCGCGGGCCGCATATCGCTCGATACAGTTTGCACTTAATTCCCTGATACATCAACGGATGAAGAAAAGCTTTGTTTATTACCAATTTCAGTTACATCAATATAGCAATAAAACAGGGCGAATGATGGCAAATATGATTCGGGCGGCACGGTCTAAGAGGTTTATCCCGGCGCTAAGAACGACATCCTCCCAGGTGATTCAAGATACTGATGGTATTTTGGAAAGATTTAGAGAGTTTTATTCGGCTCTCTATACCTCGGAGGGGGGGTCAGAGGAGACGAGGGACAGGTTTTGTAATGATTTGCCAATTTCCACACTGACTCTACAACAAAGGGAGCGGCTAAATCAGCCCATACAGAAAGAAGAGGTAGTTCAGATTATCAGAGGCCTACCAAGTCTAAAGGCACCTGGACCTGATGGCTACACTGCAGAATTTTTTAAAGGGGTGGTAGATCAGATAGCGGAACCGCTGGTGGCAAATTATACAGAACTGATAGAGCGAGGATCTTTCTCCCCACACGAAAATCTGGCTTTCATTACTTTGATACCTAAACCAAACAAAGATCCCTTGAGACCGGAATCGTACCGCCCGATCTCTTTACTAAATCTAGATCATAAAATACTGGCGAAAATCCTGGCAGAACGCTTGGCTCCTTTGTTGCCCATGTTGGTAGGGGATCACCAAGTGGGTTTTATTCGGCAGAGGTATGCTTTAGCCAACATACGTAGAGTATTGATAGCTCAAACCATTTGTAGGCAGTTAGAACAGTCACACCTAGTAATAAGTTTCGATGCCGAAAAAGCCTTTGATAGAATAGAGTGGAAATACTTGTTTTACATACTACGGAGAATGGGGTTTGAGGGATTTTACCTTCAGGCCATTAGTCTATTATATATGGACCCCAGGGCGGTGATTTGGGCCAATAGTGGGCTGTCCAGCCCATTTGTGGTCGCTAGGGGTACAAGACAGGGATGCCCGTTGTCCCCACTACTGTTTATATTACAATTGGAGCCGCTCATGTTAGCAATACACCAAAACAGGAATATCTGGGGAGTGAGATTGGGCCCGCGAATTTTTAAGGGGGTGGCTTTTGCAGACAACCTGCTGGTCTTCATAACAGAACCCCGACGATCATTGCCGGTATTATTGGATACGATTGGGGAATTTGGCCGTTTCTCCGGATTACGTTTAAATGAGTCTAAATCCTTGGTCTTGGCTTACCCCAACACACTCCCCGCACAGTGGCAAGGGGATTTTCCTTTACAATGGGCCCAAGATAATTTATCATATTTGGGTATTAATCTTCCTGCGGATCCTGACCGTGTTTATCAGACTAATGTCCCACAGAGATTGCAGGCTACCATTGCACAGTTAGCGACATGGACCAAATTACCGCTGTCTCTGCTTGGCAGGATAAATCTATTTAAAATGATGATATTGCCTAGGTGGCTTTATCTCCTTCAAAATTTGCCAATTCTCATACGACGGAAGGACTTACAGCACTTGGAAGGAGCGCTGGGGAGATTTCTATGGAGGGGAGGGAAAGCACGTCTGCCATTATCCTGGTTGAAATCTAGGTGGGGAAGGGGCGGGCTGGGCGTGCCGGATTTGGCTTTATTCAACATGGCTTGGAATCTGAGGCTTGTTAGGGATTGGCTGCTAGGTTCCTCTGCTCATGCCCCGTTCTATGCGGATGCTGCTTTGATGAACCCCATTGCGCCGGCTTATGCGGTACAATCTGTGTCGCCGGCAATCCCCTCGTTTATAAAGACAACAAAGTTGGTGTGCCCACTTAGGCTAACATGGAGGCAGCTGATGCGACTTTTAAAGCTGCTGACATCCTGTGCCTATTTTTTCCCGGTGGTGGGAAACCCTGATTTTACCCCGGGGTCTCAATCCTCATCTTTTAGGGTGTGGACAGAGAGAGGTATCACGCATATGGGGCACATGTGGACAACCATGGGAGAAATACTTTCATTCAAGGATTTTCAGGCCCTTTATGGGTTCGGGATCACGCAAGCCTTCCCATATGTGCAAATTGTCCACTATTTACGTGCGCTACCAGCTTCTTATAGTGATCCCTTGGAGTATCGGAGGCTGGATGAGCTTTTCCGGTTTGCAGAAAATAAGACACCTTCCCTATCTCAGTATTACCAACGCCTGAAAAAAGGGCTGGATGTGGATATATACCCCAAATTGGTCACCCGTTGGGCGAGGGATGGCGACTTCACTATCACCCAGGATATTTTGAGCGTGGGATTTGGGCGAATCTCCAAGATCTCCTCTAATATGTATTACAGGGAGTTGCAATTTAAATTTCTAAGTAGGGCATATATTTCCCCTCAAGTGGCCTCCCAATTAACTATAACATCATCAGCGAACTGCTCCAGATGCCATGACAAGCTGGGGACGTTGTCCCATGCTTTTTGGACTTGCCCAGGGATACAACGCTTCTGGCGCAAAGTGGCAGATTATCTGGCGACAATATTAGATGTAGCATTCCCAGTTACCCCTTACTGGATGTTATTTGGTTGCATATCGCCCATTAGGATACGGGACCCGGGGTCACGCCTTCTATTACAAAAAGCCTGCTTAGTGGGGAAAAGGGTGATACTCTCAGTCTGGCGGTCGACAGAACCTCCGTCGTATTGGACCTGGAGGAATTTATTCCATGCAATGATGACTATGGAATCTTTGGCTTCTCATGCATCAGCACGAGGCAGACGTCGCTTTCTGTCGGTGTGGCAGGCCTATCTGCAATCAATCTCCCATAGAGCACAAAGTCTTGTAGTGAATGATTAACTTTGTAGGTAAGCAATTGAATAATGGGATGGTGGTATATGTCACTCTGTGTGGATAGGAGGTGGGGGGGGGGGTTGTTCTGTACAGTTGTGAAGTATTGTATTTTTGGTCTGAGGAGAGATCAGATTCCACTCTCCTCAGTGTTGTACTTTGTATTGGAAACTCAATAAAAATCGTTTAAACATTAAAAACAGGCCGAGGGGGGGTTGTACGCGCCCCCCTCAGAGGCCAGCTCCTCCCCGGGACCGGCTGCGCCGACACCCCCACCGAAGCATCAAGCGGTGTCGGTTGAACCCGCGTCTGCGAGGTCGGACCGTGAGCAGAGGAAACGGCGCAAGGCCGAAGAGCGTCCAGGACACGACCCGAGCCGATCGCAACATTGCGTCCAGGAGGCATCGACAGCGTCGCGGTCCCGAACCTTTCCATGTCCAGAAGCGCCGAGCGTCGTGGAAACACGCGACGCAGGGAACAAGGGCGCAAGGCTCGATCGAGGTGACGCGGCGCAAAAGCGGGGCTCGACGCCGGAAGCGCCAAACCCGACTCATACGAGGACGGAGCACGACGTGGCGCCGAAGAGAAAGAGAGCAAGTGAACCTATGAAACAACATAGGGCGCATGCGTTGAAGATGGTGCCTGCGCCGACAGTGCGCATGGAGCACGCTTCGACACACAAGAAACACATGTCGACTGCGCATTCGAATCAACTACGCAAGGGAGCTGACCAGCTATCTATAGGTCCCTCCTCCCATACCTCGTTGTTGCACAGGGACGGGGCACCATCACTGGAGCCCACCTTAACACCACGAGTGCCACACACGCAGACAACGTAATTACAGGGACAACGAACTAAGGACAAGACATAATCTCGCCCCCACAAACGTAGACACATAGCGGAGACGAGGGGTCAACTGTTTTCGACGGCTTTTTCAGCCTCTGAAGGGGAAGGGGCCCAGACACTGTCGTCACAGTTTCCATCATCCTCTTCCTCCTCAGGTAGAGTCTACTCAGATTTATCATTGGCTTCGCATCGACGATCAGACAGCAGTTCCTTGCAAGAGCCACTGTCCAAAAAACGTCGATTGCCGGATGAGACTCGTACTCCTCGTTCTCCGAGTAACAGGCGAGATGTGGATATCCTCTTAGCAGCGGTACCGGTGAGATCACCGGCCACAGCCCAGAAACCGACCGTGCCTCTGCAGACAAAGGATGCGTTTGTGAATCTTTCCCTGGCGCTGTCTGGATTCTTCGAAGTCATGCAAACGTCTTTCCACATGCCGACCTCTAATCCTTCTAGCGGAGCGGGTTCCCCACAACCCTCAGTACACTCCTCACCTACACAGCCAAGATCGCCTTCACTTCCCGCACTGCCACCAGATCCGACTCCGGTGGCACCCCCGCAGCAGGACCCACCTCCCAATGTCCTTCCAGAGTTTCAGGATACTTCCCCTGACTCATCCACGGGGTATCATTCAGATCCGGCAGAAGGCCCGGCAGAGCCCTACTCTCCGCCGGAGGATCTGACATATCGAAAATTTTTGGAGAAGATAGGAAAGGTCCTCAACCTCTCTATTCAAAAGGTCCCGGACCCGAGATTGGACACACTGGATCTCTTAAAAATCTTTGATCTTCCAGTTGAACCTACAGCCTTGCTGCCGCACACAATCTTGGACTCAGTCCTCGAGAAATCTTGGGATACCCCTTTCACCTTACCACCGGTGTCCCGGAAGATTGAATTGAAATACAAGATGCAAAAATCCCCGTACTACACAAATCCTCAACTTCCACACGCGTCTCTCGTCATAGAGTCCGCAATGGGGAAAGCGAAGAAGACCAAACTGCACTCCGCGTCACCCCCAGGGAAGGATCTTCGCACCTTAGATGAGTTTGCCAAACGAGCCTACCAAGCTTCCATGCTCGGTGCACGGATTAACCATCACCAATTTTATTTGGTTCAATACCTGTTCAAATGCATGCAACACCTCAAGGACGACCCCCAGCCCCTCCATGACTCCAACCTATTACAGGACATGGAAGAGGCTATCAGACATTTACTCCGTACCATCTATGAAGGCTTCGAAATGGCCTCTAGGGTATCAGCCAGTGCGATCGCGGTGCGCAGAATGGCGTGGCTCAGGGCCAGCTCTATACGTGAGGATGTCCACGATAAATTGGCCAACCTCCCCTGCTGGGGCGACAATTTATTTGGCTCAAAATTGCAGGAAACGGTGGCTCAACTCAAAGAACAGTCAGTAGCGGTACAGTCACTCACTGCACCCCACTCTTATGTCGCTTCACGGAGGTACTATGCCCCATATCGAAGACAACCATTCCAACGAAGAGCATTCCGACCCTATGCATCCTATCGTCCACAACCATACCAGCCAACCCCACGCCAACCGCCCACTCAAAACCAAAATAGATGTGGATGACCTTGCCCGCAAAACCAACAACAGCTATCCTCTAACAAGCCCAATCAGTCTTTTTAGAGCTACCTATGCCACCATCACTAAAGGTATTCGCAGGAGGCATTACACCCCATCTTCAACAATGGGAATCCATCACCTCGTACCAATGGGTCCTGGAAGTGGTACATCGGGGGTACCAAATTCCATTCCACAAACTTCCGCCCCTTCCTCAACTGTCGATCGGGGGAACCTGATCCAACCCAGCTCGGCTAGAGGAGGAAGTGACTGCCTTGTTACAACAAAAAGCGATTCGTCTCCTTCCACAACCCTTACAGAACAAAGGATTTTACTCCCCATATTTCCTAATTCCAAAGAAATCCGGGGACCTCCACCCGATTCTGGACCTCCGGGACCTCAACAAATTCATCATCAAGGAAAAATTCAAGATGATATCTCTCAAATCCATCTTGCCCCTAATCCATCACAATTCATGGATGTGCAGCATAGACCTCAAGGATGCCTATACTCATATTCCAAAGCACCCTTCTTCTTGGCGATACCTTTCTTTCCAAGTCAGCGGCTGGCACTTTCAATACAAAGTCCTTCCCTTTGGACTATCAACAGCATCCAGAGTGTTCACCAAGTGCATGGCAGTGGTGGTGGCATACCTCCGGCAGAGGGGGATCATCCTTTTCCCCTACCTGGATGATTGGTTACTAGTAGCGTCCAACCCCAATACCCTTCACCAACACCTCTAAGACACGATACAGTGCCTCAATCGTCTGGGTCTGATCGTCAACTACCAAAAATCACACCTCCAACCCACGCAGGTGCTCCAGTTCATTGGAGCCCTACTGGACACTACGAAACACAGAGTCTTCCTTCCACAGGACAGAAGACAAACCATGCGCCACATTTTCCGCCGCTTACAGGCGACACATGCCCCATCAGCCCGGCAAGTCCTGATTGCTCTTGGACATATGGCAGCCTCCATCCATGCAGTCGCGCACACGCGCCTACACATGCGAATGCTACAATGGAACCTCAAGTGACAGTGGAAACAGCACACGCAACCACTCAATTGGAAGGTCTTGCTAACAAAAGCCATGGCCTCAGAACTCGAATGGTGGCTAAAGAGACGAACCTTGACGAGAGGAGCACCTTTCACCCTCCTTCCTCACGATGTAGTCCTGACCACGGACGCCTCACGCAAAGGCTGGGGGGCTCACCTTGATCACTTTCAAACACAAGGGCTATGGTCAAAGCACGAACAAAGCTTCCAAATCAATCTCCTGGAACTCAGGGCGATACATTATGCATTACGCACCTTTCTTCCATACCTTCAAGGTCACAGAGTCATGGTCTACACGGACAACCAGGTGACCATGTTTTACATCAACAAGCAAGGGGGCTCGGGGTCCTGGATCCTATGCAAAGAAGCCCTCAGCATCTGGACATGGGCCTGCGACCATTCCATTCACCTGCAGGCCACCTATATCCCAGGAATCGCCAATACTCGAGCAGACAAATTGAGTCGAGTGTTCCACCCACACGAGTGGGCTCTTCACCCGGAAGTGGCGGAATTAATCTTCAACAGATGGGGACGACTGACAATCAACCTGTTAGCTACAGAACACAACAGGAAAGTGACCCGTTTCTGTTCCGTGTGGCCCAGCCCACTACGTCGAGCTCAAGACGCGTTCCTCCTACCATGGACAGAACCGCTGATGTACGCTTTTCCTCCCATCCCGCTGATCACACGCACGCTACAGAAATGCATGTTAGATGCAACGCAGCTCATACTAATAGCGCCAGCGTGGTTTCGTCAGCCGTGGTACACATATCTCCTCCAGTTGTCCACAGAACCACCGTTTCGATTGCCACTTTGTGCAGATCTTCTTTCACAAGAACAAGGTGCCCTACTTCACCCCCTCCACGCCTCTCTGCATCTCACAGCTTGGAGGTTGAACAGGTCCTTCCCTCAGAACAGGGACTCTCCCTCACAATTCAGGAGGTGATACTGGCATCACGAAAACTGTCTACACGCCGTAATTATCAATTTAAATGGAAATGATATGCGTTATGGTGTGCCTCCGAGCGACTAGACCCGTTGTCATGTCCTCCGACACGCCTCCTGGATTATCTTCATACCTTATACCAATCGGGCCTGGCCACGGCCTCCGTCCGAGTTCATCTAAGTGCAATTGCTGCCTTCCACAGACCGCATGATGGACAGCCGATTTCCCTACACCCAATGGTGTCACGTTTCCTGCGGGGCCTTACACATCTTCGCCCTCTGACTTCTAAACCTCCAGTTCCTTGGAACCTTAACTTGATTCTGGAGCAACTAATGCACTCACCGTTTGAACCCTTAGATACTGCTCACATCAAGTACCTCACGTGGAAGGTAGTCTTCTTAACTGCCATTACGTCAGCCATTACGTCAGCTCGTCAAGTCAGTGAGCTACAGGCACTGGTACACTATAGCCCGTATCTCCAATTCTACCACCACAAAGTGCTGTTGCGACCGCATCCTTCCTTTCTTCCAAAGGTGGTCTCTTTGTTCCACCTCAATCAATCTATTGAACTACCAACGTTCTACCCAAAACCTCATTCCACAGAAAGAGAAAAGCTCCTGCACACGTTGGACTGCAAATGAGCATTGGCTTGTTATAAGCAGAGAACTCATTCAACTATAAGACCATCGCAACTTTTTGTTTCCTTTAACCCAAATGTACCGGGCCTTCCAGTGGCACAACAAACCATATCTAGTTGGATCACTCAATGCATTCAGTTTTGTTACGATAAGCGACGAGCAGCGTTGGCTACACTCCCCACGGCGCATCAAACACGAGTGGTGGCTGCCTCTCTAGTTCACCTCAAACATGTTCCTCCATTAGACATCTATAAAGCGGCCACTTGGGCTTCCCTTCATACTTTACAGCTCATTACTGCTTAGATCAACAAACAACAAACGATGCCAAACTTGGGTGTTCCCTTCTACAGGCATTTGCTGCAGATACTTCGTCTTCGCAGATACTTTGTCGACTTCGAAGTCGACTTTCTCTACACAACCACGCTGAGGAGAGTCGTTTTCCAGCGCGGGAAACCACACGCAGTCTCAGAGCAAAGTTCTGACAACACTAGTGAAGCTCCGCCTCCCGGGCCTGATGGACAGTTCCCATGACAGCATGGCTAATTCATCCTGCTATCTACGGAAACACCGTTTACGGTAAGCAAACTTGCTTTTACACGAGTAACTCCTTTGAAATTCACCTGATTGATTTTTGTTTTTCTTTTAATGATTTGGATTTTCAGAAGGCATATGACAAAGTCCCTCATGAGAGACTCCTCAGGAAATTGGGAGATTATGGGATGGGAGGCAGTGTCCTATTGTGGATTGGTAACTGTAAAAAGTTGAGAAGCAGAGGGTAGGACTAAATGGTCAGTTTTCCCAAATGGAGAAAGGTCATTAGTGGAATACCCCAGAGGTGTGCATTTGGACCTTTGCTGTTTAACATGTTCATAAATGATCTGGAGAAAGTAACGATGAGTGCGATGACCAAATTTGCAGATAACACAAAATTTGTTTTGTGTCACTAAAACAGCAGCAGATTGTGAAGAACTGCATAAGGACCTTGTGAGACTAGGAGACCAGGCTTCTAAATGGCAAAAACTGTTTAATGTGGACAAATACAAAATAATGCATGTAGAGAAAAATAATCCCAACTACAGATACATGTTGCTGGGTTCCATATTAGGAGTCACCACCCAGAAAAAGGACCTTGGAGTACTTGTAGACAATACTTTGCAATCTTCGTCTCTCTGTACGGCAGGGGTCAAAAAGTCAAATAGAATGTTAGGAATTACTTGTAAAGGAATAGAGAACAAAACTGAGACTATCATAAATACCTATGGTACCTGAATGTAATCTACTTTGAAGTGCTGAAAAGCGGACTATAAATCAAATAAATAATGCCTTTGTATAGATTATGGTGTCTGAATCTTGAGTATTTTGCGCAGTTCCTAAACTTAACTAGGAAATCAATAAAACTAAGATGAAGGCATCAGTCCAGCAGCAAGAGGGGGGCTTTCCAGTCTTTTGCATTGAGTGTCACATGTATGATTTTTTACCCACCGGTGAGAGATTGTATGTGTGCACTTGGTGCAAAGAGCTACTGGCTCTCAGGGAACGAGTCCGATCTCTGGAGGCTAGAGTAGCAAACTTGGAGGAGCTGAGGCAGACAGAGAGGTACATTGATGAGACCTTCAGGGACATGGTAGCCAAGTCCCAAATCCAGTCTGGCATCTCCAGTGCTGCCTTGGATCAGAAAGGTCTCCCAGTCGGAGAACTTCACCCTGGTGTAGCAGGAAGTGATCCTGTAGCAAGGACCCGCTCTCCAGGTGATTTATTGTCCTCGCACACTGTGGACATGTCTCCCAGGGCTACTGCCCAGGAGGGAAGGGTTAGGCTGGCCATCATAGTTGGTGATTCGATTATTAGAAATGTAGATAGCAGGGTGGCTGGTGGACATGAGGACCACCTGGTAACTTGCCTGCCTGGTGCGAAGGTGGCAGACCTCACGTGTCACCTAGATAGGATTATAGACAGTGCTGGGGAGAAGCCGGCTGTCATGGTACATGTGGGCACCAACGACATAGGAAAATGTGGGAGAGAGGTTCTGGAAACCAAATTTAGGAAGCTGAAATCCAGAACCTCCAGGGTGGCATTCTCTGAAATGCCTCCTGTTCCACGTGCAGGTCCCCAGAGGCAGGCAGAACTCCAGAGTTTCAATGCATGGATGAGACGATGGTGCAGGGAGAGGGATTCAGCTTTGTAAGGAACTGGGGAAACTTTTGGGGAAAGGGGAGACTTTTCCGAAAGGATGAGCTCCACCTTAACCAGAGTGGAACCAAGCTGCTGGCACTAACTTTCAAAAAGGAGATAGAGCAGTTTTTAAACTTGAACAAGGGGGGAAAGCAGACAGTCACTCAGCAGTGCATGGTTCGGAGAAATGTATCCTTGAAGGATACAAATGAAACAGGAGAGTTAGGGCATCCCAACAGAGAGGTTTCATTAAAAGCAAACATAGTCCATGTGCCTATATGTAAAAACTCACCAAAGCTAATGATTTCCGAATTGTCCCTAACAACTGAAAAGTAGGTTGTTAATACAAACAAAAAACACACTTTGAAATGTCTGTATGCCAATGCCAGAAGTCTAAGAAGTAAGATGGGAGAGTTAGAGTGTATAGCAGCAAATGATGAGATTGACATAATTGGCATCACAGAGACTTGGTGGAAGGAGGATAACCAATGGGACAGTGCTATATCAGGGTACAAATTATATCGCAATGATAGGGAGGATCAGCTTGGTGGGGGTGTGGCACTTTATGTCTAGGAGGGTATAGAGTCCAACAGGATAAAGATCATACAGGAGCTAAATGCTCAGTAGAATCTATCTGGGTAGAAATCCCATGTGAGTTGGGTAAGAATATAGTGATAGGAGTATACTACCGTCCACCTGGACAAAATGGTCAGACAGATGATGAAATGCTAAGAGAAATCAGGGAAGCTAACCAATTTGGCAGTGCAATAATAATGGGAGATTTCAATTACTACTTACACAAAAAGAGTGTCGGTTCACCACAACAGAAAATCAAATCAAAAAATGTGGAACCCAAAGTTGTTTGAAATAGTAGCCTAAGAAAGTGTCAGCAAGCCTGATGTTGTGTGACTTTATCAAAAGACCACCAACCGGTCTTCTCAATCATTCACCTTCATCATACTTTAATACATCAAAAAAAATTATTTTTTATACTTTTTTTTCTTATTTTTTCTCCTGATAAGATGGTCGAGACATCTTGACCCGTCAAAATGGGTTACTGACTCTTGTTAAATGTTCTTGATATGCCCCTGAGGAAGCTGAATAAGCGAAACACTGGCCGTGTTGGATATTAAAAACAACCTGCTGTCATCTTAAATGTCATGGATGGAGGACTATTTTAAAAAAATAAGAAAAAAAGTATAAAAAATAATTTTTTGAGGTATTAAAGTATGATGTAGGTGAATGATTGAGAAGACCGGTTGGTGTCTTTTTGATAAAGTCACACAACGTCAGGCTTGCTGACACCTTCTTAGGCTACTATTTCAAACAACTTTGGGTTCCACATTTTTTGATTAGATTTCAATTACCCCAATATTGACTGGGTAAATATAACATCAGGACTTGCTAGAGACATAAAGTTCCTGGATGTAATAAATGACTGCTTCATGGAGCAATTGGTTCAGGAACCAACAAGAGAGGGAGCTATTTTAGATTTAATTCTTAGTGGATCGCAGGATTTGGTGAGAGAGGTAACGGTATAAATAAATAAATACTTCTGGTAGGTGCCAAAACGTTTAAGATTGCAGCTTTTGTGGATGATCTGCTTGTGCACCTTAGTAATCCAGTGGAGTCGTTGACTGCTTTGATGGCAGAATTTGCTCTATTCTGCTACTTTTCTGGCTTTAAATTAAATGTGAACAAATCTGAGGCACTGGCCTCTTTGGTCCATTATCAGGTGGAATGGGGTGAGAAGTTTCCTCTCAGGTGGGCCGGGGATTCTTTTCATTATTTGAGAGTGCAGATATCAACAGTCCTTGCCGAGATCTATGATTTAAATGTTCTTCCTCTATTAAAGTCCCTAAAGAACAAATTTTTGGAATGGTGACTGGCAGGGTGAGTTTAATTAAAATGTTTTTATGGGTGTCGTAAGGCTTGTTTAGAGAAGATGGACTTTCTCTTTCAGTTAAAAACCCCGACTCCATTGATAGCTTCGACATCGTCCGAGCCGGTGCCATTGACTTCTCGCCAGCACTGGGACACCACTGCTGTTCGACCGGCGTCGATGATTGCAAAGGTGTCGATTGCCTCCTTGCCTTCTCAAGAAAAGGACCGAGGAGAACATTGTGAAAAGCATCGACACCGCCATCGGAAGGCTCAGTCCGTCGATCCAGGTATGTCCTCGGCGTCGACGTCAACAGAGTCACCGACAAAGAAGCCCCGTCCAGAAAAGGCCCCATCCTCTTCTGTGACCGGGTCACCGAGGCGTTCCCCACCTTCAGTGGTGCCGGGATCTGTGATTCCACCTTCACCAGTGGACCCTCTGGCTACGCCAGTGCTGTCTCCTACTCCGGTGCCGGGTTTCCATGCCCCAGGCTTCTGCGAGGAATTGGATCGGATGATCCAAGAGGCCATCGGTAAAGCACTTCAGGGCTTCCAACCTCCTTCGACGCCGGTACCAGTCCCCGAACCGGTCACTGATCTGATTCCCTTAGTGCTCGCACCACTACTGGGTAGATTGGATGCATTGATCGGTGCCCTGCCTCTGATGGAACCACGAGCACTGGTGGGTCCAGTACCTTCCACACCGATTCCGTTATCGGATGATGAGGAAACACCGTTACCCATTCCACCATCTAGAATTTTACCACTGTCTCGTCCATCGATATCACCGGTCCCTTTGGTTCCTCCATCAATGCCGTCCATGCCTCCTCCGATGCTGTCGATGCCTTGGCCTGGTCCTTTAGGATTAGCACCATTTCTCCCTGCTGGAGACCCACTAGGTGCTGGAGATCAGCCCTACAATCCTTGGACCGATGATTCGTCCCAGGATTCGGATGATCTACCATCAGAGCCCTCTCCCCCAGATGAAAGACTATGCTCTCCACCAGAAGATCTGTCTTTTATTAATTTCATCAAGGAAATTTCTGAAACCATTCCTTTTCAGCTTCAGATGGAAGAGGACTCTAGGCATAAGATGCTGGAAGTACTCCAATTTCTAGATGCCCCTAAGGAAATCATGTCCATACCCATTCATGAATTCCTGCTCGATCTCCTGAAGAGAAACTGGGAACACCCATGTTCGGTCCCACCGGTCAACCACAAGACAGATGCCACCTATCTGGTGCAGTCAGCTTCGGGATTCCAAAAATCACAGTTGGATCATCAATCTGTGGTTGTTGAATCAGCCCAGAAGAAGGCACGACGTTCAAAACCTCATTCCTCCATACCCCCAGGGAAGGAACAAAAATCCCTGGATGCTTTTGGCAGGCGTGTCTTCCATGGCTCAATGCTCATATCTCGCATCGCATCTTACCGCACTCACCCTAAATTTTTGCCAAAGGTAGTGTCGTAATTTCATATTAACCAATCAATTATCCTACCTACCTTTTTTCCCAGTCCCCATTTGAACCCAGGAGAACAGGCTCTGCATTCCTTGGACTGAAAACATGCTCTAGCTTTCTATCTGGACCACATGTTGGCCCACAGGAAATCCATTCAATTGTTTGTTTCTTTTGATATCACCAAATTGGGAAATCCTGTGGGAAAGCAGACCCTCTCCTCCTGGTTGGCGGAATGCATTTCTTTTTGCTACCAGCAAGCAGGACCGTGTAAAAGCACACTCTGTCAGGGCCATGGCAACATCAGTAGCGGACCTCCGTTCAGTGCCGCTTGCTGATATTTGTAAGGCTGCTACCTGGAGTTCCCTCCATACTTTCGCTTAGATAAGGCTGGCAGACAGGATTCCATCTTTGGCCAGTCTATTCTACGCAACCTGTTTTCAGCTTAACTTCCCAACATCCTTCCACCTTCAGGGTTCAGGATGCTTTCCTAACCAAATTCCATCCCTGTTGTTGTGCCTGTTGCATGTCTTTGGGTGTATTTGGTGCTTTGCTCAGGCATCCTCAGCCATATGTGAGGACTACCATCCTGCTTGTCCTGTGAGAAAGCAGAGTTGCTTACCTGTAACAGGTGTTCTCACAGGACAGCAGGATGTTAGTCTTCACGAAACCCACCCGCCACCCTGCGGAGCTGGGTTCGTTTACGTTTCTTATTTTATGTTTCGCACATACTTTTACTATAATACGAGACTGAAGGGGGACCCCTGCTGGATGCAGGGTCAGTGCATTGCTGGGCATGCCCAGTAGATGCCAGTCAAAGTTCTAGAAACTTTGACAAAAGTGTTCTGTGATTGGGCTCCATCCTGATGATGTCACCCATATGTGAGGACTAACATCCTAGTGTCCTGTGAGAACACCTGTTACAGGTAAGCAACTCTGCTTTCCTCGGGAGACCAAGTGCCCTGGGTTTGACAAGAGCTGAGGTGAACTCCTCGCCCCTTTATTGAGGCCTCCATTGTTAATATCAGTTTGTACAGAAGCTGACAAAGAGACACGCCCTCTCGAAGGACATGAGGTTGTAGCCACCACCTGAAATCCTGAGCCATCTCCTGGGAAATTTGGATCACGCTGGAGAGGGACTGTATTAGTTGATCCCATTGGGAATGTAAGCCCCATTGAAAGCACTGAATATGCATGTGAGTTTTAGAGACTATATGAACGATCACTGTCATGTGTCCCAGCATGAGTAGAAGAGATCTCACTGTGGATTGCTGAGAAGAGAGCAATTTGTGAATCAAAGAGAGTATAACACTCTTATAAATTTCAGCCTCTGGACAAGCACCAAATTTGCTTGGAAGAACTAAGCAGAGTTGACCACAATTGGAGATGGGATGCTAGTCTCAATGGATCTTGAACTGACTCACCATGGCAAGGCAATTTATTTAATCTTATTTTTTCATTGCTAATTAGTTATTTATATTTATTGTTTTCCTAATTCTAAAAAAACAGATGAACAAGCAGGATAAGTTGAAGTCCTTTATGAGTATAGAGAAAATTCTTGAAGCTGATGAGAAAACCTAAACTCTGAAGCAAGGAGATTGTCTTGTGCAGAGAGTTGATCACTGGTTCCCAAGAGCGTGCCGTGATTTACCAGTCATCCAGATAGGGGAAGATTTGAATCCCCTGATGTCACAGATATGCTGCTACAATTGTCAGGCATTTGATGAAGACTCTTGGGGCAGCTGAGATGCAGAATGGGAGCATCCTGTATTGATAATGGGTAGAATTCACCTTTAAGTAAAGATAGTGCCAATATGCTACCCTTAAGAGAAATATGGGGGTAACCTGCATGGCACTGCAGATACTACCATAAGAAGCTTGTTGGACAGACAGGATGGACCATTCAGTCCTTTTCTGCCAACATTGCTATGTTATGTTACTGTGTTATGAACAGCGGATGGGTATGTGCAAGTAAGCATCCTTGAAGTAAAACACATTCATCCATTTGCTTTTCTGAATGTAGGGAAGAATCATGCTGAGGGAGTTCATTTTGAATTTCACTCAAAGAAGGTGCTTGATCTGATGCCTCAGATCCAGAATCGGTTGCAAGCCACCTGATTTCTTGGGGATGATGAAGTAAATCCCTTGTACATGTTGTGACACAGGCAGAGGTTCTATTGCCTGCTGCTGTAAGAGTGTCTGAACTTCCAGACTTAGTTGCTGAAGGTGTGACGGATCCGATTGAAGTACAGAACAAATTTGGTTTGGTTTTACTGTTTTATTTTGTTTTATAAATATTTTTATTTTTATTTTGGTTAGAATGACAGTTTTAAATCTTTTATTGTACATCGCTCTGATTTATGAGAGCAATAAGTTGTGATTAATCAAGAAATAAACTAAACTAAATGCAGGAGAAATGGTAGTCAAGAGAAACTCAAGAAGTACCTAGTGTGCACTGTTTGAAGGACCCAAGGGTCCTTGGTGATAAGGCACCACTTTTCACAAAAAACTGGATTTTGCCCTCAACCAGAACAGAGGGGTATAGATTGAGGGATGGGATAAAAAACTGGGTCCTGGTTTATGACGGGCTGGTTAAGCTGTTTTCTGCTGACTGTGTTCTCTTTGGTCCTGGCCAAGAGAGGCTGCTGATGTTACACTGGAAAAGGTTGTGGACAGTAATGTTGGTATGCTCAGAAAGAGCGACTATGAAAAAAAAGCTTCTTATAGTGGTAGAAAGGCTGTTGTGGTGTGGGTGGCTGCTTGAGTCCCATTGAGAGGGATTGTACCGCCACATTTTGATCCTTTCTGCACCATGGTCTCCCTAAGATTTTCTCCAAACAAGTTATCTCTGAGATAGGGGAGGTCCACTTGTTTTTCAAGCATGTCCTCCCTAATTCTGCTGGGCCTAAGTCATATCATATGACATGCTCCAAAGGATGATGCAGAGGTTCTAGAAACTGAGTCGAACACTTTGTATACCAACCATAGGAGGTGGCAAGTACCGTACCTTCCTCCACATTCAAAAATAGCTGAGGGTAGCTGACAGACCTTGCCTCAGGCTGAAGGAACGGCTTCAACTTTTGCAGGCAGTCATGGATATATTGCACCATGTAAAATTGATGAATAGTAATTTGTGCAGACAACATGGAAGCTTGAAATACCTTTTTGCTAAACTGGTCCAAGAACCTGTAGTCTCTTCCTGGTGGTGAATTGGAATGTATCTGCATCATTTTTGTTTCTTCATTGTGGATTCAACTACTACTGAATTAAGTGGCAATTGTACAACACCAAATCCTGGAGACTGTTGAACCCTGTTTTTCAGTTCCAATTTTTTTGGTACAGCAGAAAAGGCGTTTCCCATATTCTTATCTGCAAGGCACTAAGAATAGCATGGACAGATAATTCCACTGATTCTGATGGGGTATCAAGGATTTGTAGGAGGTCAAGAAGCCCAAAGTGGGGGTCTTTGTGCTTGCAAACATGCACAAAATACTTACAATCACTCCCTGACCAATGGCATTCTGAATAGTAATAGTTTTCTGGCCCGTGGCACGGCAGGATGTTTGTCTTACATTTCCTCTGGGGTGCTGGGAAATGTATACTGTCCAAGCCTCATTCTGAATCAAGGCAGCATCCAAAGCCTTTGCTAGAACTACACTGCAGAGGTTAACTACCACCTGCAGACAAGTACAGAGGAAATGAACTCTCTGGGGAAAAAGTGTCACAGGGCAGAACAACAAACCACAAAGCATGCAAAACCCCTGTTTGCCACAGAATCTTTGATGCAGGCTCAAGCGATTGGTGGCACTTTTTTTGACGCAGGGTGACCGCCCAAACTGAAGTGCAGTCTCAGCCTGTGCCGACTGGGGAGGGGTTAGAAGAGCTGCCGCTCCATTCTTTACCCCACGAGGCAGTTGAGTCTGCACTATGAAAGGAGGATATGCTGCGATTCTTCAGAGATTTATGCAGCTCCTCAATGTAGTACATCCTGGAGCATTGACAATGCGGGGACAGCTGTCCACACGCATAGCAGTTTTACTGATCAAGTGCATGCCAACAATGTTGGACATGACCTTAACGCAAATGCACTGCTTAAACCTGCTCATGGTTGGTTACTTTCTCTACGATATCTCACTAAGTCAAGGCCAGTCAAAGAGAAAAGCACAATGATATCTCTTCTTTTTTTGTTTTGTTTTTTTTTTTAATCTCACTGGAAAATGCTTTTGTGGGGTTGCCAAGGCAGCGAAGCAACAAAAACTGAAGAAAACGGAGGTAAAATATGAAATAAAAGGAATTTAGAGAAAAAAAAATGTTAGACAGAAAACACATCTGTACAGTGCTTGGACAAAAAATGATTGAGGAGCCTCACGAAGCAATGCTCTCAAGGGAATTCCCGCACATGCTCAGTAGAGCTCAAAGCTGTACTAGTTTGCAGAGAACAACTTTGTTCAGTGTTGCCAGATGACGTCACCCACGTGTAATGGCTAATTCAACCTGCTTATCGAAAGAAAAAGTATAATTATATTTGTTTTAGTGATAGAAACTGTTACGTGCAATCAGTTACTATTAATAAGTAATTAATTGTCACAAGTGTTTGTCTGATTTATGTTTTACTCCTAATAGTTCTGCAGATCTCTTTTGGGACTTGTATGTGCATTATTCCACTTATTGTGGGAAAGAAGCCAAAATATTTTTTGTAAATAATAAGCTCAAAAAGTGCTCCTTTAGTCTTTTTTTAGTTGTATTGTTTATTTTATGCACATTTGTACAGGGGCAGGTGAGCACGAGGAGAAGATGACATTAGCAAGTAATTTGTGTTTGTCTCCTGAAGTGCACAGGTACAAACAGAATCCCAACTGTGGCACAGAAAAGGAGGTGGCATCAATGAGCTGAAAGGCACAAGTGAAAATGGAAGTGGAAAGTAAGTGCTTCTTTTGGTCATTATACATTATTTACAATATGAAACTGTCACAGTTGTGTGCCCTTGGGCTGTGGTGAACCTACTAGGCCCATGCCGACAGACACACCCTACTGGGACTGAGCTGGAGCTTCACTTATACCAGCTCTGTTCCCTGCAGGTTGATCCCTTGGGTTCCAGGGGCTAGTAGGACTTAGGCAAATATTCCTTAAAACAGGCAGTGAGAGAGAGTCCATGTATGAGCAGAGGTCAGGGCTAGCAGCGATCAGACAGTAACAGGATCCAAGCAATGGGTCAGGGCAGGCAGCGCATGGAGTCATTGAGATCCAAGGCAGAGGTCAGGACAAGGCAGCAGGCAAGAGTGTGGTCTGGATCAGGCAAGCAAAAGACAAGGACTAGGGGGACCAAGACACAGAGACTCAGACCAAGGAAGAGGTGAGGCAGGGGTGACCAGGGAGGCAAGGAGACAAGACAGGGCAAGGCAGCAAGGAGGTACAGAGCAAGGCAGGAGAAAGCACCAGGCAGGCAACCAAGGAGACTATATGAAAGCAACTCACTCTCGGGCCGATACAGTAAAGTCCACGGGAGAGCAGGCAAACGCCCGCTCTCCCGGCGCGCACACAGGCCACTCTCCTGTGCACGCGATGCAGTATGCAAATTAGGTCCGACGGTAGAAACAGGTAAAAAGAGGCACTAGGGACACTAGCGCGTCCCTAGCGCCTCTTTAGGGACAGGAGCGGCGGCTGTCAGCGGGTTTGACAGCCGACGCTCAATTTTGCCGGCGTCGGCTGTCGAGCCCGCTGATGGCCACGGGTTCAGAAACTGGATGCCGGCATCCGGTTTTCAAGCCGCAGGCCTACTTTGAATTTTTTTTTACTTTTTTTTTTTTTGCTTTTTTTTCCCTTCGGGACCTCTGACTTAATATCGCCATGATATTAAGTCGGAGGGTGCACAGAAAAGCAGTTTTTACTGCTTTTCTGTGCACTTCCCCGGCACCGGCAGAAATTAACGCCTACCTTTTGGGTAGGCGCTAATTTCTTAAAGTAAAATGTGCGGCTTGGCTGCACATTTTACTTACTTGTATCGCGCGGGAATACCTAATAGGGCCATCAACATGCATTTGCATGTTGCGGGCGCTATTAGGTTCGAGGGGGTTGGATGCGCGTTTTTGACCCCGTACTGAATAAGGGGTAACGCTAGCGCATCGAAAACGCGTGTCCAATCAAGCGCACTGTACTGTATCGGCCCGTCTGTAGGCAATGCAGGGGACCTGTTGCTGAGGCACTGGGCTGAAGTGCAGCTGGGGTTTAAATACCCAGTCGTGCTGACATCATCCGAGGTGCACCAGCAGGACTTTCCTGCCCCAGGGCCTTTAATTCTGAAAGAGGTGCGTGCATGTGCCTAGAGAGGGCGTGGGGCACCAGGCCCAGTGGGTAATGGCGACAGTTCAGCCGCTCAGAGAACTTGTTGGCATCTCGCGGCCTTGGTGGTGCATGGGATAGGTGAGGTTGATTGCTAGGACATCCTGCAACCAGCTGGAACATTGCAGAATCATTGCTACCACATTTCAGCACAGGAGGGGAGAGGCACCAAACCAAACAGTTATGACTTATGGGAGGAAATGAAGACAGTTGTGTAAGAAATAATGCTGACAAAAACAGGGAGTTAGAATCTCTATATATTTGTAAAGTTATTTTCTCCTTTTAAAGGGTATCATACAGTTAACCTTAGTTGTGCCTGAAGGATGGTGGGGGATTACACCAGGTCATCTGTTCAGCACTGCTGAAATGCTGTTTTAGAAGTCTTCGGGCTGATGAACAACAGTAAAAGCTATTTTGCCTTCTAGCTGTAAGTTTGCTGCATTGAAGGTTACAGTTCTGTATGTTGGTGCAATATGCATCTGTACAGCAGTAACTCAGCATAGCTGACTTTTAGACTGGCAAAGAGGAATGTTGCTGTATTTGTTTATTTACCAGGATTTTTATCCTGCACAAACCAAAGTTCTAGAGTGTAATTAAAAAGGAAAACAATTCCATCAGACTTTAATTATCCAGCCTTCTTTTCTGCCAGCCTGCATCTGAGCTTGAGCACAAGGGGAGCAAAGGGAGAATGCATACTCTTCCCTTAACTTAGTGCTCCAGAGAAACAAAGAAGGATCAACAGGATCAAAAATTGGCTTTGGATGCTGCTTATTGACTTCTTTTAGTCCCAGGTTTATAGCACTACTTGGCTACAGGGTTATTAACACAGCCTGAAAAGTGCTCAGGCTTCAAAGAATGCTGGTAATCAAGAACTGTGCCTGGACTGTGATGCTTAAACATCTTTTTAAATTTTATTTACTAGGATACTAGAGATGTATAACAATCTGCAGAAACGCTATAACAATGAAATCAAAAGAAATAAGGTGCAAAGTGAGACAATTGCTTCCCTTACTGTGAGTAGCATTTCTGTTCAACATGGTGTGTGGTTTAAGAGCTTGCAATAAAATGGTGCATACCAGATTTGAAAGTGTAGTTCTAGACTGTGCATTAAGTTGCTTTACTTTTTCTGTTTAATGCCAGGTTAAAGTTCATGAACTGGAGCATCAGCTTCAAGAAGCCAATCAAAAAATCCAACAGCTCGAATGCAAAAATGTGTCCAACCGTACTCATATGATTTTGAAAGGTAGGACTCCGACCCCAGAAAGAAAGACATCACCGCAGAGGAGCAAGAGTAAGAAAAGGATAACCTGTTGTGGCAATCAGTCAGGTAATATTTTTGTCATCTGTCTGAAACTCCTGCAGTGCTGATGCTTTCTGCTAGTGAGTGTGTTTTCCTTAAGTTTGGGAACTGGCAAGTATGTATTAATTTAAGTATACAGAGCTTCAAGGGCAGATCATGAGAGGTCTTGAACGAGTAGATGTGAATCGGTTATTTACACTTTTGAATAATAGAAGGACTAGGGGGCACTCCATGAAGTTAGCATGGGGCACATTTAAGACTAATCGGAGAAAATTCTTTTTCACTCATCGCACAATTAAACTCTGGAATTTGTTGCCAGAGGATGTGGTTAGTGCAGTTAGTATAGCTGGGTTCAAAAAGGTTTGGATAAGTTCTTGGAGGAGAAGTCCATTAACTGGTATTAATCAATTATACTTAGGGAATAGTCACTGCTATTAATTGCATCAGTAGCATGGGATCTTCTTAGTGTTTGGGTAATTGCCAGGTTCTTGTGGCCTGGTTTGGCCTGTGCTGGAAACAGGATGCTGGGCTTGATGGACCCTTGGTCTGACCCAGCATGGCAATTTCTTATGTTCTTATGAATGCCTTTTTGGTTAGGGATCCCCAAGCCAACCAAGCTCTGCCCCCTCCCTCTCTCTCTCTCCTTTTGCCCACCACCTGTCTGCCTCCCTCACCCCTCCTTTCCCACCCCATCTCTCTCTCCCAATCTTCTGCCCTGCTCCTCATGCTGATCAGCACCAGGAGAAGGAGAGTGTTGGTGCCTCGGGCCATGTCATCGTCCTCTGCCTCCTGGCCTGACTCCTGCTTTGTACCATGTGTCTGTACATATTCCTGTGTGGTTCAAAGCAGCAGTTGGTACCTAGAACAGCAGAGGTGGAGAACCGGTCATCACACTGCTGCTCTCCTCCTCTTGCTGATTGAACAGCTGCTGCCTGCCTGCACTGGACCTAGATCTCCCACAGAAATTCTGTAGGAAAGGCCAGATTTTGATGGGGCCATGGCTTCTGTAGCTCATCTGTAGGGGATTTTAGCTTTACATGGTTTATCTGACGTTTCCTAAACATACCCAAATCAGTCCAGACCAATGGGTTATGCATCCCTACCAGCAGATGGCGGCAGAGAGCAAAACTGAGGTTCCCTGTACATACCCGGATCAGTCCAGACCGTGGAGACAGACCAAAACTGTGAGGGTATCCTATATCAGGACAGAGCCTACTCTACATCACTTCAGTACTTGCCTGTCTCCAGCAGGTGCAGGCAGCTGAACCTACGGTTCCCCTTCTTCTTCCCTTAGTTTCCCTGAGGGGATTTCCTTTACTTTTGGTCTGGATCAAGTAAGTATTAAATTCTTGTTTAAAAAAAAAAAAAAAGGACTTTGAACGTTTTCTCCCTTTTTTTTCCCTCACAGAGACAGTTCGGTCTCTCCGCTCTGCTGGGAGCCTAAGGGGGGGGCTTGCCCATCCTAGGCCCCTTTTTCCCGGTGACCATCTGGGGTGATACTGGTGGTCCAGTCCCTCCCCCATTATCTAGCTGCCCACTGTAAAACAGTACCCTCTCAGGGAGTGTGTTTCCCCTGGCTTAGCTGAGCAGTTAAAAAAAAAAAAAAAAAAAGGGTACAAGCAGGGCTGTATTTGTTACTTGTATTTGTTACTTTTTAAGAACTGTGGACAGCTCCGGCAGCGTGCAGAGTTTAGTCGCTGCCTCCACTGACCGACTTCAGCCCTGCACAGTTCAGCTGTTTTTACTTTTTTAGCAATTTATTTTTCTTCAGCACTGATGCCCCGTTCCAGCACCTGTAAAGCATGTGGAGAGTCTGCCACACGTTTTTCCGGCGGAGGCCTCTGTTTAGGGTGCCTACCGAATGGGGAGGGTCCCTCATCGATCCCCTCGCCCACAGCGACCCGGGGGCAAGTTCCCCGCTGCGTGGCCAGGCCGTTCCCGGCCCGGAAAACCGCAGCCATCTTGGAAGCAGGCTCAAATACAGAATCGGATGTGCAGGAGGAAGGTGAACCCAATTTTTTTAGTTTCTCCTCCGGATTTGAGCCCCCCTCATGCCCCGGAGAGGGTGCCTGACCTTTCCCTACCTCCCCCTCCTACCCCTCCCCCCAGGGAAGTCTAAGTCTTGTTTCTCCGCGGAGTTTGTGCTTCTTATGCACAAGTCCTATTTAGCCAGCTTACAGCAGGAGGAAGATCCATCCATGGACCCCCCCCCCCCCCTCACCAAAAAACCCGCTAATTTCTCCTCCGCCCAGTCAGTCTCTTCGTCTAAGTCCTCCTTGATATCAAGATTAGCTGAGATGCCTACTTTCCTGGGCTCCTAAGTCTCTCCTCTCCAATGTCAAATCTGTCTTTGCCTGACCCTCTCCTTCATTTATAGCACCTGCTGGCCTATTTGTGTAATTCTGTGGAGTCATTAGGATTCATATCCTATACTCTAACCTTCCCAGAATTCAGAGAACCAGCAATTCAAAGAAATGTAGTTCCATTGAAAACCCATCTTGATTTCCATATACATTCTTAATGAGAGAAAAAAGCCCCCAAATCTTGCTTCATTGTTCTATGCACCACTTCTAATGCTGTCATTTGCACAGAAACTTATACTAATACCCCTACACCATCACAGTTAAAACAAAACATAATATACCTACAGTACCTGAATGTAATCCACTTTGAAGCACTGAAAAAAGTGTGAAAAGTGGAATCTAAATATAAATCTAAATAAATAAAAATAAAATAAAACATGTATCGCACACTAAACCGATTTTCAAAGCAAGGTTAAATACTACCTATTACATATAACGTAACTCTCTAAATGACCCTCTTGCCTATAATTAATGAAATAAAAACTCCCATTGTCCTCAGTTCTCCAACCAAATCAGAATGCTAAAAATATATATATACTAATGTACCATTAGCAATACCATTGCAAAGAGGACAAATGTAATGCCATTTTTATGCAGTCTGGAGGTTTAAGTGAAAACCCTTCCCCTTTTCTTCAGCTGCATAATAGTTGAAGGACTTATTGCCATGGATGAGGATGGTGGGTAATGTGTATAGGGGACCCATCTGCAGCTAGAAAGGAACACCAAAATAAAATCAGCCCGATGTTCATGTTGTCAAGGGTCAACTCATTTTGTTTTGTAGATTTTTTGCTGGTGATTGAAAAGTTGAAGAAAGAGAAGGAGAAGCTTTACAAAGAAAGGAGAATGCTTAAGAATGAGCTAGCTGGCCTCGACAAGGTAACTGTTTTAGGATATGCTGTGTGATATATATGTAAGAAACACTTTTAATTTTTTTCTGTTCTTACCCTTTGTTCTTGATCAACCTGGTATGTTCAGACATCAGTATAGAAAACAATAATGGTCTAGCCAGGTGTATTCTGGTCATTCTGTAGTAGAAGGAGGCTATTATTCTGGGAATCTTCAGCAGTCCGCTGTACCCCATATTTTGAATTAGTAAACTTTTTATTGGATTACCAGCTCATGAGTGACAAGTTGTATTCGAGTGCCTAAAGTCCTGTTCCCTAAGGGCCCTGAAGACTTTCTTCTCCCTGCTCAGGATAGACCCAGGACTGGGATCAGGTTACATGTCCCTAGCGAGCCTCCCTCTATAGTGAGGACATGTTTACTTAAATACATTTTTTGAAAGCACCTGACCTCTTTGTAAACTCTATGGTTCAGGGACTGTCTTATTTGCATATCTGTACATCACCATAGACATAAGCAATAGTAATAGATTTGATTTCACAGATCCACATAAGCAGTAGGATAAAACAAGGACTAGATCATTTTGACCAACAGAAATGGAGCCAATTGGCAAACCTAAATTTATTTATTTATTTATTCATTAAAAAATTTGTATATACCGTCATTAAGTTATATACCATCACAACGGTTTACAGAAAGACATATAAAGTAATGTTGGTAAATGTATAGGGTAATATGTTCTATAAAAACTGCCATTAAGGTCCAGTTACATAATTTCATAATAAATACTATTTGATGAATGTGACAAATCTTGTCCTTTTATACATGTATCAATTTTATTTACAAGTATAATTCTTATGAACTGAATATTTTCTCTTATGTTAGCAGTGAAATAAAATAACAAAATACGGACATATTGAGATAAGTGTTGTGTGCTGATGTTCTACTGCCTGCTTTATTTACTCTTCTGTTCTCTGTTCTCTTTGTAAAATGCTTGTTTAAAAAGCCAGGTTTTTAAACTTTTTTAAAAAAAGTTTGAAGTCTCTTTGTAGTCTAATCTCTAGGGGCATGGTGTTCCATAGTATAGGTCCTGCTAAGGATAATGCCCATTCTCTAACTTGGGTCAGTCTTGCTGTCCTAACAAAAGGGACTGTTAGGAGGGCTTTGTTAGCTGATCTCAGGTTTCTATGTGGGACATGTACACGCAGTGCTGTGTTCAGCCACTCTGCTTTTTCGTCATGAATTAATTTATGTATTGTGCATAGTGTTTTGTATTGTACTCTGTGTCTATGGGTAACCATTGTAATTCTGCTAGAGTTTCAGTTTACCAGTCAGTATTCTTGCGGCAGTGTTTTGTAATATTTGGAGTGGTCTTAACGTTGTGTATGGTAATCCTAGAAACAGGGCATTGCAGTAATCGGTGCTTGCGAATATTAGTGCTTGTAGAACTGTTCAAAAGTTTGTAGGTGTTAGTAAGGGTTTTAGTTTCCTGAGAACCATGAGTTTAGCGTATCCTTCCTTTACTTTTAGTGATATGTGTTGTTTAAGGCTGAGTTCCATGTCAATTATCACTCCGAGGTTCCGTACCTTCTCTGCTAATTCTACTTTCTGGTTATTTTTAAGCATTATTGGAGTTTGAGTGACCTCAATATTTTTTCGTTCTAAATGTAGAAATTCAGTTTTTTCAATGTTAATAACTAGCTCCATTTGGTTTAATAGCTGTTTGATAATGTCTAGTACATGTTAGCTAGGTTTAATGTTTTTTCAATTGTGTCGTCAATGGGTAGGATTAGCTGAATGTCATCAGTATATATGTAATGTGTGAGTCCCAGGCCTGCCAGTAGATGGCATAAAGGAAGCAGGTAGATGTTAAAGAGTGTTGCGGACAAAGCTGATCCCTGTGGTACTCCAGTTTGAAGATTTATTTTCTCTGACATTACGTTTTTGATCTGTTCTTGAAAAAATCTGTTACTTAGATATGATCTGAACCAGTTGATTGTTTTGATATGTAGTCTTATTTCTTCTAGTCTTTTTAAAAGTATATCATGATTTACTATGTCAAAAGCTGATGGCAGGTCTAGCATCACCAGAATGTAATGTTTTCCATATCAAATCCTCTCAGAATATTGTCTGTCAGTGAGAGCAGCAATGTCTCTGTGCTGTAATGTTTACGGAAGTAATGCTGCGATGGGTACAGTATATTATTGTTATCCAAATGTTCAGCCAGTTGATTTTGTACAGTTTTTTTCTATTAATTTTGCAATTAATGGTAGATTTGAAACTGGTATGTAGTTGCTCAGGATAAGGGGATCATTATTTTTTTCTTTATAATTGGTTTAATAATTGCCCCTTTCAGTATATCCGGCATTGATCCTTCCTCCGAGTACAAGCAGGATGACCTCATCAGATGGAGCCCTGCACGGAACTTTGATCTCAAAAGATCTAGAACTTTCAAACATGCCCTACTGAGCATGTGCAACTGTAGTCATTACTCTGCCTGCCCCTCCCCCCCCAGGCAGAGTCCCTCAGTCTTTTTTTCTACAGAGCCATGTAGTCGCGGGAGCTGTGTGCTCACTGTATTCAGCTTTGCTCTCTACCTCACAGTCTTTGTAAGTGATTTTACTAGAGCTGCAGCTGTTTTCTTTCTTTTACCTTGTGGTAGTTTCTCCTTTTTTCTCTTGAGGCCTCTGTGCCATTGATGCCATAGTGCTATCGATGCCTGTTGTGCCCTCGATTCCATCAAGGTGTGTGCGTGGCCATGCTCGATGCTATCGAGGTACGTGGCTTCGATGCTGAGGCAGCTCTCTATGCCGTTGAGGTGCGTGTTCGTGATATGGAGCTGCCCCATTACCATTGGTGGATTCAATGTCATTGGGATATGGGACCGCCATAGAGGCCATTGGGCGCATAGGCAACCGATGCCTTTCGTTGCCGCTCACTACTATATCGACACCATCGAGGCGCTGTGATTGCCATTGAGTGCCCTGGTCATCCTTGAGGCATCGTCCGTCAGGGCTCTTGAGAACCTTCGAGTGCCACTGAAGCCCGCGGGCGACAGGGATTTCAGCCTTGGACAGATTGAGCGGCAAGGTTGCCATCTACTCAAGGTACCCTGGTACACCAAGGCATCCAGGTGCAGTGGTCTGGTGCCTTCAAGGCTCCTTGGCAATGTACCAATGGGGCTCTGAGGAGCAACATGCTATCCCATTATGGGCTACAGCTGTTGGGTACTATGGATGCCAAAGATCTCAGGGGCCCTGACTCGTTGGGATCAGAGGGCTTTGGAGGCCCCGCCTGGATTTGTGTACTAGCGAGGTGATCGTCAGCCGTAGCCACTGGCTAGAAATGCCATAGTGTTCGCTGCATTGATGCCCTTGGACAAATAGGTGAGCTGAGGGGAACAATCGATGGTGCTGGCAGTCATTGGTTCCTTTGGGCATCGATGAGCCATGTTGGAGCTGCAGAGCCTCTGCCTGCAGGTGCCCCTGGCATCCTTGGTACCGTCGGTCCATTGATGCCTTCGGGTACCAGGGGCTCTATTTGTGCCACAGGGTAGTTAATGTCCGTGGGTGCCTATGGCGCCGGGGATGGTGCTATATACAGTCGAACTGATCCTGATTTGGTCAAGCGCCATTGAAGCCCTGGGTGCCGTATTGTTTGGTGCCCTTGATGTGACCCTTCATTTGTAAGTAAGGTAGCACTATGGGCCCTATGGGCACAGTCACCACTGTGAGCACCAGTAGATGTGATTGGATGCCGTGGGACATAACCACAGGGCTCCATGGGCACTGTCGGCCGCCATGGACTTCACTGCTGTAGTTCCATGAGGGAAACAAAGGTAAGCCATTCCTGACACAGTTTCAAGGGTATGTTTAGCTTCTTGGAGCATTAGGTACTTGGAGGGGAGGACGATGGCATAGAACAACATCCACTACCAGGCCATGTCCAGTGCACCAGTGGTACTGGGGCCATCGTCATCACACTGTTCCTGGTTCACTCCACTGTGAGTTACTTTGACAGTGGAGCACAGCATGCGCGGTCGAGTATGGAAGGCATCTACTCAGAAGCCTCGGGCGATGGCAAGCAGCATTCTTCCTGTCTGTGCAGTTTTCGGCCAAGCCAGGGTTCTGCCATCGTCACGTCATGGTCTCAGCCACCTCTTCAGTTCTGCACCGCAAAGTGCTACGGAGCACTGGCAGAGAAGGCGTCCTCACACACTCTGTTATTTGCCTTTTGGCAGCGCATAGCCACCTACTCCAGCAAGTGGATACCACTGTATGAGTACTGGTCAGCGTGTTTTCACAGCAGAGGGCTCTATTTTTCAGTTCCCCTCTACTGTATTGGCGCGTCTGTGTGTGTTTTCCTTGTGGCGAACACAACAGGTTATGCACCACAGCTACATTAGGACTGCGTTCCTAATCAAACCCTAAGGGGCGTAGACACCAGGAGGGTAGTGTCTGGAGTCCTTTCCTCCCTCAGAAGAGGAATATGTCTTTCGACCCTTCCCAAGTCACAAGTCCCCTTTTGTGGGAAAGCCCCTGAGGCTCCGTCCTTGGCTTGTTTATTTCTGAACTGGAAGCCATCTGTGCATCTCTTGGGAGGCCAGGGCCAGGGAACAGCAAAGGCGATTGTTGGATCGTTTTTGCTGGGGCTCCTCCATTGATTACTGAGGTGGTGCTACTCCTTCTGAGGATAGCTGTCAGTGGTGGATTGGTTGCTTCTGAACCTCAGGATCAGTGATTGTAACTCAACTCTCAATTGGAGAGTGTAAGGTTTTTTGGGATCAGGAGGCCCCGATTCCCATTACTCCTCCCCTTCAGGAAGGGAAGATTTTGCTGGTTTCCAGGGCAACCATTAAGGGATCCTCTCTGGATACCCGATTGTCCATCCCTACAAGAGGGGTCCCTCGTTCTCCATTCCCAGGGAAGGGATGCTCTGCTTCTGATTAGTGTTTACTCTCTGTTCCTCATGAGCTCTGAAACCTGGTCGAACTCTAGTGCTCTCCTTAGGTCGTTCTAAGGCACAGCAGGTTTATTTTGTGAGGGAATCTTTCCAGAGTAGCTCCCAGGTGAATCTTAAGGGTTTTCTCCCATTCAGGAGTCACCTTGATACCTGCTGAGCTCAATGGGCCAGTATGGCCAGTCATTATTGCCTGCGGGACTCTACCTCAGTGAGCAGGATTCTAGTTCATCTAATTGGCGAGTATGCCTTTCAATCTATCACCATATCCATGGCTGAGGGAGTTGGGGGATGAGGATTCCCGCAACAGAGGTGCTGCTCTTGGTTGCAGTGGCTTGCAAGCTATTACTTCCTCTTTTTAGAGATAACCTGGTTCATGCAATGATTGTTCCATTACTAGACCGCACGCTTCCTTGGGGGAAATATTTGCAAGCATGGCTGAGGTATTAATACCTAAGCCAGGTGCTTGGCAGTCTGTTCCAAGATCACCCTGGCCCTTCCCTGGTACCTTTAGGGCAGGGCTTCCCAAACTATGGGTCGGAACCCCAAATGGGGTCTCAAAACCTTCAGCTGGGGTCAAAGGTTCCTCAAACAGCAGTGCTTTTCAGGTGCCAGCAACATTAATAGTGGAAGTTAGCATGAGGCCTGTGAGCCAGCACACACTAACAGGCCCTGTAGTGATCCCACCCTCCCATGAGTTTCCATGGTAATGGGAAAGGCCTGCTCGAGGAGGGTTCAAAGCCTGTAAACTTGTACTGCTTAGGCCTTTTGCTGATTTTCATTACTAATGCTGCTGCCACCTGCAGATCACCATTGGGCTTGGGAGCAGCCATGAGGGAGGATTGAGTGTGCATAGGCCAGTGGAAACTGCCACTGCTCCTCTCTTTCCACATAGCATAACCACTGAACTTACCCAAAAGAAAAATGTTACCCCTTTCAGCTGCCTGCCCTCTTATCCCATCAGTTGTCATCCAACTGAGGTCCAGGGCCAAAGGAAAATGTTGCTGCTGATCCTGGCAGGGAGGCTGTTTGGAGAAGGGGCTGCTTGAAGGGATGGATCAGATGCAGGAGGGATTTGAGGGTTCAGTCAGCTAGAGAGGGATTAGCTATGGAGGATGAGAGAAGAGGAATATCAGAAGATCAACCGGAGAAGAGGAGTTAGGATATGAGAGAAGGACTGGAAATGAGGCTGGGAGATTTGAGAGAGAGGATGGGAGATGAGATTGAGGAGGGAATGGGAGATAGGGCAAGAGAGAGGGAGTCTTTCCAGAGTAGCTCCCAGGTGGTTAAAAAGGACTTGGGGGTGAGAGGGAAGCAGCTAGGGGAATATGAAAATGGCTGGAGAGGGTGAGAGGAGATGGGCTGGGGAGGTGAAAGAAGCTAGGAGATGTAAGAGGGGCTGAGGTTGAAAAAGGGGTTCTGCTGGAGGAGAGGAGGTTAAAGCCCTCTGGAAGGGGTGGAGATTAAGAGAATAGCTCGACTGGTGAGGGTGGAGGTTGAGAGGCAGAATCAGCTGGAGTGCAGGGAGGGTGGAGTGCAGGGAGGGTGCAGGGAGAGTGCAGGGAGGGTGGAGTGACCATTGGAGGGGGACTGCATCCTTACTGATTTGTTTTGGTTGTTTGGCTAAAGGTTTGGGAAGCCCTGCCTTAGGGTTTCCAGGCCGATGAAGAAATCCTGTTTGACAGAGGTTTGCACTTGCAGCAGGCTTTTAGTGGAGTATTTCTGGATTTCTTCCCTGGGGAATTCACTCTCAGTTTCTGCTGTTCCAAGCAGGCTGAGGGCTTTATCTTGGTGGGTAACTCCCTACTGGAATCGGTAGTGAGTTATTTGCTTGGGGTTGGGATATACAACCTAGGGACTTGTGCTTACCCTGACAGTCTAGTGGTCTGCCTCTTTGTGTTCTCGCTCCCTTTGACTTCCAGTTCGAATGTTGGCAAGAGGGGAGGAAAAGCTAAGGCATTCGTGATATATCTTAGTGCAGTGGTTCTCAACAGGTGTGTCGCGAGATCACAGAAGGTGTGTCACAGACCCAGCAGAAGGCTGCTCTTTCCTTATCAGTCTGGACAGGAGTAGGCTGATTTCACCTTTATTGGGTATGACAGGAAGCTGCTTTTGCTTCCTTCTCTTTCTGGCCCAGTGGGAGGTTATTCCCTTCTCTTTCACCCAGATCAGAGCGAGATATCACCAATGCCTGTTCATATGGGCCCAGCAGGACACGAACTTTATCTTCCTCTGCCTGGCTTGGCAGTGAGGCTGATGCTCTCTTCGCCCCATAGAGCCTGGACATAAGGGAGAGAGGTGCGTGCTCTATAGATCAACTGCTGACTTCCACTGCTGCTGCCTCATCTTCTTCCTCTCCTCAATGCTTCTTGCCCTCATCTGCTGCTGGCAAAGTGGGAGGGAGTCTCTGGATTGGATTGAAGGCTTTATGCTGGCTGGGAGCCAGGAGGAGGGAGAAATGGGCTGGGCAGAATGGCCTTGGGAAATAGGGTTTCAGGAGTCTGCGGGGTGGGATAGAGGAGGTTGGGGTTGCTGGGTAGGGAGAGGTGGAGAAAGGAGGGACTGGGGCTGCTGAGCAGGGAGGAGAGATGGAGGTGGGCCTGCTAGGTTGGGGAGAGGGGAGGTCAGGGGATGCTGAGCAGGAAGGGGTGGGAAAGAGGTTGTCAGGGGTATGCTAGATAAGGAAGGGGAGAGGGAAGGGCAGGGAGAGTTGAGCAGGGGAGATAGGTGGCACAGGGAAGAGCATGCAGGGGTGGGGCGTGTCAGAATTGTTGGACAGGGATATGACCATGTGAAGGGACATTTGAGTAATTGGGAGAAGTGAGGGATGATGGGGGCATGGAGAGGAGGGATGGGGTATATGTCAGTTTTGACAATATGCATTTCTTCTATCTTTGAACTTTGCTTAGTGTAGGAGGAAATATATTTCTGTTTCTAGTTCTCCAGTTTTGCACAGCATACAGAAGATCTTGGTGTTTCCATTCCAGTTTTTCTTTCTGCATTTGTAAGTTGTGGTATTTTATTCTATATTAGATGAAGGTAGGTCTGTCTCTATTCTGTATGTGTGTGACTGAGATATAGTATGTAGGGATTTGTATCAGTCTTAGTTGTTGTATTTTCTCAATATGATATTGCACTGGTGGTGACCTGCTGCCTTTTCATGGGCAGGACTATTGTTTCATTTCTTGAAATCAGTGCTGATTCAATATGGCAGGTTTGATAAACATGTACAGACTGTGGTTTGTTTGTTTGTTTGTTCCCAAGTTTTGTATTTTACAGGGCACCTAATAGTAGATTGAATTTGTGATGCTGTTATTGAGATGACACCAGAATCAGAACATCTTTTTAGTATGGTGAATTGTACAGGGAAATGTCTTAGTTTTGCTCTGCACTTGTTGTTAGGAAGCAGGAGATTCTGTGGATGCACAGTATATGTTTATATTTAGTCCCATGATGGTCATGTGTTTAGTGTGTCACACATGTAAGTGTCATTTCTCAGGTGTGTCCTGATAGAAAAAAGGTTGAGAACCACTGCAGGGAAAGATACACTATGTTCTCCCTATATTTTGCCAGGCTCTGGCCAATACTTCCCATAGCTTTTCTCTCTTCACTAGGTTGCCCAAGGTGCCTTCCTGCTTACCTGACCAATCCTCTAGACAGGGTGAATAGCCCTGCCCTTGATAGGATGCACTGTGGGTGAGCTTCAGGTCTTACGTCCCTCCCTGCTCGGGAGCTAGGTTAGCGATCTTATCGAGAGGTTGTCGTTCATCTCCTTAATGTATTGACCCCGTCCAACATATCAGCTAGGTTTGGTGCTTCGGCACATAGGGTCTGTCTCAGGCCCTGCCGTTGTTGCTGATTATTCTCCAAGGGTTGCTTGGGCTTTTCTGTCCATTGTGCCCATCAGTTACACATAGGCACACTCCTACACAGACATTTTGTCCTATGGATGTCAGTGGACCGCAGTTTCTTTCTGGGGAGTTCTCGGGGCCCCAGCTGGGTTTTCAGTTGTCTTCTAACACTTTAGAAAACTGTGCGGTCTTCATCCAAGAGTCATTCTCTTGTTTACATCTCTAGGCTTTTTCCTGTACCCAGGATATTCTAGACCTACTGTCGTCAGGGCTTACGGATCTGAAACCCTGTTTGTAATGTTTTCCATGATGTGGAGTATGCTTCTGCTCGTACTTGCATCACTCCTCTGCCTTAGGCTCCTCTGCTAAGCTTGAGAGTTTTGTGTCTCAGTCATTTCTATGGTTTTTCTTTGTAGAACTCAACTCTTCTCAAGCCTGGACCCCTTGTGGGTCGGCTGCTTCACAGGCAAAAAGGAGACAGGTAGTGCTTCTGCACTGTATGGTTTCCCGCTTTGTCCTGCTCGGACAGCCTATAGCTAGGGATTCACCCATGTGTGAGGACTACCATCCTGCTTGTCCTTGGAGAAAGCAGAGTTGCTTACCTGTAACAGGTGTTCTCTGAGGACAGCAGGATGTTAGTCCTCACGAAATCCACCCGCCTCCCCTGAGACTGAGGGACTCTGATTAGGGGGACAGGGTGATGACTATATCTGCACATGCTCAATATGGCATGTTTGAAAGTTCTACATTCTTTGAGATCAAAGTTCCGTGCCTGGCTCCATATGATGATGTCACCCATGTGTGAGGACTAACATCCTGCTGTCCTTGGAGAACACCTGTTACAGGTAAGCAACTCTGTTTTATGTACATTTCACTTTTTATGAGATAACTGGAGAGAAGAAATTGCATTCTTTCTTCAACTTTCTTTTTCTTTTTTTAAGGGATTTTTTGATGAAATAGAAGACTTGAAGTTTGCTCTTCAAGAATCAGTGAAATTAAATGATCAATATGAGAAATGCTTGCAACAAATCAGTACAAAGTTTGGGCTTCCATTTACAAACTTCTCCCTAAACAGGGAGGTTCCTGTCACATGACGATTGTTTAACTTTTGGACATTATAAGCTGTACCAGATCAGAATTTTTTATTGATAGGTGACTATCAGATAGCAACTTTAATAATGGAATATTTTCATAAGTTTGTTATTTTAACTTTATATATTAAAATATTTATTCATTCTGTACACTGAACTTGTTAGTTTGCAAAAACATTTTTAAATAAATCTTGGTTTTTTTTGTTTGTAGCATATCACTGATTTATTGTACACCAATACTTCTATATACATAAAGATTACCACAAACAATTCATGGTGAAGGAGGTGTTTCTGTACAAAACACTGTTATAAAGTAACTCAGTTGGCTACAAGTCTATTCCCTTGTGGATTTACAATCCAGAAGCGAGTACAGGGAGGTTCTAACAATTGGTGAAGGTGAAATTCCAGCCTGTATCTCCAGGTGTTACAACTTTATTATTCTGATCACTAGACTATATAGCCATCATTGTGATAATTTTATACAATTCAGCAGATTATGTAGCCTTTAGACTTGTATTTTCCAGTGTATGTCGCACCATTGTATAAGTCGCGCCCCTCTATAAACAGCCATTTTTAGATAAAGTTAGTACAGAAGTCAAACCTTTATATAAGATGCACCTGCATTTCTCCTTCCAGGGCTCCAATGAGAGAGAGAGAGGCCATTAAAAAAAAAGTGCATCATCTATAAAGGACAATCTCATACTGCATAATAGAATTGAATTACTTGAAAATGAGTTACGATCATGTAATCTTCGATTGTTAAATTTCCCTATATCTAGATTAATTTCTGCATTTGAATTATATAAAAAATATGTAATAGGGATTTTGTCCTTTGATTCTGCACAAATCCCTAGACTCTCTAAATTGTATTACATACCAAAAGGAAGAACATTAATGGCTCAGGAAGGTGGAATAGATATTATGGAAAGTCCAGGGGTCTCTACTTTTTTAGACGACTCCATGGACAATATAAATTCTAGGGCAACTTTGTTAATATCTTTTTCCTTAAGACAAGAAAAAGACCTGTTCTTCTTAAAGTATTTCCAATATAAAGATCAGAATTTTTGTGGACAGAAGATACAGGTCTTATCCCAGGACAAGCAGGATGCTAGTCCTCACATATGGGTGATGTCACTAACGGAGCCCTAGTGCGGGAAAACTTTCTGTCAAAGTTTCTAGAAACTTTTGACTGGCCCAGTGAGGCCACTGAGCATGCCCAGCATGCCATGATATTCTCTGCCACAGGTGTCTCTCTTCAGTCTTCGTTTTTCCGCGCTGCTGCCAGCATTGCGGGACAGGAGCCGTTAAGATTCACTAAAATTTTGACTTATAAGTCAAACTATTGATATTCTCTCTCTCAAAATCTCTCGGGTTCTTTTTTCTTACTGGCCGGTAAGTACCCCAGTCTCATTTTTACTTATTAGTAAAAAAAATTTTCTCCTCATAATCTCATCGACGGCTGTCGATCGAGAAAAAGAAGAAAAATGGCAACAGGATTTAAAAAATGCCCTGTTTGTGCCAGAAAGATGTCGATCACCGACCCACACACTGAATGTGTATTATGTCTTGGTGATAAACATGAAGTAAATAATTGTCCACAATGCGCGGAGATGACGCCGAAAGGCCGGAAGGCCAGGCTGGAAAAGATGGAACATCTGTTTATCCTGCAACTGATACCATCCCCCTCACAGTCATCGAAGTCGTCTCCGGCTGGAGCGACTAAGTGGTTGATTCTTAAAACACCTCGCCCGGGACCATCGGGGGATCGTTCGTCTCCTTCATCTTTTTCGACATCGACAAAATCCATCGATAAAACCAAGTCTAAACATCAACACCGACATCGAAGCCCCTCGATGTCAGACTCTGCTTCCCAGGAAGGATCGATGGCGAAGTGGCTTAAGCATCAGGAAACAACGGAGCTTTCAACGCCTCAGCCTACTCCGATACAGGTACCCATTTCAGATCCTCCACAGGGCACTGCACAGGATCTCATGTCTCAGCCTCCGCCACCACCCACAACCGCTCTGACTCCATTCGTTGTGTGGCCGGAATTGTCCGATCTAATCCGACAAGCGGTTTCACAGGCTTTGAGGGACCAACTTTCAGTACCGACGTGTATGTCGATGCCGATGCTTACAGCATTGATGCCGGCAAGTCTGCCGATGCCGGTGGTACCACTGATGCCGGGGTTGATCTTGACACCGACGAGAGGAGGAGAATCGATGTCGACGCCCAGAATTATTACGGCATCGACTTCGATCTATGCACAGATCCCATCCAATTCATCGGTGCCGATGACAATGTTACCGCCATCGACAGTGTCGACGCCGAGGAGACCAGTATCCACACTTGCATCGATGCCACCTATTATTTCATCGATGCAACCATCGACAGAGGAGACTGAGCCTCAAGATCTAGCTCTAATCCAACGTCTCCTACAAAAATATCACAAAGTCATCGATACAATTCCACAAAAACCCACGGATCAAGTTCCTCCACCAATTTACATCGATGACCCATTACCTGGACCATCAGGTATTCACCATCCACCCAGGTCAACCCCAAAGACTCCCTACAAAGATGATGATGAGGACTCTTGGGATGATCAAGGGACAAACACCTCTACTGAGGACTTTGTCAGACCCCTCGCCTCCAGAATCAAGAAAAAGGTCCCCACCAGAGGACTTATCTTTTTCCAGTTTTATTCAAGACATGGCGGACACAATACCTTTCAAGCTTTCATCAGAACAGGATTCTAGGCAACACACATTAGAAGTTCTGCAGTTTGTGGACCTGCCCAAACAAGTATTGGCGATTCCCATCCATGATGTGCTCCTGGATCTGCAGCACCGGATTTGGGAGCACCCATGTACTGTATCTGCAGTGAACAAACGTGTGGACACAACCTACCTAGTGCAACCAGCACCAGGATTTCAAAAAACACAACTACCACACCAGTCTGTGGTAGTAGAATCTGCTCAGAAAAAATCAAAGCGTGTCCGTCCACACTCCTCGACTCCTCCAGGGAAAGATCATCGCTTCCTCAACTCCTTTGGCAGGAATATTTACCAGGGTGCACTCCTATCTTCCAGAATCTCTGCCTATCAGCTGTACATGACACAGTATCAGAGAGATCTCTGGAAACATATGGAGGAATTCACAAATTCTCTACCTGCACAATTTCAGGAAGCAGCACAGGCCACAGTCACCAAAGGCCAGGAAGCAGGGAAGCATGAGGTAAGGGCTGCTTATGATAATTTTGACACTGCCTCAAGAACAGCAGCAGCAGGAATCACGGCACGCAGGTGGGCATGGTTAAAAGCCTCAGACCGCAGGCCTGAGGAACAGGAAAAGCTGGTAGATTTACCATGTCTCGGAGACAATTTGTTCGGAGAAAAGGTCCAGGATGCTGTTCAACAGCTCAAGGATCACACAGAGACCTTACAACAATTGTCCCAACTACCACAGGAGACATCAACACAGTCCTCTCGGCGCCTTCCTCGAAGGGACCCTAGGCGTTTTTATTACATACCAAGGAGGTACTACGCCCAACCTGCTGGAACTAGGCCTTCTAGGCCTACTCAACGTTCACAATCTAGACAGCCCAGAACAACCCACACTCAACCTCCTCCACAAACTGGTCCAGCAGCGGGTTTTTTAAGATCAAACCAGAGAACAGACCCACCTCCTGACCCCCCGACCAGACCTGCCAGTAGGGGGCAGAATATTCTATTTCCACTCAAATTGGACAAATATAACGTCAGACCAATGGGTACTCTCCATAGTGTCTCGAGGCTACAAACTAAATTTCCTCTCAATTCCTCCAGAATCTCCACCAACTTCCTGCCCACAACAAAATTCTCAACTAATTCAATTACAAATAGAATTATCCAACCTTCTGAGAGCCAGGGCCATTCAACCAGTGCCCCAGACACAGCAGGGCAGAGGATTCTATTCCAGATATTTCCTCATTCCAAAGAAAACTGGAGGCCTATGTCCCATTCTAGACCTCAGAAATCTCAACAAATTTCTGAAGAAAGAAAAGTTCAGGATGGTTTCTCTAGGCACCATGCTCCCTCTTCTGCAAACAGGAGATTGGCTTTGTTCTCTGGATCTTCAAGACACTTACGCTCATATTCCAGTATTCCCTCCTCATCGCAAGTACCTGCGCTTCATGGTAGGCCATCAACATTTCCAATACAGAGTACTACCATTCGGACTAGTCTCCACTCCCAGAGTATTTACAAAATGTCTAGCAGTATTAGCAGCACACCTACACAAGGAAAGTGTCCACGTATTCCCATATCTGGACGACTGGCTCATCAGAAGTCATTCTCAACAGGGAGTTCTTAACATCTCTAAATCGGACGATTGCTCTCCTTCACTCCATGGGTTTTCTCATCAACTATCAAAAATCCCACCTTACTCCGTCTCACCTACTTCAATTCATAGGAGCAGACTTGAACACAACCCTATCAAGGGCTTTTCTACCCGACAATCGAGCAGAGACACTTTCCCTTCTAGCAAAGTCCATTTACTCAAAGAATCAAGCGACAGCTAATCAGTTTCTAACTTTATTAGGCCACATGGCTTCCACGGTTCATGTCACTCCTATGGCACGACTAGCCATGAGAGTAACTCAATGGACTTTAAGGTCACAATGGATTCAAGCCGTCTAACCACTGCATTCTCCAATTCAAATAACCCACCAACTACGTTCTTCTCTACTTTGGTGGGCGAACAAGAACAATTTGTGCAAGGGCCTACCCTTCCAGCAACCAGTTCCACAGATAACTTTAACCACAGATGCATCCACGTTGGGTTGGGGAGCTCACATAAACAATCTCCAAACCCAAGGTACTGGGACAAAAAGCGCAGCAATGTTTCAAATAAACTTCCTGGAACTTCGAGCTATACGTTATGCGCTCCATGCATTCAAGGACTGCCTTTCACACAAGACTGTACTGATACAAATGGACAACACAGTTCCCATTTGGTACATCAACAAACAGGGAGGCACGGGCTCGTATCTCCTTTGTCAAGAAGCTGCACAGATTTGGGCCTGGGCCCTAACACACTCAATGTTTCTCCGGGCCACTTATCTGGCGGGCATTCAAAATGTACTGGCGGACTGACTCAGTCGTCAATTCCAACCACACGAATGGTCTCTAGATCCCTCGGTAGCGACCAGGATCTTCCAATGTTGGGGTCAACCGACAATAGACCTTTTTGCATCTCACCTGAATCACAAAGTGCACAAATTCTGTTCTTTACAAAAACAGAAGAACCAACCAACCAAGGACGCCTTTGCTCGCCCTTGGAACTCAGGCCTACTATACGCGTATCCTCCAATACCGCTCATAACCAAAACTTTAGTGAAACTACAACAGGACAAAGGGTCCATGATACTCATAGCCCCGAATTGGCCTCGACAAGTATTGTTTCCCACACTTCTAGACCTCTCAGTGAGGGAGCCGATTCGTCTGGGAGTAGCTCCCACTCTCATAACTCAGGATCAGGGTCGGTTGCGCCATCCCAACCTTCAATCCCTATCCCTGACAGCATGGATGTTGAAAGCTTGATATTACAACCACTCAATCTTTCAACCCATATATCTCAAGTGCTTATAGCTTCACGTAAACCTTCAACATGAAAGAACTACGCTTCCAAATGGAAGAGATTTACTTTGTGGTGCAAGCAAAACAACATCGATCCTTTCACTTGCCCTACAACTTCTTTACTAGACTACTTGTACCATCTTTCAGACTCTGGTCTCCAGACTTCATCTGTACGGGTACATTTAAGTGCAATTTCTGCTTACCATAACAAGATAGCAGGTGCACCAATCTCTACACAACCTCTTGTCAATAGATTTATGAGGGGTTTAACTCAACTTAAACCACCAATTAGACCTCCAGTCACACAATGGGATCTAAATATGGTTTTATCAAGGCTCATGCATTCTCCTTTCGAACCCATAGATTCCTGTGATCTAAAATTTCTCACATGGAAGACTATCTTCCTCATAGCCATTACATCAGCTAGACGGGTTAGCGAGTTACAAGCACTTGTCACATACTCACCCTATACAAATTTTCTACATGACAGAGTGGTATTCCGTACACATCCAAAATTCCTTCCCAAGGTAGTTATGGAATTTCACTTGAACTAATCCATTGTTTTACCGACATTCTTTCCAAGGCCTCATTCTCATCAAGGAGAAAGGGCCTTACATACCTTGGATTGCAAGCGTGCTCTATCTTTCAACTTAAAGCGCACTGCAGTCCACAGGAAATCCAATCAACTCTTTGTTTCCTATGACCCAAACAAACCAGGTAAAGCAGTGGGTAAACATACTCTATCCAACTGGCTAGCAGACTGCATACAATTTTGTTATGAAAAGGCAGGCCTTCCTCTCCAAGGGCGAGTAAAAGCACATTCAGTAAGAGCAATGTCAACTTCAGTAGCACACTATTGTTCAGTGCCAATTCTTGACATATGTAAAGCAGCAACATGGAGTTCTCTTCACACCTTTGCAGCTCATTACTGTTTGGATAAACAAGGACGACAAGATTCAACCTATGGACAATCTGTCTTAAAGAACTTGTTTCCAGTTTAACCCCAACTCCTTCTACATCCAACCTGCTGTGATCTTCGGCTGACTCATTTCAACAACAATGCTTCAGTAGTTATTCACTACAAAATGACTCAGCCTATAGCTTGCTAATCACCCATATGTGAGGACTAGCATCCTGCTTATCCTGGGATAAAGCAAAATTGCTTACCTTGTAATAGGTGTTATCCCAGGACAGCAGGATGTAGTCCTCACAGAACCCACCCGCCACCCCGCGGAATTGGGTCTCATACCTTTTATTATTTTATTTTTGCTAAAGCTCATTGCTACATAAGAGACTGAAGAGAGACACCTGTGGCAGAGAATATCATGGCATGCTGGGCATGCTCAGTGGCCTCACTGGGCCAGTCAAACGTTTCTAGAAACTTTGACAGAAAGTTTTCCCGCACTAGGGCTCCGTTAGTGACGTCACCCATATGTGAGGACTACATCCTGCTGTCCTGGGACACCTATTACAAGGTAAGCAATTTTGCTTTTCCTGACGTCTCTCGTGCTACACAAGCACGACGGAAGCAATTCTTGTCATATAAACAATCAGTTTTAGATATTGGGGCTAGTTTCTTTTTAAAATTCCCCTGTAAGTGCCAGATAATGTATCAAAATAACAAATTTGTATTTCTTGATCCAATGCACTTAGAGCGTTTTATAAGGGATAAGCCTTCAGTAAATACGTAAGTTGATTAGGAAAGGATTGTAAAATAGAAATGTATCAGCTTACCTGTTCTAACATTCCCCCTTGATGTGGGCTAGATAACCTTAAATATGTGTTATGATGTATGTGGAGATTCTTGTTTTCTTTGGAATTCTTGATTATATCATTTGTTTTAAATGTTATACTCAATAAAAAAAAAAAAAAAAAAAAAAGCACATAAGTCATACGGTTCTGTAAGACGCACTGACAAAGATTTAGGGGGAAAAAAAGTGACTTATACAATGGATAACATGGTAATTTAAAATTAAGGTTTTAATAAAAGAATCTTAACAAGAGAACTAGTAAACAGGGCACATCCAAAGCCAGGAAAACAAAAGGCACTCATGGGCCTATATTCAAATTCTGTACATATGGAAATAATTTGTATTCATTAAGGCCCAGCTTCTGTGCAGGTCTTTTGTGAGACCTCATCTGAAATTCTGTGTTCAGTTCTGGAAGCCATACCTCAGAAACGACACAGAGAAGATAGACCCGGTCCAGAGAAAGGCAACCAAAATCATTATCATGTTTAAACCCACATATCTGTGATACACCATGTAAGTGTGGAGTAAAAAAGAGCAAATCATGTTTCTCACAAAAAGGGAATTATGAAATAAAGAACAAAACAAACATAACACATCAAAACTGTAAAGATAGGCTACCTTGGTGGCAGTGCTGCTATGTGAACCACCTGATCTGATTCCTGGGCCAGGCTTCTGCTTTTTGGGTTGGCTGGGGCAGAGAGGCTGTGGAAGCAGCATGTACAGTTCCTGAAAGAAGGGGAGCCTTTGTAAATCACTCAACTGCAACACCTAGTGGACAGGATCCATGTTAATTGCACTCTGGTGGGAGCAGCAGTGTGTGGCCCCTGGCCGAAGACCATTGGTACAATGACTAGACTAAGTGAGTTGGAACAGGTTATGAATTAGGAAAAAAAAACCTGGGTAGCTGTCAATAAAGGCGTATGGCACCACAGCCCAAAGGAAGCTGGTTTTGACTGACCAGGAGATCAAAAAGGGCAGAAAGAAACTTCCAGGCTGCAGAGACTAAACCTACCATATGTATGTTTCAACTATCAAGAGTCTGTATCAAGGTAACATATTAGACAAAGTAATTTTATGCAGAATAAATTTGAATGATAATCACTGAAAACCACCACGGATCAGCATGTGAGATATTGATGGAACTTCAGTACAGTTGTGTTTAAATTACACAGTTGCTATGCATGCTAAATTATTAAGAACTACTCAGTGACAAAACTTAATTTCAGCAGACAATTGTGTGTTGTCACACTGTACATGTATTTTGGCAATGCTAGAGGACATAAATCCTTGATCCTTCCATGTCCATCTTCCCCTAAACAGTTTTAACAGACTCTTTAGTTACGAGCTCTTAGGTTCTAAGTCTGTTGAAGTATCTAGTAGCACTCCAGCAGGGAAGGTTTGTTAAGTTCCAGGCTGCCACAAAGTCCATATTTTGGGTCTTCCTGGGCAACCTACTCCGTAACAAAGGCAGCAAACCCCAGAGAAATCAGTCCAGCACCAGGATTTCTATAATTATTTATGATATATTACTGTCTGGGCATAGTCGCTTCTGGAACAGGTAGAGCAGATTCTTCCTAGGCCTTCTTAGCTATGTCAGGCTTTCCAAACCTTAGGCTTGCTGCATGTCTAGACAGTTTCCTCTGCCAATTTACATTAGCTGAACTCTCCTCAGGCTCTAATAAACTTAGTTGGTCTTGAGATTTTTTTTTTTTTTGTATCTACTTGATTATTGGTACCATCTGGGTTCAAATGGTTTGAAGTCCAGCCTCAATGACTGCCTATGATTCTTTCCTCAGGAACCCTTCTCAAACCAAGTACTTCACAAGCATCCAACCTATTAGCCACTTGCTTCTCGCTGGTGTTCTAGTATGTTTTTTAGTTTCCAATTTTATTTTTTGGCTTTCTGTTGAAATGTGAAAGTGTTGTTCCCTACTCTTTAAGGCAGGGCTGGGCAATTTTGGTCCTCGAGGGCCACCAGCTGGTTGAGTTTTTAGGATATCTCTAATGAATATGTATAAGAAAAAGTTGAGATAGTGTGCATGCAAATATATCTCATGCATATTGATTGGTGGCATCTTCAAAACCTAACTCCTCTCAGTGCTCCAGTGGGAGCACTGAGAGGAGAGAATCACCTTGCTGGTGGCTGAAAGGATTCAGTAAGTTTTGCTTGAGAAATGTTCTTTTTTAAAAGTATTGGGGCGAAGTTAACTATTGGGGAATATTATTTAGTGTGTTTGTGCTTTTAATAGTAAGGCAGTGAATAAACAGAAGTTAGACTGTATTTTTAAATAGTCAGTCAGTAAAGCAGAAGTTAGTGTTTGTATATTAAAAAAAAAAAAAAAAGGTAGCCAGAAGCTAGAAATAAGCTAGAAGCAGTGTATACCTGCTGTGATCTCTGTGAGGAGATAGCAATCTGTTGTCAAAGCTCTGTTGTTAAAGTTGGTATTTAGCAATCTGTAGTTATATAGAATAGTTGTGGGTGGATCCTTGGACCATTGCAGGTGACCACGCCCTCGGGGGCAATCCCGAGAGGGACCACTGGTCAGGCTTAGTGTAGAAGACAGACACACACTAGTTCTTTTATTAGACAATATGGTAAACCACCAGAGGTGGCAGTAGTGAGCTGGAAGCACCTGGCTGGGCTGTAGTCCCTCAGGTAATGGAACAGCGATCACAGGGTGGCTGAGCTGTAGAGAAACTAAGACAGTGAGTAGGCAGTATATGCAGAGTTCTGAAACAAGTCCTTAATGGTAACACTCACACAATAGTCTCTTAAGGCAGCCCAGGAGATGGTATACATTAGGCTCTTGAGGAGCGAGTACCTGGACCCAGGGAAAGCTCTGAGAGATAGATGGAAACTCACAATGTTTTAAGCAGCGATGACTTCTTAGCAGAAGTGGTATTCAGGAGCAAGTCCAGGACGTGGGCCCTCGAGGAGCGAGTACCGGTTCCGGACAGTGACCTGCAAAGAAAAAGAGAAAGCGAGGCCCCCGAGGAGCGGGTACCTCTAGTGAAGTCCAAGGAGGCAGAGTAGCTAGGGTCACGGAGAATAAATCCCATCCGCAGTGACCAGGAGGAAGCGAACCCTTGCTATCTCATCTTGTTAGCGAAAACTGAGACCTTAAATATCTGGAGCTGGTGACATCATCTCAGGGGGATGCCCCTGAGGTTTGCGCCAATGCTGGTACATAGTCGGGCCGCGCGCGCCCTTAGGCATCTGGTCAACATGGCGGCTTGCAGTGTCGAGCCGGTCTGGGAACGCCGGAGGAGGACGGCCTGGAGATGCCGCAGCAGCTAGCCTTCCATCAACCCCGAAGGGAGTCGCCAACAAGGTAAGGTGGGCGGAGCAGAGACGTCGGACAGCGACGGACACAACAATTCCTAAGTAAAAAGGTTGAAATGTTCAGTTCAGTTACTCACCTTGGAAAGGTGGTAAAGTTGTGTGATTGATTTAAGTACCATCATTTGTTAATCAGAACAGTAGTGAGTCACTCAGGACAACTAACTGTAGTGTAAATCTCCAAAGGGATTGTTTTGCACTAATTTACCTTAGAAGTACAATATATATTGCAAGGGAAGAGCTCAGTAACCCACAATCCAGTGGGAGCACCGAGAAGATAGGATCACCTTGCTGGTGCCTGAAAGGAATCAGTAAGTTTTGCTTGGGAAAAATTCTTTTTTAAAAGTATTGGGGCGAAGTTAACTATTGGGGAATATTATTTAGTGTGTTTGTGCTTTTAATAGTCAGTAAGGCAGCAAATAAACAGAAGTTAGACTGTTTGTATTTTTAAATAGTCAATTTTGTAAGGAACTGGGGAACCTTTTGGGGAAGGGGGAGTCTCTTCCAAAGGGATGGGCTCCACCTTAACCAGGGTGGAACCAGACTGCTAGCAGTAACCTTTAAAAAGGAGATAGAGCAGCTTTTAAACTAGAACAAAGGGGAAAGCCGACAGTCGCTCAGCAGCGCATGGTTCAGAGAGAGGTATCTTCAAAGGATACTAATGACACATTAGAATTAGGCAAGAAAGAATAAATTGATTGCTTCACCTTGCTACGGACCTACTATCAACAACAAAATCAACTGCCCACCAAATTCGAATTTTTCTGGGACACTTAGCAGCAGCAATTAATGAAATTCCCCATACCCAACTCCATATGTGTCATCTTCAATGGGGATTGAAAGCACAGTGGATTCAGTTCCTGATGCCCATGTAGACAGCGATAACAATCACGAAATCCATGGCAAAGGAAATCAACTGTTGGTTAAATACAAATGATCTAACAGTGGGATCTCCTCTTCAAGACCCAGTTCAAGACTTAATCCTAACAATAGATGCCTCAACACAAGGTTGGGGAGTGCACCTACTGCATTACAAAACGCAAGGACTATGGACACAAGTTGAAAGATTATATCAAATCAACCTTTTGGAGCTTAGAACCATGAGGATTGCAATTGATCCAAAACTCTACTGCACGTATACTATATAACCTGACACGAAGAGATCACATATCACCATCTTTACAACAACTTCACTGGCTTCCAATACCATATAGGATTTCTTACCAAATTTTAACAATAATTCATGGTTTATTATATAATGAAAATTCAGTATGGTTATGCTCGCTGCTCAGAATTTATAAACCATCCAGACAATTGCAATCCTTGGATAAATGTATTTTAGAAGTACCTTCAGTAAGAAATGCAAGACTGAATATAACTCAAGAAAGAGCCTTTTCAGTGGCTGGACCATGACTTTGGAATTCAATACCTGACTATATTAGATTATCACATAATAAACAAGAATTCAAAAAATTGTTAAAGACTTATCTTTATAAATGCGCTTACAATCTGAATAATTGACTTTTGCAATTATAAAATAATCCAATAAGAGATAATATCTGTTTATTCTCTCGAACATTAATTTAATACAATTCTAGTACTGTTTTATTTTACACTATGTTTTCTGGCTTAAGGTAATATCATAGAATGCCCAGCTTTAAACCGTGTTTTAATTGTCTTGTTCTATTACTGATATCATTTTTGGATGGTTTTTTCATTATATCATTATGAATTGCAGTGTTAGACTATACCGCATGTTATGTTAACTTTGTTTTGATTGTGTTTTATTTTAATGAACATCATTTGTTTGATTTTGTTAGATATTTTAAATTATGTATGTTTCCTGTAAACCGCCTAGACGGCCAGATCCTGGCTATTTTGCGGTATACAAAAACTTTTAAAATAAATAAATAATAAAATAAAAGTTTTCATACATCTTTTGAGAGGTCAAACATACACACGGACAATCTACTTAAACAAACAAGTAGGGTCAGGTTCCTGGTCTTTATGCAGGGAAGCCATCTGGATATGGGAGTGGGCTCTCCAAAATTCAATAATGTTGAAGGCAACTTATTTACCAGGTGTAGCCAATACATTAGCCGACTGCCTCAGCAGAATATTTCACCCCCACAAATGGTCACTGAACCAAGCAGATACAAACAAAATATTCCTCCAGTCGGGGTCACCCTTGGATAGACCTTTTCGCAACAGAACAAAATCGAAAAGTTCGACAATTCTGCTCAGTACATCCCAGCCCCATCAGGTACAGACAGGATGCTTTTCTGATGTCATGGTTGCAGGGCCTTCTTTATGCATTTACACCAATTCCTCTCATATCAAAGACAGTTTAGAAACTATTCAAGACCGATCACAAATGATACTCATAGCTCCTGCATGGCCGAGACAACCCTGGTACGCTTATCTAGTACAGTACTCTGAAACAGAGCCTTGGAATCTCGGTCAAGATCCAAATCTCCTATTGTGGAAGTCGACCATGGCCTTTAAGTGAGCAACCGCGTGATATTTGAAAATATTAGGTACCCCCAAGCTTCCATTTAATTTTGGTTGGAATAATACCATTCTGGAAATGCGGGGTGGCCAACCTTTCCAGATGAAAGAAAAGATCTTCCTTTGCAGATGTTGCAAATATCCCACTGGGACATTACACGGCAGGGTTTGGAATAGATATTCTATCTTTGGGATTAAGGATATTTTGACCACTGCAATCCGCCCAAGCCAAGATATAGTTAACCTATCCCAGCGTGCCAGGTCTTGTTCTAATTTCCTAATCAGTGGTCCATAATTTAATTTGGAGCAATTTAGCGTAATCTGCCCCCACCATAACTCCCAGATATTTCATGGCCAATCGAGCCCATTGGAAGGGAAACCTCCTTTAAAGACTACCCAGTTCGTCCCCCGCTAAATAAATGGGAAGCAACTCTGACTTATCTATATTAATTTTAAATCCTGATACTTTTCCATATACTTCAAGCTCCTGCACCACTACGCTTAGGGAGGAAGCTGGCTCGGTCAATGTAAACAAAATATCAGCATATAGGGATATTTTGTATTGTTTCCCCTCCATGGAGATTCCTTTAATATCCGATTGTCATCTAATCCTTTCGGCCAGTGGTTCAATATAAATCACAAATAGCGGTGGTGACAATGGGCAGCCTTGTCTTATACCATGCTGCACCTCAAAAGTTTTGGAATACTCCCCATTAATCTTAATACAAGCCCGTGGTTTCTTATATAATACCGTGACCCAATTGCAAAAATATTCTCCAAGCCCCATTTTCCCCATTACTTGAAAAAGAAAAGACCAATGCACATGGTCAAACGCCTTCTCGGCATCTACACCGAATAAGACTGAAGATGTCTTCGTGTGTTTAGCGTAGTGTGTGAGGTTAATAATCTTACAGACATTATCACCTGGCATCCGTCCAGGCATAAAATCCCCTTGATCCTCATGGACCAGCATTGTAATAACAAAACTTAAATGTTTGGCCAGGATCTTAACTTGCAATTTCAAGTAAATGTTTATAAGAGATATAGGTCTGTATGAACTGCATTTGGTCACATCTTTTCCCGGTTTGGGGAGAATAGTAATGCCCATAGTCGGACTGATTCAGTAAAGTCCGCGGGAGAGCGGGCAAACGCCTGCTCTCCCGGCGCGCGCACAGGCCACTCTCCTCTGCGCGCGATTCAGTATGCTAATTAGGCCTGACGGTAAAACCAGGTAAAAGGAGGCGCTAGAGACACTAGTGCGTCCCTAGCGCCTCCTTTTGGACCAGAGCAGTGGCTGTCAGCGGGTATGACAGCTGACGCTCAATTTTGCCGGCGTTGGTTCTCGAGCCCACTGACAGCCCATGAGAGGAAACCGGACACCGGCAAAATTGAGCGTCCGGTTTTCAACCCGACAGCCGCGGTCCGACTTCAAATTTTCTTTTTTTTTTTTTTACTTTTGGAAAGTTTCGGGACCTCCGACTTAATATCGCCATGATATTAAGTCGTAGGGTGCACAGAAAAGCAGTTTTTACTGCTTTTCTGTGCACTTTCCCGGTGCCCAAAGAAATTAGCGCCTACCTTTGGGTAGGCGCTAATTTCTGAAAGCAAAATGTGCGACTTGGCTGCACATTTTGTTTTCTGAATCGCGCGGGAATACCTAATAGGGCCATCAACATGCATTTGCATGTTGGGGGCGCTATTAGGTTCGGGGGATTGGACGCACGTTTTCGGCCCCTTACTGAATAAGGGGTAAGGAAAAACGCGCGTCCAATGGTGGGTTAACAGTGCGCTCCATCGGAGCGCACTGTACTGTATCGGCCCGAATGTTAGAAGCTGCTAACAGAGAACCATCGGATCTGAGGTGGTTAAACATTTCCACCAATGGGCCTGCTAACACTTCTTTAAACTTCTTATAAAACAAAGCAGCAAAGCTGTCTAGGCCCGGGGCCTTTCCTGTTTTCAGTTCCCCTATTGCTGCCAACACTTCGCCGTTGTAATCTGATCTCCTAGCTTTTGAGCAGCTTCTTTATCTAAACAGGTAAAAGAACATTTGCCAAAAAAGGATCAATACTGGAGTCCAGAATATTGATATCCCTACTATACAACGAAGCATAAATTTGGTTAAATCTGCTCCTAATTTTGTCCTCCTCTTCCACCATTATTCCCCTTTCGTCTTTGATTTTTGTTATTTGTGATTGCAGCATTTTCATCTTTAATGTGTGCGCTAACAGCCTGCTGGCTTTATTACCATGCTCATAGTGTGTATGTTCAAGTAGGTCCATTTTATATACCAAGACTTCCATCTCTATCGCCCTCATCTTATAGCAGATATCTCTTAATTCCTGGAGTACTCGTTGGGAGTGCTTCTGTTTATGAAGTAGTTCAGCTTGTCACAAATGGATGGCAAGCTGTTGTTTTAAGCTATCCTTAACCTTCTTTTTATGAGAGGCTATAGAAATCAATCGTCCTCTGAGTACCGCTTTCATGCAGTCCGAGTACAACCGGATTCACCTCTGGAGTTTTGTTAAGTTGAATGTACTCCAGGATTGCCAAGCGCATTTGTGCCTCTATGTCTTTATCCTTTAGAAGGGAGTCATTTAATTTCCAATAGGGCAGCCCCTCACTCAACGGAGCACTCCTCATTTCCCACCATATTGGGGCATGATCTGACCAGGAAATGTTCCCTATCCCTGCCTCCTTAGTTAGCAATACCAGGGAGTGATCAAAAAGGAAGAAGTAAATTCTCAAATATACATAATTGGGTATAGAATGGAAAGTATAATCCTGTTCTGAGTAATGTTTGTCTCTCCAGACATCTATTAAATGGATCTTGTCTACGCCACAGATCTCTTGAACACCCGGTGACGGAGGAAGACACCTGAAATGAACACTTGCATGGCGAATATCCATAAGGCTGTGGCCTTTACATGAAGGAGAATGGTTAATTGAGTCTTACAGATGAATATAAAGACTGTGGATGGATTTTATGATGTGATTTATTCTATAGGTGGTGGCCGGGGACTGGAGGGGAAGCGGGTGCGCGTCCATCCTCCTGGAAAGACACCACTGTGGTGGTGGTGGACATGGTATGATGGGGAGGGTAAGGGAGGGATTCAAGGGGGGGGGGGTTAAGGGGAGGGGGAGGGATGCTATAGGCTAAGTAGAAGGTGTATATTATGCATTGGATAATTGCTTTAATGATCCGAAGGTATTATGCACCCCGGTTTAGGAGTTCTTGTCTGCCACAAAGGTTGTGTGCTCAAATGGTCTACTCATGGCTTCTATTAAGTTTGTTTCGTTAAATGTTAAAGGTCTAAATTCTCCCTATAAAAGGAATATGCTGTTCAAGGAACAGCTCTCTCTGAAGGCCTCGATTGCCTTTATTCAGGAAACCCACCTGCGGAAAAGAGATGAGAGATTATTGTTTTCTCCCCACTTTAGTCATATTATTCTCGCAGCAAAGCCGCGATTAAAGTAAAAGTGGCACTCAGCCATGCTGATTACAGATGGGGCAATTGGAGCTCCCAGAGGCCGTAAAAGCAGGCAGATGGGGGGCCGCAGGAGCCAAGGGATATCCCAACAGTCAGAAGAAAGGCTTGAGTGTTGTGGCATATTTTTCTAAAATAAATGTTTGCTGCTTCAGTGTGGCTGAGAAGGCAGAGGCAGCCTTGGGAAATCTGCCACTGCGAAATTAAAGGGGAACAAAGCATTGGAGCTCTAGGCAAAGTGTGTGTGAGAGACAGAGACTGGGCAGAGAGGTGACTGGGCTGTGTGTGTGAGACAGAGTCTGGGCAGGGAGGTGACTGGGGTGTGTGTGTGAGACAGAGTCTGGGCAGGGAGGTGACTGGGGTGTGTGTGAGAGACAGACTGGGCAGGAGGTGACTGGGGTGTGTGTGTGAAAGAGACTGGGCAGGGAGGTGAAGGGTGTGTGTGAGAGAGACAGGGCAGGGAGGTGACTGGGGGGGGTGTGTGTGTGTGTGAGAGAGAGAGAGAGACTTGGCAGGGAAGTGACTAGGTTATGTGTGAGAGACGGAGACTGGGCAGGGAGTTGACTGGGGTCTGTGTGAGACAGAGACTGGTTGTAGGGTTTAATTGGGGTGTGTGTGTGAGTGACTTGTGAGCCCTAAAGAAGAGGAACGTGAGGACAGAGCTTCAGCAGCTGCTGCTGCTCCTGGTATGTGCTTTCAAGGGAAAGGAGTAGGAGAGTTGCTGGAGAGTGTAAGTAAAGGTGGCATTTTAAGTGTATTTTTCTTGATTGACTGCCATTTTAATTGAGTATTCCCTGTACGTACCAGGATCAGTCCAGACTGCTGGGTTATGCCTCCCCTCCAGCAGATGGAGTCAGAGAGAAAACTGAAAGCACCCCCTAGATATACTGGTGTGCCACCTGCCATCCTTCAGTATTTCCTCTGACTCCAGCAGATTGAGAGGCATAACCTGCGGTCCTGTCTGTTCTGACTAAAACAATCTTTCAGGTGTTCTTTATGATTTTTATAACTGTGCTGGCTAGATCAACTGGTTTTATTCTCTTCCTTGCTTAGTGTAAAAAAAAAAAAAAAGTTGATATTTTTGTAGCAGTTGTTTGTTGGTTTTGCTAGCGCAGCGTACAGGCAGGCACTGAGAGCTTGGCTCTCATTGTTTTACCCGGATTAGTGTCCCTTTTGGTCTTGGGGGAAAGTTTACCGGTGGGGCCGGTCACCCTCCCCCCCCCCCCCCCCCCCAGAAGTACAGTGATTCCAGACTTTGATCTGAAGAGGGCTTTCCTTGGAAAAAAAAGAAAGAGAGTGAATAAAAAGTGGATGCAGGACACATAAGCCCTGTTGGTAGCAGGCAGTGATCCATTTCCAGCCCTAGCCTGCCGCGCTGGTAATTAGCCTGACCAGGGACTCCGGAGGGGGTGGAGGTTTTCACCCGGCGTTAGAGGCGCTTGCACAGGGCTCCTATTTTTGGCGCACTTTTCTTCTGCCTCCTCGATGCCGCGTTCTTCGGCCTGCACGGCCTGCGGTAGGGCGGGGCGCTACTCTCCCGGGAGGATCTCTGCTCCCGCTGCATTCCCGGGGGCGAGGGACCCTCCCTGGGGCCGAGCACAGCCCGCAGCGGCGCGGATCCGTCCTCCTTGGCGCGGCTGAGGAAGCTGTCGGCGCCGCGATCGTCGGCCCCGCCTCCCAGTGAGGTGGAGCCGGCGGCCATCTTGTCCACGAGGCAGCATGTTGATTCTGCCTCTGAGGAGGAGGATTTTCCTCCGCTTTCACCGCCGGCTTTGAGTCCTCATAGTGGCTCCGAATTTGATGCCCCAAGAGCCCCCCCCCTCCGGTGCGTCCCGTGGGGGGATCAATTAAAAGGAAGGTGCCTTTCTCCTCCAAGTTTGTGCTGTTGATGCACCAGGCTTTTTTGGGGGCAGAAGCAGGCTGGGAGCCAGACGAACCCCCCCCTCTAAAAGTGCCTAAGGTGTCCTCGCTGCAGGACAAATCGGGAGACCAGGAAAAGGCTGAAGCTCCGGGCAAATCAGGAGCTTTTCCTGGTCTCCCGATTGTCGGCACCCCCAAGGGTGTTCCCTTGGGGGTGCCGACGATCCGGGGTTCCCGGATCTCATCGGATGGGGCAGGGGCCGACATCTCCGACGCTCAGGGGTCTCTCGAAGGGGACGACCCCCTGGTTTTACGCCTGTTTGGCAGGGACGAGCTGAACTATTTGATTCTTCATGTTTGAAGGAGCTGGAGATCCCAGCGCCGCAGCAGGACACGGATACTTCCACTGGGGACGTAGCTATGGCGGGTCCGAGAGCCCCCCCACAAACCTTTCCCTTGCACTCTAAGGTATTACAGATCGTATCTAAGGAATGGGAGGTTCCAGAGGCATCCCTGCGCGTTAGCAGGGCAATGAATAAATTATCCTCTGCCCTCGGATTCGTTAGAGATTTTTAAGGTCCCTTCGGTGGACTCGGCAGTCACTGCGGTGGTTAAGCATACTACCATTCCCGTCACGGGAGGGGTAGCCTTGAAAGATCTCCAGGACCGGAAGTTAGAGGTCCTATTAAAGCGCATTTTTGAGATAGCGGCTTTAGGAGTCCGGGCTGCGGCTTGTAGCAGTATGGTCCAGAGGGCCACACTGCGCTGGGTGCAACAATTACTAACCACCCAAGAACTCCCGCCGGAAGAGGCGGAGCAGGCCAATTGTGTGGAAGCGGCGGTTGCTTATACAGCGGATGCCCTGTATGATTTGCTAAGGACCTCGGCCCGCACTATGTCCTCGGCTGTTGCGGCCAGACGACTATTGTGGCTCCGTCGTTGGTCGGCAGATGCCTCTTCTAAGTCGCGACTAGCTTCTTTTCCCTTTAAGGGGAAGTTGTTGTTTGGTGAGGAGTTGGATCAACTCATCAAAGACTTGGGAGAGAATAAGGTGTATAAGTTGCCGGAGGACAAGCCCCGACAATTGTGGTCTTTCGGAAACACGTGGTCCCGATTTCGAGGGCAACGCCGGTTTCGCACGGGAAGGGGTGGATCTTTTCCCCAAAGGCAGCAGGGCCCCAGGTCTCAGTCTTGGACTCCTTCCTTTCGAGGCAGACGACCACAACGAATGGGTTCCTCGCAGGGTTTGGCCACAGGCAAACCTGCGCAATGAAGGCGCGCGGGCCCATTCCTCCTTCCCACGCATCGGAGGCCGGTTATCCCAGTTTTGGGAGGAATGGGTCAAGATCACTTCAGACCAGTGGGTCCTCGACGTGGTGTGTCACGGTTACGAGTTGGATTTTGCTCGGCCCCTCCGGGATCTTTTTATGATATCTCCTTGCGGTCCTCCAGAAAAGCAACTGGTAATAGGCCAAACCGTGGCCCGGTTACGATCCCTGGGGGAAGTGGTGCCCGTTCCGCCGGACGAGACCAGAACAGGTCGGTATTCCATTTACTTCCTGGTTCCAAAGAAGGAAGGTACGTTCCGGCCAATTTTGGATTTGAAGAGAGTAAACAGGGCCTTGTGCGTTCCCCGTTTTCGCATGGAAACTCTTCGATCTGTTATTGCGGCCGTCCACAGGGGAGAATTTTTGGCTTCTTTGGATCTGGCCGAGGCGTATCTTCACATTGGGATCAGGGAGCGCCACCAGAGGTACCTGAGGTTCATGGTGCTCGGGGAACACTTTCAGTTTTGCGCCCTCCCGTTCGGGTTAGCCACAGCTCCGAGAGTGTTTACCAAGGTTCTCATCGTAGTCGCAGCCTTCCTGCGCCGTCAGGGAGTATTGGTGCATCCCTACCTCGACGATTGGCTTATCCGGGCGAAGTCGGAGGACTCGTGCAAGCGAGCAGTCCAGGTGGTGGTTCAGCAACTGCAGTCGCTAGGTTGGGTAGTCAACTTTGCAAAGAGCCAGCTGGTTCCGAGTCAGTGTTTGGAATTTTTGGGAGCACGTTTCGATACCTTGGTGGGCAAGGTATACCTGACTCAGCAGAGACTGGAGAACCTGATGCTTCAGGTACAGAACCTACTGGATCTCCCCTTACCTACGGCATGGGATTATTTGCAGGTCATTGGACATACGGTTTCTACTCTGGAAATGGTGCCGTGGGCTTTTGCGCATATGCGTCCTTTGCAAACCGCTCTTCTTTCTCGCTGGGACCAGAAAACCGGGGATTACGGTGCTCAGTTGCCGCTGATGGAACCGGCTCGGTCCAGTCTAGCTTGGTGGTTGATCCCGGACCACCTCTTGCAGGGGGTAGATCTCGATCCTTCTCAGTGGGTGGTAGTGACGACGGATGCCAGTCTAACGGGCTGGGGAGCGGTCTGTCAATCAAGAGCGGTACAGGGAACGTGGTCCCCTCGCCAGGCCTCTTGGTCCATCAACCGTCTGGAGACCAGAGCGGTACGTCTAGCCTTGCGCCACCTTCTGCCCCTGGTATGCGGTCGAGCCAGGGCGGTACAAGAAGTTGACCGGTGGCGACCGAAGCAGCGTTGTTGATGACCTGGGCGGAGCGTTATCTGTCCCGCATCTCGGCCACCCACATTGCAGGCGTAGACAACGTTCAGGCGGATTATCTCAGCCGACAACACTTGGACCCCGGAGAGTGGGAGCTCTCGGCCGAGGCAATGAGTCTCATCACCCTACGATGGGGCATTCTGCACCTAGACCTGATGGCGACTCGGCACAATGCAAAGATGTTTCTTCAGCCGAAGGCGAGAGCACGGGTCGGAAGGAGTGGATGCACTCGTGCTTCCATGGCCTCGTCACGTCCTCCTCTATGTATTTCCTCCATGGCCTCTGATCGGCAAGGTGTTAAGACGCATAGAATCGCATCATGGTCTGGTGATTTTAGTGGCCCCGGAGTGGCCAAGAAGACCATGGTTCGCGGATCTGGTTCATCTTGCGACGGACGGGCCTTTACGTCTCAGTCATCTTCCGAACCTCCTTCGGCAAAGGCCGGTATTTTTAGATCTGGCGGATCGCTTTTGTCTGGTGGCTTGGCTTATGAAAGGAGACAATTAAGGGAAAAGGGTTATTCTGAGCCTGTCATTTCCACACTGCTTCGGGCACGGAGGCCCTCTACTACGCTTACTTATGCTAGAGTGTGGAAGGTGTTTGACTCCTGGTGCGGTGTCTCGAAGATTGCGCCTTGCCGGGCTTCTGTAGCTCAAATCCTTACGTTTTTGCAGGACGGCTTGAAGAAGGGTTTGGCTTACAGTTCTCTGAGGGTTCAGGTAGCAGCTCTGGGGTGTTTGAGAGGAAAGGTTGAAGGGTCCTCTCTCGCCTGTCACCCAGACGTAGCATGCTTTTTACGTGGTGTTCGGAACTTGCGTCCTCCACTGCGGCCTCCTTGCCCGTCTTGGAATTTGAACTTGGTTCTCAAAGGCCTCAATGCGGCCCCTTTTGAACCTCTCAGGCGGGCCTCCTTAAAGGATTTAACTCTCAAGATTGTGTTTCTCGTGGCGATCGCGTCCGCTCGTAGGGTCTCTGAGTTGCAAGCTCTTTCATGCAGAGAACCGTTCTTGCGTATTTCGGACTCAGGTGTGTCGTTGTGTACGGTACCTTCTTTCTTACCTAAGGTGGTATCGGCCTTTCATGTAAATCAGACGGTGGAATTGCCTTCCTTCTCGGCGACAGAACTACAGTCTTCTCAAGGGTCAGATTTGAGACGTTTGGATGTTCGTCGAGTGCTCATGCGATATTTAGAAGTTACCAATGATTTTCGACGGTCTGATCATCTGTTTGTCTTGTGGCATGGCCCCAGGAAGGGGCTTCAGGCGTCCAAAGTAACTATTGCCCATTGGTTGAAGGGCTCGATCGCTGCCATGTACATTGGTGGCGGTAAGGCTGTTCCTGAGGGGCTCAAGGCCCATTCTCTCCGTTCTCAAGCGACTTCGTGGGCAGAAAGTCACCTGGTTTCGAGCCAAGAGATTTGCAGGGCGGCCACTTGGAAGTCGTTGCATACTTTCGCTCGACATTATCGGGTTGATGTTCGAGGGCCGTCACCTATTTCCTTTGGAAGCAGCGTACTTCGAGCGGGACTCTCGGGGTCCCACCCCATTTAAGTCAGCTAGGGTACATCCCAGCAGTCTGGACTGATCCTGGTTCGTACAGGGAAAGGAAAATTAGGTTCTTACCTGATAATTTTCGTTGCTGTAGTACCAAGGATCAGTCCAGACGCCCGCCCAGTAATGGTGTTTCAGGAGAGTCCGCTCGTAACAGTATCTTTTCCACTCTTTCAGGTATCGATAACTTGATACGGTAAGTGATTATTCATTTCGTTGCCTTTTGGCTTTGTTTGCTTGGTTGGCTCAGTAGTGTTTGAGCGATGTTAATGCTTACTTTTGCAGAGTTTTACTACTTGATCTAGCCAGTGGCCATAGTTAATTTTTGGCTATTTTTGGCAGAAGGATGATCCATTTCTTCTGCTTTGATATCAATTATACTGAAGGATGGCAGGTGGCACACCAGTATATCTAGGGGGTGCTTTCAGTTTTCTCTCTGACTCCATCTGCTGGAGGGGAGGCATAGTCCAGCAGTCTGGACTGATCCTTGGTACTACAGGAACGAAAATTATCAGGTAAGAACCTAATTTTCCTTTATGTGATGTGTCTGCTGTTTTGAAATATTTTATTGATATTTGGACAATTTTTAATAATTTTTATGAGTTTTAATTGTTTGACTTTATTCTATTCATCAGCTGTTTTGAAACATTTATTAATATAGTTTTACAAATTTCTTTTTTTATTTATTTATAATTTTTGCATATATAACAAGCATCCGTGTGCAAGACATAACAGTCACATATAATGTTATCATTACAAACAAATTATGTATACATATGTAATAATCAAACAATGCATCACAGTGCACAATCTCTTATTTCCATGGTGTAAGCTAGAATCCCTCCCGCTCCCCCCTCTCTCCCACTGAACCAGGATCCGGGATATCAATAAAGAGAAGAAGACATCAAGAAGCATCTGTTCGAACGTGAAGGGTAGTGCAGCGTAAAAGACATATATATGCAGAATGCAATAAGCATGGAGTAAACCAACTGTAAACATACAGTATGGTATGGACAAGAAACAAAAGCAAGAACAAACAATAAGCAGTAGACAAGACACAATAAACAATAGGCATTGTACCCGCTAGGTATAGTATGCATGGTTATGTTTGGAAATAAAGAATAACCACAAATTGTGGACGAAAGTCACACCGTAGTCCCGAGGTCCTGAGTTGACCCGATCTCCTGCTCTTTCCGCCAGAGTTCAAAACTGGAACAATGGAGCATATGTTTTTTAAGGATTTGCTGAGTTTTACAATTATTTCTGTGTGGGGATCTATAGTAGCTTGGCTTGTTCTGTTTTCCTAATAGGAGGTGTATTAGGGTTTAGGATCTGATTTAATATTTTTAGTGTTGCCTTTTCATATATAGGGTGGTTATGTGTTCCATAATGCAGGTGTAACTTTGTGCAGATTAATTTCTGTGCATTATTGCAGATCCTGGGACTGTTAGGTGCTATATTTCTCTTTCCATTTCTTCAGGTTTGCACTGCATGCAGAGTGGCTTTTTTTTTGTTTTCCATTCCAGTTTGACTCCATATTTATAATGTGTGGTCTTTCTGTACTTGGTGAAGGTCAGTTCTGTGTGTGTGACTGAGATGAGGTATTTTACTAGCATGTAGGCAATTGTATAAATCTTATTTGTTGTGTTTTCTCAATAGGATATGCATTAGTGGTAAATTATTGCCTTTTCATAAGGAGGGCTATTGTGCCTGGTAGTAAAGGGAGTTTGTTTTGCTTTTACTGAGATGTCATCAGAACATCTTTTTTTTTTGCATGGTGAGTTCTATGGGTAATGCCCTAGTTCTGCTCTGCATCCATTGTTGGAGGTCAAGCGGATTCCTGTGGATGCAAAGTGTATGTTTACATATAGCCCCATGACTGTCACATGTTCAGTGTGTCACGCATGTGAGAACCATCTGTCAGGTGTGGCCCGGCCGAAAAAAGGTTGAGAACCACTGGTCTAAACAATGGGTCAGGTCCAGGCAGCGATCCAGCGCGGTCCAAGTCCAAGCCAAGGTCAGAAGCCAGGTAAGCAAGTCAAGGACAGACAGACAGACAGACAGACAGACAGAAGAGACTATAATGGACAGACAGTGGGACAAGACAAGCAGGGCAACAAAAGACTCAACAGCTAGGCAGAGCAAGGGAAGAACAAGTCATGGAAAAGATACAAGCAAGAAAGGTAGAGAACAATCAACAAGGATTTGGAGTGGAGGAGTAACCTAGTGGTTAGAGCAGCAGTTCAAGTCCCACTGTTCAACCTTGGGCAAGTCACTTTGCCCTCCATTGCCTCAGGTACAAACTTAGTCAGGGAATTACCTACAGTATCTGAATGTAATCCACTTTGAAGTGCTGAAAAAAGTGTGAAAAGCAGAATATAAAAATCTAAATAAATGAGCAAGCAGGAGTGAGACACAGACTAGAAACACCTATTGAGAAGATCACTCAGGGCCCTGTTGCCAAGGCATTTGGAGGGTGTCTGAGAAATTCTTAAGTGGAGGAAGTTGGCTGACCTCATTCAAGAGTGCCACAGAGAACTATCCTGAAGGGAGGGCCAGGATCATGGCAGTGTCAGCAGGCTGGAATGCTTTGGGTGGGATCAGCTGTCAGCAGCTTCCCTGCTGCACGAAGAAGCTGGTGGGACCAATGGGGAGTACAACAGCTCACACAGCAGTCCTGTGAGCCACAAGTGATGACAAGAGGGTAAAAGTTGAAAGAGATCAGTTGGACTGTGAGGAGAATGAGAGTGGGGTGATTGGAGGGGGACTGTACCCCTGCTAATTTAGTCTGGTCATCCTCTAGGGGTCATGTGAATTTTGAAGTGCTAAAATGGATCAGGTTGGCTAACAGTTTAGGAAGCCCTGGGGTAAGGGATGGGAGCATGGCAGAGGATGGCCATAGTGCTCACTCATATTAACCTTGGGCCCAAAAACTCAGTTTTGGCTATGTCCCTGCTTCTATTTTCCCCTCGCCATAAGTGTTGTTATGGGGTGGCAAGTGCCACCCCCAAAAAATGGCCATCTCAGTAACCCATATCCCTGCCTGATGCAATCTGATGCAGCATAGTACTTATGATTGCTAACTGGTTGTCAGACTAAAAAAACAGCTTATTTAAAAGCCAGTTTTCTCCTGTCTGCTGACTCAAGACTGGTTGGGATGGGGACTCCATTCTGGTTTCTAGTTCTAGGGTCTATGCAGCCAGAAGTGGAAGGAAGCAGCTGTGTCTGGCTGCTTCCAGCCAGCAGGACCAGTGGCCCAAGGAACAGAAAAGGCCAGTAGGCTGTCTGTAGAGCTCATGTTGCTGGCAGCTGGAAGAACAGAAGCCTGGCATGACTGAGTGAAAGAGAGTGTGCATGCATATGTGTGTGTGTGACAAAGAGCATGTAACCTATTCATATTTATCTGTTGTAGTCCTCTCATGTTTTTATAGACTTTATCATATGCCCCCTCAGGGCTGTTCAGCTTGGAGAAGAGATGGCTATCATTTTGGTTGCCCTTCTTTGTACCTTTTTTAGTGCAACTTTATCATTTTTGAGATGTGACAACCAGTATTGCACACAGTACTCAAGGTACAGTCTTATCATGGAATTATAGAGGAATTATGACATTGTTTTATTGACTATTCCTTTGTTAATAATTCCTAACATTGTTTGCTTTTTTGACTGCTGCAATTTCAATGTATTGCTCATTATGATGTGTAGATCTTTTTCCTGGATAGTAACTCCTAATACGGAACCCAACTTTGTGTAATGGAAAGGTGGGTTACTTTTCCCTATGTTCATCCCTTTGCACTTGTCCACCTTAAATTTCATCTGCCATTTAGATGCCCAGACATCCAAAGTCCTCCTGCAATTTATCAGAATTTGCTTGTAATTAACAACTAAATAATTTTGTCATTTGCAAATGATTTACCTTACACGTTCCCCTTTCCAGATCATCTATAAATGTTATAAAGCACTGGTCCAAGTACAGATCCCTGAGGAACTCCACTGTTTATCTTTCTCCACTGAGAAAACTGTTTATTTAATCCTACTCTGTTTCCTGTCTTGTAACCAATTTGCAATCCACAAAAAGACAGTCTCCTACCCCATGACTTTTTAATTTTCTTAGGAGTCTGAGGGGGGGGGGGGACTTTGTCAAATGCCTTCTAAAAATCCAAACACACTAATTTACTGGCTCACCTTTATCCACATGTTTAACCGCTTCAAAAAAAAAAAAAAGGAAGCAGATTTGTGAGGCAACACTTCCCTTGGGTAAATCCATGATGGCTATCTCCCATTAAATCATGTCTATCTGTCTGTTCTGTGATTTTGTTTTAGAATTCTTTCCACGATTTTCCCCAGCATTGAAGTCAAGCTCGCGGGTGAGGGTGCTAGGGGGGGAAGGCAAGGGAGGACGATTATAACAAGGGCGTAGAGAAGAGGGAAGGTGTTGGCCTGACCTAGTATAGCAAGTCTTCTGTTCTTATGATGATGCCGGGAGGAAAAGAAGAGAGTCGTGATGATAGTGAAGGTGTTGGTTTGCCACGCCACAACAAAGGTTTGGGAATCACCGCCCTAGGGCGACCCGAAAGCACCTTGTGCAGGAACTCTCCGACAAGCTCCGGCAAACTGGACTACAAAGCGCGCGCTCCCGGCCAACACCTGCTCCCGTCTCCTCCGCGACCAAACGATGTCCCTTATCCGCCTAGGGCTCGAGCGCCACCCTCCCGCTTCCTCAGCAAATCCCCGCGCCTCCTACGGCACAGCGCCCGCCCCCCTCAGCCGGGTCCACCTATCCCCCTTGGTCCCCGCCAGGGGATTCCCGCCTCTCCGCTTCCTCTCCTCTCCTTCCCTGGCTCCCTCGCCGGGGTGTGCGCGTCTCTCGTTATCGTTGTGACGCTCTGTCAGGAAACCCCTCCCTCCCCCCCCCCGGGGACCGTTATTCGGCGCCGACCGAATTCATCCGCTGCGAAGGCGGCGTGCGCTTTGGCTGCAGTTTCTCCACGGAGGCTGAACGGTTCAGGACCCCCCTTCCTCCATGTGCAAGAAGAATGAGATTTGCTCTATGCACCCGTTCAATGCCTGGCATAACCGTGCGGCTTCTCTTGATGTGTGAGATTGAAGGCTCGGAGCAGCGGGGGTGGACCTGCTCAGACCCAAGAAGCCAGCGTTCTGCTCCCTATGTGTATGGGTGGATGTAGAAAAATTGGACTTTTTAGGGATTTTATTGATCAAAATTAGACACTAAGGATTTTTGTTTTGGATTATTTGATTCCTTACAAACTTGTTTTGCAACTTGGCTTTAAAAGATAATATTGTTATAGGAATAAAACAACAAACCCCAGTTTTTCCTTACTTCTCTGCAGGGATTCTGCGTGGAACTGAAACCATTTGGAACTTCAGACTGAAGGCTTGAACTGTATGGTTCGGGGACCTCGGGCTTTTAAATTCCCACCTAAGCCTTTCATTGCGCTGGCCGGCTAACGCATGGCTGAGCAAAGATTCCAGTTTGGCATTTTGAAGAGTCACCGTTTTAAGAAGAGAGTATTTTTTCTTCTAAAGCTTGTTTGTGCCGTGTTCTCTGTCTTTGCCTTCTGTGAATTTCTGGTGTACTACGCCGTAATAGCACAGTGTAGTTGGCCAGAAGTGCAACTTGCAGCCCAGGAGGACCGCAAAGAGAGCAGCTCCGTCTTGAAGGCCATGTTTTTATCGGACACCCACCTGCTTGGAAAAATTACAGGACACTGGTTTGACAAACTTAGGAGGTAAGAACAGACAAAGGCTAAGCATAAACTAGACTGAAGCGGAAACAGTTATGGAATGAAGCATGCCTAACGAATTTGGCTTACAGCATTGCTCTTGGGTACTCTGTATTTAAGAACCATTTTAGAACTCTGAGCAGGAGTCTGGGTACTGGAGCCTAGAACTCTTTCGCCTAGAAAGAGCAACTGTTCCAGAAGAAATTGAAATAACCATTCTAGTTTCTAGAAAGCTTTCTTCAGTATCTAGAACAAAGGTCTAGGCATTTGAAGTGCTTGTACTAGGTATTCAGATACTAAACTGAAAAATGAAATATCTGGAAATGTCTGTTTTAGTATTTCGATTTTTCTTGATACTCTGCAGACACTTGGTACTATTTTTATTTAATAGTACAAATTTCACAGTATGTCATGCTGAATCCAGTCTGAACATTTACCTTTTTGAATTTTATTACTTTTATTTATTTATTTATTTTTTTGCATGTGTTTGTTTATTACAAGATGATCAATCAGTATGCATAGTATTCTGAAGTTGCCTCTTACTGCTGTGTCACCGCAGAGACTAGTTTGACCAGTAATGGGACACACCTTTTGGCTGATCTAAGCAAGAATCACAACAACTTTTTTCCTGAACTTTACTGGTGGGCATATTTTTTTTTTATGTGGGGCCATATTTGTAGATTTCACCTGCAGCAGGGGGTCAAGAAGGGGGATCCTGATGGGGAGACAGGGTTGGAGTACTCTCCTTGGAGTTCAGGTTAGCCTGAAATGTAGCAGCACTCTGACTCCAGGATACCTCCCCCTCTACTGTTAAGCTTTCTTCCTCCCTCCCTTACCCTTCAACAACCCTGCATTTTCTTCTGCAGCGTGATGGCTGACTTCCCCTCTTCCTGCTGGCCTGATATCAAAGGCTGTTGTGTGACATTGGGCTGTGGAAGGTGTCGGGCTGGAGATAATGGAGCTTGGGAAATAGGCAAGCCACAAAAATGGTAGTGACAGATGGATTCTGGCCTGTGGGCTATAGTTTGCCCACCCCTGTTCTGGGAGGCCGACAGGATGTTTGTAAATGGCATTCTGCAGAACAAGAAAATCCTGCAAAAACTCTCTCTATTTACTATGAGGATGACCCACCTTTACTTAATACTCTTTAATTTACTTGTCTAAAAATAAGCAAATAAGAAAAGGTGACAACGAGCTTTCCCTCTTGAATCAGAAAGTGATTCAAGGGCACTAGAAACACATTAAGCATACTTATAATTTTGTTGCACAAATAAATACTAAATAAAAAGGGTAGACTTTTCAATGGTATCAATTAAAAAGGGGAGGGTTTTTTTCCCCTCAAAATAACTTTTGTGTGATGCAGACTGTTAACTCCCCCATATTATACAGGTTCTTGGTCTCACCCAAAGGTCCAAGAAGGGACCATGGCTCAAATCCTACACTTATATCTACTTTGGACCCCATTGACTCTGTGGCAGGAAAGGAAATAGGAGCACCTTGGTTAAAAGGAAAGCTTACCTGGACTTCTGTTCTAAACAGAGTAAATATAGGATGAAGGCCTTGGGGAGATGAATAAAAGCTAGAGATCAAGGTGGGTAAATAACTTTGTGGGAGAGGAGTAGCAGAACCAAGCCCTACAATGGGATCTACCTCCTGCATACTCTGAATATCTCTTTTTTTGGACATCATGAATTCATTTTGGAGTCTTTCAAAGCACAAAGAGTAGTGAGCGAATATCCTCTTACAGTAGTAAAAGTGCCTAGTGCAGTCTCAGACCTTTGGGGATGTGGGGGAGTGACATAATCCCCATAAGAATTAGCCGGAGATAATGTAAGTTTTCCACCCCACATCGATTCTTTCTTCAAATGGGTCACATGCCATGTAGAAATACATGGTAGTGCCAAGTGGCTCAGATGGCAAGTAGTGTGCAATGCTGTGTGGAAGGTTCCTGCTTTGATCCTCAGTTTGGGTCTTCTACTGTCCTGGTTAGCTGGGGTTGGGGATGCTGTGGGTTGTAGTGTTCACAGCCCCCTGGAGAGGCCATTACTTAAGGGGGACATCTGGAGGCTGGATTCGGGACCCGTGATTGCAGGATTCGAGAAGGAGCCTTGGTGTAAGGGCCTCGACCTAGGACTGTCACTTCAGTGACTAGATTATGTATGTTGGGGAGGGGGGAGATATAAAATAGGCGAAAGAATCCCCAGCTAATTACAATTGCAGACTCATGGCACCGGATTCCAGCACAGACTGTGCTGCCTGCTCCGCTGAGAACTGAAGGAATGTACATTGAGACAGTGTGCAGACGTCTTGTAATGCTCCATACCTCCCCAGTGGTGCCCTCTAGCATAACTCTCTGCACCATGCTGTATCCAGTATCTCTGACAAAGAGGCAGACTGCAACCCTTCAGCTTTATAGGTCCTGCACCTGGGACTTCCTGTGGTGCTGGCTGATTATATCTCCAGGCAGTGATGATGTCAAGAAACTCAGTGCATCTAGCCACTGCCTCAGCAACAGGTCCTTCTGGGATTCTTCTGCTAAGGTGGTGGTGTCACTGCTGATCCTGTCTACCTGCCTGCTCCTATCTCTGCTTCCGTCCTCGTTGTTTACCTGTCTTCCTCTGCTACTGACCCCCTCGCCTGTCCTGGCTCCTGTGCTTGCTCTTCCTGCCTTTGTCCTTGTTACCCACACTGTGTTGCTGATCCGGCCCGGCCCTTTGATTTGCCTCGCTTTCTTCCTGCCCTCACCTTAGCCACCTTGCTGTCTCTGCCTGGGTTCATGCGACACAGTGGCCGCCTGTCGGGCCTAGGCCATGTCTGCACTAAGTAAGCTGTACCAATCTGACAGTGTTCCCTGGGGGCTTACTTTCCTGAAATGTGATAGTTCCTTAGGAATGGAAGGGCTAACCTGGTGTGGCATCAGTGCAAGGAACTGTACAAACTTCGCAATAGTAGTATTAAGGTCCCATGGAGGATGATCATTGTCGTGTTCTAGAAGAGAGATGAGCCCTGTCACTTCAGAAAGGATGCGAGAACTTCATGATGGAGAGTACCTAGATGAATTTTTAAATTGGAGCATGTTGTGCTGCGGCTGTTGATTGTCTCTGGTAACTTGTCACAAGCGAGTCCCATGGAAAGGGAGTTTCAGTTGTGTATGCTGTCGCTTGTTAGAGAGTCAGGGTAATTTATTTTCAAATGACCCAGGAATTCTCTGGCAGATTAAGGATGGAAGCAGCTAGGATTAAAATGAATCAGTGTTAGGTGCGTTTGATTTAATTTGGGAAAAAAATCAGTATAATCACAAAAAAACTATTGTATTGGAATTCAACTTTTCTCAGGATATTTGAAAGATGTTTTTCATATAGTGTTATTTATCACAGAAGAAAGTTTTTTTTTTTCTTAAAGATTTCTAAATTTTTCTTTATTAATGTGCCAGCCCTGTACACAATATTGCAGGGAGATCCAGATTTGGATCCTTCCTTTTGTCAGGGCTAGTCTAGCTAGTGCTTTGGAGGAGGTATCTATCCTTCAGGCTACTAAAGGTCCTCTATTTTGTCTGGGGAGAAAGTGGGAAGTGACAGACCATTGAGGGAGAGCAAAACAATAGGGAAAAAAGACAACATTCAGAACAATTATCAATGAAATGAAACCAGAACTTGTACAAAAATTCCTGACTACTGTTAGTATGTGAGCTCGTATATTCCCTGATGAGGAGGCTTGATGAAGCTGGAGAGGGAAGGTAAAAGTGATTATGATGTAATGAAGTCTAGAGGGAAATTCAGCGACTATGTTGACATTACAATGCATATGTCTTTCCCCAGTAGCTTGTAGGAGAATGTGTTTTTCTGCTCACTCTGAATTTTTTGCAGGACTTCTGTAACACCCTTTGCTTCCAAGAACTTCCAGCATAGCCTCGCACACCATGCTGCATCCAAGGGCCCTGTCCAGAACTTCCTGCACTCCTGAGCCCTTTTTATAGTCATACAGCCAGGACTTCCTGTGGTGCTGATTAGGTATAAAAGGAAATCCTCTGTAACCAGCCAGTGCTGCAGTAGCAGGTTGTCCAGTGTTCTCAGTTGGTGGTGGTGGTGGTGGTCCTGTCTTGCCTTGTCTTGTTCCTGCTTAGCCCTGCCTTTCTATCCTGTCTTGTTCTCTTGCCTTGCCTCCCAGTCAGCCTTTCCTCGGTCTGTTCTTCTGTTACTGTCTTGGACAGCCTTGACTTTGCTTGATCTCCGCCTGCTCCTCGACTCTGCTTGATCTCCACCTGCCCTGCCCTTTTCCCAAGCCCCGGCTCTACCTGTGGCAAGTCAGCTACCACCAATTTGAGCCAAGTCTGGGCTTGCCCTGGCTTGGTTGTGCTAATCTGACAGTGGTCCTAAGAGTTCACTCCTTGGAGCCTGACAGCTTCCCAAACCTTTAGTCAGTGTGACCACATTTTAGCCCTTGAAAATTCACATGATCCCAGAGGATGAAGAAAACAAAGCAGTGGGGTGTGCTTTACCTCCAACAATCGCTCTACTCTCACCCTTTCTGCACTCCAGCTGATCCCCTCTCTCTCAAACTCCATCTCTTCCAGCTGATCTCATCTTACATCCCCAAGTTTCTTTCAGCTTCCCAGCCCCTCCCCTCCCCACCCTCTCCAGTCCTTTTCATATCCTCTCTCACCACCAAGACATTTTTTATAACTGCCAATTGATTATCATCCTCACCCTCACCCTCCATCTCCTCTCTTACCTCCTCCCCTCTAACACTTTTCTTACATCTCCCAGTTGATCTTTTGTCATTCTCCAGTCTCTCTCCAGCTGATTAAACTCTCAAGCCTGTCCTGCAGCTGATCCCTCCCTTCAAATGGCCCCTCTTTCAAACTTGCCCCTAGTTAGTGTCAGCAGCACCATTTCTCTCGGGGGGGGGGGGCCCTGGGCAAAAGTTGGATGACATCCCTCCACTCCCTGGCTGCAGTGGAAGAAGGTTTTCCACGAGAAGAAAGCTGCTATCGGGTGGCATGCGCACAAAACGATTGATAACTGAGCCAGCTCTGGCTCAGGTTGAATGGGGAGATTAGAGTGGGTGCCTGGTGGAGTAAGTATTGTGTGCGCTCTACCCTGTGATCTGCTTTTCCAAGCATGCGCCCTAACCCTATAAACTCCTCTTTCTCCCTGGGCCTCCAAACCCACCTCGCCTACCCATTCTTATTCACTTTTCTAGATCAACAACCGCTCGTGCACACGCATGCATGGAGGCTCGCCCCCTTCCTCACCCCCCCTTTCCCACACACAATTATACATTTGCCACGCTTACAACCCTCCATACCCCCACCGAGGTTCTTTACCCACAACCTCTCGCAGATACTGACAAATGCTCTGTACTTCACCATTCATCCACAACTATTTTTTTTTTTTTTTTTTGCAGATTCACAATAACCCCCAGCCCCCAGCTGTTCACACTGACCTTCTGTAGCCCAGCACACACACAAACACACCATGACCGTGATACCCACTCACCGCCTGCTGCTAAGTGCACAGCCTCCAGCAAGACCACCCAGAGCCTCGGCTACATATCCATCCGTATATAAAACACACACGTTCTGAGCAAACACATCTTTACATTACCCTTTACTAACCTAACTGTACTTCTTTTAACATATTCGGAATTCTGCTTTGTTTTTTGGTGGGTATCAGCTCGTATAATCAACTCCAGAAACAAGAAAAGGAAGGCATCAAAACGTTACATTAAAAAAATGTAAGCAGGGGGTTAAACGCTAGATTGTGCCAAAATTGGTGGGCGTGTACAGTCCCTTTAAAGGGAACTGAATGTTGCTATAATCTGGGGGGGCGGGGTTGTGGTGTTGCTAGGCAACAGAGCACATAAGGAGTGAGTCAGAACTTTGAAGTAGGGAGGGTGGGACCCATGGGAGGGAGGAGGTGTGTCAGTGTGGTTGCTGTGGGATTCTCAAAACTTTAGAAAATTGAAGGAAACCTAGTTGAGAGGTTTCTCAGGTTGTCTGGGGAGGGGGGACTAAGCGAATGCATACAGGTTTAAAGTTCATTAACCACATTACTGCATTTGGTAACAAGTGTGCTAGCACTGTAGAGAAATAATATGGGTAGCCAGGACATACACCTCTCCCAGTACCTGCCCTTTTACAAATATCAGTACACAGACACCAGTGTGAGATCAAATAGGCCCCTGCTTTATTTTACTAACCAGATGCCTGAGTCCCAACAGAAGCAAGAAATAACTAACCTACAGTGGACATCTGCCACCAACCAGCAAGGTAATTGCCACCAGGCCACCTGACCTGTCAGTTTTTGGCATTGCACTATGGCCGCTCCCATGACCCTTGCCGCCACCCAGCAAGGAGCTGTGCATGCAAACCCCCATCCCAGCCCAGCAAGGAGCTGCACTCGGGGCAACTGCAACCCAGTTGTTCCCACTGAAGATTTAGACCTGACCACCGTCAAGTCAGGCAACCATTCAGCACCAAGCTGAACCCCAACCGGCTCGGGAAACGCAGCTCGGGCACAGGTGGGAACTATCCTGTGACCCCCCCCCCAAAGCTGTGGCCATGATCCCTAACAAAGCAAATCCTCCAAGACCACCTGCAATGTATTCAGAAACAAATCCAAGCCAATAAAGGACAAATGTACCCCATCATCCGGGAACAAACCCCAATCCAAATACCATGCCTCATGTCTGATAAGGAGACACGCCCCCCCCCCCCTCCCAATAAACCCAGCCAAGAACCAATCTGCTGATTGGCCTTTGTCTGGCTGTGCCACCACATTCTCTTGTCCATCTCAGCAGGCCTTGGAATCATGTCAGACTAGCAAATTACAGCAGCAGGTAACAGCACAGAAATGGACACTAAATCCTTCCTGTCCATGCTGATGAATCTTCACCCCCAATATCTTACTCCAATCATTATCCCCCCCAAACATATTAACACATGCAGCTGACCGTAACACTGAAGCCCACGACGCAAATGGGATCAATTCATCCCAACGCATCCCCCTATGCTCCAACCAATGGACAATTGCACTGTGCTGAGACCCTGTAAGGACGCCCACATGCATGCTTATATGCCCACACGATGTGCGGATGTCCAATGATCCATGTAGTACATCCCCAGCATGCAGGACCTGCAAAGAGTAATGACAAACACATCATAAAGGTCCTGGACGCACATATCCTTCAAAGGCATCGGGCTTCCACTGTCTAATCCTCTGAATCACACCACCGGACAAACCCCGAGCAGGCTGCCGAGCAGGAATGAGTTCCGAACTGACTCGCATCCAAACCAAGTGCAGATAGCCCTGAACGCAACACCATCTCGAACTGGTACTTGGTCAATGGATGAAGGTCAGAATGAACTACAAATCTAGAGCCACCTGTAGGCCAAATCAGACTAAAAGTAACAGATTTGGCAACTGTTCAAGTACACAAACCTGGAACAGCTCAAAGAACCACCGACACACCCTTACCCCCTTGGTCAGTTTTAGACCTAGAGACATAAAGGATAATAGAATCACTGCACAAGATATGCTGGGCTAGCAGACCAGAGGAGTCTGCCTCTTTTGTAGCCTTGGCCACAAGCTCACTAATGTGAAAAGCTCTAAAATGAATAAATAAATAAATAAAAACCGCAAGTACAAACACCAAGCGAAACAGCATTCATGCTGTGACACCCAAATACCTGACATCACGTCCCATAACCAGAGCAAAATGTCATGCGTAATGGGCAATAGCCCATCCAGCCCGCTCACCACACCTCTGGACCAACCCAGCAACAAACGACGGACCAAGAAGCGACCCATCAGAAAACCCCCAACCATGAACACGCATAAAAAAGGAAAACCCCAATAGCTGCCTAGAAACCACAGCCTTCAAAGCTCCTTCAGCCTTCGCTTTATCAATAAACCGCAACAAGAAAATATCCTGAACAGGGCTCCACCTCCAACCCAAAATTGCAAGAAAAGACACCACCTTGTCAGCTCCTTTCACATAACCCGTCCACGTAGAAGGGGCTAAGGATGCTCAGACCAGCTTCCTTGCTTCCAGGAATCAAATTTCCATAGGAAAGGAGGTGCTGAAGCTCTGCTGGATCCGCCTCCGGAGCAAGCTTCTGAAGCAGGGCCCATTTGCAACAAGAAGGAGAATCATCCAGAACGTTAGTTACCCCCGGAACATGACGAGCCCAAGCAGTCACATTCAACTCCATGCAATGAAGGATAAACTCTTGCAACAAATTGGAAACCATTAGACATTTTGCATCTCTTATTGATAACCTCAACCACGCTTAGGTTAATGCACCAGAAATACTGCAACCACTATTGGAAACAGTTTCAAAAAGGTAATGGTTTTAGTTGTACCAGCTAATTTCCACTCTTCTGGCCATGAGCCCATGCACTAGGAGCCCTGACAACAAGCACCAAAGCCAAGAGAACCTGCAGTATCCGTTTTATAGCTCCAAGTTAAATTGTCAACCAGTTATACTGTTCCATATGTTCTACGGTTCCATGTAAAGCTCCGCTCTCTGTTGAGCAGTTCTTCGTTTTATGTAAACCGGAGTGATTTGTAGTCCCTACAAGAACTTCGGTATATAAAAATTATAAATAAATAAATAAAGTCATGGTTTGATACAGAGCTAGATTGCGAGAGCAAAGAACCATTAAAGTCTGCCAAGAACCGAACCCAAACATGCAAATCCATTACAAATCCTAATCTGAATATGATGATCGCTCTTCCTAACACCAGACATTGCGAACGAAAATCTGCGCAGAAATACCCTCCCCATGGGAATAACCTGACAGGCAAAATTCAAACTACCCATCAAGGATTGTATCTGTTGCAAGGTCAATTTTTTTTACAAAGTAGGGCCCTCCCAACCATCCCCTTCAGACCTTCTACCTTCTTGGAGGGCAGCCGTGAAATCCTATCCATCGAATCTAACTCAATCCCCAGAAAAACTAAGTGAGTGCAAGGCTCCTCCATCTTTCCCTCCGGATAGGCATACCGAAATTGGCAGAAATCTCCTGAAAGCATCGCAGCACGTCGACACAAGCACTTGAACCCGCCTGGCCCACAAATAAAAAAATATTAATCTAAATAATGAACAATGTTTGAAGGCTCAGACTACTCTTCAAGTACCCAGTAAACAAAGGTACTGAACGCCACAAAGTATTCAAATGCAGTAGAACACCCCATAGGTATACTTTTGTCAAAATAAAAAGTCATTGAAGCGAAAACCTGACAGCGGAAGACTCTCCGGATGCGCTGGTAAAAGCCGAAAAGCAGACTCGATATCCACCTTAGCCATCAAGACGCCCTGATCACTAAGCTGAACCATCTGAACTTCCGAATCAAAAGCATATCGCATGACGCAAAGCTCTCGCGGGATAAAATCATTCACGGAGCTACGCCGGGGGAATTAAAAAATTATGTATCAACCAAAATTTCTCAAGCTTCTTTTTTTGGGACCACTGCCAAAGGTGACAAAACCATCCGCTGAAATGGTGGTTCCACAAAAGCAACGCAATTCTTCCCAACCCAGTTTCACCCTACAACTTGTCCAGAACCACAGTCACCATTTTCCGTACTGAAGGACAATTTTCTTCACCTCCCACACCAACCAGTCCCGCAAAATGGATCCAGAAATTATACTTGAACCCGCGAAGCAAAAGAAGTACAACCTCCACCTTTGGGTAAACCTCCAACCACCAAGGCAACAATGCAGCCACCCACACCGGAATAGAAACCTGCTCAAAGGACTCTCTTTGAGACACCTTTCGCTTTGGCTCCCCCCGCGGCTCCATCAACTGACCGATTGAGCCACTTGGAAACCTTGTGTCCGGCTCCGCAACCAGAGCACACATGCTGGAATTTGCAATCCGGGAAGTTACAAGTGGAGCGATTGAAGTGTCAGCAAATATCAAGTGGACTGCTGTTGGTTTGACCCGCTCCAACTGGCGCAGGACCAGCTCAGAAGGGGTGCCCACCCAACCAACTAGCTACCCCACCCATATTACCTGCCGAAGAGGAAAGGACCTTGCTATTCATCTGTGTTAGCCACAAACTGACATCATGCATGCCCCAAGACCATAAACTTGTTCTCTTCCATGCAGTCACAAAAACTTTTGTCATAATTGAGCCAAGACCACCTGTCGTACTCCCTGCTAGCAGCCAGAATAGCTTCAGCATAAGCCAACAAAGGCCCATACTGCGGATTATTGTCATGTCCTACAATACTAGCCAAATGCAAAAAGGACTGGATCTAATTAAGAATGTTACGCGCCATCTTTTTCTGAGTCCCAGGAAATCGCTCCACACATCCTCACACAATTAAAAGAAAGTTACCAGCACTGGCACCCCTCTATGAACCTCTCTTTCTCCTGATCCTACACCAGCAGCTGAAGAAACACCAAAGCATGCGAGGAGCTTGATGAGGAAGACTACAAGGAATCAGAAGAACTCGACCTATCACGCCTCTTCCTACGCTTAGATTCATCACACCTCTTAATCCTCAAAGAATCACCTGATTTATCTATAACGGCAGGAGACTCGCCCTCGACTGCCCCACCCTCTGACGAACTCACAGCGTTAGGCACAGAGGCAGGCTGAGTTGAACTTGCACCCACCCCAGATGAAATACCAGTCATCACCTCGCCTTGTCGCGCAGAGCTCGGTTCTGCCTCTTGTAGTCTGGATCAAAGGACAAGTAACATTGGTCGCCGCAGACACAGGATCATTTCTCCATCCTTCGTCATGTGAGGGACCCGGACCATTCGCAGATTCATGCAAAACATGAGCCTGTATTAGAAACAGAAGCTGCCGAAACAGCACGACCAAACAGCCCTGTCGACCCCAAACCCCCACTAGCCGCCCTCGAAGCATCAGGAAAAGAACCCCAGCCCAAAGAATAGCTGGGGGAGGACCGCCACGCTCCCTGACCCAGGGGGGCCAAATGGAACTCCATTGTTAAAACCGGACAGCCAATAAGAAGGGCTACCCTCAACCGGAGAAGGCAACCTCCCCTGGAAACACAACCCTGACTAAGGCACTGCAGGACCCTCCCCCGGAAAATACTGGCCCAAATTATCCCAAAAACCCTTCACAGTCTGAACACCAGCCCCCATTCCCTAATCCACAGAAAACCCAGCGCCAGGAAAAACAGCCCAGCCATCTCCCATCATGGTCTCAGTATCCGGATGCAAAGTCGCCACTGCACCGCAATCCCTCCCACTCGGGCTGCACACTACCCGGCCCCGTTTGCCCAACATCAGCAGCACAACCCACACAAAAACCTGGAGGCAGGCAAAGAGACACCCGGCACAACAGCAGGGAACAACTTGGACTGATCCGCAGCAGAGGAGGCCGCCATAGGTAGCCATGACTCGACTGCAACGCTGCTAAAACCCGCCTCAGGAGCCTCCCCCTCCACCTGAGGAGGAAAAAGAGCGGGCCTGGGTTTTAAACACACACTTTGGTAAAATGGCAATGTGCCTTGAGAAAGAGATAGAAGGCTGGGAGGAGATGGGTGAAATGGAACAACAGTGGGCCAAATTAAAAGGAGCTATTACAAAGACAACAAATCTTTATGTAAAAAAATGTAAAGAAAAATAAGAAAAAAGGGAACTGATTATGGTTCTCCAAGATGTTGGCTGAGAAAATAAAGGCAAAAAGCTTGGCATTCAAAAAGTGTAAAGGAACATAAAAAGAGGCACACAGGGAAGACTATCTGGTGAAGCTGAAAGAGATGAGAAAAGAAATCAGGATGGCGCAAACTTGGGTAGGAAAAAAGATCGCCAAAGAGGTGAAGCGCAGTGACAAAACCATTTTTTTTTTCAGATATATCAGAGAAAGGAGGGAGACCAGAGGTGTCACTGTAAGGTTGAAAAGACAAGGAACAAGGGGCAGAGAAAGATGAACAAATAGAAATATTAAACAAATACTTCAGTTTACTTTTCACTGAGGAAGACATTGGAGATGGACCATTGCTGGTTGGGAAGAGTACAGATGAGAGCAGGGTGGATACATGTTCATTTACAGAAAAGTGTTTTGGTGGAACATGAAAGTGGACAAAACCATGAAGCAGGATGAGATGCATCCCAGGAAACTGAGGGAGCTCAGAAAAAGTGCTGTCCTGCAGTGGTGCTGCAGGACGGGAGTAGGGAGGATATGGTCCTGCCTCACAAAAGTGGTAGCAAGGAGGAGGCTGAAAGCTAGAAGCCAGTTAGCCTAACTCAGTGGTGGGAAAATTAATGGAGAAACTGCTAAAGGAACGGATAATGACCTATCTGCAATCCAATGGGTTTCTGAGGCAACATGATTTTACCAAAGGAAGGTCCTGTCAAATGAATTTGATTTTTTTTTTTTTGATTGGGTGACTAGAGAATTGTTCGAAGGAAGAACTTGCAATGTGGTTTACTTGTATTTCAGCAAGGCTCATAAATAAAATGAGAAGCCTGGGAGTGGGTCCCAAGGTAGTGTATTGGATTATAAATTGGCTGACTGACAAGTCAGTGAGTAGTGGTAAATGGAATGAATTCTGGAGAAAGAAGAGTGATAAATGGAGTTCCTTTGTGAGAGAGAGATTGGGGAGAGATCAGAAGGTAAGATTTGTCTTTTTGCAGATGACATTAAGATTTGTAACAGTGTGGACACACCTGAAGGAGTAGAGAGAATGAGAAATGACCTAGAAAAACTAGAGACATGGCCTTTCCAATTACCCCAATGTTGTTGCTTTTTGGCTGTATCTCCCCGATTCGGATTCGGGACCCTGGCTCGCGCCTGTTTCTTCACAAGGCCTGTTTAGTGGGGAAAAAGATTATTCTTTCGGTGTGGCAGTCAGCTGAGCCCCCTTCCTTTTGGTCCTGGCAGAACAGTCTGCACTACATGATGACCATGGGGAGCCTGGAGGCTCGGAGGACACCCCAGCTTCGTAAGCGATTTCTGGAAATATATGGCAGCCGTACCTGCAGTATTTGACCCCTCGAGCTCGCAGTCTCGTTGTCAATGATTAATTTTTCACTTCTCTTTATCTCTCTGTAACGGATGGGGCCTGACTGGGGGGGGGGAGTTATTTTGCAGTACAAAAGTATTACTCACTTCTATTAAAAAAAAGGGGGGGGGGGGTTTATTGGTGATACTGTTCTGGGGTGAGATCAGAGCTCCTCTCACTTCAGGGTGTTGTTATATGTACTATTATTGTAAAACCCAATAAAAATTGTTTAAACATTAAAAAAAAAACAAAAAAACTAGAGATGTGGTTGAAGATTTGGGATTTGCTGCCAAGAAGTGCAGAGTCGTGTATTTGAGGTGCAGCATTCTGAAGGAGTTGTATGTGTTTGGCGGGGGGGGGGGGGGGGGGGGGGGGGGGGAGAAAGACAGACAGAATGATGTGCGCGAGCTGGGAGAGAGACCTCAGGGTGAGAGTGTCTCATGACCTGAAGGTGGCTAAGGTCAGAGGGATTCTGGGCTACATTGAAAGTCTAGCAAGGAAAAAGGATAGTGATGATTGCCACTATACAGATCCCTGGTGAAGTCTCACCTGAAATACTATGTTCAGTTCTGGAGATCCCATCTCAAAAAGAATAAGGGCATGACAAATGTGTAAGAGTTTTTGTCATTTCCAAAATTTCCCCCATATATTATCATATACTTCAGGGTTACTTTTCAGAGCAAATGTAATACATTCTAAAGTTGCTAACTCAATTATTTTACTTTGCCAAAAAGAATTCCGTGGGGTTGTTTTCCAAAAATGCTATTGTTAATTGTTCAGCTTGTAAAAAGTAGCGGGTTTTTGTTTTTTTTCTCTTTCTCTTAGTTTTATGATGGGGTGGTGATAATTATGTTCACTAACTCGCCCTTCTCTAACGGATGGGCTATAGAGTTGCATAAACCTTGTTTGTTAATCTGCATGTTTTGTATGCCAGTTGCCTTACTCTTGATGTTACTGCTATATTGAATGCTCATGTCTGTTGTCCTGATCATGTTAAATAAAAATTAAAAAAAAAAAAAAAAAAAGTAGGAGTTAATGGAAGCGAAAAAGAGCAAAGCAACCAAAATGGTGTGAGACCTGTATGGAAAGCCATGTGAGTTAGGATTGAAAAAACTTAATACATATACCCTGGAAGAGAGAAGATCCTGGGGGAGATATGATACAGACATTCAAATACCTGAAAGGAATTAATTATGCACAAACATCAAATATTGTACAATTTAAAACTAATGGTTACAATATGAAACTCCAAGGGGGAAAAGACTCAGAAACAATGTCGTGATATTTCTTCACAGAAAGGGTGCTGGATGTATGGAATGCCCTCCCAGACGACAAGAACAGTAATGGAATTCAAAAGGGCATGGAACAAATTCATAGGATCCCTACTGGCTTGAGAATGGAAATGAACTAATGGGGTAACTTTACTATTATAGCTAAAGTGCACATTTCTGCTTGGTGATGGCCTACATGGAGCAGCAGTTGCTACTACCCTTAAAAATTGTTTAAAATAAATAAAAATTCCTGGGCAGACTAGATGGACCATTTTGGTCTTTATCTGCCACCGTTTACTATGTTACTATGACATGACTCTTAGGTGAGCCACTGAGGTGGCCATGGCTTTTACTTGATGAGCCTTGACAGAGTCTAGGACCTGGTGGCCAGCCAGAGCATAGCAATGAGTCATAACAATCTGCTAGCCAATTGGACAAAATGCAGTTGGCAACAGCTATTCCCAATCAATTAGGAAATGAAAAGTTAAGCCTGACAATGAGGCTGTGTTTTCTTCAGATAATAGGCTGAGGCCCTTTGGAGGGCTATCTCCCCTTTAAGCACATGAAGTCTTGGAAAGAACGCGGGCAAAACAATGGCTCAGTTCAAACGATAAATAGAAAACACTTTTGGCAGAAACTTAGGGTGAGTGCAGAGCACCGTCTTGTAGTGGAAAACCTGTAGGTATGGAGAGTAATGAACCAATGCTTGCTGATTCCCCTAGCTAAAGTGATTAGTAACTAGAAACACTATTTTCCAAGTAAGAAACTTTAAGTACACGGACTCCAGTTGTTTGCAGGGAGTTTTCACCAGGGAATCCTCCTTGTAACAAATCTGACATTCTAGTCAAGAGGTTGAAGGGGGTCTTCCTTGTCACTGGCTACCAATGAGGTAAAGAAAGTCTTCACCAATTCAGCCACTTGATCTATGGACTGTTCTGTCCTTTGACCTGGAGTTGAGAAAGAGAGATCCTCTTGTGAAACCAGTATAAGGTAATTCTCCTGAGAAACGCATACTGGACTCCAAGAAAAGACACCCTCCTGAATTAACTGTACTAGTGGCCTCATAGATACCAGAGGCACAATGGAGCATATTGGGTCTGAAGTCTCCAAAAGGAGCCCATGGGTAGGTGGAAGAGGAGGAGTTCCAGAAGGTCTGGCGTCTGGATTGAGGAGGCGAGATGAAGATAAGGGGGCCAACAAAGAGGATTATAATGGTAAGGAGTGTCACCTGGTCCCACAAACCCTGATTTTGCCACGCGTGTGTTGTATGCTGATAGGGCTGGGGATCGTTTCTCCAAGGTCTGATGCAACTCTGAGGCTCAGTGATTCATCAACAGTTCACACTTTGAGGACTTCTACTTTGGTGTTGATTTACTGCTGGCTCCAATGAATGACGCTTCATTTTTTTTCTGCACGTGAAGAGGGGGATGCTGGGTGTGCTGAAGAACTTGCTGACTCCTGTGCTCAATGCTTCTCAGACTTGCTTAATCCCTAAGTTCCCTGTACGTACCTGGATCAGTCCAGACAGTGGGTTATGTCCCCAATCCAGCAGATGGAGTCAGCACAAGCTTTGAGGGGGCGTATCCATATATACTACTACCCCCTCTGCAGGAGTTCAGTATCTTCTGACTCCAGCAGATGCGAGTAGGGGAATCAGGCTTCCCCTCCTTTTCCTTCACTTTCTTGCTGATTATGGCTTGTTGTTGTCTTTTTCTGTGGATCAAGTTTGTATCAAGTTTGTATTAAGTTTAAAAAAAAAAAAAAGGCAGAGTTCTTTCAACTCCTGGGGAGTGGCTTATCTTCCTTGTCTCTTCTCTGCGGCCTTGCTGTTTATTTCTTGTTGCAGCCAGGGGTAAGTTTGTTTTTCCTTTGTAGTTTTTTTCCTTTACAGCTCAGCCCCCGGTGCCCGCGAAAGCCGGTGGAGCCGGCCTCTTCGCTCTTTACTCCCTCACCCGCGGCCATTTTACAGCTCCTCATGGGCTGCTGAGCCATTTAGGGAAAGATGTCTGGGGCGGGTCGTGTGGCCAGGAAGGCCCCCCCGCGGCACCCTCCTCTATTTTCAGACAGCGGGCAGTGCGGGCCGACCGGGCCCCCCCCGCAGCGGCGCCTTTGTGCGCGTGGCCCCCCCCCCCCCCCGTGGCTTTTTCTTTTCTCCTGCAGCGATCCCGATGCCGCGGCCGTCCCGCTGTGCGGCCTGCGGAGACCCGGGGTCCCGGATTTCCCGGGAGGGCATCTGTGCACGATGCCTTCCCGGGGGGGAAGGTACCTCACAGTCCCTGACTGATTTCTCTTTTTGCCCGGGCGGTGCGGGCCGGCCACTCCGCCATTTTTGGCGGGAACAGCGGCCATTTTACATTCTGAGCGCCCTGAGGCGCAGGCCACGAGGGGGAACGGATCCCTGGAGGCCACGAGGGAGAACGGATCCCTGGAGGACTCTACCAGTGGGGGTGTTCCCCCGATTTTGGTGCAGGAACCAAGCACCCAGAGCCAGGGAGCAGGAACCACGCCGCCCCCGAAGCGCACCCGAGCAGGCCGGGGTTCTCTCCGGAGTTTATCCTGCTCATGCATACCGCTTATCTGCAGGGGCTGGAAGCACCTGTGGGACCCCCCCCCTCCTAAGATCCCTCGGATGTCGCCCTCGACGCCGGCCCCCCCCGACCCTCCGGGAGTGGGGGCCTCCCGCCTTCCTACCCGGGTCCGATCCACGCCCGCGGCAGTGGGGGCGGTGCCAGACCCAGCGGGACATGGACTTGACCTCCCGGACGGGGGGACAAGGGGACGGCACACAGGAGGGGGATGATCCGCGTACCCTACGCCTCTTCCAGAGGGAAGAGCTGGACGACCTCATCCCGCAGATCATCCAAGAATTAGATTTGGATCCGCCACCAGACCCGCCTGCCCCAGTAGCTCCCGCTGTCATCACTTCTTCAAGGAAGGGAGATCCTGTCCTGGCGGCACTCCGGCCGAGGGCTCGGGCTTTTCCCATTCATGACTCGTTTTTACAACTTCTCACCAGGGAATGGGACACCCCGGAGGCCTCCCTGAAGAGCAGCCAGGCTATGGAAAAGCTGTACCCGCTCCCCGAAGATTTTCTGGACCTCATCAAGGTCCCAAAGGTGGACTCCGCAGTGTCGGCGGTCACGAAGAGGACGACTATCCCAGTGACGGGAGGTGCGGCGTTGCGGGACACACAGGATCGTAAGTTGGAAGTTTTCCTTAAGCGGGTTTTCGAGGTCTCCGCTCTGGGTATGCGGGTGGTGATGTGCAGTTCGCTTGCCCAGCGGGCTAGTCTCCTTTGGGTGCAACAACTCCTCACGTCTCAGAACCTGCCGTCCGATGAGGCTGCCCAGGCAGATCGGCTAGAAGCCGCAGTGGCGTATGGGGCGGACGCCTCGTACGACCTTTTTCGGGTCCTCACAAGATCCATGGTTTCGGTAGTGGCAGCACGACGACTACTGTGGCTACTCAATTGGGCGTCTGATACGTCCTCTAAGTCCAGTCTGGGCTCTCTTCCCTTCAGGGGCAAGTTCCTCTTCGGGGAGGATTTGGACCAGATCATCAAGTCCCTGGGGGAGAACGCTGTTCATCGGCTGCCGGAGGATAGGTTTCGACCATCCAGAGCGTTTTCTTCTTCTCGGACCAGAGCCAGAGCGCAACGGCGCTACAGGGGCTACAGACAGACGGGCTCCCGGCCATCCGCCCCCAGGTCTCAGCCCTGGTTGCGCGCCTTCCGCGGGCATCGACCCGCACGCACTACTCCCGGAACCGGGAACCCCTATACCAAGTCTTCACAATGATGCCAGTCTCGCCCACTCCCCTGTCCCCAGGATTGGGGACCGACTAACGTATTTCTAAGCAGAGTGGGCACGGATCACCTCGGACCAGTGGGTTCTGGATACCATAAAACACGGCTACGCATTGGAATTTGTCCGCCCCCCGCAGGGAAGGTTCATCTTTTCCCCCTGTGGCTCGGACCTCAAGAGAGGAGCGGTGCAGCTGACTCTGGACAGACTCCGGGAGATTGGCGCTATTGCGCCCGTGCCCTTCGGAGAGGTGGGCTCGGGCCACTATTCCATCTATTTCGTCGTACCAAAGAAGGACGGTTCCTTCCGGCCTATCCTAGTCCTCAAGGAAGTCAACAAATCCCTTCGAGTCGTTCGGTTCCGCATGGAAACGCTCCGGTCAGTGATTGCGGCAGTGCATCGGGGGGAGTTCCTCGCCTCCCTGGACTTAACGGAGGCCTACCTGCACATTCCCATCCGCCCGGACCACCACAGTTTCCTTCGTTTCAAAATTCTGGACCAGCATTTTCAGTTCACGGCTCTCGCGTTTGGATTGGCGCCGGCGCTGCACACCTTCACCAAGATCATGGTAGTTGTGGCGGCAGCTCTCCGGAAGGAGGGCATCCTGGTTCATCCTTATCTGGACGATTGGCTCCTCCGGGCGAAGTCATTCGATCATGGACGCTCAGCGGTGACTCGAGTAGTACGGTTTCTACATTCCCTGGGATGGGTAGTGAACTTCTCCAAGAGCTCCCTCATGCCCTCGCAACGCTTGGGTTTTTTTTTTGGGGGCAACTTTCGACACCCTACTGGGCAAAGTTTTTTCTGCGCCAGGACAAAGCTCAATCCTTGCGGGATCACACACGACGGTTCTCTGCGTTACCAGAGCCCACCTCCTGGGACTACCTGCAACTCCTGGGAGTGATGGGGTCCACCATCGACCTTGTACCTTGGGCTTTCGCGCACCTCAGGACCTTACAGTGGGCGCTCTTCTCCCGTTGGAAACCAGTATTGCAGGACTATCAGATGATTCTCCCGCTCCCCACAGAATGCCAGGGACAGTCTGGGCTGGTGGTTGGATCCGCCGAACCTGGCCCGTGGCATGTCCCTCGATCTGCCAAATTGGGTGGTGGTGACCACCTATGCCAGTCTAGCAGGCTGGGGTGCAGTCTGCGATCGAAGCGCCACGCAGGGGACGTGGTCCACGGTGGAGGCGAAGTGGTCAATCAACCGTCTGGAAACCAGAGCGGTCCGGCTAGCTCTGCGACATTTCCTCCCGCTTCTTCGGAACCGAGAAGTCAGAATCCTATCGGACAACGCTACCACCGTGGTCTACATCAACCGACAAGGAGGCACGCGCAGCCCGCAGGTCGCGCTCGAGGCGGCGCTGCTGATGCAATGGGCGGAGCGTCATCTCGTCCGGCTAGCGGCCTCGCACGTCGCCGGTGTGGACAACGTCCAGGCGGACTTCCTCAGTCGTCAACTGCTGGACCCGGAGAGTGGTCTCTCTCCGACAAAGCAATGCAACTTCTCGTCCATCAGTGGGGGGCCCCCCCACTTGGATCTGATGGCGTCCGCTCTCAACGCCAAGGCTCCACGCTTCTTCAGTCGCCGGAGAGAGCGCGGAGGGAGTGGATGCCCTGGTCCTCCCGTGGCCGCCATATCTTTCTTTTCCACCATGGCCCCTGGTGGGCAGGATGCTCCGCAGAATAGAAAGCCATCAGGGGACCGTGGTTTTCGTCACCCCAGAATGGCCCAGGCGACCCTGGTTTGCGGACCTGCTACAGCTGGTGATCGACGGGCCAATCAGGCTGGGGCACCTCCCCCAGCTCCTACATCAGGGCCCGGTATTTTTCGAGCAGGCAGAACTCTTCTGTCTTGCGGCCTGGCTTTTGAGAGGCGCCGCCTCCGGCGTCGGGGCTACCCGGAGGCGGTAGTATCCACGCTATTGCGGGCACGAAAGACATCGACGTCGGCGGCCTATGTTCGAGCTGTGGTGTACCAGCCAGGCCACGAGACCCGCTAAGGCTTCTGTACCTCAGATCCTTCAGTTTCTACAGGCGGGGGTGGAAAAAGGGCTCACCTATAATTCACTACGGGTTCAGGTGGCCGCCCTTGGTTCGCTGTTGAGCGATGGGGGCTCTCTTCTACAGCACCCTGACATTGCTCGTTTTCTCAAGGGTGTCAAGCATATGCGTCCTCCGTTACGGGACCCTTGTCCCTCCTGGAGTCTTAACCTTGTGCTTTGCTCCCTGTCGGGACCACCGTTCGAGCCGCTGCGCAGCGCAACGATAAAGGATCTCACTCTCAAGACTGTATTTCTTGTGACCATCTGTTCCGCTCGACGCATCTTGGAGCTGCAGGCTCTGTCGTGTAGAGAGCCCTATCTCCGTTTCTCCGACTCTGGAGTTTCGCTTCGCACCGTTCCCTCCTTCCTTCCGAAGGTGGTTTCTGCATTCCATGTGAACCAGACGGTGGAGTTGCTGTCCTTCTCTTCCTCAGAGCCGAAGTCTCTCCGTCTCTTGAATGTCAAGAGCACTCTGCGCCTCTATCTGGAGGCTACAAATGAGTTCCGGACCTCTGACCTTCTCTTCGTACTCTGGGCCGGTCCTAAGAAGGGGTCTCAGGCCTCGAAGGCTACCATTGCCAGATGGCTGAAGGCCGGCATTGCTGCTTCCTACATTGGGGCGGGTCGGACTCCCCCACCCGGAATCGTAGCGCATTCTACACGTTCTCAGGCGGCTTCCTGGGCGGAGGTTTCGCTCGGTATCCTCGCAGGAAATTTGTAGGGCAGCCACCTGGAAATCGTTACACACGTTCTCGAGGCACTATCGTCTGCACCTCGCCTCTTCGGTCTCTGGACACTTTGGCGAGCAGGTTCTCCGAGCAGGCCTCGCAGGACCCCACCCGGTTTAGGGAAGCTTGGGTACATCCCACTGTCTGGACTGATCCAGGTACGTACAGGGAAAAGAAAATTATTACTTACCTGCTAATTTTCGTTCCTGTAGTACCATGGATCAGTCCAGACGCCCACCGCGTTTGGGTTCTTGATCCTGCTCAGCTCTGCGCTATTTCCTGTTCACAGTGCTCTGTGTCTTCACAGTCGTTTCCTTTTTGCTGTTTTTCACAGCTCCCTACAAGTTGGTAGGATGTTTGCAGTTACTTGTTGCGGTTACAATTGTTTTCATTATCTGTTTTCACAAACTTGATCCTTCGGGGTTTCTACTCGGGCTTTGATATACTCGATACTGAACTCCTGCAGAGGGGGTAGTAGTATATATGGATACGCCCCCTCAAAGCTTGTGCTGACTCCATCTGCTGGATTGGGGACATAACCCACTGTCTGGACTGATCCATGGTACTACAGGAACGAAAATTAGCAGGTAAGTAATAATTTTCTTCTACTACAGATCTGGAATCCAGCACCGCAGTTGGAGGAGCTTTACTTGAAGACCTCCTGCTTGACTCGGCTAAAAGGGAACCCAAAGAGGCCCCATTCCATGAGGAGAAATGGCTCTAACTTTTCACCAGCTAATGAAGTTCCTCTGTTTTCCAGGCCCTGTTCTTCTGGGATCTCTGCGATATCCGACCACTGTTATAACAATTAGCTAAGTCATCTGTAATAGATGTCGTGGCCATTGGTGACGGACATCTTGTGGCCACAAACACAGCCTCGGGAGGTGACCACCTTGGAGCCAAACATCTCAAGTTATTCAGGATTTTTTTGTTTGTATTTGCTTTTTTTAGTAACACTGAAAAGTGCTGTTGAGGGACTGCAGAGGCAGCAAGTCGACTTGAGTAAAATTTCAGAAAAAGGACAAAAGAAGTGAAAAGAAAGTGTACAGAAACTTAGATAAAATAAAGAGGGGCTCATGAGACAGAGCGCATTCTGGAAATCTCGTGCATGTTTGGTATTCAAACGTTATTGAACTAGAGAGATGGATCCATTTGGAATCATTGTCATGACTTGACAATGGAGAACGTCTCCCCATTATATTCTTCCTAAAACTAGATTTCATTTGTAAGAAGAGAGCTTAACAGGAAGCAGAAGCTTGAGAGGAATGAAAGGCACAGGGGAAGGAAGTCATTCAAGAAGTGATTAACTGACCTAGGTTGCTAGGTAACTTTTCCCCTCCCCTCCCCTCTAGGGCTGATAAGCTCCAAAGGTAAAGGTTAATCTTTTGCTGTGAGTGAAAATTTTCTGCTGTCACTTTTTCCAGTGGTTTTATGGAGGGAGCACCTAGAAACAGAGAGAATGGTAGTGTGAGTGTGTGCGTGTGTCCCCGACTGAATGAAGAGTTACGGAATTGATATGCATGTGTTTGGATTTTCCAGCATACAGAGTTTTGGAAAGCATATAAGAGGTCTGTTTGTGTCTGTCTGCAGTCAAATAACTGTCCAAGGAATGGCTGGAAAGTAATCAAAATTGGCACACTGCGGAAGAAAATTTAAATATATCAAACAAGTTCAAAATCCAAAAACATTTGAGAGTATTTTCAGAGAATGGATCCTTCCAAAACAATTTTTACTCTGGGAGGCTGCAAAATATATTGACAACTACATTCCAAAAGTCATCCCCTTCCCCCAGCAGGTTGACCCAGTGTGTCCAGAGTGAGAGAGTTAGACAAGGGGGGGAAAAAAAAAGGAAGCAATTAGTGAAAGATGGTGCTGCAATGCACCTTCCAGGCCACAACTTCCCCCCCCAACAGCCACACAACCCATCTTGACACCCAGCCCACATGCATACAATCCCTACACACATGGAAACTCTCTCCTCGTGCTCACATCCAGACCCACACCTCGCACACACACCCCCTACACTCTCTTCCTGCATGCATACCCACAACTGTCCTATACGCCCTTCAACTCCTCACATGTCCCTTCCTTTACACTTCCCCATTGCCCACTTCCTCCCACGTGCTCACTCCCTGCGCCCCCCCCCCCCAGTCCCTTACAGAGTGCACATAGCTCAGTCTCTCTTCCAGCAGATTTTTATTTTCCTTGTAGTTAGGACGCAAAGGTTTGAATATGTTGCAACGAGTGGAAAAACCATGTTGAGGCACAAAATGTAAAAATCCCATTACCCCCTTTTAGGAATCTTTGTTGGAAAGCATTCCTGAAGCCACATCTCTGCATGCATTTTGTGCTTATTTCTATATAAATACACGGATACGGTTAACTGTCCTTTTTTCCTGTTTCCCTAGGGAATGGCAGATGGAGAGATCCTTTCAGAGTGCACTTTGGCTACTGCAGCCAGACATTGTCTTCATTTTAGGAGATGTGTTTGATGAAGGAAAGTGGAGCTCGTCCAAGGTAAACATTCAATATTACTTATAGGTAGAATAAAACAAGTTTATACTTTCAAAAGAAATACAGCTTACTAAATAGCTGTTTTTGTTCGGTCTCCTCCCCTTATCCCCAGCCTTCACCTGCAGCCCCTTTCTCTCTTATGCATTTATTGGGTACACTACCCCCACTGTACTCTTCCTTTTCTGGCTCAAGCCATTTCAGCTTTGTCATTTACCCGAAAATGCCAAATAACTGTAAGCAAGTTTATTCAAATGATGCAGAATGCCAAAGGAGAGCCCATAGAAAGATATCAATAGATCAAAATGCTTTGTAAATACTGAGTGCAGCCAGCTTTACAGACTGTGAACTGTAAACAGCCATATTGTGTACAAGCAAGTAAGGCACTTCATTCAGATAGTCACAAAATCAAATATGTATTTAAGTCATATTAGAATGATATTTTGATTCCAATAAGGAAGTTTCATCTGGACCTGATGATTTATTGTTTAACGTTTTGATTTATCATTTGTAATTTAATGCTTACATTTTTATTCTATGTTGACTATTTTGAATGCCTGGCTTTTCACTTGCTATGCAGCTTTTTTCAGTGCCATTCCTCACAATCTGGAATGGCATAACCCCCCCCCCTCGACCCCTTACTGCTAGGATGAGAGCCTGATGCACACCTTTGACAGAGATTCTATGGCGACCCTGCCCCCCTCTACCACATCTTTTTAAGCTGTCACTGGGCGGTTGTCTTAAAGGGAGCAGCCTTTGGCATTATTTCTTCCAGGGCTGGTCATCTGAGAAGTATGAGGCCAATACCAAGCTGAGGTCTTTTGCTTGGCATCACTGCCATGGAGTCTGCCTTAGAACAAATAGCAACAGACAGACAGAATGTGTAAACCAAATCTTGGAACCATCTTTTTGTAACTATCAACAAGACAAATGGGTTTCACTGTTGCTGTCAGTGGAGTTTCCATATGGTGTCATTCACTGTACACACATTCTGTTCTTTGCTAATTGTTTTCCACAATCACTTGCATCCTACATTCCACAACCTGTCATTACCCTTGCAACCATATGTTTTACCTATGTGCAGGTAATTCACGCTAACCTTATCAAATGTCTTGGTATAATTGAGAAAATCATTAGAAAAAAATAGGCCAGTGAGCACCATTGAGATACTGTGACCCTTAGAATGGTTGAATTGGCTTAACAATGAACAGAACACTTGAAGTCGGAACAGTATCTGTCAAATTAATGTTTCTGGACTTTTTTTTTTTTTACTATTATCACACAAGATAACACCCTGGCCTTCAGCTTATAATTAGTCTCCTTCTATCCCAGTGCCAACTCATTCGCTCAGTGGTAGGTCCTGTGCTTTTGCTCCCCAGATCAACTGGAGCTGGAAATGCTGTGGAGGCAGTGTTGTTAACAGCCCTTAGGCTAAGGGGAAGGAGGCCGAACCCTTGCCCACTGGTGATGCCTAGTGGCTGGAACTAGAGTTTGTGTCCAGGTTCTGGAGGGAATTGTAGTCCGTTAGTCCTGGCAAAGGCTGTCACTGTAATTGACGGGTTAGGGAAGGTTATAAAAATAGGGTAAAACCTTGGGTAGTTGGAAACGAATGCTTATGTTGCTATTGCTCAACAGAGGCCACTTCTGAGAGAGCTGGAGGACCAGAGGAGCAGGCGGAAACTGCCAGGCTAAAAACAAAACAAAATAAAAATAAAAAATTTTCAACCATTCTAATTTATCTATCTGGTTTTCCATGTTTCGCTGCTTAAGGGTTGCCATGCCAATCTGTTTCCAATTCAAGTTCCCCACCAGCCTCCAATAATGATACGTGGGGTATGCTGAATTTACAGTTGCAGTGCCTTCTGAAACAATTCATGGGACACTGCACTACCTAGTGGACTGGGAATATTATAGCCCTAAAGAGAACACATGGGATTCGGTCTAGATATGTTCATGCCACAGATTTGGTTTGAGCCTTCCATCACACTCATTCTGATAAACCAGCATCTAGGGTTTCAGGAGCTGCTCCTTAGGCCCAACCAGCCATGAACCAGCATCTTATGACTTCTCAGCATGAAGATTGTCACAGTAAGCTATCCATTATGGTCACTGCCCCTGTCTGAACATGGCTGGGATCTGCACCTGTTGTCAACTCATTGGGATTAGCAGGAGCCAGCCCTGAATGGCTAAGCTTTCTGCCAGCACAACGTGTATCCAATCTCATTAGTTTGTGTTTTTGTATCTCTATTGCCTAGTTTGCTCTGTGTTCTCGTTTGTTCCTGCTCTGTCCTGCTTCCTTCTCTATTCTTGTGTTTTACCTCTGAATCTTTGTCTTAATCTTGGACTGATTTTCTGGATTCATCCTCAGCCTTACTTAGACCACAATTCTGCTCATCTGGGAGCATTGATCCACTGATTAGCATAGTGTTTGACCATCATCGACCAATCCAAATTTACAGTATCATAGATGCAAAGGGTCCAGTGTTACTTTACTTTTCTTTTTTTGTAAATTATATTTATGGATCAACACAACCACAGCATAATACTTAGCCAGATGTCACAATATATTCTTGCTTGCCGTAACTTCTGAGTGTGTTGCTATTTTAGGTCAGATGAAGGCTAACGTCTGTGTTTTTAATTCATGTTCTACTACCCTGATAAGTGTTACGATCTGATGTAGGCAGCTTTACTGCTAATGTGGTGATCTTCAAAGCCCAGCCGCCTCTCTGCTTCCATTCTTGTGAAGCGGGTACACTGCCACTTTTCTCCAGTTTCGCAGCACCACTCCTATTTCCAGGGATCTATTGAACAAGTCTTTCAGTGGACCTGCCAGCATGTCTCTGAGCTTCTTCGGTATCCTGGGATGTACCTTAACCGGCCCCATGGCCTTGTCCACTTTCGGTTTTCTAGCTCTTCCCATAAATTCTCTTCTGCAAATGGAGTTTCGTCTACTCCACCCCCATCTACGGTCTTGTCAGCCAGCAATGGTCCTTCTCCAGGGTCTTCCTTAGTGAACACTGAACTGAAGTATTTTATTTCTTAGTGTACAGACAGGTGAATCCAAAACCAGTGGGTTATGCACTTCACTTTTCGTATTCTTTTCCAGACTATTTATAAATATATTGAAAAGCCCCAGTCCAAGCACAGATCCCTGAGGCACTCAACTGTTCACCTTTTTTCCACTGTGAAAATTGACCATTTAATTCAAATAGACGAGCCGTCTTTCAGCTAGTCAAGCTAGCTGAAAGACGGCTCGTCTATTTGAATTTGTTATGTACAGAACGTTTTTGACTTCAAAGCTGCTATCACGTAGCAATACTATGCTGATAAGAGAAAGTCTATGTGTTTGAGTGGGAATTCATCTGCACTGAAGGCATAATCAATACGACATTTTCCACATTGACCAAATCAAGTCCTGGTAAAATAAATTGCCCCTGAGGCAGCTCTGTGCAAGGGAGCGAAACTCGGCCAGAGTCGGGCATTTTAATAAAGGGCTTGTCATCATCCGATTCCTATTGTCGTCACTGTTATACAGCTCACTGGATCGGCTACCGCTTTGTTTTTTTGGGTCTTTCTGCAATGGCCTTATATTCCCTAAGAGCCCCTTAACCGCTTGGTCATCTAACAGTCCAACAGACTTCCTTGCAGGCTTCCTACTTTGAATAAATTTTTAAAAGTTTTTATTATGAGTGTTTGGCCCTACGGCCAACTTTATTTCAAATTTCCCCTTAGCTTGTCTTATCATTGTTTTACATTTATTTTATTTATTTATTTATTTATTTATTTATTTATTTATTTATTTCGAGGCTTTTTTATACCGAAGTATAGCGGGATGCCTTCACTCCGGTTTACAGGATAAACAACTTATACATAGTGGTGACCAATTGGTAACTTATACAAATATGAATATAACATCTTATATAACTTAAATAACTTGGTAAACAGGTTGGTGACAACAGTCACTGGGGCACTCTAGCAGGGAGCTGAGATAGGGTGGGGGGGGCTAGGGGGAATCAGCTGAGGCGGGCTGGATAGAGGGCTGTGTAGCAAAAATTGAAGAACAAGAGACAAGGAGGAGAGGGCGGGAGGGGGGGTGAAGGAGGATGGGATGCCATAGGGGTGGTAGGGAGAGGGGAGGGGTGGGAGGTCAGGGAGGGGTTGGGGGAGGGTAGGACGGGGGAAGAAGGTGGAGGTGTTTGGGTATTAGTTAGGGAGGGGGGTGGTATTTTAAAGCATTTCTTGCCTGCCCTTCCTATGTTCAGGACAATGCTTATGCTTTTTCCTATTTTCTTCAGATCCTTTTTTCCAATTTTTGAAGGATTTTTATTTTGATAAAATAGCCTCTTCACCTCAGTTTTTTTTCCATGCCAGTAACCATTTGGCTGTTGTGCTTGTGGACCCCTGTGCCGAGGGCAGTTGTTACTACCCACAGGGGTGGCCCTGGTAGGTCCTCACCGTCAACTGGCAGTACTGGTCGTAGGAGAAGCCTTCTGAAATTTTCCAGATCCAGTTCCGCGGAGGCAGGCGGGAGATGGTCCTCGATAGAACCACAAGTCCAGAACATGGTCCGAGAGCAGGGCAGGCAGCGAGCAGAGTCCAGTGAACAATCCGAGATTGGTGCAGGCGCCGAGTCCAGTGAACAATCCGAGAACAGGGCAGGCAGCCAGCAGAGAGTCCAGCGAACAGTCCGAGATTGGGACAGCCGCCGAGTCCAGTGAACAATCCGAGATCGGAGCAGGTACAGAGTCCAGTGAACAATCCAAGAACAGGGCAGGCAGCCAGCAGAGAGTCCAGCAAATAATCCGAGATAGGGGCAGGCACTGAGCCAAGTGAACAAGCTGAGGTCAGGGCCGGCAGCGAGCAGAAAATATCCAGAAGCAATCTGAGAACAGGACAGTCAGCGAGCAGAAAGTCCAGATAACAGTCCGAGGTCAAGGCAGGCAGCGAGTAGATCACGAAACAAACGAGAAGGCCAAACAGCAGGGACAAGGAGGACCTGTTGCAGAGGCATCAAGGAAGGGAAGTGCGGGCCTGAAATAGGGCCTGCTTCCTGATGTCACGGGGAGGCATCAGGGCCGTTTTCCAACTGTGGGTCCTATAAAGAAGGCAGATCCACATGTGCACCTAAGCACACTGCCAGTACAGTGACTCGGTATGGGAAGACTTCACGGCGGTTGGCCGCATCTCCAGGGACGGTGAGGGTGGCCAGCTGTGGGACAAGGTTGTGGCTGCGCGGATGCAACATTCCTCCTCCCCTTAAGCCCCCCCCCCCCCCACGGGGTCTTGATTTCTTGGGATGTGAAGTGTGAAAAGTCTTCAAAAGATTTTTATCATGGATATTTGAGGCAGGCTCCCACTTATTTTCTTCCAGGCCAAAACCTTCCCAGGAAAGTAGATATTCCTATTTCTCCGACGTACATAGAGTACTTCCGTGACTTGGTAGATTTGGTCTTCGACCGAGATGTCCGGAGGTTTGGGTATCTTCCGAGAGGGCTACGTGAGTTCTAGTGATTTGAGGAGAGAGATATGGAAGACATTATGAATACTCATGAAGGCAGGTAAGCTTAGCTGGTATGTCACCGGTCCAGTCTGTCGGATAATAGGAAATGGACCAGTATATCTCGGAGCTAACTGCATTGAAGGTAGACTAAGTCGAAAGTGCCGGGTGCTCAACCACACCTTATCCCCAGGTTTAAACTGAGGCGCTGGTTGATGGTGTCTGTCTGCGTTTTCTTTGCTCTATAAGCAGCTTTTTGTAGCATGCCGTCCGTCTTGATCCCTAAATCCTGAAGCTCTTGAGCAGTTAGCTGGGCTGCGGGAGAAGGCACAGTTAAGGGTATAGGGAGTGGCGGTAAGGGCTATCTTCCATATATGATCTGGAAAGATGAGGCCCCCGTGGCGGAGCTAACATGGGAATTATGTGAGAATTCAGCCCGCGGTATAAGAGTAGCCCAGTCATTTTGACGTTTATTGGTATAAGCTCTGAGGAAAGTTTTTAATGTCCGATTAGTCCTCTCTACCTGCCCATTGGCCTGAGGATGATATACCATAGTGAAGTCTAGCGTGATCTTAAACTTTTGACATAAGGAGTGCCAGTACTTGGCAGTGAACTTTGTCCCTTGATCTGAGATGAGTCTAGGTAGCCCATGTAAACACAAGATATGGGTAACGAACACACGGGCTAGCTCCGGTGCAGAAGGGAAGTCCAGGCAGAGGAATGAAGTGTGCCATTTTAGAAAAGTGGTCGATGACCACCCAGATAAGTGTTGCCATTAGAATGTGGGAGATCCACCACAAAGTCGGTGGATAGGTGTATCTACAGTTCCTTCAGGGCCAGTAATGGTTGTAGCCCCCAAGATCATTCCATTGGGGGTTTCTGTTGAGTGCAGGTGGGGCACAATTCCACATAAGCTTTTACATCACGCTGCATACAGGGCTATCAGTAGTAATGTTAAAGCAGGGTAAAGGTTCAGGCTTGCCCTGGATGCCTGGCAATCTGGGAATCATGAGCCCATTTAAGCACTTTAAAACTAAGGCGACGAGAAATGACCATCTTCCCGGGGGGGGGGGGGGGGGTGGTCAGGGGGGATGCTAAAAGAGTTCGGGCTGGATCGATGATGGGTTGGGGATCCTTAGAGGTGCCACCCTCCTGAAATGATCAAGATAGTGCATCAGCTCAGAGATTCTTAGAAGCAGGTCGGTATCTCATTTCAAAATTGAAGCATGTAAAAAACAAGGACCACTGAGCCTGCCGGGCGTTTAAACGTTGCGCTTGTTGAAGATGCCCCAAATTTTTAAGATCCATATATATAGTAATCTGGTGTTGAGTTCCCTCCAACTACTGCTGCCATTCTTCCAGCGCCAATTTTATGGCTAAGAATTCTTTGTCTCTAATACTATAGTTGTGCTCAGCGGGAGTGAATTTGTGTGAATAGGAGGAGCATGGGTGAAGGGACCCAGAGTTAGAGTGTTGACTCAGGACGGCCCCAACACTAAAATCAGAAGCATCGACCTCAAGAATAAAGGTGCGAGAAGGATCTGGATGATGTAAACAAGGCTTCCGAAGAAAGGCGTCTTTCAAATTAGTAAATGCCTTAACCGCTTCTGGAGGCCAAACGCTTGTATTGGCTTCCTTCTTAGTGAGAGCCATGAGAGGAGCTGCAATCCTGGAGTAAATTGATATAAAATGTTGATAGTAATCTGCAAACCTTAAATTCTGTAGGGCACGAAGTCCAATGGGTTGAGGCCATTCTTGAATGCTGCGGACCTTTTCAGGGTCCATACTGGAGACTATATATCCAAGGAATGGCAAACTCTCAGCTTCAAACTGACATTTCTCCAATTTAGTGTTTAGTTTATTCTCTCGCAGATGTTGAAGTACAGTACAGACATGGGAGCGGAGATCTCAAGGGAAGACAAGGATATCATCGAGGTAGATGACCACACAGCGGTATAGGAGATCTCGAAACACGTCATTCATAAGATTCTGAAATACTGTGGGGGCATTACAGAGACCGAAAGGCATTACTAGATACTCGTAATGGCCGTCCACTCATCTCTGGATTTTATGTGGATTAGATTATAGGCCCCCTGGAGATCCAGTTTAGTGAAGATCTGGGCTCCTTGTAATCTATCAAAGTTCTGTAATTAGTGGAGTTTTTAGTTATTGCATTCAGGCCCCGATAATCAATGCAAGGCCGGAGTGACCTGTCCTTTTTCAAAAAAAGAAGAACCCCACTGCTGCTGGTGTGTTTAATGGTCTGATGAAACCTTGTTCTGAATTTTCTTTGACGTACTGAGACATAGCCGCAGTGTCAGGCATAGATAATGGATAGGTCCTCCCACACGGAGGAGTGGTACCTGGTTGAAGGTTGATGACACAGTCGTATGGATGATAGGGAGGTAGTCTTTTGGCCTTGGTCTTAGAGAATACGTCAGCAAAATCTGCATACTGAAGTGGTAAGCCTGGGCGGGTAGCGGCCAATAATACCTCAGGTAGAGGCTAGACCTGCGTGAGGTAGGAATCATGGCACTGGGGTCCCCACTTGGATAACTGTAGTGACTCCCAGTTGAATTGCAGCCAGGGGAATCCTAAGGCGATAGGGTGAACAGCCCTTTCGATCACCAAGAAGGTTATACTCTCCAAATGGAGAATTCCAGTGTGAAGGCCCTGGGTTGTTTTCATATGAGGAATAAAGGTTTTCCCCTTGTAGGATCTGACCATATTAGCTAATAATTTGCCTGCTTTGTTTCCAAAGCGGAAAAAGTTGTGTTCAGAAACGTGAAGGGACTTCTGTGCCCTTTGTTGTAGAAGTGAGTTTAGATCCCTCAAGATAGTGATAGTTACGAGTATCTTTGGTGGGATGGACAATGAGTGTTTGTTTAGTGATTTTTAATTGGGCTTCCAACTGCAAAATTGTTTTATTCATTCTGAGTTTGTGCGTGGCCAGGAAAGAAATAATTTCTCCCCTTATGACTGCTCTTCCTGTTTCCCAGAAGAGCTGAGGTGTTACCATATGTTGTTGATTATTCTCAGAAAATTCTTCCCAGTGCTTCTGGAGAAAGGTTTGAAAGTCATTGTCTGTGTGTAGAAAGCTTGGGAATCTCCAAAATCTTTCCTCAAGATCTGGAGTCGAAAACTGTAGGTCTGTCCAGATGATAGCATGATCAGAAATGACTTGGGGGCCAATTACCACTCTGACAGGAAAAATTATCTTTGGGGGCTAATATATAATCAATTCGGGAAAGAGACGCATGAGCGCTTGAAATGTGGGTGTAATCTCTTTCCTCCGGAGGAGGGTGCGCCAAATGACCAATAACCTATATTCGGTTCTAAGAAATCCTATTTCTGTCACTTCGATAGGAGTTTGGCAATCCTGATGGACATTTATCCAAGCATGGATCATGCAGGACATTAAAATCACCTGCTACTATTAGGAAGCCTCGAGCATGTTGGACTAACTGGGTAAGGACATATGCAAAAAAACTCATCAGAATAAGAATTAGGAGCATATATGCTAAAATAGAAACTTCCTTCCCATTGAGACATCCTGTAATAAGTAGAAATCTACCATTGTCATTATGAAAAGTGTTTGCAACCTGAAAGGATACTGCTTTATTGAACAATATAGCCACCCCCGCTTTTTTTTACCCTTAGCTGTTGTATAGTAACAGGCACCAACCCATTCCCTTATCAGCTTTAAATTTTCTGAAGTAGATAGGTGGGTTTCTTGCAAACAAGCAATAGAGGTTTGTACTTGAGCTGGAGCAGGATTTTTTTTCCATTTAATTGGGGAGCCCAGATCGTTTACATTCCATGAGGTTTAACCTTGTAGGATTACTTAACATTCCACATTAGATGAGATTGTAACAAGAAAGAGAGCAAACAGGCAATGATGTGAAACTGCAAGGCCCTCAGCTAGCCCAGCAGTCCCATATATAAGAGAGAGAGAGAGAAAGCTTCCCCCTTAAAAGCATGGCCAGACGGATATAGTGCTACTCTGAGATAATACAAAGGAGTCTGTAGGATAATCAGCTTGATTGAATGCCAGAACATATAACTTATAAGGTACCAAACCCCTTAAACAATACAAAACACATAATGGAAAAAAAAACCTCTTGTGATACTTCTCTCCCCCCCCCCCCCTTCCCTCCTCCTATCTTTCCAAACATCATCTGTCCCCATACATGTAGGGGATAAGGGTCATGTGATGTGAGCAGGGTGTCATACCCCCATAAATAAAGAGAAATAACCAGTCTTGGGGCTGCTCATCGCAGTATAAAGAGGAAAACATTGTAAAATAAAATACCTCATGAAGGAATAGAAATTAGGAACCCATGTGTATGAATGGATAAAAGCCCCTGATTGAGCTGTCTTAGACAAACAAAATGGGGAAAAAAAACCATGAAGGGTGTTGAGAGGCCTAAAAGTTATAGTCAGTCAACATTGTCCAGCAGGAACTTAAGGGAATCTGCAAATGTACATAAGTTACAAGAGAAAATCTCTTGCACACACATATGGCATATGTACTTTCCTGAAAGGTAAAAGTTCCTATAGGTCAGGACCTATCAAAGTCCAAAAAAAAAAAAAAATTTGCCGATTGAAAAAACGGAAAGGTACTATACCGGATAACAAATATTTATGAACTTGAGTTTTTTTTTCCTCATTCCTTTTTTTCTCTTCCTTCTTTCTTTTCTTCCAGAAGAGTAGATTATCTGCATTTTTATAACGACTGTCCAGAAGAATCCCTCTATTGCTGAGGTGGAGGGGCTGCCATCAATGCCTACTGACCCTTTATTTATAACCTGAGGAACCGTGTGGCGAGCCCAGTCAACGATTTAGTCCATCCACAAATTTTTGGGCCTCTTCCACAGAATCAAAAAATTGGGGGCGTTTTCATGCCACACTTTCAGGCAGGCCGGAAATTGCAGTGAAAATTTAATTTGCTTTTTAAACAATGTGGAGTGTAGAGTGGAAAAACCTTGTCGTTGAGCGGCTAACCTCGTTGAGTAATCTTGGAAAATCCGTATCAGCTGAGAATTATAAGTCAGATCCAGGTGTTTGCTGTACGCATGTAGTATAAGTTGTTTATGGGCGAAGTTTAATATTTTCACCACCATGAGCCTCTGGCGCTGGTCATGCTCCTTTCACAGGTCCAAACAGTGGGCCCTTTCAATGCGCAGAGATGAAGATAGCTTGGGGAGGTTCAGTGTCTCTGGCAGCCAAGTTTCCAGGAAAGACCCCAGATTCTTATCTGCGAGGGATTCTGGCAAGCCTAAAAATCGAAGGTTCGAGTGGTGCGATCTATCTCAGTCGTCTAGTTTATCAGAATGTTTGGCAACCTTTTTCTCCAGCGATACCAGCTTTGCAGTCGCGGATAACGAATCATCTTCAAGCAGTAATAGCCGGCCTTCAAGTTGCTCGAATCGCGGGTTAAGTTCAGATAGTGTGGATTTCATCTCCATGAGTTGTAACGAGATTCCTGATAGCTTAACATCCAGTGCTTCCAAAATCGCGGTTTTTATGTCATGCACAAGAGTGTCAGAAATCTTTCTCCCCAGCGGGTGGTGTTGATGCCGCCATCTTGGAGTCTGTAGGCTTAGGTTTTTCCTTCTCTTTATCTTTTTTTACCGGGTCTGACTGGCATCCCAGAAGGTGAGCATTGCATAAATGGCACAATCGACATAAAAGCAAAGGTATCTTGCAGATGGTAAAGAAAAATCTGCTCTGAATCAGCTTAGTAAGGGTGAGAATGAGAGCAGGACACCCGGAGCTCGGCACAGAACGTCGTCCTCCGCTCACTGCATCATGTGACCCCCTGTGGCACTTCATTTAACATGATTCTGTCTTCAGAGTAGGTTCCATTTACCATTACACATTATCTCCTTTCAGTCAACCAGTTTGTAATCCATGCCACCACCTTTGCACTCACTCCCAAGCTTCTCATTTTATTCACAAGCCTTCTATGCGGAAGCGTATCAAAGGCTTTGTTGAAATCTAAGTAGATCACATAGAGTGCTCTTCCTTTCTCCAATTCTCTAGTAATCCAATAAAAAAAAATCTATTAGATTTATTTGACAGGACTTTTCCCTGGTGAATCCATGCTGCCTCGAGTCCAACAACCTACCTGACAGTAAATAGATGCTGCTGAAGGAAAGAATAGTAAACTCTTATTAGCCTAACCTCAGTGGTGGGAAAACTAACTGGCCTGTAGTTTCCAGCCTCCTCTCTGCTTTCACTCTTGTGAAGTGGGACCACAACCACTTTTCTCCAGTTTTGCGGCACCACTTCTGTTTCCGGGATCTATTGGTCAGGTCTTTCAGTGGACCTGCCAGCATATCTCTGAGCTCCCTCAGTATCCTGGGATGTACCTCATCCAACCCCATGGCCTTGTCCACTTTGTTTACCTAGTTCTTCCCATATATTCTCTTCCATAAATAGTTTAGTCTACTGCAACCCCATCTATGGTCTTGTCAGCCAGCAACAGTCCTCCTCCAGGGTCATCTTTAGGGAACACTGAACTGAAGTAATTGTTTAATATTTCTGCCATTTCTTCATCTCTTTCTACACATAGCTCCTCATCACCCTTCAATTTCACTCTTTGGGCTTCCCTTCTTTCTCTGATATATCTGAAAAAGTTTTTGCTCTGCTTGACTTTTTAGCTTTCCTGATTTATTTCTTTGTCTCTTCATTTCACCAGTTATTCTTCCCTGAGTTCCTCTTTTTGGGATTCTTTATACATCTTGAATGCTGTTCTTTTTGCCTTTTTTTCCACCACTTCCTTTGAGAACCAGATTGGTTTCTTTTTCCTCTTGTTTGCTTTTCTAATATATAGATTTGTTATATTTGCAATAGCTCCTTTTAATTTGGTCCACTGTTGTTCCATCTTACCCATTGTCTCCCAGTCTTCTAGTTTTTCCTCCAAGAGCATCCCCATTTTGACAAAAGTCTATTTTTAAAATACCTTATTTGCAATATCAAACCATACCATCTGATGATCACTGATGCTCAGGTGGGCACCTACCCATACATTAGAGCAGGGGTCGGGAACCCATGGCTCGCGAGCCAGATATGGCTCTTTTGAGGGCTGCATCTGGCTCGCAGACAAGTGTCGCCACAATTTCCCCGCTGGCCCAGCTGCTCCCCGGTCCTCCTCCGCCCGGGCTTAAAATGCTGTCAGCCCGGGCGGAACGCGGCAGGACAGCTGGAGTCAGCGGCACCGGCGTGCTCTCTTTTTCCTGCCCCCCCCCACGGCTCGGAAGAGGAAGTGGTGAGCATCGGGTGCGTGCGCGGGAAGAAGAGACCACGCTAGTGTGGTCTCTTCTTCCCGCACCCCCCCCCCCCCCCCGCGGCCCGGAAGAGGAAGTGGAGCGTATCAGGTGTCTGCGCGGCAAGAAGAGGCCACGCTAGTGCGCTCGGCATCGGCCCGAAGAAAAGAAGACTGCAGCGCGGCTCGGAGGAAAATGAAGAGCTACAACCGCGGCCGATGGGACTCCGCCTGGGCTGAAAATGAAGAGGTTAGCGTTGGGAGGAGGCTGCTGCTGCCGCGAGTTCCCGGGGTGGGGGTGAGAGAGAGTGAATGAGCGAGCAAGCATGTGTGTTTGCTCGCTCATTCACTCTCTCTCTCCCCCACCCCGGGAACTCGCGGCAGCAGCAGCCTCCTCCCAACGCTAACCTCTTCATTTTCAGCCCTCGCGGAGGCGAAGTCCCATCGGCCGCGGTTGAAGCTCTTCATTTTCCTCCGAGCCGCGCTGCAGTCTTCTTTTCTTCGGGCCGATGCCGAGCGCACTAGCGTGGCCTCTTCTTGCCGCGCAGGCACCTGATACGCTCCACTTCCTCTTCCGGGCCGCGGGGGGGGGGGGGCCTGTGTGAGTGAGTGGGTGTGTGTGTGTGAGAGAGAGATTGCATGTATGTGAATGATTGAGAGCCTGTATATGTGAAAGAGAGTATGTCTGTGATTGAGAGCCTGCCTGTGAGAGAGAAAGCATGAATGTAAGTTTACGATTGGGAACCTGTATGTGTAAGTTTGTGATTGAAAACCTGTTTGTGTGAAAGAGTATGTGTGTATGATTGAGATCCTTTTGTGTGTGAGAGAAATCATGTGTATGTATGATTAAGAGCCTGTGTTTAAATGAGAGAGAGAGACCATGTGTGTCTGTGTGTGATTGAGAGCTGATTTAGGTGAGGGAGCATGTGAGTATGTGATTGAGAGCCTGTGTGTAAATGAGAGAAAGAGAGGACATGTTTGTAAGCATGTAAATGAGTCTGTGTGTGAGAGAAAAAGACAGCATGTATTTATGTGATTGAAAGCCTGTGTGTCTGTGTGTAAGCGTGAAAAGATAGACAGCATGTGTGTAAATGCATAATTAAGAGCCTATATAAGTGAGAGAGAAAAAACATGTGTATATGTGAGTACTGAGAGCATGTGTGTATAGGTGTGTCATTGAGAGCCAGTGTGAGAGCGCTGGTATGTGACTGAGAGAGGAGAAAGTTCCAAGCAAACCACCCCGCCTCCTGCTAATTCAGAACAATCTCAGGACACCTGGATATCAAACGTTCCCAGGTATGCAGAGCAAAAAAATTTTTGTATCCTTATTATTTTTCATTACTGGGTCTTTGTGTCTGCTATTTTGAAATATTTTGTTGGTATCTGGAAATGTTTTATATGAGTTTTTAATTGTTGGATATTTCACCCATCAGCTGTTTCGAAATATGTTCTTTTTGTTAGTACAGTTTTACTGCTCATGATTTTATATTTCTTGATTTGTTTTATAAGGATGGGTGATGTTTCTTTTTTCCTTTGTTACACTGCATACAGAGACTCTGGCTTGTTGCAGTTTCCAATTCAGTTTTTTCTGCATGCTTCTTGTTCTGCGTTTTGGTCTCTTTATTCTATGTTAGGTGAGGGACAGCACGTGATTCAGGTGAGGTTTTCTGCTGGCGTGTAGTTTCTGTGTAGGACTCTATAGCAGCCTGACTTGGTCCGTTTTCCTAATAGGAGATGTATTGGTGTCTTAAGGCCTGGTGTAATATTTTCAGAGACTTATGGTACTTTAAAAGTGTGATCTTACATAAAATGCACACATTTACTTGTATTTAGTTTTAAACATATTGTATGGCTCTCACGGAATTACATTTTAAAATATTTGGCGTTTATGGCTCTCTCAGCCAAAAAGGTTCCTGACCCCTGCATTAGAGACATTATCCCCATTTGTGAACACTGGGTCAAATATCATACCCTCCCTCGTGGGCTCCATTACCATTTTTTTGAGTAGAGTCACTTGAAGGGCATCCGTTATCTTTCTACTTCTAGTAGATTCCACATAAGGGATACTCCAGTCCACAACCGCAAATTAAAATGTCCAACAAGCAACACGTTTCCCTTCTTTCTCACCTTTTGGATGTCTTTGACCAGATCTCTGTCATCTCTTCTGTCTGAGTTGGGGGCCTATAGACCACACCAATGTCAATGGAAGCACTGTTTGTTTTTAAGACAGCCCATAACACTGCTTCCCTATCTCACATCCCTTGTATTTCAATTGCTTGGATATTATTTTTTTTCATTAAGAGCTACACTTCCCTCTTTTCTGTCCTCTCAGTTCTTCCTTAATAAGTTATAGCCCGGGTTAACAATATTCCAGTCATGAGACTCTGTGGACCAGCAACTATGAACAAGTCCACTTCTGTCATTAAGGCTTGCAGGTCTGGGATTTTATTGCCCAGACTCCCGAGCATTTGTGGTCATAGCTTTCCAACTTTTTTCCTTCGGTTTGCTGCTCTTCCTAGACATCTTTTCTACTCTTTTGAGCTGATTGATTTTTGTTGTTTTTCTCCTCCCAATTCCTGTATTGCTTGGGGGTGACATGGCAATTTCATTGCTCACCCCCTGCCCTCTAGTTTAAATGCCTGCTTATGCATGATCTGAATTTTCGCTTAGTATCCTCTTCCCTGCCATCCTTCCCATAAAACCTCTTGCTGTTTCATGTAAAGCTCTAGCCTCCAATGTATCCAAAAACGCTTTCTTTATACCTTGTTTTTAGAAAGAAGCTGAAGTTTTCCATATGGCAGAGCTTTTCCTTCTCCTTTCCATGAAAAGGTAATGCTTCCAAAAGGCAGTGGTCTTTGCCATATGTTTAACCTTCTTCCCTAGATTTTGGAAGTCTAGTACACCTTGGGAAAAATAATCCCAACTATACAGGTTCAAGATTCTGGGTTCTGTACTGAGTTGCCATCCTTGTGGACTATATGTTGAAATCCTCAGCTCAGTGTGCAATGGCAGTCATAAAAGCAAATCGAATGTTAGAAATGATCTGAATAGGAATTGAGAATATATGGAAAAAATATCATATTGTCTCTGTATCAAGTCATGATGTGTCCGCACATTGAGCTTTGTATGCAGTTTTGGTTGCCTCGTCTCAAGACAGACATAGTGGAACTAGAAAAGGTGCAGAGGAGGGCAAATAATGATAAAGGAGATGAAACTTCTACTATGATGAGAAGCATGTAAAGTAAGGCTCTTCAGCTTGGAAAAGAGACAGCTAAGAGGGGACATGATAGAAGTTTATAAAATTATGAGTGGGGGTAGAATGGGTAAATAAAGGATGGTTAGTTACCCTTTCAGATAATACTAAAATAATGAGACACTCGATGAAACTAACAACAAACAGATTCAAAACAGATTGTAGAAAGTACTTCTTAACTCTGCGCATTATCAAGCTGTGGAATCTGTTGCCAGAGGATGTGATCAAGGTGACTAACATAGTGGGATTTAAAACAGGTTTAGACAAGTTCCTGGAGGAAAAAGTCCATAATGCGTTATTAGCCAGGTAGACTGAAGAAAGCTATTCCTGGACGTGAGTAACAGGAATTAGAACATAAGAAATTGCCATGCTGGGTCAGACCAAGGGTCCATCAAGCCCAGCATCCTGTTTCCAACAGAGTACAAACCAGGCCACAAGAACCTGGCAATTACCCAAACACTAAGAAGATCCCATGCTACTGATGCAATTAATAGCAGTGGCTATTCCCTAAGTAAACTTGATTAATAGCCATTAATGGACTTCTCCATGAACTTATCCAAACCTTTTTTGAACCCAGCTACACTAACCACATCCTCTGGCAACAAATTCCAGAGCTTTATTGTGCGTTGAGTGAAAAAGAATTTTCTCTGATTAGTCTTAAATGTGCTACTTGCTAACTTCATGGAATGCCCCTTAGTCCTTCTATTATTTGAAAGTGTAAATAACCGAGTCACATCTACTCTTTCAAGACCTCTCATGATCTTAAAGACCTCTGTCATATCCCCCCTCAGCCATCTCTTCTCCAAACTGAACAGCCCTAACCTCTTCAGCCTTTCCTCATAGGGGAGCTGTTCCATCCCCTTTATCATTTTGGTTGCTCTTCTCTATCGCAACTATATCTTTTTTGAGATGCGGCGACCAGAATTGTACACAGTATTCAAGGTGCGGTCTCACCATGGAGCGATATAGAGGCATTATGACATTTTCCGTTTTATTAACCATTCCCTTCCTAATAATTCCCAACATTCTATTTGCTTTTTTGACTGCTGCAACACACTGAGCCGACGATTTTAAAGTATTATCCACTATGATGCCTAGATCTTTTTCCTGGGTGGTAGCTCCTAATATGGAACCTAACATTGTGTAACTACAGCAAGGGTTATTTTTCCCTATATGAAACACCTTGCACTTGTCCACATTAAATTTCATCTGCCATTTGGATGCCCAATCTTCCAGTCTTCCAAGGTCTTCCTGTAATGTATCACAGTCTGCTTGTGATTTAACTACTCTGAATAATTTTGTATCATCTGCAAATTTGATAACCTCACTCGTCTTATTCCTTTCCAGATCATTTATTTATTTATCTCTCTCTCTCTCTCTCTCTCTCTCTCATTGAAAAGCACTTTATGGGATCTGTCAGGTACTTGTGACCTGGAATGGCCACTGTCAAAGACAAAATGCTGGGCTCGATAGATCTTGGTCTGATCCAGTATGACAAATCTTATGTTAATTTCCTGGAAATTTGGAATTGAAGGCAAAATGGGAAAATATTTATTTAAAAAAATGTATATGCCACATCAGCTAAAATTCTGAGCGGCTAAAACAAGGGAATAATAAATGTACTTGAATAGCAATATGGTGTGTGAGTGTGTATGTATACTTGGCTCCTGGATAGTGTTTCGTCTTGCATTGGTAGGCAACTCTAGGCCTAAAAGGGCTCCAAACTAGTCTGGTTTTCAGGATATCCACATATTTTTATATGTATATACAAATAAAGATTTTTGCTTGGGACTATTATGAGGAAATCAGATTCACAAAATTATATGAAAATCTATTTTGCAAAAATGAACAGACATATGAGGTTAATTTTCAAACAGCCCAGATAGTGGCAAACTTTGCATGCACATTGTTTATGGGGAGCTTACCAAGGATGTTGAAAGCAAATTTAAACACATACATTAGATTTGAAAGTATTTGGGTAATTGGCTGAGTACATGCACATCTTGCAGCTTACCATGTTACACCTGTTTTTCAGAAGGTGTAATATGTGTTGTGTAATTTAGGCATATACTTTTTAAATCAGAAAGTATGGATGTAAGTAACAGCTCTGCCCCTCAGAACACCTCTCTGCAGTTTGTGTAAAAGTATGCACAAAACTAGGTTATGAACAGACGTCTGCATGCTCGGAGTTCAGGGTTATTTTAGTACAGCCATTTCCGTGCATATAGCCTGGATCTATGTGCCTAAATTGCTTTGAAAATTCAGCCCAAAATACGTGTATGTAAAATGGTTCATGGGCTGCTATGATACATTCTCAAAACTGTTAAACACATGGAGAACCATATATTTAGAACAGATTCTGATTGAAGCTGTATCTGTGAAGAAACCAAATCACACTATATAGTTTGCGTCTTGATGAATTTAAATTGTATATAAAAAAAATTATCTTCAGTTTCTTATTGAAATTTCAAAATGGCACCAGCAAAAAAAAAGACCAAAACTGTCGTCATTTGTTTACTGTGTTGTAAAGCATCTGGAGTTTTATGCAGTGGTAAATTCTGATTTAATTTTCTGAGAAATTATTCTGAAAATAGTTGTATGGATAGAACTAGTTTACTCGCTGTCTTGTACTTCTGATTCCCAAGATTCTTCTTTTTTTTTGTTTCTAGTCTGTCTCGTGTTTCAGCGAGAGTTCAGCCCCTCTTACTCAACCCTTTCCTGTGCTTGGCTCCTGAGCAATGTCTCCTCTCGCATTGGTAGGCCTTAAGTGCTCCAAACAAATCTGGTTTTCAGGATATCCACACTGAATATGCATCTTTATTGTACGTAAATATATGTCCTGCCTATTCATTGTGGAAATTCTGAAAACCTGACCCACTCAGAGCCGGTTAACTTAATTTACACATGTGCAGGCATGCAGAGAACTATCCCTGACATCTAATCCCCCACATAATTACTTTCTGCTGGCATATTCCCCAAACAGCAGTAACACAAAGGCCACCCACCTGACCCCCTATTAGGTAAACTCTGGTAAGAAAAAGAAACCTGTAAAACAAGAACTCTGGGAGCTGTAAATAAGTTCCCCCATCATGAAAAGAGGAGGAAGCCCCCTTCCTGCCTCTGGCAGCTTGCTCGTTCTCTCTTTAAGCTTCTAGTGTTGGATTTCTTCTGTTTTATTTCTCATAAACTATATAAAGGTGAATAAAGCTGTAAGGGAAGCAATTAACACAGATGGCAGGACAGGCAGATCTCGTGAGCCCTTGTTTTCAGCAGCAATTAGGAACATATGCTCTGTAACGTTAGTATATTTAGCTATTCTGCGTAGTAGTTGCTATTATTTCAATCAACCAATTAGTGTTATTTGTAGCAGATCCCCCTTGTCTGTTCCTGTTTTGTGTGTGTGAGTGAGAAAGAGGAGTATTAAGGTAAGCCTTGTCAGGGTATAAGCTGAGTGTTCCTAGTCTCTTGGTCTGAACCCAGACCATCCCCACGGTGCTGCTGTGGAAACTGCTGGAGGTTGGCTGAGATAATTCAGGCTCCTGGCCAGTGCTGCTCAGCTCTGGATGGGCTTTGGCGTGCAGGCAAGTTTGAGTGACTTGGGAGCATGTTCAGGCTCTGGAGGCTGCGTGGTACTGCGGGTTATGACCTCCGTTTCAAGCTGAGGATACTCTGGCTTCTGGGACTTGTGCAGCTGCCCCCTCCAAGGTGCTCAGTGTCTGGACTTGCTGTCGGCAGTTTCTGAGACCCTGCTCTAACACACCCTCACAGGCTGCTGCAGCTTCCCAGCCCTTGGGTGGGAAGGAGTTCATCTGCCCCACCAGCAAAGGGAGCTCAGGATTCCTCCTTCCCCTCTCCTCTGGGTCATGGCGCTGGAGCTTCGGGGCTCTGCTTCCTCATGCTGGGCCCAGGCGGTCTAGCACTGGGTTCTGGCTCTGCCTCATTGGCTCCAAACACATTGGGGCCCTGGTCCACCTTGCTGGGTCTGGTTGATCCTGTTGCGGGATCTCACTGCCCCAGTGGGTCTGTCTCCCCTCTGGCTTGTTGAGCACCGGGGCGTCTGTCCCCACTGCCGTATCCCAGTGCTCTTGTGACTTTCAACAGCTGTAGCAACTCCTCAGCCTTGGCACCCTGCCATGCCACCACATGGAACTTCTTATGCTGGCAGGGGTTGGGAACCCCAACAGCATTTAAATCTTTTTACTACCACTATGTAAGCAAAAAAATAAACCTTGCTTCAGCCATGGGCAGGGAAAGTTTGGCAGTCTGGAAAATGTTGCTCTGTGGGCTATAATTTAGGGGCCCCTGCCCTAGATGACGGTGTACTATTTAAACTAAGTGAAACTCTGCTCTTTCTTCACTGACCTAATGAAGGTAAGATCTAGTCACAGATGTATTGGTGCTTGAGAGGGAGTATACATGCAGGAAACTCCCTCAAGCCACCTTGAGAGAGATCCTCACCGTACTATGAATCAGGTCCCAGAAGAATTAGACAGACCCTGGGCAGAGGCAGGAAGCTAGTGTATGTGACGACTAGTTATGTTTGAGCTTGTACCCAGCACTGCAAGGTGAGCAGTTTTTGCACTGTAAACAAATTTGCACTTAAGGAAACAGCCAGAGTCTGCCTCCTTATTCTTCTTGGCTGTTTCCTAAGCCATGACTGGCCCCGTAACCACAGTCCAGTAAAAAAGGTCTAGCCTACAACTTGCTTGTTCTGCATATCCAAGTGGATTAACACAGCAACCACAATCCTTTGTCGAACAGTGAGCATTTTCAAAACTCCTGGGCCAGCACTTCTTAGCTGCTGATCGTAATGTCCTTGAGTGAGACTTCCTAGCAGTCCTGAGCACGATTTGCCCGTCCTTCATAATAATTCAGTTCTGCTTATGCTCTACCCCAGGTTATGGGTACGGCATTGTCAAGCTGCTGTAGTTCAAACATTCAGTCTCCACGAACAGTCAGACTAAGAGAGCAAGAGAGAAACTACCCTGACTTGTCAGCTGCACAGCATTTATATATGTAATATGCTTGGGTGTGGAATCTATTGATGATCAGTGGGTTCACACATGCAACCCATTGAAGTGTGTAACTGAATGTGGGGAGGGGAGATATTCCATGGCACCAGAGAGCAGCACAAGCACAGCTGGCCTGAAAGAGGGGTTGCTGGTCCATGAGCCAAGCAAACCCGTCAGACTGGAGGGCAACAGAGGAAGGAGGAGAAGATTGCTCGAGTCAGGATGGGTGAGGGCTGTGTGTGCTCAGATCGAACTTGCGAGGGGTACAGTTATGGCATCAGATCCAGCTGGGGGGGGGGGGGGCTCAAGGAGTGAGGAGATTGATGAGTTTGGGCTGAGTGGAGAGAGGGGGTGGTGAATCTTCCGTGGGTGACGGTGAATAAATGCGTTTAGTTAAGTCTTGAGCCTTGGTCCTGTTTTCTGAAACATACTGGGACGTCGAGTTCACAATGCACGAGATCAGCAGCCAGGACATGGCAATCTGTGAGTTTTGAAAATGTTTACCGTGCCTGCACAGATGGTATACAGCGGTTGGCGTCAGATGGATGGGCTGCTGTCACTCTAGATACCTGAGTGGGGGGAAGCAGCGAGGGCAGGTGCAGGGAAAGGAGAGGCCTGCATAGAGGATGGGAAGAGTAGATAACTGAGGAAGGAGGGTAAGATGCAGGTGGCAGGGAAATGAAGATATGGATGGGAGCAAAAGGACTGGAACGGCAAACCATCAGACACCAGTCCACCATGGCCCCAACAATAACAAAAAGGCTCAAGTCATGGTTACCCCACCAAAGGATATAAGAAGAAAACCTAAGAAAAGATGTGAGTATCACCACGCAAACATCACTTGCAACAACACGAAACTCTACAGCAGCTACATAGCATTTTCATCTTCAACGCACAATCTATTGTAAAGAAAATACCCATCCTAATCGACTTACTTGACGACAAACCAGATTTCATAGCAATCACGGAAACATGGATAAAAAGCACTGACTCGGTCTTAATAAACCAAATCAACAACCAGACCTACCAAGCGTTCTCAATCCCCAGACCAAAAAAGAAAGGCGGAGGCCTAATGCTAATCATCAAAAAGAACCTTCAGATGAAACTACTCCCAACAAACATCTCCACCCCCCTAGAAATAGCACTATTCGACTCTACAAATCTGCTTAGTATATTTTCTCCCCGGTTCACTAGATTGGAACTGCTCCCCCCTGATAGAATTCTTCATGACCAAACTAACCGTTAACAAACCCATTATCATTTTAGGTGACTTCAACATCCACATGGACACCCTACCCCTATCTACCACATGTGCGACAATAACAGACGCACTATCAACACTAGGCATAAAACAAATCATTACCGGCCCACCTCATAATGCAAGTCACACACTTGACCTCATCTTCATTAACACTGACCTATGGTCCACAAACCACACAAATATTACAAAAATCCCCTGGTTGGACCACTCTCTAATTCAGTCATATCTGACCTCCAACTGCAAACTGACAACAGAAAAAAAACCTACCCATATCTATCTCCTACCGCCCACCTTTTAATATTGAGATGCTCCAGGATCACATACAACTAGTACTAACAAACATAGACCTATCTAACTCTGAAAACGCCACAAATTCCTGGCTCGACATCACCAAAGCCATCGCAGACAAGATAAACCCTACTATTAATAAAACTATAAAAAACCCAAAACACCAGAACCAATAGTATAATGACAGCATGAGGTCAGCCAAATGAGAACTCCGAAGAAAACAGAAAGCATGGCACAAGAACAAAACACCCCCACTCCTTACAGCCTACCAGTCATACTTAGCACACTACAAAAATCTAATCCAAAATGCAAAAAAAGAATTCTACACAAACAAAATTAATAAATTCCAACACAACCCCAGGACACTATTCACCATTGTACAAAACCTAACCAAACCCCCCAACAACCAGAACATGCCACTTTCTAAGATTACAAGCAACGACTTTGCTGAATTCTTTAATGAAAAAATAAAAAAACCTAATTATTAACAACCTCAAGGGCAACACTAAAATTCAACCTAAACAAACACTAAGCTGGTCCAACTTCGCACAGCCTCCTCACTGGAAATCCAATCTATCATCAGAAAAATGAGCCCAAAATGAAATTATCCCTCAGAGAAGGAAACTACCCTGACTGCCTAAAATCAGCAATTATCAAACCCATCCTGAAAAAGAACAACCTAGACCCAGACAACCCACTAAACTACTGACCCATATCAAACCTACCATTCATTGCCAAAATTATTGAAAAAATCGTCCACTCCCAACTATCCGACCACCTAGAAAGAAATAACATCCTATTCCCTACGCAATTTGGTTTCAGAAAACTGAACACAGAAACGCTACTCTTATCATTAAACGACACCGTGCTCAAAGGTTTCGACAACGGCCACAGCTACCTTCTAGTCCTACTAGACCTATCAGCAGCCTTCGACATGGTAAACATAGAAATGACGGCAGAAGAAGACCAAACAGCCCATCCAGTCTGCCCAGCAAGTTTCGCACTTTTTCTTTTCTCATACTTATCTGTTACTCTTGGCTCTTAGTAACCTTTTGGTTCTATTTCCCTTCCACCCCCACCATTAATGTAGAGAGATCTGTGTTGGAGCTGCATTTAAGTGAAATATCTAGCTTATTTAGTTAGGGGTAGTAACCGCCGCAATAAGCAAGCTACACCCATGCTTATTTGTTTACCCAGACTATGTAATTCAGTCCTTGTTGGTTGTCTGTATATAGATCCACTTTTCTTCATTCCCCCTGCCGTTGAAGCAGACAGCTATGCTGGATATGCGAGAAGTATCAGTCTTTCTTCCCATTCAATATTGATTGACCATCTGTTTGAAATTGGTGCAAATGAAAAAAACCCTACAATGGTTCTCATCCTATCACAAAGGACCTACCAGGTGTGTGTCAACCTTGACACCGGAGTTCCCCAAGGCTCCGCACTATTTGCGACACTCTTCAACATTTATCTTCTCCTGATATGCCAATTCCTCTCAAACCTTAAATTGACCCACTTCATATATGCCAATGACATCCAAATACTTATCCCAATACACAACACTCTGGAAGATACCTACAAAAAACCCAGCAAATTACCTCACCAAAATAAAGAAACTACTAACCAACATGAGACTCATCCTAAACATTGATAAGACAGAAATAATCATGCTGGATAGAAAAAACAACCCTCTGCACTTACCACCACTCAACATAGTGAACCAAAAGACGGCAATCTCCCCCATCACCCATGCCCGCAACCTAGGAGTCATAATTGACAAGGAACTATCCTTCAAGAACCACATCACTGCAAAAATCAAAGATTGATATCACAAACTCCTAACCCTACAACATCTAAAACTTTTCCTTTCCCCCCAATGACTTCAGAACATCTTCTCCAACCTGGATTACTGCAACTCCCTGCTATTAAACTTACTTCTCACCACATCTGACCACTCCAAATCCTTCAAAATACAGCCGCCAGAATACTCACAGGATCTAAAAAATACAATCACATTACTCCAACTCTCATATCACTACACTGGCTCCCAATAAAATACAGGATAGACTACAAAATACTATCCATAATACACAAAATAATATATGAAAAACAAACTAACTGGCTAAGTGCATCCATAAAACTCACTCACCAAACCGAAATCTCCATTCAGCTAACAAAGGTCTATTAAAAATTCCACTTGCTCGCCCCAAGCAACTTACCACAACTTGGAAGAAAGCCATATCCCTAGGAAGTCCCGAACTCTGGAACACCCTCCAAACCGAACTGAGAACACAGCAAAATTTTTAAAACCTTCAAAAAAAGAACTAAAAACTGGGATGTTCACCAAAGCCTACCAAAACACCCAATGACTCTGTTATATTTTCCCTCCCTACTGACCCATATATACATGTAGAACCAATGCAAACACATAATATAACCTGCACAGTTTTGACAACTGAACCATGTTTATAACGCCTTCAATAACTATGTTAACAATCACATTAATTTTTGAACACTTTGTTAAACATCAAAACTTTGTAAACCGTTGCGATGGCGAAACCGAACAACGGTATATAAAACTCGATAAATAAAGAGAGGAAAATGGAGTGGAGAGGTTGGTGACCAATGATAAGGTGTGCGCTGAATCCAAAATAAGTAAAATGATAGAGCTGAAAGATGTGAGTAAATCTACAGAGGAATGAGAAGAGAGAGCAATGAAGGAAGGAGAAATGGACGCTGATGATAGGAGGAGGGAGAAAGACAGCTTGGGGCCTTGGTGATGGCAGTGGTAAAAGTAAGACTGCCATGACCATTTTTCCACTAACTCTACTGAAACACAAGCATCTTTTAAGGATATTCAGAACTATTGTAGTTTCCTTCTGAAGATATACTATTGATTTTAAGAAAAATATACTGAGTATTTTGATATTTAAGAACAGTGTTAAACTTGCATGCATCAAAATTACCATTTTTCACGATCCGTGTATTCCTTCCTGAAATTGAATTTATTTCCCTTTACTTCTCTAGCTGTTATCCATGTGTTCAGAAATGCAAGTGGAGCATACAGGTTACACAGTGATCATAGGAGGAGGAGCATTTTAAAAACAGGATTGCAATTACCCATGGGAGACTGCTTAAAAACAGTAGTATGGCCATAATAAGAAGTGTCCAGCTTTTATACAGAAAAAATAAACCGGCTGTATTTGGAGAAAGGAGATGAGACCTCAGCACAAAGGCTGGCACAGAGATCAGCACCAGAATCTGAGCTCACGCTTCTGCGCTCATGTTTTGTAATGTGCAAATTGCAGAAATGTGCTGTTAAACAAACCTCCTTAAAGGTTTTATTCTTTTAAGTATTCTCACTCTCTACTGATCAAACAGCTGATCAAAAATGTATTTGACTACAACTGTACTGTGTTTGAACTGTTTCCCTAGGCGTGGGAGGAGGATGTTGAGAGGTTTCATAAGATGTTCCGGCATCCATACCACACTGAGCTAATAGTGCTCGTCGGCAACCATGACATTGGCTTTCACTATGAGTAAGTATTTCAGCAGGGCTGAATTCAAGACCAGCAAATGAGCACCATTTTGGAGGATTCTGTGGTACCCTTCCTAAAACATGTCAAGGTATAGCACAGTTGTACAATTTAAACTCCATGAGCAGGACACCCAGTCCATGTGGCCCAGCACAGTACTTGGGGCATGTGGTAATTTCTGCATAACTCCAGTTTCACAATTTTTTATCACAAATCGTAGGTGTGCTGTTGAAAACTTTTTTATTCTTAAACATTTCTGAGGTGAAGAGAAGTTTGAGAGATCGACCAGATCATGTGAAAATGTTAATGACGCTCCAAGACATTTCAGACTCTAGTAAGTCTCCAGCATTCCCAACTTGAAAACTGGGCATATGCTACTGAAAGCTGCATCCGAGGGGATGTGAGGATTGTGGAGGATACAGATCAGATTTGGGTGACCTTTTAGCTGAGCGGGGGTTCCTTTCTACGAAGATTGCAGTCTCCTGTCCTGAATTTATCAGCGTCTGGTGACTACCATTTTTGTAGAAGGCAAAGGATAAATATTTTGTTTTGAGATGGCAACAAGTATAAGGTACATTGCTCCAGGAGATTTTGCATAGAAGAATAGAACATGACAGAAAATTAAGACCTTATGGCCCAATCAGTCAGCCCAGCCACATCTCCTGCTCAGCTTTATAGCCCCTATGTATCCCTCAGAGATCTCTTGTGCTAGATCCATGTACTTTTGAATTCTGATGCTGTCCTTGTCTCCACCACCTCCACAGGGAGGTTGTTTCATGCCTCCACCTTTCCTTTTTGTAAAGAGAGTTTTCTTTAAATTGCTTCTGAATCCCCCCGACCCCTTCCTTCCAGAGCCTCCTTTCCATTGAAAGGGTTGTACTTCTTGTACATTTATTCTTTTGAGGTATTTAAATATCTTTATTCTATCTTTTCTTTCCTCTAGGGTATACATATTTAGATTTGTGAGTCCACCCCCATATACTTTATTATGAAGACCATTTGCGTTTTAGTAGCTGCCTTCTGGACTGATTCTATTTGGTTTATATCCTTTAGAAGGTGCAATCTCCAGAATTGTACACAGTACTCCAAATGAGGTCTCAGCAGAGATTTACACAGGGGCAGTGTCAGCTTTTTTTTCCAAGCACGAACAATAACAATACAGCCACATGAATGCATGATATCACTTGATGGCACCAAGTCAGAACCTGCTCTTTCCAAGCTCGGAAAGGCACAAAAACCCTTTGAGCACGTGTGGACATTCCTGCACCACCACCAAGTACTTTCCTCAGTCTGCTTTTGTCTGCTTTGTAAACGGTCAGAATTTATGAGCTTTCTCCACTTGCCACATTTTTTTTCTTTCTTTCATCAGTTTTCAGTAGTTGAAATTTTTTTTTCTTTATAGATTTTTGTCACAACAACTCAGTACATGAAACTGAAGGTATACAAATGCTTTGCAACATAGACAATGGAGAGTATAGCCATATGAATGCACTGATTCTCAAAAAAACACATTCTTCGCATAAAAAACAGAATGTCCAACTAGAAGTCTTGAGTTACTATGTCTTACAGTTTTTTTGTTTTTTTTTGTAAATATCTTTATTGAATTTTCAAATTTTTACAACAAAGGTTTTATTGCCACATACATCATATCCAGAGAAAATTGTCAGAGAAAACCATAAAAAGAACACAAAAAACCCAGAAACCCCCCCCTTTCCCCCCCCTTATAGTCCATCAAAGAAGTGTAGGGAGTTCAAGATAAGAGAAAAGGGGCAAGTGAAAAAAAAGAGAAAAAAAAACCCCATACTTGTCAGGTGAAAAGAATATGGCTTACATAACCGGTTCTCCAGTTTCTTAATGTTATAAACAGTTTCGGACCTTTCCATGGGTGTTCCTCTATTTCCTGTCTTTTTTGAAAAAAAAAACCCAAAAACATAAGGATCCGTGGAGTTCATGGAGTTGTCGTCCGCCCCACCCTGGGGGCTAGGTACGCTGTACAACCGGCCCAGATAGATTTTATTTGTACAGATCTCTTTGGGGTATGTGGTGTAAGCAGGGCGTGCTCCATGGAGCACAGGAGGACCATCCTTCTAAACCAAGCTTCGTGGTTCGGGATGTCCGCGTGGATCCAATTTTTAAGGATGACTTGTTTCCCCACCAAACCCGCTCGCATAACAAATAATTGTTCAGAAATAGTGAGGTTTGGATACGTCGAATCCGCCATCCCAAATAACCACAAATTCGGGTTCGGTGGTATAGTTCTCCTCAGGATGACAGAACACGTGCGGCTTATACGTTTCCAAAAGCCCGAAACCCCTCCACACTCCCAAAAACAGTGGAAATAATGACCATCACTACATACACATTTTGGACATTTTGGCGTGTGTACGATCTTCATCTGGTATGCCCGGGACGGGGTAATATAACTCATCCAAAGAAATCTGTACTGCGTCTCTTGCATGCATACATTCTCCATAATCAACTTCATGTCAGTAAAACATTTTTCAAAGTCCGCGTAAGTTAGTGAAAATAAAGGCCATGTCTGCCAACGGGAGTATAACTTGTGTAGTGGGTGTATATCTACATACTCTACTATTTCTTTATAGAAAAAGGATACTGATGGTTTAGTGCGTTTCCCTGTGTACAGTAATTCCCTCAGCTTTGTACTGGGTGGGGTAGTTTCCTGCTGTTGCAGCCTAGCCTTTAAAAAATGAGAGGCTTGAAGATATGCAAAGAGATCGGACTCTGGTAAATTATATCTCTGTTGGATGGTTTGGAAAGAGTATATGGCCCCCGTTTTTCCGTCAATTAGGTCCGAAAAATATGTGAGCCCTTGACCGTACCACCGCTGGAAACTGCCCCCAGATTTCCCCGGTTTGAATAAATCGTGTCCCCTAATAGTAAGGAATGGAGCAATGAGATGGGGCATTTGCCCCATTTCGCACAGCATCCGCCAGGCCTTTCTGCACGTCCACAACAGGATCTGCGGTTTGACATGATGGGGCAACGATGGTGTTGGGATTAGTATTAGAGGGTTCAAAGATTGGACTCCGTACCACTCCAATAGATACGCATAAGGGGTGACCAGGGATGTTCCACACAGCCAGTCTCTGATGTGTCGTATGGAGCAAGCTAGATTGTACTGCATCAGGTGTGGGCACCCTAGTCCCCCCCTTTCTGCCGGAGTCATCAGGGTCGTAATATCGATCCGTGCTCGCTTTCCTCGCCAGAGAAAAGCGGTTAACACCCGGGATATTGTTCTGTGATCCCTTTTGGAGATCCACAGTGGGGCCAGTTGGAGAATATAGAGCCATTTTGGTATGAGGACCATTTTAAATAGATGTATTCTCCCCACTAACGATAAGGGTAGGTCCCTCCATTCTTGAAAAGAGGCCAAGGTGCTGTCCATCAACGGTTTTATGTTAGCCGCGTAAAAGTGTGAAACCTTTAAAGGGATACGCAATCCCAGATATCTAAGCTCTTTGTCCGCCCATCTGAGAGGAAAAGCTGTGCCCCATTTTGCCTGTAGTATACCAAGAACATCTAATGCCTCTGATTTTGTATAGTTAATTTTTAGGCCTGCAAAGTAGCCATATTGGTCTAAAAACTCAAGAACCGTTGGTAAAGACAGCGAGGGTTGGGTTAGGTATACTAGTAGGTCGTCCGCAAACCCCGCGATTTTAAAGATGTGGTTTGGACCTCCAAAACCCTTCACCCATGGACTACTATCTATTTTCCGCAATAGGGGATCCAGGGCTAATATATATAGCAGAGGGGATAAAGGGCAGCCCTGGCGCACTCCTCTTTGGATGGTAATACCCTCCGACAAGTGTCCATTTACTAGCATATAAGAGGTAGGTGTCGTGTAGAGTAAGGATAGATATTGCAGAAACTCGCCTCTCAACCCAAACCTAGAGAGAACGGAAAAAAGATAGGGCCATGCTATGCGGTCAAAGGCTTTTTCTGAATCAAACCCTATGACAATGGCTGGGATGTTTTGGCTTTGGCAAATGGTCATGGCCGTGAGAATTTTAACTATGGTCGAGGCTGGTTTACGCCCCTTCACAAAACCCGTCTTCTGAGGTGAAAGAAACGTTGGAAGAAGAACCTTTAGTCTCTCCGCCAAGACCTTGGCCAATATCTTTAGATCGCAATTTAGTAGCGAAATAGGTCTGTATGAGGTCGTGCATGTCGGGTCCTTCCCGGGTTTAGGAAGAACTATAATGTGCGCCGCATTAAAAGCGGAAGGGAATTTTCCGTTATTCAGGCCTTCGGTATAGTAATTTTTTAAGTGCTCACACAGATAAGAAGTTAGGATTTTATAGAAATCGTAGGAGAACCCATCCGGGCCCGGTGATTTTCCCGGCTGGGCGGCTGAGATGACCTGCGTGATTTCAAAAGTTTGAAGTGGGCGATTCAAAAAATCCCGTTGGGAGGCCGAGATCATGGGTATCTTGAGGTCTTTAAAAAACTGAGTTTCCGCAACCCCGTCTTCTGGAGCCTCGGCGGTGTATAGTGAGCTCTAATACCGTTTAAATAGTTCACAAATCTCGGGCTCGCTATATACGTGTTTCCCAGAGTCGGAGATAAGGGATGGTATGAAAGACTTTTTCCTCTGAGGCTTGGTGAGATTCGCCAGAAGACGGCTAGGCTTATTGCCAAATTTAAAGAGAGATGTTTGTCCTTTCCACAGGTATGCCTGTGCCCTAGTGTCTAGTAAGGTGTTCAATTGTCCCAGTATGCTATAATAGGTATGCCGGTGTTCTTTTGAGTTTTGCTGAATTAACCCCTTTTTGGCCTTTCCCAGTGCAGTTTCAAGCTCGAGGATTGATCGGTTTATGCGTGCGTTTCGTGCGTGAACAAACAAGATGATCTCACCCCTTAGTACTGCTTTAGCGGTATCCCAGAAAAGGTGAATGTTAGTGAGGTGGTGTTGATTATTTTGCGAGTAATCCTTCCACCTATCTTTAAGGAATGTTTGGAATTGAGGATCGTCCTTCAAAAAATATGGGAAGCGCCATATGCGTTGCTGTATCTGAGGGCCAGCAGTGGTTATCTGTAGCGAGATGGGTGCGTGATCGGATATTGCTAGTGGTTCTATCTGTGCTTTTGAAATAGTGAAAAACTCCCGCTGGGAGACCAAGATATAATCAATCCGTGATAAAGTATTATGGGCTCTCGAGATATGGGTATAGTCTCTTTCATTTGGATGAAGGGTTCTCCATACGTCGAGGTGATGACACAGGTAATCTATCCCCCGTCTACCTCCCCCGGGCGATGGCGGTGAGGATGTGCTCTTATCTAGGGTGGGGTCATGTACACAGTTGAAATCTCCCGCTATGTACAGCGTGCCCTGAGCGTGCGTCTGTAGCAAGTTATGTATATTCTCAAAAAACCCATGGTGGTAAACATTGGGGGCATAGATATTGCATAGTGTTATTTGTTTTTTTTCCCAGGTCCCCAACACTATCAGGTATCGTCCCTCTGGGTCTGCAATAGATTTTGAGATCTGAAAATTTGCATTTTTGTTCACTAAGATCGCCACCCCTGCTTTACGTCTTTTTGCCTCTGCATAGACACAAGTGCCCACCCAGTCCCTTTGCAGCTTTTTACTTTCTACCTGGGTGAGGTGAGTTTCTTGGATGCAGGCCACAGCGACATTCAGCCTCTTGAGGTATGCTAGTACTTTTTTCCTTTTGATTGGGGTACCCATATGTCTTACAGTTTTAAGATATTTCCTGTTGCGGAGGTGGATCCTTGGTCCGAGGTGGTGTTGGCGCCACCCATGGGGGAAACACCCACGGGTCCCCACCATCGGGAGGCAAGGCCAACTGGAGCTTCGCCAATACCAGCCCTTGTTCCCCGCAGGTTGAGCCCTTGGGTACCCAGGGCCAGGTGGATTTAGGTAGGCCTCTGTGTGGTTGATCCCGAAGAGAGTATCCAAGGCAGGGGTGCCAGGAAGCAGTGGAGACGAAGGATTCAAAGGGAAGGATGGATTCAAAGTCCAGACCGACTGGAGCAGAGGCAATGCAGTTGGAGACAGGATCAAGTCTGGACTGCAAGTCAGGCAGGAGCCTAGGACAAGGCCATGTCCAAGCGAGGGTCAGGGCAGGCGGCTGGAGACCAGGTTGGGTCCGAGCAAAGGTCAAAGCCAGGGAGATCTGTCCAAAGGGTTGAAGGTACTGGAACAGGAACTGGAACAAACAGCAACAAAACACACGACAAGAAGCATGGAGATCTGTTGCCAAGGTAAGCTCTGAACTTGCCTTAAATAATCCCAGACCACTGATGACAGCGGAAGGCCCGGCAGCCCTTACCTGCTGCGGGCCCTTTAAACTAACTAGGAAGGCGCGTGCATGCGCCTAGAGAATCGCAGGGTGAGAAGCAGATGGTGGCGGTGTCTCTGTCATGCCCCGAGGCATGCCAGTAGCACCGGAGGCACCCCTCCCCTCCACCAGAGAGCCAGGGCCCGCCCCCGCGGTGGCGATGCGGCACCAGGTGAGGAAGGCCAGTCGCGGGCTCCACGGCCGCCCGATGCAACATTTCCCCCAATCTCCTCCCTCCTTCCTTACTCCTTGCCCTTACAACATCCACATTCACGCCTTCTATACACTCCCACACATACAAATGACTGTAATCCATATTTCACCAATTATCAGAATATCCTACAGCCTGCAAAACTTTTTGATTAAATAGTTTATAGACATTTTCTTTCAATTTTCACTTTTTTTTTTCTCCTCACAAAGATGTTGGAAAAATCAGGGAAGAGACTATTTAAACCTTTTTGAGAAATGCTACCATAAAATGGTGAGCAACGACCTACATGACCTCTGTTTGAGGTTCCTGGGTCTGGATTATGACATAAGTTGCAGGTCATGTGGGAAAAATGTCAACCCAAGCTTGCACCTATAGGGAGATGAGAGAAAATACGAGCTCTCAAACAAGAAGGTCATGCTCAAAGACCCACTCACTCCCCCCCCCCCCCCCCCCCCAACGTTCTAAAAAGTACTTTCCCAGAAAAGCTGGCACTGAAAAAATCCCTTGTTGAAGAGACCTCGTCAAAGTTACGAAAAGACACTTCAATGCAGAGTAAACACGGTGCTGAAAAACATCACCGTACCAAGAAGTTATTGCCATCACATTGCTGAGCTGAATCATCGGTGCGATATTTTACAGTGAAGATAAAAAAAAAAAGTCCCATTTGTATACAATACCCATGGTGCCGAAGATTGTCTGTGCCAAAAGTAAAGAATGGCAAAATCATAGCTTTGGCATGCCAAAAATTAAGAAATCGCCTCCTATACTAATGGCAGAAGCGATTCCTCCTTAAAAAAAAAATAAATAAATAAAAAAAAAAAAATGGCATTTGCATGTATAAGTGGACACGTAGAGATTAATACTAAGATCTTATAAACCGTGTGTGTGGTGGAATCTACACAGTTTATAAAATACCACGTTTCTGCGCTAAAAGTATGCATGCATGTGTCAGTATATGGGAACATCTTCCAGTACACGAAAACAGGTACTTTTTCTATGCATTTATAAACATTTGGGCATATATTTTAGGGATGAATTGTGACACTGAGCAACTAAATGCCCAGAATTAAATGCGGAGGCAGGTATTTTGTAAAGTGCGTGCCTAGACCACTTTGAAAATACTTGCATGCCTACTTTGGCATCACCAGTTTACTGACACCTCCCATGAGTTCTCCCGGAACCCCCCACCAGTTCACCCAGTATCTCCCACCTAAAAACTGCAAGCGACAGGCAAGTCTGAGTTCAGTTGCCCAAGTCAATTAGTAAATGTAAAACTGTACAAACAGGATTGGTAACGTATATATGTATACCTCTTACAAAATAGCAACTACTGTGCATACTTTTGAAGCCCGCCCTGGAACGCTCCTAGCCTCGCAAACTCTTGACGTTTATAAAATAGCATATATGCATAGAACCCCTTTGAAACTGATAAGCATAGGGGTAACCTACACGGCACACAGATACTACCATAAGTTTGCTGGGCAGACCGGATGAAAATTCCCCATATACTTTTTAAAATAAAGTATGTGTCTAAATGCCAACTCTGCCTCAGCTCTTCCCCCTGGAAATGCCTTTTCTCAATGCACGTGTAAAAGTCCATGCAAAACTGAGTTAAACTTCTACACACACTGAGCACAGGTTAATTTTAGAAAAGCCATTTACACGTTTTGTGTGTTGGGTAAATGGCTTTGAAAATAATTGGCACCAAAGTTGATTAAAAGAAGTCAAATAATCAAACTGGCATGCAAATATGATCTCTAAATGATAAATTTACCCACTGAAAAAAGAAAAATCTCAGTCTTTAGAATACATCCTCTATAGCCAAACCCGCTCAAGATGTAAGGACAGTCGAAAAACGAATGAAAGGACTGCTGAAATAAGTTATTTGTTTTCACACAGCAAACTGTTCCAAAGGCTAGGATCGCCACAGAAAAATGCAGTCTGACTTGTCTTTTGTAAACTCCTCCTTCAAACTCACTGCTTGTTTTTCTGACCCCATTCCCACCCCTCAGTTCCATCATCCTATCCATTTGTCACATATTCAGTTGATCATTTGCCACTACAACTGTCCTCTCTTCTTTCAAGCATATTGTACTCGCACCACTCCCCCCCCCCCCCCCCCCCAAAAAAAAAAAAAGATTAACTGGATTCTTCCTGCTCTGTGAGCTTTCATCTCATCTTTTTTTCCCTTTCAAATCTAAAGTGTTTGAGCGTGTGCTATTCATTTGTCTTGACTTTTTTTTTTGTCTCCAGCCATTCTAGAGCTGCTCCAGTCTGACACTTGCTGTCTACATTCCATAGAAACTTCTCATGTCAGTCTCCAGTGACTTATTCATGGCCAAAGCCTAGAACCTTTACTCAATATTTATTCTTCTTGGCCCACCTGCTGCTTTTGACCCTATTGATCACCATCTGCTCCTTGATACATTGTACTCCATTGGATTTCAGGACTCTGCTCTGTCCTGGTTTTCTTCATACCTCTCTCATTGTACTTTTACTGTATCCCCTGGTGGCTCTTTCTCCACCATAGCTGGGCAGTGTGCCTCAAGGCTATGTCCTAGGTCCTTTTCTCTTTTCTCTCTACACTTTTTGTTTTTGGCGCTCTGATCTCCTATTTCTTTCAGTACCACTTTTATGCTAATGTGCCCCAGCTCTACCTTTCTATATCAGAAATTTCTTGACGAATCCAGTCCTAAATCTCAGCCTGTTTGTCTGACATTGCCGCCTTTGTGTCCCGCAACCACTTTAAAAATTAACATGGTCAAAATGGAATTTTCTGTCCTCCCCTGCCAAATCTGCTTCCCCTCTTCCCTCTGTCTGGCATCCTCTGTTCCCTCAGCCCGTAATCTTTGTATCTTTGCCCCTCTCTCTCTCCTTCTGTACACACAGAATCTGCTAAAGCATGCCATTTATAACATTGATAAAATCAGCCTCCTGCTTTTTCAGCATGCTACCAAAATACTCATCCATTCTCTCTTCACCTTCTGCTTAGACAACTGCAAATCGCTCTCTGCAGGCCTCTCACTGAATCATCTTTCTCTACTGTAGTCTATTCAAAATTCGGCTGCACAACTTATCTTCCTTCGATGTCGTCATGACTGGGTAACCTCTTTTCTCAGTTCACTACATCCTTCCTCATGAACGCATGCATTGGTTAAATTGCTCTTATTTCCTTGGATTGTGGGGAGAGGAGATCAGTTTAAAAAAAAAAAAAATGCCTCATGGCCTGACTCAGCCAAGCAAATTTTGGCTGGCTAAAGTTAAGCTAATTTTCAGCTGAAAATCACCCTAAATCTTGTTGGTACAAACTCAGATTTTGGTCGCTCAAACCTGTGCACCTAAACTTGCCAGTTAGTGCTGAAAATCTGGTCTTTTTGTTGTCCTGGGTGGCAGCAAGTGGTAGGGTTATGAGTGAGAGGAGTTGGAGTAATACAACAGAAACAACCCAAATTCCCTAAAGGAAAATAAGACCTAACTACTTTTATTTACTATTTTTCTATACCGGCTTTCATGACAGGTATCACATGAAACCGGTTTACATTTAACAGGGTGTGCAATATTCAGAGAACTCGAGCAACTATAACAAGTGCGTGGTTCACGGAATTGCAGTTACAATAAAACAGGGAAGTACATAACTGGGAGCGGAGGAAGAAGAAGAAAAGAGAGATTAACTGACAGCAAATTATTTACAGAGATGCAAAATTAATTCCAATGTAAGTGTAAGATCTAAGCATGCAGGTGTATTATTTGCAAAAAGTATACTAAAACAAGCCAGTCACTTAGGAGAATGACTGAGCACTAAGCAAGTTATCCAAGTCATATAGCAGAGCGGGGTTTTTTCTTCATGGGGAAGAAGGATATATTTCTCTGTCCTTGTATAGATTACACCATTACATGTAAAAATCAGCACCCATTGCCCTTCATATCAGAGCTGTTTGACAGCCTGTGGGGAGCAAAGATTTTACCAAGCTGGATTTCTGGGGTGCCTACAACTGTATCCACGTTCAGGAGGGAGACAAACGGAAGACTGCTTTCAGTACACGGGACAGCAACTATGAGTATTTAGTAAAGCCAGTCGACCTTTGCAGTGCTCAAGCCATGTTCCAGCACATGATAAATGAGATTTTAAGGGATCTCCTCCAGTCTTGTGTGCTAGTCTATTTGGATGACATTCTTATTTTCTCTGTCGCTTCCTCAGCATTAAGCTCAGACAAGAATGGTGCTTCAGAGACTCGGCAAAAACCAACTGTACACTAAACTAGATTGGTGTCTATTCAAGCAGAAGGAATTATCCTTCTTAAGGTATATTGTCTCGCAAGATGGCCTCCGCATGGATCCTGAAAAACTAAAAGTGATACAGGACTGGCCCCAACCAATGGGTCTTAAGGCTCTTCAGAGGTTCCTGGGCTTCACAGACTACTACTGGCAGTTTATAGGTAACTACTTCACCCTGGAGGCACCTCTCACCTCACTTACAAAGAAGTGGGCAGACACCAAGAATTGGTCAGAACCGGAGATTCTAGCCTTTGCATGGCTCAAGGCAGCCTTTCTCGGTGAACAATGTCCAATCACCTTCAAGAAGAGACTTAAGACTTTGTTGTTTGACCAAGCTTTCTCATAACCACTCCTTTCCGCCATGGTTTTAGTCTGCATCATTAGCTTACTTTCTCCCTTATGAGGTTATCATAGTCCTCCCCAATGTAAGTTCCCTGCTTTCACCCAAGTTATGTTTACCCATGTTCCTATACCTGCTTTCACCCAAGTTATGTTATCCAGGTTTTTCTACCTTGTTCAATGTAAGACAAGACTTTGTCACGGTTGTTTTTGCTGGTTGTAATGTAAACCGAAGTGATAATTAATCCTGTTAATTGAACCTCGGTATATAAAAGTTATAAATAAATAATAAATGACTGACACCTGGATCCTCAAAAACCTTATACTGTGGAAGTAGATGCATCTGCTGTCAGAGTGGTGGCTGTCCTTTCTCAGCACAATAACAACAGGATGCTTATGTCTTGTTTCTTCTTTTCAAATAAATACTCACAAATGGAGCAAAACTATACCATTGGCAACAGAGAACTCCTAGCCATAAAACTTGCCTTAGAAGAGTGGCAGTATCTCCAACATTGCTGTCTGCTTCACTCAGAAACCAATGAGGGCCCAGATCTTTGTGGTCTGGGGAACAAATAAGCATGGGGGTAACTTGCTGATGTGGCTGTTACTACCCTTAACCAATAAGCCTGATACTTTTGATAAAACACCAATGTTGGTCTCTGCTTCAATGGCAGGGGGTAAAGGGGAATTAGATTCAGACAGCAACCAATAAGGGAACTGACTTTTACAGTCTGTGAAACTGACAAGCATGGGGGTAACCTACACTGCATGGCAGATAACTACCGTAAGCTTGCTTGGCAGACTGGATGGATCATTTGGTCCTTTTCTTGCCATCTTTTCTATGTTTTTATGTTTCTATCTAAGGAGCTTCTCATCCAGTCATTATTTACATGGACCACAAAAATCTTCAATACCTTTAGCAAATGCAGAGGTTAAATCCCCGGCAGACCAGATAGTCTTTATTTTTTAATCACTTTGAACTCATCCTGTGGAAAAGAACAGGTGCGCGGATGCTCTCTCCCGGTCTTTTGAAGTCTCTAATGTCCCAGAATCACCCCGTAACATCATTGATCCAGCATGTAATATGGCTGCAGCAGCAATCTTTGCTGCTGTCAGGAAGACTGTGGTCCCTCGGCACCTTTGAGAGAAGGTTTTTCAATGGGCACATAACCCCTCCCCCCCCAGCCAGTCACCCAGGTGCCAAGAAGACCCTGGAATTATTTTACGTCACTACTGGTGGCCCTACGTTTCCCAAGATGTCTGATGCTACGTCAAGTCTTGCCCCAGTTGTGCAGCCAATAAGCCATCTGTAGGGGCTGTTACAGCCATTGCCAATCCCCACCAAACCATGGACCCACATGGCCAAGTGCTTCATCACAAACCTTCCTGTCTTCAACGGCTGTATGATGATTTGGGCGAAAGTGGATCATTTCTCTAACTTTTCAAACTGGCCTTTACATAATCCCTTCCCCCCTTCATTGTCCTCTCCTCAGTACATTATACAATCTTCCTAATCAAATCTTATTCTTCATTCCTTCCTTCCTGCTACTGGTCTTTTTCCTCTCACCATTGCATTTACACACTGTTTATTTATTAACCTTGTTTTAATTTTTGTAATCCCCTGTTATGGATTTGAGATTTTGCTTTCCTTTCCCCATATATTATCAATGTTATTTTACTTCCTGTTCCATGTAAACCGATGTGATATGCAAACGAATGTCAGTATAAAAAAGTTTCAAATAAAGAAATACATTTCTCGAAAATAGCCCACTTTGTGCCCTCGTTGGGTTGTCATCTGCCCCAGAGTTGTCTGCCTTTTCTTTCTTCATGCCTTCCATCTGCACGGCCTTCCGGAGCTTGTGCTTTCTAATCGAGGAATCAAGTTCACAGCCAAATTCTGGAGGAACCTGTGTCACAAATTCAAGGACTCTCTTGATTTTTCATCCGCCTACCATCCACAAACCAATGGCCAGATAGAATGGACGAACCAAAGTCTCAAGACTTTCCTGAGAGCATACGTTAATGACTGGCAGGACGACTTGGCCTCTTTACTCCCTTGGACAGAGTTCTGCCATAATAACCATGTAGTTTATAGTGTCTTCTCCATTTTATTTCCCTTATGGCATCACATTAAGAACACCACTCTCGATACCTCTGCCTATTCCGTGCCCCAGGGCCAACTCCTTAGCTCAAGATCTGGGGAAGTTTTGGCAGAAAATCAAACACCTAGTCTCTCTGCCATGGAGATTTACAAAAAATCAGGCTGATGAAGTCACTCAGCACCGCACTACAAGCCTGGAGACAGAGTGTGGCTCAGTACACGAAACCTCCGCCTGAAGATGCCATCCATAAAGTTCTCCCCAAGATTCATAGGACTTTATCCAGTTGACTGCCAAATAGGACCAGTCAGCTATCAACTTCGCCTGCCTCCAGCTCAGGATTCATAATGTCTTCCATGTCTCCCTGTTGCAACCATTGCTTCTATCGTGGCCATCTCGTTCAGTTCCGAAACTCAACCGAGCAATCATAGAAGCAGATATGGAGTGCGAGGTACAGTCCATTTTGGATTCCAGATTACCAAGGGAAAACTATATTAGCTTATCTCCAAAAGGCCCCAAAGAAAACATTTGGAAGCCTGCTTCATACGTCCAAGTCCCTCGCCTCATGATGGAATTCCATCACCTCTTTCCTCATAAGCCTAAGGCTAGAGGTCTGAGGAGAGAGGGGGCTTAGAAAGGGGTACTGGCTGGTTTGGCCGATTGCGGGATGGTCCTGTGACCAGCTGCACCTCACCCCAGGACACTTCCATCTTTCCTCATACCCGATGCTGGCCCTAGGCACATATGCACGCTGTGAACTCTTGTTAAAAAGATCCCAAGGCGGAAATCTGGGGAACAGCACCTTTTGATGATGGTGGCGGGGCATTTAAACCCTCACTGTGCCCGCAGCCAGTGCCTTCGCAACGGGTCCTCCTGCCTGCTTCTTGTCTGTGGCAACTGTTGCCATTCTGCTTCCTGTTCCTTGTCTCGTCTTGCCCACCCTTGCATTTCTGCCTGCCTCCAGTCCTGCTCCTTCCTCCCTGACTTCCCTTCCATGCCCTACTCCTTTCCAGTCCACGTCTGGCCTGTCTTGTTTGTGTTTATCCTGGTCTTCCTTGTCTAATTCTTCTCTGATTCCCAGACTCTGACTCCGGCTTGGATTCTGACTCCACTTGATCTCCACCTGCCCCAACCTCTGCCTGAATCCGAACACTGCTTGTTCACTGTCTGCTCTGACCTTGGCTCAGTCCTCGACACCTGACCGCTCACCTTGGGACAGTCTAATTCCTGCTGGCTCCCAGCACCAAAGGGCCCAATCCACGTGGAAAGTTGAAGCCCAGCTCTTATCCCTGAGCATGTCCACCTGCTGTCAGTGTGAGCCTAGTAGTGTTCCCCTACTAAGCTGCATCAACCATGCCACAGCCCAAGGGCTCCCACTCTGTAACAGAAACTGTCAGTGGGTTAAGTCTTTACTTAGCCAGCTAAATTCCTCTTCAAAAAAAAAAAAGTCACCTCTTTATGAGATTAGATTTGTTTTGTTTTACTAAATTATGTTGTCAAGACAAGCTTGTCAAACTTCATTGTGACTATTGGTCTTTTGAGAAGGGTATGGTTCAAGCACCCGAGTAATACATCTGCATTTTATTTTCTTTCCTTTGAAACAGGACAAACCTTCAGAAGTTACATCGATTTGAAAAGGTTTTCAACTTCAGCTCTGCAAAGATAATATCCCGGAAAGGGGTAAAGTAAGTCAAGTGAGCTCTTTCTTTACCTGTGAGAGGGCTTCTATAATGCATGCTTATTTTCTTTCCTTCCCTCTTCACTGAAAGTGAAATGCTGGTTTGCTTCAGGTACAGGTCGAAGACAAAGAGATCAGTGCAAAACTCAAGGGAGTTGAAGTCCTTCATTTTATTTATTTATTTATTTATTTATTTTAATTTTGAGGTGCTTTTGTGCCTCTTTCCTAGTTTTTATTTCCTCACAGTTGCAAGTGGTCTGAGAGAGTGCTGAATTTAAAATGTCTTTCACCAACCAGGGCCTTTCCTTCTCCTTCCAAGATGATGGAAATGGAGAGCTCAGGAGAGTGCATCCTGGCTTCCTTATTTGGGTAAAAACTATAGTCTCTTATTAACACTCCTGCTGCTTCCCAGAGGCAGGTCTGTTCACAGTATGCCATGGAGTCTGCAATGTGTGCACAGTCAGCAATCAACTTTATGGATGGGGTTTCTGCTTTTCAGGGATTTTAATTTGGCAAGCCACGGAGGCTCAAAAGAGTCTCCCAGCAGGCAGAAGTTGGTGGTAGGTTCCATGGCTTGTTAATTTAAAAAACTCCAAAACATACATTTTAATTATGGGACTCTCCTAGTAGTGTTTCTAGGCAAAAGTACTTTGGTATGGAAGCAGACATCACATTTCCCTATGTTATGCCCGTATCACAGCCCCCTACCATTTCTGTATGCAGCAGTGGTATGCTTGCTTGCTGGGCCATTGTTATGCATATTACCAGGGTAATAACAAGGGATTCTGGTGCACAGGACAAGCTGTCAGTTTGATGGTCCCCTAATCATCCCTGTAAGCTGAAAAAAACCCAATTTGCAGACAGTTACAGGCACGAGCATGGAGTATAACAGGGATGTAGCCTCAGTCCTGTCCTCTTGAACATCTGCAATAATGATCTCCCCACGGTGCTGGGGAGAGCTTCAGCCCAGGTCTGAAACTAAATAACTTAAGTCCTAATTTTAAAAGTCCTACGCGCCTGAAAACTGGGAGATACGCACGTGGCCGGGAAGCACGTGCACTGCGGGTATTTTCGAACGACCGCAGCCACACGCGTATCTCCCGGTACGCGCAGAAGAGAGGATTTGTCGAAAAGGGGTGGGTCATGGGTGGGCCAGGATGTGCCATTAGGCACTGTCCTACTGAAGCATGCACCAGCAGTCGACCGGCAGGCACAACCTGCTACTGCTCTGGAAAGCAGGTAAGTGTTAAAACAAAAAAAGTTAGCGGGGTTTTAGGGGTCGGGGTGGATAGGGGAAAAAGGCGGCAGGTTAGGTAGGTAGGAGGTTTAGGAAGTTTATTTAGATTTTTAGATTTATTTATTTTTTTAATTTAGATTTTTAGATTCCACTTTTCAGCACTTCAAAGTGTACATCAAAGCGGGATTACATTCAGGTACTATAGGTGTTTCCCAGTGTACTGGGAGGGAGCTGGAAAAAGGCCTAGTCCGTCGCTGAGCGCATGTAGTAAAATCCTGCCCCTCCCCCCACGCAAGTCAGCATTTGTGCGCTGATATAAAATTGGTGCATCCGTATGCGTGTGCCGGGAACTTGGACGCACAAGGACGCCCGCATGTATATTTGAAAGTTACCCTCTTAGTGATCAAATGTCTGATCATTTTCTCTCTCACCCAGAAGGTTTGCAAAGAACTTACTACAAATTATGGGCCCTACAGATGAGTCTTGGAAAGGCAAAGATGCCAAAATATTTCCAACACAAATTTTGATTGTTCCTAAATAAGCAAGAAGTAGAGCACACCTATGACTATGTACTGTATGCTCTGACTTGACACTCTGTGCACCTGGGAGCTTTAAGTTGACCATAAAAATGCTACAAGAAAAAAAATCCTTCTATGCAATAGAGAAACTGCTGACCATTTTCAACTTGCAGTAAAACTTCCAAGCCAATGTATTTAAAATCATTTTAAAAGGCAAAGAAGGAGCGCTATTGCATGCAATCAATCAAATCAGACAAAAAAATGTGCAGAAAAATTCAAAGTCCACACATGATTTGAAATGAAGAAAATTATTATTTTAAAACGGCAAACTCCACAGTGTTACACGATGCAAGGGTTCAAGAAGGGGTCACTGGGGGAGATGCTGTCCGTGAAAACTATTACAGAAAAATTAACACACTGTCTTGTCCCTCCCGACGCAGCCTCGCGGCGAAACACGGGTCCGTGTCGGGGGACCCCTTCTTGAACCCTTGCATTGTATAACACTGTGGAGTTTGCCGTTTTAAAATAATAATTTTCTTCATTTCAAATCATGTGTGGACTTTGAATTTTTCTGCACATTTTTCTGTCTGATTTAAAATCATTTTAATAAATATGTAATTTTATTAAAAATAATACAGTCCTTAAAATGGAGATGACTATTTACTGTTTAATCACAAAATTCCCTAATTCATGCATGTATACAGGTCTAGATTCTCTGCTGATAGTTAAAAGTAAAAGTCTTAGATTTTGTTGCTCTCTTACTAGATGGCCAGTCTAGGGACAGGAGCATAGGGAGTGGAGACTCTTCGGACATGTCTACACTGTTCCTTTAGCAGAATGTTCCTGTTTGATGAAGGGAAAAACATTTTTTTATTCAGTTCATTTCTGCTTAGATCGCAGTATTGTAGTGACAAAAAGTCTCTTCAGGTGATAGGTTCAGTGATGTTGCCAGCAAATGAACTCTCACCCTGATATGCTATGTAAGAGGTCAGAGAAGGAAAACTTGCTTTTCTGCTCTTAAAGCAAATACCACATGAAGATACATCTCAAGAGTTAAATGTGTAAAGTTTGAGATCTTACCAGGATAAAAAAGTATTATATTATTTTGGTTTATATGATGGCTTCTTGACCAAATGCTGGTATCGTATATCTCAGCTTCATTGAAATACCCTGGACTTTTTCCCTTTCCAGTTTTGTGCTGGTGAACAGTATTGCCTTGGAAGGGGATGGATGTGCTATCTGTAAGGCAGCTGAAAAAATGCTCATCCAGCTGTCTCATACACTGAATTGCTCCAGAAAGGTAGGATTCCAGGTCATTTATCACACTCTTAATTACTTTGCACAAATACTAATTCCTCTCCTCCCTCACTTCTGTCTCAGCCTCTAAAACTTGTAAAAAAAAAAAAAATTGCACATTTTATGATGTGTCCATGCATTAGAAATCTGCGTAATGTTTCCTGTACAAGGAGCATGACCTCCAAATTTTCTGGATTTATTTTATTTTACTTTCCATTCCTTTGATAAAAAGGCAGTTCCTTTTCATCCTGCTTACACAGGTCCAGACAAGTGGGTTATTTCTCCCGACCAGCAGATGGCGGCAGAGTACCAAGACTTTCTCTGTGACATCCTCACTATTTACGTGTGGTGCAGAACAGTTAAAGCCAGTGTCTTCTACTCCCAACAGATGATAGGATTTAGTGTGGTGGTGCAGCAGGATATTGATGCTGGGATTTCCTACCCTTTCGGGGGTTCTCGTGACAGCTTTTACTGTTTCTTTCCCAGCAGTCAGTGAGCAAGGTAACAGATTTCTTTTTCTTTCTGGTTTGCAAGCCCTGTTGTGATAGCTCCCAACCATAGAAGGGACTTGGTTGAGCCTGGTGTAAGAACTTAGTGATAAAGAAGAAGATCCTTTCAGAACTTTTAATCTAACCTTCTTTACCTCATTTCTTCTTTCTCCGTTTAAATAACATTAAAAAGTGTTACTAAGGATTTCGTGGTAAGCTACGGAGAGAAAATTCTTGTTGAGCAGAACTACCATTGGTGAGTTTGTCTGCTTGTGGGGAGAGGAGGGTGGGTGGGCTCTTCACTTTCGGTCAGCCTGATTTATTTGAGTTTAAAGATGGGAAAGTGCATTTTTTTTGTTAGTTTAAGAAATGTCATAACAGGGCCATTGATCTGTGTCCTGTGGTTGCAGGCGATCCTTAGGCTCTAGCGATGGCCTTTGTATTGTGTATCTCTGGAGTGCATATAGCTTAGGGGAATTTTTAAAGTCACTTGTACCTTCCAGTGCAGCACCTGGGACAGGGTCCTCTTCTTTGACCACAGGACTGACCAACATTTCAAACCCAGAACTGAAGGCAGTTGAAGGCGTTGGAGGTGGCCATTTTGTCAGGTACAACTGTAATTTTGAATTTGGCTCACACTGTTGCAGGCTGATCACAACCGCTTCCAAGCTTTAATATGGAGCCTCTGGATTTGGCACCAGAAGGGGTTTCTTCAACAGATGCAAAGCAAATTCCAAAAATGTATTCTATGGAAGAGTTTACCCCAGAATTTTTAATTTCCTTCACCAGGCATTTTGTGCCATACAGCGGCCTCGTGAAAGAGTTAGGCCTGTTAATTCTTCTGGAAAGGAGTTTCCTATTTTAATTCATCAGTCTTTTAAGAGTTCAAAATTGTTTCAAGATGTGGTTGGAGCTATGTCTTCTCAGTATGCAGTTCCTCCTTTGATAGAATTAGAGGAGCATTTTGATAGAAGTAGCAGTAGCTCATTGCAGGAGGAGGAACTGGCGGCCCTGATAATTCAAGTGATTTCTTCTTTGAGAATGTCAGATGACAAGGTAGAAGAGACTTTGGACTGGGACCCTATTAAAGGAATTTATAAATCATGTAAAGCATTTCCTCTTTATTCAGAAATAGAGGAGATGACACTTTCAGAATAGGAGTCTCCAAATACTAGACTTGGAAAAGTAGTGTCTTTCTCAAAATTGTATGCTCTGCTGTAGGGTGCCTTACGTTTCAAATGTCACAGGTAGTACCATGGTTACAGCAGTTACGAGAAAAAGTACAATACCAATGGAAGGGCATTCTCAAAGATCCACAGCATAGAAAGATTGAGAGTTTAACATGTTTTCCTAGCTTGTAGACAGATGGACTCAGGACCAGTGGGTTATGCTCCCCTGCCAGCAGATGGAGACGGAGCAAGCTGACATCACAGTATATGTACTCCTGCAGTGACCCCAGCCTGCCAGTATTCTCCGTCTCCAGCAGATGGTGGATGTGCATATCCCTATGTTTTGTGGTGTTTTTTTTTTGAAGGAGAAATTTGAAATTCTGCGATGATACCAAAAGGTCCCTCCCCCAGTTGAGAATTCCTAAGGTGCTTTCCGTGGTCCCTCATTGGTGTGCCTTGGTCTGGTAGCTGGTTTTACAGCTAAAAGGTAGCTGGTGCAGGAGGCCGAGCGTGGTGGTGACGGCAGGTGTCCTCTTCCCCCCCCAGCTGGAGACCGTCTCTGTACTCAGCTGGTAAACACTGAGCTCAGGTAAGGATTAAAAAAAAATGTTTTACCTTTTAAACAGAGACAGTTAAAAGGGGTTTTTATGACTTCTTCCTGTCTCTGTGCTTGGTGCGCCATCCCGATGTTCATTCCCGCTAATGTTGGGGTTGGGGAACTGGGTAGCCTTGCAGGCTGAGTGGCCCCGGTGGACTAGGCTCCGCACTTAGGCTTTTTTTCTTGCACACCATGTGGTAGGCCGCGATGGTGTTTTTTTGCGCGCTCTGCTGCCCTCTACAGGTCGTCGATATTTGCGGTATATCTGCTCTGCACTCGCATTGTGCCCTCGTTTTTTGGGCACACCTTTTACACGCACAACTTTTTGAACTTTTCCACGCTTGGGGACTTGGCGCACAAGTTGTGCATGCGCCTTGTCACGCTTACTTCTATGGCACTTCTTCAGTTTTGTGTGCACAAACTTTTGAGTTTGAGCTGTTCAGATGCACATTTACCGCTGCAATGTTACCGGTAAACAAGAAGCCTAAGTGTCTTCCTATTTGTATTGCCTTTCTTATTAGGGCTTCTCAGTCTGACCTAGCTTCTAACCTAGCTGCTCAGGGACAGTTGTCTTACTCGGATTTTGCTAAGCCTGGCTCCTCCCATTCTGATGATGGGTTGGTTATGGCCTTGACTGGAGAGACGCCAGACTTTGGTTCTCCCTTGACTGACTCCTCTGCAGGCAAGAGCAGTTCTCTGGGACCAGCTGCAGTTCTTTCTGGGCTTGGTCTGGATCTGGCTGCTTTTTCGTGGGTGGAATTTTTTTCAGGGCTTACAGACCTTTCTTTAGGCGCAGTCGTCCGCTTCATCCATTCCTATCAGGTTGGACTCTCAGCTGGTGGCTCCTCCCTTTTCCAATCTGATGCCAAAGCACCAGATTTCGCCTTGGTTCCCTGCAGGTGTTCCCGACAGGAATCCGGATGGCACTGATAATGTGGTGGACCCTGGTTTCCTGGAAGATGGGGAAATTCCTCCAGGTCTGGAACTGTATCGAACAGTGTTGCGTTTCTTTCATAGAGATGAACTGCTGGCCCTGATTTCCTAGACTTTGAAACAGCTGGGTGTCCTGGTTCAGATGCCATGGCAGAACTGAAGAAGAATCCTATTTTGGTTTCCTTGCGTGTAAAGCCTCTTGTTTTTTCCCTGTGATGGATGCCATTCAGGAATTGATTGATCTGAAATGGGATGCTCCAGAGCAAATTTCAAAGGGGGTTGGACATTGGATGGCCTGTACCCTCTGGATCCGGCTGTGGGGAGAGCATTTGCGTTTTTCCCCCAAAGTGGATGCATGGTATGTGCTGTCTCTAAGTGGATGACTATCCCCATAGAGTGAGGAGTGACCTTGAAGGATGTGCATGATAGACTGATTGAGGCTATTTTTAAGTAAGCCTTTGAGGCAGTGGCAATGACGTGGCAGATCATTTCATGTTGCATCTTAGTGGCACAGATACAGGCTGTGATTTGGTCTGTTCCTCGGCCAGAGGAGTGACTTCGATGATAACGGTCAGGCGTCAACTCTGGCTGTGCAATTGGTCAGCAGACACCGCCTCCAAGGCAAATCTTACCAAGATGCCCTTTAAAGGCTCGCTCTAATTTGGGAGCGAGTTGGAAAAACTAGTCAGCAAGTGGGGTGAATCTCCATTTCCTTGGTTGCCAGAAGATAAGAAGCAGTTACAGTGCCCCTTTGATATGAGGGGTTGTCTCCGGGATTCCAAGCAGTTTTGTCCCTGCAGAGGGTCAACCTTTCAGTGGACTTGGCTTTTCAGTAGGTCTCAGACTTTTCGGCCCCAACAGCTGAAGAGAGGAGTGGGCCCAGTTGGACCTTCCTGAGCTTCCCCATGAAGGTTTGCTGACCCACCTTCATGAATAAGAGGTTAGGGGGATGTCTTTCTCTCTCATCAGAGGAGGGTCGAGATCACAGCGGATCAGTGGGTCCTGGAGGTGATATGAGAAAGATATGTCCTGGAATTTCACAGTATTCCTCGGGACGTGTTCATGTAGTCCCCTTGACACTCCCCGCAGAAGAAGCAGGCAGTGGAGTTCACCCTTCAAAGGCTCCTCAGGCTGAGAGCTCTGGTTCTGGTGCCCATGTCTCAAAGTATGGGGTGATATTCCTATTTATTTTGTTGTGCCCAAGAAGGAGGGCTCCTTTCATACCATCCTGGATCTCAAGAAGGTCAACCTTCATTTGAAGGTGACTCATTTTGCATGGAAACCTTACACTCTGTGATGATGGTGGTACATTTGGTGCAATTTGTGACCTACCTGGATCTATCAGAGGCTTACCTTCATACTCCCATCCGATTGGAACACCAATGTTATCTCCACTTTGCAGTGTTGGGGTGCCATTATCAGTTTCGGGCACTGCCCTTTGGTTTTAACCACTGCTTCTAGAACATTTCCCAGGTTATGGTGTTGGTAGCAGCGGCCTTGCGAAGAGAAGGGATCCTGGTGCACCCGTATTTGGACGACTGGCTGGTTTGAGCCAAGTCTCAGGAAGAGAGCCGCCTGATGACACACAAGGTGATTTCCTTATTGCAGGAGCTTAGTTGGATGGTGAACCTGGCCAAGAGCAATCTTCAGCCATCCCAGTTGTTGGAATATCTGGGGGTCCGATAGGAGTTTTCCTACTGGAAGTTCAGATTCAGAAATTGATGTCTCAAGTTGCTGAACGCCATACTCCCGACAGTGTGGTCCTACCTATATGTGCTCAGTCTGGTGGTGACCCTGGAAGTGATGCCATGGGCGAGGGCGCATATGCGTCGTCTTCAGCACTCTCTACTGTATCGATGGAACCTGCAAACTCAGGACTATGCAGTTTGGCTCCACTTGCTGATGGAAATATTTCCCCCCCTCCAGTGGTAGTTGCAGGAGGATCATCTGAGAAAGGGAGTTTCCTTATCCTCTCTGACCTGATTGGGTCTCCCGACAGATGTGAGTCTCCAAGGTTGGGGTCTCACTGTCTGGAGCTCATGGCCCCAAGGGTGTTGGACTGCCAAAGAGTCCTGCTGGAACATTAATCACCTGGAAGCCTGGGTGGTATAGCTGGCATGCGTGCAGTTCAGTCACGGGCTGCGGGGTCACGCAGTCCGCATGATGTCTGACAACACGATGATGGTGGCCTACATCAATCGTCATGAAGGAACCAAGAGCCGGCAAGTGTCGTAGGAAATAGGCCAGCTTATGAAATGGGCAGAAGGTCATCTGCAGATGATCTCGGCCTCTCACATTGCAGGAAAAGAATGTAAGAGCAGACTTTCTAAGCAGGGAGAGTCTGGAACCATGAAGAATGGGTGTTGGCAGCTGAGGCGTTTCAGCTGATTGTGGATTGCTGGGGGTCTTCCGGACTGGCCCAGGCATCTGTGGTATACAGATTTGCGAAGACTCCTTTTGGAAATCCCCCTTCATCTTCCACTGCACATGGATCTGTTACAGTAGGGACCGGTTCTCCACGAGGATCCTACTCTGTTTTGTCTTATAGTTTAGCCCTTGAGACGGCTCGCCTGTTGAAGCATGGTTATTCCTCTGTGGCGACTGCCACCTTATTCCACGCTCGCAAGTTCTCTACTTCTTTAGCTTATGTACAGGTTTGGAGAGTTTTTGAGGCCTGGTGTGAGGAGTGCAGTGTTCTTCCTCGTTCAGTTAAGATCTCACTCATTCTGGATTTATTGCAGGATGGGTTGAATAAAGGTTTGGCTCTTAATTTCTTGAAGATGCAGGTTGCAGCTCTTGCCTGTTTGAGGCCGGTTGAATGGTGGCTCCTTGTTGCCTCACCCTGATGTGGTCTGTTTTTTGAAGAGTATGAAACATCTTGATCTCCCTTGCAGTTACTGGTTCCTTTTTGGAGTCTTAACTTGGTGCTGGATTTTTTTGGTGGGCCCTACGTTCCCACCATTGCGTAGCTTTTTCTTGCAGTTGTTGACCTTGAAGATAGTGTTCCTGGTAGCTATATGTACTGTGCGTTGAATTTCTGAGCTGCAGGCCTTTTCTTGCCGGGAACCGTGCCTTTGGGTGGCTCCAGGAGTGTTACAGCTGCATACCGTTCCATCCTTCTTGCCCAAGGTGGTGTCTGACTTATTTGGATCAATCCATCTCCTTGCCGTCCCTGGATAAGGTCAGGGATGCGGAGGAGTATCGCTTCTTGTGCTCCTTGGATATCAAGAGAATAGTCGTGCAGTATCTGGAGGTTTCTGAACCTTTTTGAAAGACGAATTGCCTATTTGTGCTCCATAATAAGTGTAAGCAGGGCGCTTTGGCTTCATGGGCTACCATAGCTCACTGGATTAAGGAAGTGGTTACAGCAGTGTATATGGATGCGGAAAAGCCATTGCCTACTCAGGTTTGGGCTCATTCCACTAGGGCTTAAGCAGTGTCATGGTTAGTTTGGGTGGAGGTTAGTTTGTTGTCTCCTGTTGATATTTGCTAGGCTATGACATGGTCCTCCTTACACGCTTTTTCCGGGTTTTATCATCCGGATGTACAGGCCCAGAAGGACGCAGCCTTTAACGTGTGATATTCGCTGGACCGTGGGCTGGACCCACTGGTCCTGAGTCCATCTGTCTACACACTAGGAAATGGAGAAATTACTTACCTCATAATTTTGTTTTCCTTAGTGTAGACAGATGGACTCAGTTTCCTGCCCTCGGCTACCGCATGAGTGTGTCAATAGTCCTCCTCTGGGGTTAGGGGTCCCAAGGGATTACTGGTAAGTGTTCATCCAGTCCCTAGATTGGGGAACCTAGCATCTTACGTAAGTTCAGTGTTTATTGTTGAGTATAGTTATGGTTGCCTGTTTTTTAATCAAGTTTTTTGCTAGTCTGTTCACAGTTGCTTTTGAAGAGAATACTGGCAGGCTGGGGTTTCTGCAGGAGTTATATATACTGTGACGTCAGCTTGCTCCTTCTCCATCTGCTGGCAGGGGAGCATAAAGCCACTGGCCGTGAGTCCATCTGTTTACACTAAGGAAAATGAAATTATCAGGTAAGTAATTTCTCCATTTTCTTCATTGGCTCTTTACGCCCAAATAATTGTCCCAGGCCCTTTTGATTTCATTATTGTTCTGGTCTTTACCTCTTCTGGGAGGAAATTCCGTGCATCCACCAAACTTTCCATATAGAAATATTTCTTGACATTGTTCCCGAGTCTTCCCCCTTGGAGTTTCATATCTTAACCCTAGTTTTACAATTTCCTTTCCATTGGAAAAGATTTAATTTTTGCGCATCATTAATTCAAGTATTTGAAAATCTGTAGCATATCTCCCCTCTCTCTCCTCTCTTCCAGGGTATACATATTTAGGTCTTTCTGTCTAATATGGTTCTCCATACAGACCCCCACACAATTTTGGTTGCCTTTCTCTGGACACTTCCATTTTGTAGTTTCCAGAACTGAACAAAATACTCCAAGGAACTGAACAGCATTATCGCTTCCCTTTTCCTACTGGTTATACCTCTGTCGATGCAGCCCAGTGTACTTCTGGCCTTAGCATTGCCTTGTCACTTTCCTTTGCTGCCTTCAGATCATTAGACACTATCGACCAGCGGTCTCTCTTCTATTCCCTGCACATCAGTCTTTCGCCTCTCATCATGTACAACTTCTCTGGATTGCTATAGCTCAAATGCATGACTCTTCACTTCTTGGCATTGAATCCCAACTGCCAAACCTTTGACCATTCCTCGAGCTTTCCTAGGTCACTTATTCTAAGAAAACAAAGAGGTAGGCGATCTATGATAGCCGTAAGGATAAACACAAACAATAGATGCCTGATCTTTTTCCAAATGTTTATTAAGCAGAGACGTGTTCAAAAATCGCCCAAACCTTTGACCATTCCTCGAGCTTTCCTAGGTCACTTATTCTATACTCCTTCAGGTGTATCCACTCTGTTGCAGATGTCAGTGTCATCTGCAAAAAGATACATTTTACCTCCTAATCCCTCCACAATATTGCTCACAAAGATACTGAACCTGATCCTTGAGGACCTCTACTTATCACTTTTCTTTTTTCACAGTAGGTTCCATTTACCACTATTCGCTGACGTCTGTCAGTCAGCCAATTTGTAATTTATTCCACCACCTTGGGACCCATTCCTAGGCTTCTCATTTTATTCATGAGCCTCCTATTCAGGACTGTATCAAAAGCCATGCTGAAATCTAAGTAAACTACATTGAGTGCAGTTCCTTGATCCAATTCTCTAGTCACTCAATAAAAAACAAACAAACAATCAGATTTATTTGACAGGACCTCCTCTGATAAAACCATGTTGTGTCTCGTATCCTGTAACCCATTGGATTGTAGATAGATCACCTGAAGTAGATATTATACAAGATTCAAATAACCTCCCCTACTTTGCAGCATCCTGTATATGTCTCCCAACATCTTACCTGTTCCTGCTTGGCTAATTTTAAAGTCTAATTTTAATATAACTTTCTTTACTTTTACCAATATATATTGCTATCATCTTTCTGTTTGTCTTCTTCCACCTTCCCTTCTCACTCCCACCCTTAGAGTTTTTTTTCTTCTTGAATAGTTCTTCCAAGGCCTCAGATTAGTGAATCATATAGGACCAGAATACCAATCTCACAACTTGTTTATTAGTCACTATTAGCAAAATGTCCTTTATTCAGTGCAACAATTGTGGTGCTTATGTCCCAAGGCCTATCATCTAGAGAATTAAGGATTGTCCAATTTGCTTTTAGCTGTGTGCCATGAATAAGGAGCTAATTCACCTGAAAGAGAAATTGTCCAAATTTCGAATAACCTCCTCTTTCTTCCAGCATCCAGAATCTCTCTTTGCACTCCCACAGACGATTCAGAAACCCAGGTATAATTGGTTTACAATGGGCTCTGGTAGAACTAGACCTGAGACTCTGAGATACCCAGTTTCCCCAACTTTGAAGCAACCTGAGTATCCATCACCACTTCCATAGAGAAGCCGGACATCCAGGATTTAGAATCCCAGGAAAAATTGGATTACATTAGGCTCTGGCAGAATAAGGCCTGCGATGAAGAGACACCACCTCTCCCCACTGATACCCTTACATAATGCATTTTCTGCATTGGAAAATGAAGACGTCCAAATAACAGAATATGAAATACCTCAAAGGGAAGTAGTCATACAGTGCACCCAGAAACCCTTCAACATGATTAAATACCCAAATGAAAGCTGCTTCTGCTGGGAGATTCAATCAAAGGAATCAATTTAGGAACTCATTATGATGGGGACACAATGGTTTAAATGCTTTCCAGGATCCTCAGCTAGCAGAAATACAAACAAGGTGGTCAGCACAATTATAGAAGAAAGTAAGAAGTCTGATATCAATGTTATAATCCATCTGGGGCCAATGATCTTGCTAGAAATGATACCCATAAAGTACAGAAAGATTTCCAATATCTAGGGAAAAAGATTAGACACATGGCAAAGACTATTGCCTTTTCAAACGTATTACTTGTTCATGGAAAGGGAAATAAAAGGTCATGTCATATAGATAACTTCAGTGCCTGGCTCAAAACCTGGTGTAAAAGATTTGGATACATTGGATGCTGGGGCGGTGTAATGAGCAATAAAAGATTATATGATGATAATGGCTTACATTTATCAATGTATATACACTGGGTGAATAGAACTAACTCCTCTATAAGTACTATATCATTTAATTCAAAAAGAGGATAGCATATATCTTTTAATCATTTATTAATACAAAACTTCATTAGATAATTTCAAAAAATGTGTCCAATTTAAAACAACACACACATCCCTACACACTCATACCTTAAAAATATACATTTCAAGGAAGGTACACATAAAAACCCCTTTAATACCCGTAATAACTTGATACAAAAACCATTATACCCTGTGGGAAAAACCCACTTACAGTCTATCTATACACATTTATCTACGACGAACAAACTCCTCAAGTGTCTCCTTCCTTCTTGGCGCTATATTTGAATTTATGTCTGGCTTGTCTCGATGTTATCAACCCCCATCGAGACAAGCCAGACATAAATTCAAATATAGCGCCAAGAAGGAAGGAGACACTTGAGGAGTTTGTTCGTCGTAGATAAATGTGTATAGATAGACTGTAAGTGGGTTTTTCCCACAGGGTATAATGGTTTTGTATCAAGTTATTACGGGTATTAAAGGGGTTTTTATGTGTACCTTCCTTGAAATGTATATTTTTAAGGTATGAGTGTGTAGGGATGTGTGTGTTGTTTTAAATTGGACACATTTTTTGAAATTATCTAATGAAGTTTTGTATTAATAAATGATTAAAAGATATATGCTATCCTCTTTTTGAATTAAATGTTACATTTATCAATGGCAGGAAAGAGGATGCTAAGTGAAAAATTTAGATCATACATTATCAGGCATTTAAACTAAGGAACCGGGGTGGCAGGAGGTGGCCAGGGAACTTGGCATGTCACTCCCAAGCAAAACAGGAAGAGGGAAGAAAAAGTAACAAAATCAATCAGTTCAAAAATGTAGAAAAGTTGACTAGGAAGAGCAGCTGGAAAGCTATAACTAAAAATGCTCATAGTCTGGGTAACAAAATCCTGGGCTTGCAGGCTCTAATGTTGGAAGCGGACTTGGACATTATTGTGGTTACGGAGACATGGTTCACCGATTCTCATGATTGGGATATGGCCATCCCAGGCTATAACTTGCTAAGAAAGGGCAGAGAGGCCAGAAAAGGGGAGGAGTAGCTCTTTATGTCAAAAACAATATCCAAGCAATCGAATTGCAAGGGATGTGGGGTAGAGAAGAAACACAGTGGAACATCCTAAAGAAAAGAAGATGGTACTTTCATTTTTATTGGGGTGATCTACAGGCCACTGACTCAGAAGAACTGGACAGAGAACTCATAGAACACATCCAAAAGTTAGGAAAGAAGGGCAAAGTGTTGCGCACTGGAGATTTTAATCTGCCTGTGTGAATTGGAGTATCCCTTCTGCAAAATCTACGAGAAGTAGAGAGAGAGTGGATGCCCTTTAAGGGGCTTTGTTCAAATAAATGGTAATGGAACCCACGAAAGAGGGTGTGATACTCGATCTAGTGCTTACTAATGATAATGTCTCTAATGTTCAGGTAGGAGTTCACTTGAGCACCAGTGATCATCAGATGGTATGATTTGATTTTGCAAATAAGATACCGAGAAAACACACAGATTCAAGTTTTGAATTTCAAAAATAGACTTTGTCAAAATGGAGACGTATCTGGAGGAAGAACTGGAAGACTGAGTGAAAGTGGATGAGGTTGAAAAACAGTGGGCTAAATTAAAAGGAGCTATTACAAAGGCAACAAATCTATATGTTAGGAAAGTAAAGAAGAGTAAGAAGAAAAAGGAAACCGATCTGGTTCTTTAAGGAAGTGACTGAAAAAATAAAGGCAAAAAGAACACATTCAAGAAGTATAAAGGATCCCAAAAAAAAGGAACACAGGGAAAAATATCTGTTAAAACTGAGGGAGATAAAGAAAGAATTAAGGAAAACAAAAGGTCAAGCAGAAGAAAGGATGGCCAAAGATGTAAAGTGAGGAGACAAAACATTTTTCAGATATATCAGTGAAAGAAGGGAGGTCAGATGTGGTGTAGTGAAACTGAAAGGTGACAAGGAGCAATGTGTGGAGAGTAATGAAGAAATGGCAGAAATATTAGACAAATATTTGTTTGGTATTCACTAAAGAAGACCCTGGAGAAGGCTCGTTGCTGATTAACAAGATCATAGATGGGGATGGAGTAGACAAAACTCTCTTTACAGAAGAGAATGTATGGGAGGAGCTAGGCAAATAAAGTAGAAAAGGCTTTGGGGCTGGATGAGATATACCCCAGGATACTGAGAGAGCTCAGAGATGTGCTGGTGGGATCTGTTCAATACATCCCTGGAAACAGGAGTGGTACCATGGAATTGGAGAAGAACGGTGCTGGTCCTGCTTCACAAGAGTGGTAGCAGAGAGGAGGCTGGAAACTATAGGCAGATTAGCCTCACCTCAGTGGTGTGAAAATTAATGAAGTTTCCGCTGAAGGAAAGGATAGTGAACTACCTACAATCTGGTGGGTTGCTAGACCGGAGGCAGCATGGATTCACCAGAGGAAGGTCCTGTCAGACAAATCTGATTGATTTTTTTGATTGGGTGACTAGAGAATTGGATCAAGGAAGAGCACTAGATGTGATCTACTTGGATTTCAGCAAAGCTTTTGATATGGTCCCACATATGAGGCTTATGAATAAAACAAGAAGCTTGGGGAGTGAGTGCTAAGGTGGTGGCAAGGATTAAAAACGGGTTGACTGATATGAGAGAGAATGTAATGGTAAATGGAACCTACTCCTGAAGAGAGAACCATGTTAAGTGGAGTGCCACAGGGATCGGTGCTGGGACTGGTTCTATTCAATATCTGTGAGTGACATTACGGAAGGGATAGAAGGTAAAATGTGCCTATTGCAGATCATACTAAGATCTGTAATAGAGTGGACACACCTGAAGGAGTGGAGAGAATGAAAAGAGATTTAAGAAAGCCGGAAGAGTGGTCGAAGATTTGGCAGCTGGAATTCAATGCTAAGAAGTACAGTCTCATGCATCTGAGGTGTGGAATCCAAAAGAGCTGTATGTTTTGGGAGATGCAAGACTGATGTACACGGACCAGGAGTGAAATCTTGGGGTAATAGTGTCTGGAGATCTGAAGATGGCAAAATAAGGTGATAGCTAAAGCCAGAATAATGCTGGGCTGCATACAGAGAGGAATAACCAGTAAGAAAAAGGAGGTGATAATGCCCTTGTGCAGGTCCTTGGTGAGGCCTCATTTGGAGTACTGTGTTTAGTTCTGGAGTCTTTATCTGAAGGGATATAAAGACAGGAAAAGTAAAGAATAAAGTTATATTGGTTAAAGTGTGCTGGTCATCTCCCTGCACGTCGTTCCATCCAGTGCCTGCTGCTACCGCTGAAGACACCTGAGCTGCTGGGAGAGGGGAAAGCCCTTGGTGGCAACATCTACGGTGCCTTAAAGTGCGGCGTGCAGCAATTGAGGTGGGAGAGTATGCTAGTTGTTCCCTGCACAGTATTCCATCCTGTGACCCCTGCCACCGCTGAAGACACCTGAGCCACTGGAAGAGGGGAGAACCCTTGATGACGTCATTTACTGGTGCCTTAAAGCACAGCGTGCAGCAACATGCCGCTGCTGTCGTGCTGAAGCCGCATGCCAAAGGGGCTCACTCCTTTGCATGCTTTTGCAGTGAACTTACAATACTGTTTCTTGATAAAAATCTCTTCCATGGGTAAAAAGATGAAAGGCTGTGTGAGGAACTTTCCACCTAGTCCTTCTCTCTCCTCTGTATTTCAGCCCACTTTAGCGGTTTTACAATTCACTAGCCCAAGGTGTTCCGGGTGCTGTTGAGCTTGGACCTTCTGATTCAGGGGTTGACCTATCTCTCCACACACCCCCCCCCCCCCCAGGGTTAGGACCTCAAGTCAACTGGATTTGCTGGACAAGGTTGCAGGTTCTGAAATTTCTGCTCCCATTGCCCAAAGTGAGGTAACTCAGTTGTGCCTTTTGGGTTCCTCTACTCCTTTGAGTCATCTGGAAAAGCCTGCTACAATATAGCTGGCTCTCTTGTGGGTTGTCGTCATGAAGTTGGAAACTATCCTATCATCCACGTTTGACTCTATGATGAACTCAATGGGGAACATGTCTGTGTTTACTTAATGATCAATCTCAAAAAATATAGGCACATGCTGAGAAACTGACTGTCTTAAAGGATAGGATTTCACCTGTTACTGAGAAAAATGCTAATTTACAGAGAAGATTAGAAAATCTTGGTAATTACGTCAGAAGACGTAATTTAAGGATGTTGACGTTCCCTAGATGTTCAGTTGTTTCTCCTTTGGAGATGCTTGGGGGATTTTTTTCAAAACCATCTTGGTGTTTCTAAAAAGACTACTCCTTCAATTATTAAAGCATATTACTTTTTCTTATGAGACGGTGGCAAGTGCCCCTAAAGAAGATCCTTTTGATTTGACAGGTTTGTTGGAGAATTCAGATTTTTCTATATTTATTTATTTATTTAAAGGCTTTTATATACCGGAGTTCATGTACTAGTACATACCACTTCGGTTTACACAGAACCAATATTGGAAAATTACATCAAACAAGTGGGTATAAAATAACAAGGCTAACTTTGTAGGAACTTAGAACTTGAGGTAAAGGAGAGAACAGGACCAAGTGGTAACAGATCAATGTAAATAGCTAAATAATAAATACAAATTCTTACAATGAATACAAATGCTTACAGATTAGTCTTCAAAATCTAAGTTTACATCTTCAGAATAATGTTTAAATCTACAAGAACTAACGGTTACATCTTCAAGGTTTGTAGACTTCAAAGCTGAGGTTACATCTGACTTAAAAGGTATTGGTGTAGCATGCTGTAAATTTAACGATTGGGAATATGAGACCAAGAAATACAATTAAGAGATGCGGCATCAGACATCTGGTTAACGTGATTATGAAATGCGTGAATGAGTCTAGTTCTGGGACGTGTCTCTGAGCGAAAACTTTAAGTGAAGGCTTTTGTAAAGAGCCAGGTTTTGAGTTTCTTTTTGAATGTTCGAGTACAGGTTTCAAGATGAATGTCCGTGGGGAGGGCATTCCAATGGAGGGGGCTGGCAGTCGAGAATGCACGTTTCTTGAGTGAGGACTTGGCTGAAGGTACGTGTAAGGTGCCTAAGTAACTGGTTCTGATTGGTCTTGATGATGCATGTGGACGCAGTGGACAGCTTAGATCAAGTGATGTTTGGGAATGGATGGTCTTGTGTGTTATAGTTAGCACTTTGAAAATGATTCTGGATCTGATAGGGAGCCAGTGTAAGTTTTTTAGTATGGGTGTTATGTGTTCACCTCTGCTGGTGTTAGTAAGAATCCTGGCAGCGGAGTTCTGCAACATTTGTAGAGGTTTGGTGGTGATGGCTGGAAGGCCTATAAGCAGAGAGTTGCAGTAATCGATTTTAGAAAATAGAATTGTTTGGAGGACTGTTCTAAAGTCCTGAAAATGTAGGAGAGGTTTCAACTTTTTCAGAATGTGTAGTTTGTAATAGCATTCTTTCGTTGTGTTCTTGACAAATTCTTTGAGGTTCAGCCTATTGTCTAAGGTAACCCCAAGGTCTCTTACTTGAGTGGAATTGATCATTGGAGGTGTGGTTAGGTTGTTGGTAGGCTGAAGGTTCTCATCTGGAGTGATTAGCAAAAGTTCCGTTTTTGACGTATTAAGTACTAGGTTAAGGCTAGAGAGGAGTGAGTTTATGGACTGTAGACAATTGTTCCAGAAGTTGATGGTGCTGGAGATGGAGTCAGTGATTGGCAGCAGAATCTGGACATCGTCTGCGTATATGAAGTGTGTGACCTTAAGACTTGAGAGTAGGTGACATAAGGGGAGAAGATAGATGTTAAAAAGGGTAGGGGAGAGGAGGATCCTTGAGGAACTCCGAAAGTGGACTTGACCGGGAGGGAATCCTTGTTGCTGATTCTGACCTTGAATATCCTATTATGAAGGAAAGATCTGAACCATCCCAGGGCTGATCCTGAGATGCCTATGTCTGAGAGCCGATCTATTAAGATAAGAGTGTTTTACGGTATCAAACGCAGCTGATAGGTCGAGAAGAATCAGGAGGTATGGGGTCTTTTTCTCCAGACCTGCGAGGACTCTGTCAGTTAGAGAGGTTAGGAGGGATTCCGTACTAAGGGATTTGCGGAATCCGAATTGGGCTGTTGTGAGGATCTTGTGATCTTCTAGGTATTCAGATAACTGTTTGACTATCCTCTCCATAAGTTTGGCTACAAATGGTAGGTTAGCGATGGGGCGAAAATTAGCCGGGTCTGCAGGGTTCAAGTTGGGTTTTTTGAGGAGAGGTTTGAGGGTGGCTAGTTTCAGTGTGTCTGGTACTAGGCCTTGGGTTAGCGAGCGATTGATGATCTCTGCTAAGGGCTTTGCTATGATGTTCGGGATGGTGAGTAGGAGTTTAGATGGGCTACTATAGAGGATAGAACAACTCTTTTGGTGGAGTTCTCTAAGGAATCTGATAAACAATTGGTATTGAAGCTTTTTTTAGCTTAATGTGTGTTCTATGACCAAAAAAATCTCTATTTTTCCTGATGTAACTAAGGACATCAGCTCCGCTATAAATTATTTTTAGCAAGAAAACAGAAGGTTGTAGATATGCTTAAATATCAGGGTAACAGATATGTTTTCTATGATGTGGTTCAACTGTATAATTTCCTGATTAACAAGGTGATTGTACATGGTGGTGGCATTAAACATTCAGGGTAATAATATTGGTCCAATTGTTTAAGAATGGCTAATTTTTTTCTTGTTTTTTTCTTTGTTGATGACTCTCCCCGATGTGGTTTGTGATTAATTCTCACTTCTAGATATTTCTGGTTTTTCTTTTACTTCTTTACTGGTGTGTGTGACTGTAGTTCTATATTTTTCTTGGGATAGTTTTTTAAAACTTAATTTAAAAAATTATAAAAAAATGAATAAAGTTATATTAAAATTAGACTTTAAACTTAGTCGAACAGGAACTTTGTGAAATAACTCCAAACCCTGCAAAAAGTCACTCAAACTATGTAGCAAACCTGCTATATCAACATAGCATAAACTCCCAGAACTCAAACAACCACCCTGCATAAAAAGGCAACACTGCAAATATTCCACCAGAGCTTAAAACACCAATACACCTTCTAGTGGAAAAACAGAATAAGCTGGACTACTACAATCCTAACACAGAACCTATATACAACAATACTTCTCTTCAGTCACACATATAGAGCACAGACCCTGTTACTGTTTGAGTCCCATTATTTTTGGGAAAACTAGTTTTAGGTTTTCACCTAAATCCAACTATTTCTCTGTTATCCTTTTCTAAGGAAGGGTGTCAGGGCATCAGCAAGTCTTTAAGGTTATTAGATAATCATTGAATTCTTCTTAGATGTCTAGAAGTCACAAATTCTTTTCATAAGTCAGACAAGTTGTTTTGTATGGAGGATTATGCAAAGGTGAGGCAGCCTTTAAAGCTACTTTAACATATAAGGTGAAACAATCATCTCTTTAATCCACCTAGCTAAAGTGTTGATGGGCTCATGAGGTCCTTCGAACACATTCTTCTTGGTCGGAAGCAATAGCCAAGCATCCAGAGGATATTTGTAAAGTGGCTATGAGATCTTCTTTATTGCACTTTTACTAAGCATTATAGATTAGATGTTCATGCTAAGGAGGATGCTGCTTTTGGAGCAGGTGGTGTTAGAATGGCCATAACTTCTTCCTTCCCAAATTAGTTGAGCTTTGGTAATTCTTACTTGTGTGGACTGGTGTAATAGATGCAAGGAAGGAGAAATTTAGACTTATCTGTTAATTTCCTTTCCTTTTGTCTTGCTATGCTACACCAGTCCATAACCCTCCCGGGATGTTAAGGTCCTAGTGATTTTGAAGAGTTTCTTTGTTGTAATGAATATATGATGATTTTGGAAATAAACTTTATAAGGTATATTTGCAAAAATGTTGTTCAGTCTTCCCTAAATTAGTTTAAAGTTTATTTTATTTCATTTTTGAGGTAGAAGAGGTATTTTTAACTAGAGGATTTTCTAACATTCTTTTTTTACTTTATTGGTATGTTAGAAGATTAATATTGGTGGTGTTTTTTTTTTTACTTTTTATTTATGAAATTTTACATACATAGCAAAAGAATTTAAATTTGTTAGGAAATACATGGACCATTTGTATATGGTAATATAAGAGAATATAGCATAAAATATAGCAGATAACCAAAGAAAATAAAAGCAACCATTACTGAATCTTACAGTAACATGGTAAGGAGTCAAAGAATATCCAGGAAATCTTCATAGAAACTAGCATAGCATGTTTCAATAATGCATAATTAAATAATGCCCATAATAATTAATTAGACACTGGAGAAGATATTAAAGGTCTTCTGGAGTCCAAACATACTTTTAGTTGTTCAGGAGAAAAAAAGATGAAACAATTATTATTGTACTTAATGATGTCTTTACACGGATAACAAAGTATGAAGGAACAACCTAAAGGAATAGCCTCTTGTCTAAAAGCAAGAAAGCTCTTTCTTCCATCTGGAGTCACACGTGCAAGATTAGGGAAAATCTGCACAATCCGGCAGTAAAATGGAGAAGATAAATTCCTGAAGTACTTTCGCATTACGCTGCCCAAATCTTGAGGAAAAAATAGTGGAAACCAACAAGGTATAATGCTCTTTAATTTCAGGAGAAGCTGCACGCGCACATGTACGCCCAATTTTATAACATGCGTGCGCATGTTATAAAATCCGGGGTCGGCGCGCGCAAGGGGGAGCACAGTCGTGCACCTTGCGCGTGCTGAGCCGCGCTGCCTTCCCCCGTTCCCCCTAACCTGACCTTCCCACCCCTTCCTCTACCCTCCCCTGTCCTTTCTTACCTTTTGCATCTGCCTCTGCAAGTGCGGGCCGGCAGGCGATCCTCCAACACAGCAGCATTGGGCGCTCTGTCGGAGGCCTCTGGCTCCCGCCCCCGGACCGCCCCTTTTTAAAGCCCAGGACTTGTGTGCGTCGCCGGGCCTTTTTAAAATAGGCGCGCGTAACCTTTTGAAAATCCAGCCCTTAGTATTTAAAACAGAGACTTGACCATCATAATTAAAAAAAAAAAAAAACCATCTGCTCAAACTTAGAAGACAAAGAGTCCAATGTAATAAACTGCGGTAAACCTGCTGAGGGTTTTTGTTCCTGATTATTATGCACATTTTCCCTTGCTAATCATATGTATATATGTAATAACGCAGTTAGCGCAGAAAAAACATACGCACAAACCCTCTCAAAAAGCTGCAACTGGTTTAGCATGAGTCCACGTTAATGCCATGCAAAGGAGGCAATTACCTATTTATGGGCAATGCAGAGAGCCGCGCTGGTATTAGTGCAGGTTTTTTTAAGCAGGTGTTTTAGTGCCTGGGTCAGGGCAGGAGTTAAGTTTAAGCGTCTGTCTGGAGGTCGAAGAATTAGCAAAAGCCAGAAGAAAAGGAACAGGCACATATCAGAAATGCCTAATGCTAACCCCAGCTTCACGTCTACCTCACATGTCACTATATTTTGAAACATGTAGTTGCTGCTGCACCCTTGGGCAGATAACTCCCGACACAGAGGCCAGCTGCATCTGGATGACAGTCTCATACCTGAGTGGGTAAGAGGAGGCTCTGAGGGAGATGTAAGCCTTGTGCCTTTTATAGCCCCATCCAAATCTCTGCTGCATTTCCCTGCTAACCGGCATCTGCCATTATAGCTCCCACACGGTTGGTGATGGATCATGAAGGGGTTTGACGTTGCTTTATCCACTCTCGGTCCCACTCCTGGACCACTAATTCAGTACAGTCTTATGAAAGGGGAAGGCTTTCAACTGAGAATCAATAATGGGTAACCGCATTAATGCGGGTTTATGCGCAGTTTATTGCATAGGGCCTTCAGTATGCATTGTGGCGCACAGATCTGTGTGGATATTTGTTTTGTGCAGATTTTCTGCACGTATCTCAATTGCATGCTGTCCCTTTATATCATCCCCTGGAGGTGCCTTCTTTTGCCATGCGCACTAAAAGAAATATGCACTGAAAAAAGTGCTGATTTCACTGTTGGTCTTATTACATTGGCCCCAAAGTATCAATTTTGGAAGAACCAAGTGCTCAGGGGCTTCTCGAAACCTAAAATTCCCATAGCAAGTCCAATGTCACAACCACTGGCCTTAATGGAGCTACAAAGAGCTCACCAAGAGAAGAAGGCTGATTTTCCCAGGGCAAATCCAAAGAAAGCTTTTTCCCACAACTGATCCTACACTTCCAGAGTCCAAAGAGCTTGACGGGAGAGACAGGGGACCATCCAAGCTCTCTCCCTCATGATCTTCTGGCAGCACGGTTATTTCACCGACACTGACATTGCACTAGCCCCTTCCAATGTGGCTAGCGTCACTGCAAGGCGCTATGGGGCTGCAAACTGAGCCGCACCTCTGTGCAGGCAGCAGTGGCTGATCAAGAGGGCTCAAGGATGCTTCCTACACAGATGACCTCAGTGCTCCCTCGCTGTGGCTGGCATCTGGACAGGGATGTGCATGATATTATCAGCTGCTGTCCCAAAGGGTAAGAGGTTTCAGGAAGATAAATGTACCCTTCCATTGTGTTTTGGAAGGCATTTTCATAAATAGCAAGCAAAAAGGAAAGGAGAGAGAAGGTTCAGCAGGCAAAGATGTCCTCTAGCATGCCGCCATCTTGGCTTTTCCCAAAATGATGCAGTCTATTGATGTTATGTCTATAATTTGTCATCTGTCATGTGAATACTGGCTTTAACTGTTCTGCACCACATATTAGTACTGATGATGTTACAGAGAGAGACTTGGTACTTTGCCTCCATCTGCTGGACCAGTGTAGCAGGATGAAAGGAAAAGAAATTAACAGGTTAGTCTAAATTTCTCCATTTTCTCCAGGGTTTGGATTACCATATGGCCTTTCCTCTCGACCCTCCAATTCTAGCTGCTTACAGACTTCATTCCTTGCTTTCTCATGGACTCTTTTTTTTGACCTATGGAATGTGCCTCAAGATCAGAGAGAGGAGGGACTAAATGTTCTGTCTTGATTTTTGCAGAGTGGCCAGAACCGTCTCAGCACAGAGTGCAGTAATGTTGAACAGATTCCTGCATCAGCACCAATCCTCCTACAGGTGAGGGAGGTAGGAGAAATTTATGTGGATGGTATGTAATGTTTAAGGGCAACGGTTCTGTACTCATGCTGTCTTAGAGGAGTATCCTCATGGTTAGATCAGAAGCTGAGAACTGAGGAAGCCAGAGTTCAAATCCTGCTGCTGCTACTTGTGATCTAAGGCAAAACACTTCACCCTTCATTGCCTTAGGTACAAACTTAGGAGGTAATTTTGAAAGGAATTAAGCGCATAAATGTAACAGACTATCACAGCAATTTTCAAAAGTGCATTTGTGCACATAAAGCCTATTGACAATTAAATGGCATATGTTGTAGCAATTTTCAAAAGCCAATTTACGTGCTTAAAATGTAATTGCATGCATAAAACCTATTGACAATTAAATTGCATATCACACACACAAAATGCGTTTACACATGTAAAACCCAAGTTTGTTTTTTCTTTTTAAATCAATGTTTATTGAACCAACATTAATATAAGCATGTAAATCATTTTGAAAATTACCTCCTTAGATTGTAAGCCGTCTGAGGACAAGGAAATACCTATTGTGCCTGAATGTAACTTGTATTGAGCTACCAATGAAAAGGCGTTGGCCAAATCTAAAATAAGTAAATACCTTGTTAATGTTTTAAATCCTGTTTAGCATTACCCTCTCTATCGAGAGAGTGACTCTGAATGCACCGGGGAGGATTCAGCTACTCCGGAAGAGAAGGAGGTCCTGTTCAAGGAGAAATATGATGTCCTTTCTCAGGAGGCCTCACAGAAGGTTTGCTCAGTATTCCTTGCACGTCTGCTCTGCCTAAGCAAAAACAAAAATAAAGATTCTTCTCTGTGCTTTTCATAATGAGAAGCAGGGAGAACTGTATTGTCAAGTGGTAAAAGAAACCACAGCGGGGATGGAGGGATGATACTGGACCTGGTGCTCACCAGTGGAGACAGCGTTTCTGATGTTGTAATGGACGATCCTCTGGGATCCAGCGATTGCCGGATGGCGTGGTTCGGTATTAGAGCACAAGTGATGAGGTTCATTCAATGACAAAGCCACAGACTTCAGGAAAACTAACTTTGTTAAAATGACAAAAGGAGTTGTTAACTCAAAGCTGGATGGGAAAATCTAGGGTAGGTAGAAGAGCAGTGGGCGAAACCTGAAAGATGATGAGATATGGGCAGCTAACCTTTTTGTCAGGAAAGTCAAAGGAAAGAGGGGAAAAAAGACCGCTGTGATTTTCTAAAGAATTAGCTGAAAAGGTCAGTGATGATAAACTACAAGAGATCACAGAAAGAGGAAGAGAGGCGCAATAATATGTGGAAAAGCTGAGAATCTGGGAAAGTTGTCAGAGATGCAAATGGAAGAAAAAGTAGCAAATACAGTAAAACGGGAGAAGAAGACTTATTTTTAGATATGTTAACAATAGGGGGGAAGTGCAAAAGTGACATTGTGAGACTGAGAGGTGAAGGGGAAGGAATATGTAGAGGCTGACGAGGAAAACATGGACTGTCTTAAATATTTCTGTTTGGTGTTCACGGTGGAAGGGCCAGAAGCAGGATCATATAAAACAAATAAAATTGGAAGTGAGGTAAACCTCAAAATCAATTTTCAGAAAAGTGTACTAATGAGGAGCTGACTAAACATAAAGTAGATAAGGTGATGGGGCCAGCATGTGTGTAAGTATGTGAATGAGAATCTGTGTGTGAGAGAATAAGACAGCATGTATGTGTGTGATTGAAAGCCTGTGTGTGTAAGCGTGAAAAGACAGACAGCATGTGTGTAAATGTGTAATTAAGAGCCTATATGTGAGAGAGAAAAAGCATGTGTATATGTGAGCGATTGAGAGCCAGTGTGAGAGAGAGAGGGGAGAAAGTTGTAAGCAAACCATCTCTCCTTCTGCTAATTCAGAACAATCTCAGGGCACCTGGATATCAAACGTTCCCAGATATGCAGAGCAAAAAAAATTTTGTATCATTATTTCTCATTACTCGGTCTTTGTGTCTGCTATTTTGAAATATTTTATTGGTATCTAGAAATTTTTTATGAGCTTTTAATTATTGGATATTCCATTCATCAGCTGTTTTGAAATCTGTTCTTTTTGTTAGTATGGTTTTGCTGCTATTGATTTTATATTTCTTGATTTGTTTTATAAGGACTGGTGATGTTTCTCTTTTTCCTTTGTTACACTGCATACAGAGACCCTGGTTTGTTGCAGTTTCCATTTCAGTTTTTGTCTGTACGCTTCTAGTTATGCGTTTTGGTCTCTTTATTCTTTGTTAGGTGAGGGTCAGCACATGTGATTCAGGTGAGGTTTTCTGCTGGTGTGTGGTTTCTGTGTAGGGCTGTATAGCAGCCTAGCTTGGTCTGTTTTCCTAATAGGAGATGTATTGGTGTCTTAAGGCCTGGTGTAATATTTTCAGTGTTGCCTTTTCTTAGGTAAGGTGGTTACTGTTAAGTGCTGGAAATTGGTGCTGTTTTGATATGGGATGTTTACAGTTTATGCAATATGTATCTTTTCCTTGTGTCATTCTTAACAATAAAAATAATACTGTTTAGCATTTACACACAGGCTCTCAATCATATACTCACATGCTCCCTCACCTAAACCAGCTCTCAATCACATACATACTCTTTCACCTATACAGGCTCTCAATCATTCACATACATGCTATCTCTCTCTCACACACACACACGATCTCTCACACACACACACACACGATCTCGAACACACACACACACGATCTCGAACACAGATGCTTGCTCATTCACTCACTCTCTCCCCCCCCGCCCCCCCCCCCCCCCGAACTAGCAGCAGCAGCCTCCTCCCAATCCTAAAGGCAGCAGCAGCCTCCTTCATTTTCAGCCCTCTTGGAGAAAGGAGTCCCATCGGCCGTGAGGGTTGATGTTGTTCCTCATTTTAATCTGAGCTGTGCTGCTCATCCTTCGGGCCGATGCTGCCCGCACAAGCATGGCCTCTTCTTCCCGCGCACACACCTGCTGCTCACCACTTCCTCTTCCGGGGCGTGGGAAGAAGAGAGCATGTCGGTGCCGTTGACTCCAGCTGTCCTGCCGTGTTCCGCCCGGGCTGACAGCATTTTAAGCCTGGGCAGAGGAGGACCTATTTCGCTTGGGAAGGGGATCAGCTGGGTCAGCGGGGGACCAGGAAGTGTAGCGAGGAAAGGCAAGATAAGGGAGGTATGATAGACATCTAAGTACCTCCAGGGAATAAATGCACATGAGACAGGCCTCTTTCAAAAGAAAGGAGGCTTTAGAGCGAGGGCTCATGTGATGAGGGTGAAAGGGAGTAGACTTAGGAGTAATCTAAGGAAATATTTCTATACAGAGAGGGTAGTTGAGGCAAGGACAGTCTCCAAATTTAAGAAAGCAGAGGATTTCTGAGGGAGCAGTAGGGATTGTAAAGATGAATAGTTGGTGTGGATGGGCAGACTAGATAGGCTGTATTTTTTTTTGTGTCATTTTTCAATGTAAAAGAACTATCAGCTGTAATGCTTTTTCTGAGACATCTGTGTGAAGGCAGTACTGACACAACTCTAATTGTTCTTACTGATGTAAGGTGAGGCACATTTGTGGTAGTTTCAAACTGTACCTTAAAAAAAAAAAAGCTGAGGTAGAACAAAAGTGAATCCAAAAATGAAATTTCACAAACTATTCAGGAATTGCTAATGGCGGCTAGTCAGAGTATGCATGATGAGGCAGTGCACGTGGAGCCATAGCAACCCTATGACCAGTACGGCCTAGAGTTACCACTACCGTGGGTGCCATGGCCCCCATTGCACCACTGGCTCCTCATGCAGTTACTATCCATAATGAAGTGGGCAGTGCAAGAGGACCATGCACTCCCAGTGCTCGCTTTCTTTCTCCCTCCCTGGATGGCTTGAGGGGAGGCTAGAAATCTTCCCACCACTGGCCAAAACTCACTCACGGTACTGGCACTGATGCTGCAGCATGCTGTTCAGTGGTGGGATGGAGCCCAGTCAGCTATGTACATGGGTATAGTTTGAGGAGGGCAATGCCTCCTCTCCCGGCCACAAAACACAGGAATTATGCCAGCACCACACAGCCCTAAAAAGATACAGCTGGGCAACCCCCATGAGCGAATGAAGATGGAGACAGAGATGGCCAGAGGCCCACACAGGCTGGAGAAAGCCCCCCAGCCTCAGGGAGTGTGGGAAAAGGGGTAGGTATAGGATCGAGTTAGGTTAGTGGGGAAGATTGCCTGAGTTGGCCTGGAAAGGGGAGAATACTGGAATTGGAGAAGCCGGATAGAGGCTGGTGGGATCTGCCTATGAGGGGAGAGCATTGGAGTCCGGAAAAAGGAGCATACTGGGCTGGGGGAAGACAAGAGGTAGAATACTACGGTTGGGAGAGAGGTGAGAATGGCAGGGGGAAAGTACTGGGAAAGGGGAGAGTACTGGAGTCAGGATTAGGGAGAGGGGAGAGAGAGTGTAAAAGTGTATGTGTGGCTCTGGATGTATATTGAAGTAGTGCTGGGATCCAAATTCAGGATTCCCCCATGCCACTGCATGATCCTGAACAAGACACTTGTCATTGCCCTATGCCACTGCTTGATCCAACTGTAATTGGATGATAATGTTATTCCTTCTCTTCTTGCCACCTGATCATCAAACATTTATTTGCCATGCCACCCTCTCTAGAGCTGGCTGTAATTGCATTTCTGCAGGATTGAACTGATAAGTCTAAGACTGGAGGTTCTTTTTCTGCCACCATGTTTCTAAGTAGAGCAAGGTAGAGTTTTGGGCCACGAGATGACCACCCCTCTCCCCTACTATCAGGGAATTAGTTTATGGCATGTAAAAAAAAATGTGACTTTCCTGTAACACAACTGAATAGCACATTGACATATTTCACATGATCCTCGTGCTCCCCATATTGGCCCAGCAGATTGGGACTCCCCTTTGAATAAAGAGGCTGCATGAATCCTAATTACTAGTTTCAGGATCCTCAGGAAGCAACAGCTGTGGTGTGCATACCCAACTACAGAAATGTCTGCACTAGAATTTTAGCACAGAGAATCTGGTGAGATGGATGCAGCATTCTGTAAGGCAAGGGTGACTGCTAAATGTTTTACCTTGGGAGTTGGGGGGGGGGGGGGCTGAGGGTACCTGTCTTTACAAATGTAAAATATGAGGACAGATGAGAAAATTGCCCAAGTTCATTTTGTGATTATGCCCATTGCGAGAGTGAACAAATGTACTGTAAAAACAGTGCCAGTTCCTTCACGCTTTTAAGTCTGGAATGTGACCTCGCACTGCTGCTGCACGAGAGGTGCTGCCTCTCCTCTCTCTTGTTCAGATATAGTTTTTGGATTCTCCATCTGCATTCGTTTCACTGTAGTACCACTTTGTCAGAAAGCATATTTTACACATTATCTGGATAACTTTCAAACCACCACTTGGGGCAGCATATATGCCTGTGGATCTATGATCGTATTTTATAACCTGCGTATATCATAAAATATGCGCATCTTTACCTCATAACATAACTTCTTATGGATGCTTACATGCAATGCATTGAAAACATGGACTTTTCCTACCTGTTTTAAAAATGTACGTACGTATATTTTATGTACAAAAACAAAGTAAGACTTACGTAAAACCCAATCTATATGTGCAAGTCTGTGTATTTTAAAATGTGTGCATAATTGAAATTAATCCAAAATCAACACACAAGGGTAGTATATTAATCAGTATTGATTATTATATTTGTTACATTACAATCCTTTAATAAATTATTCAAATACTGTTACATCCATAATTAGCAATAACATTGACATTTAATTACATGTACATATGTAGATCCAATTCATTAAGACACCTTCATTGTGCATACCCTCCCCTATTGCACTTATACTAATATCCCCTAAAATATCTCACATTCATCCTTCATATACATTCATCTAAGCCCTTCACAGGGCAGTGTTAAAATCAATACCCTCCCCTCAATATAAATATTATCACTCTCCCCTTAATATTTTACATGTATTAACACTTCCACAAACCAAGATATGTTATTCATACATTTTTTATATATTGGGGTATACCAACCCACAATATTTTATCTTGATATTATCATAACCCACTATTTTATCATATATTGGTATTATCACAGTCATGATAATGATGTGATAATACCATGATAATGTATGAACATATCTTGGTTTGTGGAAGTGTTAATACATGTAAAATATTAAGGGGAGAGTGAAAATATTTATATTGAGGGGAGGGTATTTATTTATTTATTTATTTAAGGTTTTTATATACCGGCAATCATGAGGACATATCTTGCTGGTTTACATGAAACGGGGTGCATTAAATACATCAAACTAAAACTGTGGTGATCGAAGGAAACAGTTATAATTAACAAGGGTCACAGAACTTGGAGAAGAAGGAAGAGATAGGAAAGAATAACTGGTTAGACAAAATACAAATTAAATTAATTAAATACTATTGATTTTAACACTGCCCTGTGAAGGGCTTAGATGAATGTATGTGAAGGATGAATGTGAGATATTTTAGGGGATATTAGTATAAGTGCAATAGGGGAGGGTATGCACAATGAGGGTGTCTTAATGAATTGGATCTACATATGTACATGTAATTAAATGTCAATGTTATTGCTAATTATGGATGTAACAGTATTTGAATAATTTATTAAAGGATTGTAATGTAACAAATATAATCAATATTGATTAATATACTACCCTTATGTGTTGATTTTGGATTAATTAGTATAGGGGTGGATAGGAGTCTCGAGTGTGTATTACCATAATTGAAATTAACCAGTTTACTAATTACTCAATTAGCTTACCCTTCTGCAAGTCATTGAGATCCTCCTGGTTCTTCAGCCTAAACTCCATCCACTTCACAAAGAACTCCCACTCAGCCAGTACTACACAATAAACAAGTCTGATATCAATTATGCCAGATAATTAGCAGGTGTAAAATTACGCAATTTGCCAAATGTATGCATGTCTTTTAAATAGCAACTTGAGTGCATATACCCCAATCCGCCCCTAGACTGCCTCTCTTTATGTGTGAATGTGTGTGCATGAAATGTAGAGTGTGCATATTCTTTCAACGTCTATAAAATAGTGATTGCATGAGTACAGGCTACTTATGCATGCATATGCGAATTTTTAAGCACATAACTCTTTGCCCATTTTTTTGGGTGAGGGAGGAAGGCAGATAATTTTCAGAGTACTTAAGTGAAAAAAACAAAACAAAACCTGGAGAAACTGCACTGAGCAGCAGCTACAACCTTAAAGGGGATTCAGTGGGATTGGGGATTGGATTCCATGTTGGAATTTGATCTACTGTGGGTAAATGTGCATAAAATTGCTGTTGGGCAGACTAGCTGGGACTTTGGTCTTTATTTGCCTTTTACTATGTTAGCCTAGTGCCCCAGTACCAGGTGTTGCACCGTACCTTGTGGAGAGACCAAGGGTATGGCTGGGTCAGGTCTTCCACTTCCCATGTTGGTTGGGGCTAGGGATGCTGCAGAGACATTGCCCACAACCCTTGGATGGGAGGTGGTCATAGTCATCGTGCAACGACAACACCTAGTGGCCAGATTTAGGGCCCATGATTGCTGGGGTCTGATGATTGGGCCAAGAGAGGTGTATGGGATTAAAGAAAAAGGGAGGAAATCACCAGGTAGTTGCGAATGCAGGCTCACTGCTAGGATTACCAACTGGCTCCAGAGTTTTAGGATGGGTTGCCCCAGTCCCGATTTTATTAAATTGCATGCAGGGACTTGTAATTCTGGTTTCCCTATTGTATTTCATTAGCAGAGAAAGACTACATGCAGTGGGGTAAAACCAGGATGGAATCAGCTTATCCTGAAAATCTGGAGCCAGTAGGTAATTCCTTTCATAGAACCAGGATCCCAGGACTTGGTTCTGACTGAGCTGGAAGCCCAAAGGAGCAGGAAGAAATGGGTATCCATCCTCATTTGCCCTCTTCCCCCCCCCCAAAAAAAAAAGATTGGAGGGGAAGGAAAAGATAAGCTAAAGGAGGAAGCAGATTAGATAGCGAGGAGGAAGAGAAATGGTCGACTGGGGAAGCAGAGACAGAAGAGAGTAGAAGAGGCAACTTTGGGAAGGGCAGGGACAGGTTCAAATGAGATGGCAGGATGAGAGAAGGTAGGAAGTGGGAGAAAACTAAAGAAAAGTAGAAATATGAAATATAGAAAGGAAAGTATTTATGAAACGGTAAACAAAAAAGCAGTTATCTTGATGTGCACATAACCGAGAATAAAAATTATTTTGAAGAAAAAAATTATAACTAAAGTGAAAATGAACTTTTGAGTTACTATGATGTACAGGAAATCTTGAATTAAGACATTTTAGGTTACAGCATTTCTAACCTGACAGCCATTATCCAACTTACAGCACTTGCTTCAACTTTAAGACCCCCAAAGCATTTCTCAACAGGCATCGCAATAATCTGATGACCAGGAGGCCTGGCGAGGTGATGTCGGTAGGAAGAGAACCAAAGACCCTCTTCCTCTCCTCAAAATATTGTCAGTTCAGTGGAGGCATGGCTTGGTACTTTCACCTTCAGACAATAAATGTAATGCTTTAAGATGTCACTGCTTTTTACAGTACTATATATTACTAAATTCTGGGTTATTTGGGTGAAAACATTGTTCCCATGGGGTAAGTGGTTTCCGCTTAGAACATAAGAACCTGCCATACTGGGTCAGACCAAGGGTCCAACAAGCCCAGCATCCTGTTTCCAACAGTGGCCAATCCAGGCCATAAGAACCTGGCAGGATCCCAAAAGGTAGACAGATTCCATGCTGTTATCCAACCTTAATAATGGTTATTTTTAGCCTTTTTGTTGTTAGCTCAAGGTGAGTTACATTTAGGTACTGTAAGCTTAAGGCATGGAAGGTGAAGTGACTTACCTAGTGTCACAAGGAGTATCAGTGGGATTTGAACCCTGGCTTTGCTGGTTCTCAGCCTGCTGCTCTAACCAGCGGGCTGAGATCCAGCTACTGCTCCACTCTTGCCAATGAAGTGTACATTTATAGCCCTTTTTATTTTACTGAGTTCTGAAGGAGAGAGAACAACTAGAATAAGAGTACATTTCTCTTGCTGAATCTTGCTGAGTATCTTCATGTGTCACATCTAGTCCAAATCTCAGCAAGGCGGCTATTACTACTACTACTACTACTACTGAAGTATGAAAGGAAGGGTAAAGAAAATTCATACTGGCCACATGTCATCCAGGATATAAAAGTGCCCACCCTTAGCTGCAGCTCTAGGGCTAATGATGGTGGTAGTGATAGTGCAGACCTCTTCAGGTGAAGACAACAGCCTGGTGCAATTAAAGGCCATAGTGAACCTGTTCATGGACCCACTGCAGCAAGAAACAGACTGCAGAAGCTAATGGAAAAATTAAAAGGACTAACTTCTGCTGGGTGACCCCATGAAGATAAAAGGGAACATAAGAACATGCCATACTGGGTCAGACCAAGGGTCCATCAAGCCCAGCATCCTATTTCCAACAGGGGCCAATCCAGGCCATAAGAACCTGGCAAGTACCCAAAAACTAAGTCTATTCCATGTTACTGTTGCTAGTAATAGCAGAGGCTATTTTCTAAGTCAACTTAATTTATAGCAGGTAATGGACTTCTCTTCCAAGAACTTATCCAAGCCTTTTTTAAACCCAGCTACACTAACTGCACTAACCACATCCTCTGGCAACAAATTCCAGAGTTTAATTGTGCGTTGAGTGAAAAAGAACTTTCTCAGATTAGTTTTAAAATGTGCCCCGTGCTAACTTCATGGAGTGCCCCCTAGTCTTTCTATTATCTGAAAGAGTAAATAACTGATTCACATCTACCTTTTCTAGACCTCTCCTGATTTTAAACACCTCTATCATATCCCCCCTCAGCCGTCTCTTCTCCAAGCTGAACAGCCCTAACCTCTTCAGCCTTTCTTCATAGGGGAGCAGTTCCATTCCCCTTAGCATTTTGGTCTCCCTTCTCTGTACCTTCTCCATCGCAACTATATCTTTTTTGAGATGCGGCGACCAGAATTGTACACAGTATTCAAGGTGCGGTCTCACCATGGAGCGATACAGAGGCATTATGACATTTTCCGTTCTATTAACCATTCCCTTTCTAATAATTCTCAACTTCTGTTTCATTTTTGACTGCCGCAGCACACTGAACAGATGATTTCAATGTGTTATCCACTATGACACCTAGATCTCTTTCTTGGGTTGTAGCACCTAATATGGAACCCAACATTGTGTAATTATAGCATGGGTTATTTTTCCCTATATGCATCACCTTGTACTTATCCACATTATATTTCATCTGCCATTTGTATGCCCAATTTTCCAGTCTCACAAGGTCTTCCTACAATTTATCACAATCTGTTTGTGATTTAACTACTCTGAACAATTTTGTATCATCTGCAAATTTGATTATCTCACTTGTATTTATTTCCAGATCATTTATAAATATATTGAAAAGTAAGGGTCCCAATACAGATCCCTGAGGCACTCCACTGCCCACTCCCTTCCACTGAGAAAATTGTCCATTTAATCCTACTCTCTGTTTCCTGTCTTAGCCAGTTTGTAATCCATGAAAGGACATCACCACCTATCCCATGACTTTTTTTTACTTTTCCTAGAAGCCTCTCATGAGGAACTTTGTCAAAAGCCTTCTGAAAATCCAAGTACACTATATATACCGGTTCACCTTTATCCACATGTTTATTAACTCCTTCAAAAAAGTGAAGATTTGTGAGGCAAGACTTGCCTTGGGTAAAGCCATGCTGACTTTGTTCCATTAAACCATGTCTTTCTATATGTTCTGTGATTTTGATATTTAGAACACATTCCACTATTTTTCCTGGCACTGAAGTCAGGCTAACCGGTCTATAGTTTCCCAGATCGCCCCTGGAGCCCTTTTTAAATATTGGGGTTACATTAACCATCCTCTAGTCTTCAGGTACAATGGATGATTTTAATGATAGGTTACAAATTTTTACTAATAGGTCTGAAATTTCATTTTTTAGTTCCTTCAGAACTCTGGGGTATATACCATCCGGTCCAGGTGATTTACTACTCTTGAGTTTGTCAATCAGGCCTACCACATCTTCTAGGTTCACCGTGATTTGATTCAGTCCATCTGAATCATTACCCATGAAAACCTTCTCCAGTACAGGTACCTCCCCAGCATCCTCTTCAGTAAACACCGAAGCAAAGAAATCATTTAATCTTTCTGCGAATGCCTTATCTTTTCTAAGTGCTCCTTTAACCCCTCGATCATTTAACGGTCCAACTGACTCCCTCACAGGCTTTCTGCTTCAGATATATTTTTTAAAGTTTTTACTGTGAGTTTTTGGCTCTACGGCCAACTTCTTTTCAAATTCTCTCTTAGCCTGTCTTGTCAATGTCTTACATTTAACTTGCCAACGCTTATGCATTATCCTGTTTTCTTCCATTGGATCCTTCTTCCAATTTTTGAATGATCTTTTAGCTAAAATAGCTTTTTTCACCTCCCCTTTTAACCATGTCTGTAATCGTTTTGCCGCCTTTCCATCTTCCTTAATGTGTGGAATACATCTGGACTGTGCTTCTAGGGTGGTATTTTTTAACAATGACCTCAGCTCTTGCACACTTTTTACCTTTTGAAGCTGCTCCTTTCAGTTTTTTTCTATTTTTCTCATTTTATCAAAGTTTCCCTTTTGAAAGTTTAGCACAAGAGCCATGGATTTGCTTACTGTCTCCGTCTCTGAGATGCCAATTAAGTCTGTCATCATTCACTGCTAAACATGCTAGGGTTGTACATCCCAAAAGCTGAAGGTGGTATGGGTCTTATAGAAATAGATTACATATATAAAGCTATCATCATAGGCCTCCTGGCATTCTTAACAGTGAAGAGCCAGAATTAGTTTCCATCCTTAAACTTGGGCAAGCGTTTTGATGAACAGAAGAAATGAATAAGAATCCATAAGCACACCTGGAGAAAGCAGCAACAAAATTTGCAAAACAAGAGAAATAACTTTTTAAAGAATCAGACCAGCAAATATGGAAAAACAATTGAGAAAAGAACAAATACAGTGGGAAATATAAAGAGCTACTTCAAAAACTTTGCATAGCTTGAAGCCTGACAGAGGAATGGCTACAGAGAGGTGGTGGTACTACTACTACTACTACTACTACTACTACTACACAGTAAAATGGGTTGCGCGGGCCTAACGCTTCTTCGACGCGGCTTGCATTTGCATGCTATTTCAATACAGTATCAAGCGGTAGGTGATCCGAACTGTGTGTGCGGCTAACGCACCTCTTCCTACCGTTACTGTATCGGCCTGTCCCTGAGGATTTTTTCCATTCTGTGTTTGAGGGAAAAAGCTTATTAATCAGGACCCTAGCATTATATTTCATTAGCCTGGTTATGAGCATAGCCTTCCAGTTAGTGCTCTTTTCCATGTTGTCCCTCTGAGAGTCTTCATTTCTCCCTGTCCTTTGTGGCATTTCCACCTGTTGTGTATTTCTCCATTTACTGTGTGCGTTGCTTGGGGTGACAACCCAATTAAACCAGCATCTGTCTTTCACCCTCTCCTCATTTCATCTTGTTTAAACTAGTCAGTGTAAGATCTGAAACTGTTCCGACTCCTGGCTTTGTGCTGAAAGGTCCCTGTAAATAGGAGAGTTGCCTACTTGAAACAGGTTTTCTCAGAGGACAGCAGGATGTTAGTCCTCGCACATAGGTGACATCATCAGATGGAGCCCTGATGCAGAAAACTAATTTCAAAGTTTCTAGAAATTTTGTCTAAGCACAGTGTGCATGCCTTATACCACATGTCCACACAGGGTCCCTCATCAGTCTTATAACATAGAATTACAATAAAATTAAAAAAAATAGGAGAAATCCAACTCCCCAGGGTCGTGGCAGGTTTTGTGAGGACTAACATCCTGCTGTCCTCTGAGAACACCTATTACAGATAAGCAACTGTGCTTTCTCAGAGGACAAGCAGGTTGGTAGTCCTTACACATGGGTGAATCCCTAGCTACAGGCTACTCCCCAATACAAAAGGGGACCAACAGACTCCTAACCATGTGCCAATGGGCACAACACTGGTGCTGTTGGTAACAGAGAGGGAGAGAGCCTGAACCCAAACAATTGGCTCTAGGCAGGGAGAGTTGGGTTCTACACTCAGCCATGCCGAAGGACAGACTGACCGAACTTACTATCACATCTGCCATTCCTATTCAGATAGTAATGGGAGTGAAGGGTGGAGAGAACTCCACATATCAGCCTTGCAGATCTCCATGGGAACGGCTTGAAAGTAAGCCAACGCTGCAATGGCTCTGATAGAATCAGCCTTGATATGAACCCCATGACGAAGTCCTGCCTTGGCATAACATAGAAATGACAACAGAAAAGGACCAAATGGTCCATCCAGTCTACCCAGTAAGTCTGTTCCTTATAGGTTTCCCCATGCTTATGTTTCCCAGACCATAAAAGTCAGGGCCCTCGTTGGTTGCTCTTTGAATCCCGTTCCCCGTCTCTTCCCCTCCCCCGGTGCTTATCAGTTTCCCACACTAGCCCTCGTTGATTGCTGTTGAATTCAATTCCCAGTTATGCCTTGCTGTTGAAGCGGAGAGCAATGTTTGAGTTGATTCACAGTAACAGTCTTGTTTAAGGGGTAACTTACTGCACAATTAACCTCTCAACATCCAGTGACAAGGCTTGGAGGTTGGGATTGCGGAACCTGCACTGATCTTGCATGACGAGATCTGAGGAAGTCCCAAGACTGATTGCTTTCTGGATGGACAACTCCCATTGACTTACTGCATCAGTAAGTTACCCCTATACTTGTTTCCCCACACCATAAAAGTCAGGGCCCTCACTTGCTGAACGAATCCAATTCCCCTGCTGTTGAAGCAGAGAGCAATGATGGAGTTGCAGCAACAATATCGAGGCTTAAGGGTAATAACTTGCACACCATGACGTTACTGCATGCACTCTTTTATTCATTTCCATCCTTTAGGGTTCCAAAGTATTTATCCCATGCCCTTTTGAATTCTTTCACTGTTTTTGTTTTCACCTCCTCTGGAAGGGCATTCCAGGCATCCACTATCCTCTCCATGAAGAAATATTTTCTGAGGTTGGTTCTGAGGCATCCTCGGAGTTTCGTTTTGTAACCCCTAGTTCTACTGATTTCTTTCTAACAGAAAAGATTTGACGTTTGCACATTAAAATCTTTTAAGTAGCTGAAGGTCTGTATCATATCACCCCTGCACCTTCTCTCTTCCAGCTTTTAAATATTCATATCCTTCAAACTCTCCTCATAGGTGTTCTGATACTGAGCTAGCCAACTGGATATTATCTGTTTGGCAATGGCAACGCCCAACCTATTCTTATCAAAAGAAACAAAAAGTTGGGTGGACTGTCCTATGGGCTCCTGTCTACTCCGGATAGAAGGCTAAGGCTCGCTTGCAGTCCAAACTAGGCAGTGCTTGTTTGCCTTGGTGCGAATGGCGCATGGGAAAGAAAATTGGCAGGGTGATTGACTAGTTAAGATGGAAATCCATCACCACCCTAGCAGGAACTTAGGGTGCATATGCAAGACCACCCTGTTATGATAAAATGTAGTGTCAAATGGATAAGTCACTAAGGCCTGAAGCTTGCTTACCCTGTGTCCTGAAGTGACTGCTACCAAAAATATGACCTTCCAAGTCAGGTACTTTTAGGTCACAGGTGTGCATCTGCTCAAAGGGAGCTTTCATCAGCTAGCACCATGTTGAGGTCCCAAGACACAGCAGGAGGCCTAGGGGAGGATTTAATTGGAGCAGGCTCCGCATGAATCGTTTGTACAGAGATGGGTGTACCATCTATACCATGTTGCACTAAGATGAATGCTGATGGAGTGTGTTTTAAGCCAAGCAGTTTTTATGTGGGACAGGAGAAAAGAGCTAGGTCTTTCTGTTCACACTGCATGGAAAACCTCCTCCATTTCAGTCCATAGGACTTTATGGTGGAAGTCTTTTTAGAAGTCACCAGGACCTGAAACACATCCTCAAAGATCAAGTGGCTGCACAATTAACCTCTCAACATCCAGTGACAAGGCTTGGAGGCTGGGATTCCGGAACCTGCACTGATCTTGCATGATGAGATCTGAGGAAGTCCCAAGACTGATTGGTTTCTGGATGGACAACTCCCATTGATGTGGAAACCAGACCTGTCTCGGCCAGTGAGGAGCGATGAGGATCATAGTCTCTCTGTCCTCATGAAGCTTCAAGAAAGTCTTTATCACTAAGGGCATCGGAATGTAAGTAAGTTTAGGGGTGCAGAGACACTTCCAATTCCCCTCCAACTTTACTTTGCAATCCTAAGTTCAGGAAAAGACGTGTTCTCCTCAGAATTAGACTTTTATCAGATTTGGCAGGATTTAGCATTTAGAAGATAACACTTCCTGTCTCTAACATCCTGGCCACTAAGCACCAGTTTATCCTAAATAAACTTCTGTGCCATGGATAGTTTCAACATAAGATATGCCATACTGGGTCAGACCAAGGATCCATCAAGCCCAGTATCCTGTTTCCAGCAGTGGCTAATCCAAGTCACAAGTACCTGGCAAGTACCCAAACATTAAATAAATCACAAACTACTATTGCGTATTAATTAATAGCAGTTTATGGATTTTTCCTCTAGGAACTTATCCAAACCTTTTTTAAACCCAGTTATACTAACTGCTATAACCACATCCTCTGGCAGTGAATTCCAGAGCTTAACTATGTGCTGAGTGAAAAAGAATTTTCTTCAATTTGTTTCAAATGAGCTACTTGCTAACTTCATGGAGTGCCCCCTGGTCCTTCTGTTATCTGAGAGAATAAATAACGGCTTTATATTAACTTAACAAGATCCTATTCCCATCGCAATATGGGTTCCGTAAATCACGCAACACGGAAACCCTTCTCATTTCACTTACTGACCATATTATCATGGGGTTGGACAAAGGACACTCCTTTCTGTTGGTCCTGTTAGACATCTCGGCGGCATTTGACACCGTCAACCATACCATCCTGCTGGATCGCCTAACAGACATTGGCATCTCCGGATCAGCCCACAACTGGTTCAAGTCCTTCCTCAGCAATAGGACTTTCAAAGTCAAAATCAACAATAAAGAGTCACCCCTAACTAAATCAACTCTTGGCGTACCTCAGGGTTCCTCCTTATCTCCTACCCTCTTTAATATTTACCTCCTCCCCCTCTGCCAATTGTTAACAGACCTCAACCTAATTCACTATCTGTACGCAGACGACGTGCAGATTCTAATACCGATAACAGAATCAATCTCAAAAGCGCTCACCCATTGGAACAACTGCCTTCTATCCATCACTAATCTACTCAACAGTTTAAACCTGGTTCTTAATGCCTCCAAGACAGAGCTGCTCCACATATCCTCAAACGAAATCAATATCTCCCCACCATCTCCACACATCTCTCACATTACTTGCAAGCAGGTTAGAGACCTTGGGGTAATACTAGACAATCGTCTAAACCTTAAGAAAATGGTCAACACAACCTCCAAAGACTGTTTCTTCAGATTACAGATTCTAAAACGACTTAAACCACTCTTATTCTTCCACGACTTCAGGACAATCCTCCAAGCGCTACTGTTCGCCAAAATAGACTACTGCAGTGCCCTTTTCCTAGGCCTTCCCAAATCCACTACCAAACCACTGCAGATGTTACAAAATGCGGCTGCGAGATTGCTGACCAGTACCAGCTGCAGCGAACACATCTCTCCCATCCTCAGGAACCTACACTGGTTACCAGTTAATTTCAGAATTCTATACAAATCAATCACCGTAATTCATAAAACTATCCATCATCATCTTCAACTCGACCTGGAAATCCCATTCAAACTCCACTCCTCTAACAGACCAACTAGAGATACTCTCAAAGGCACCCTGAAATTTCCCCCTACTAAAGCTTCACGCCTCTCGATGACCAAAGACAGAGCTTTTTCGATAGCTGGCCCATCTATCTGGAATAGCATCCCTTCAAGTCTCAGAGTGGAGCCTTGCCTGTTAACTTTTAGAAAAAGACTTAAAACCTGGCTCTTTCACCAAGCCTTCACCGACCCACCAGACAATCACTAGTTGTCCTTCACGCTTACCTGTTATGATGATTATACTCACGAATGGACTCTGACTCTCCCAGGTTAAAGCACCATTAAGCTTTAACCCATACGCCCTATGGCATCACTTCATATTTATTTCCTACCTTATCTTCTTTCCAGCTTGTTGCAAGCTTCCAAGTTCTCTTCCCTGTTGATTGTAACTTTGACTCATTCCTACTTACTGTTTATCTTTCGTTTACTTGAATAGTTACCCCAGTTTTTTATTCTTGTTAATTGTAAACCGATCCGATATGGTTATTTACTATGAAGGTCGGTATATAAAACTGTTAAATAAATAAATAAATAAACTTGTTCAAGTCCTTTTATGATTTTGTAGACCTCTATCATATCCCCTCTGTTGTCTCTTTTCCATGCCATAAACCTTAGCCTGCTTTATATATTAATACTTATGGCTAACTCTCTTACCCCTGGTCCCAGCTTCAGGCGATATCCCTCTGTTCACCTCTGATGCAGACAGTGGCTGGAGGTCTGGAGAATGTGGGCAGGGGAGAAGGCTTGCTTCTGGATCTGGTACTAGCAGAGCTGCTGGGCTGCTCTCAGCCCTTCATCCTCTCAGACTCCATGTCACTGTCCGATCCTAAGCAGGACATCTCCTCTCCCTGGTCTCCTGGCCACAGTCTTCTCCCTCCTCCATAGCAGGGGGTGTTGGGCTGCATCGGGCCTTCTGTTTCTCCTCTCTGCTCCTGGCTTATACTTTTCATCTGATAAATATGCATAAGCTCCTGCATAATCATGTAGTGGGAGATGGGTCTTTGCCGCATTACAGGTCTCTTTCCCCCTCCTCTTTTTTCGTGGGGGGGGGGCCTGCCAAATCAGTATGCCAAGCTGTATACCAGAGTTCGTATTGTCTCCGTTTCAGAATGCTCCTCCTTCATCCAAGGTTGGGGGTCCTTCTGTTCTCTGGCCTTCTTTGGCCAGTCCGTGCCTCCTGCTTAGGAGCTAAAGTTGCTGCATTGTCTCTCTGCCTTGGTTTATTCATACAGGTTCTTCCAAACAGGCAGATTTTGATAAGTATCCTTCACTGATGGTTTAAAGTTCTCATCTGGGCAAAGTTTCTTTTTTTTTTTTTTTAGCTGTGACACTATTTTGGCCTGTCAGTATACTGGTCCGCATACTACTTTGGCTATTATGATTCATATTTGGTGCTGTCAGTGGTAAAACATGGGATATCTCCCTACAGGAAGATATGTGTACAGAAGACCCTTGCCAATGGCAAGGATATCTGAGGCTAGTTTGCTATCTGACCTGGACAGGAAGCAGAACTGAGGTACCTTTAAAAAAGGATTGGATAAGTTCTTGGACGAGAAGTCCATTACCTGCTATTAATTAATTTGACTTATATAATAATCACCGCTATTATTAGCAATGGTAACATGAACTAGACTTAGTTTTTGGGTTCTTATGGCCTGGATTGGCTACGGTTGGAAACAGGATGCTGGGCTTGATGGACCCTTGGTCTGACCCAGTATGGCATATTCTTATATTCTTACCTTCCTGGTGGAGGGGGATGCGAACAGATCTATGTCGGGGCTCCACCAGAGGCAGAATATCTGATTCGCTTCTCCCTGGTCCAGGGACCACTCATAGGATTTGATGGCTCGACTCAGCCTGTCCCCTACCACTCTCCATCCTGGACAGGTTCATGGCACTGAGCACCATCCCATGAGACAGGATCCACGACCAGATCTGGATTGCTTCGTGACACAGGAGGTACAATCTTGTGCCTCCCTGCTTGATGACATACCACATGGCCAGTGGGTTGTTGGTCTGGATCAAGGGCAACTTTGTTGAACTGTCAACCTCTGAAAGCCCATAGTGCATACCTGATCGCCCGGAGCTCCAGGAAGTTGATTTGACGGGAACGTTCCTGAGTGGACCACAGACCCTGGGTACTGAGCCCATCCACATATGCTTCCCTCCCCCCACCCCAGATGGATGCATCTGTGGTTAGCACAATTTAAATAGAGAGATTCTAAAAGGAAATCCCCTGATCCAGACTGGAAAAGTACCCGCCCCCAGGACAAGGTATCCCTGAGAGGCATGGTGTCTCAGATGCAATCCTGGAAGCTCTAAGTGGTTTGGTGCCACTGTGCCTTTAGGGTCCATTGGGCTCTGTGCCTGTGTAAGTGTGCCAAGGGTGTGACATGGATGGTTGCGGCCATGTGGCACAACAGCCTCAACATTTGCCAGGCTGATACCAGCTGGCTCTGTTGAACTTCTGCCACAATGGTCGCCAAGGCAATAGCTCTCTGGCCCAGCAGAAAGGCCTTGGTTAAGCCATGTCTAGCAGGGCTCCGATGATGTCCAGTTTAGGTGATGGACTGAAATGGGACTTTGGGTAGTTTAGAATGAACCCTAGTGACTCTAACACCTGAGTGGTCAAGCACATGGGACCTGGTGGCCCCTGCTTAAAATGTACTCTTGACCAGCCAATTATCCAGATATGGGAAAACATGCACTCTGTCTGCGGAGGTTCACTGACACCATGGCCAGGCATTTTGTGAAGATCTGTGGGGTGGACGAGAGCCCAAATGGCAACACCCGGTACTGGAATTGTTTTCCCATCACAAATTGGATACTTCCTGTGACCGGGGAAGACCTCGGTATGGGTGTATGCATCCTTTAGGTCGAAGGAGCTTAGCCAGTCCCCTTTTTGCAAAAGGGGGATCAAGGTGCCCAAGGAAACCATCTTGAAATTTTATTTTTTTAGAAACTTGTTCAAGGCCCTCAGGTCTAGAATGGGACGGAGTCCTCCTGTTCTGTTTGGAATCAGGAAGTACCTGGAGTAGAATCCCCACCCTGTTTTGGTGGTACGGGCTCAACCCCTCTGGCCGTTAAGAGGGAGGAGAGCTCTGTTCATAGTACCTCTTGATGCACTACTAGCCCCCAGGCACTTAGGGCAATTTGGCAGGATCCCCAATAGATTTAATTGGTACCCTTGGCGTGCAGATGACAAAACCCACTGGTCTGAGGTTACACTGGGTCACTGGGTTTGCAAAGAATTGCATCCTGCTCCCAAAGGGAGGGTCCACTGTCCCAGGTATGGGCAACTGGCTTACACTCCCTACAGCCCAGTCAAAATCCCATCTCCAGAGTTGACTGAGGAGCTGGCTGGGGCTTGGGAACTCTCTGCTGCCTGGGAGAGCCATAGAAGCTCTGATGGTGTCTATGGGATCGAGGAGGTAGAGGATAGTACTTCCTTTGGTGAAAGACTTTCTTGGCCTTTGCCTTGACAGCCTCCTGGAGGAGGACAGTTCTGGAGTACTGGTAGAGAGTTGTTGGAGGGTTTCATGATGGTCCCGGAATTGGGCCACAGCATCTCTCACCCTATCTCTGAAGAGATTCTCTCTAGTACGCAGCATGTCAGTGCGTCATTCCTATCCCTCTGGGCGGAGATGCGAGGCCCGCACCTATGCCATTCTGCGAGCACCAATTCCCGCTGCAGAGAACCTCAGTATCATCTCGAAACATCATAGGACACATGGATATCGTGTTTCCTGCACACCAGACCCTTGTGCACTAGCAACATGAGGGTGTCTTGCTGCTGAGGAAGCTGCTCAGCCATCTCCTGCACCTGCTTCCAATGTCCCATGAGTATTGGTTCATGTAGAGCTGGTAGGAAGTGATGCAGGCAGTAAGAATGGCACCTTGGAACACCTTCCTCCCACGTGCATCCATTGCGCTGTGGTCCTTTCCCGGGGGCACCAAGGAATGGGTAAGAAAGTGCTTGGCCCTCAAGGGCAGAGTCGACCATCATTGATTGATGAGGCAGCTTATCGAATCCTGCAGTATTCTGGATGAGATAAACCTCGTCTGCCTTCTTATTAACGGGAGGTACTGTGAAGGGGGTGTTCCCAAATCCTCAGTAGCAACACCTTAAGGATCTCCTGCATCGGGACCACCACCACAATCTCCTTAGAAGGCTCCATGAATAGGAGGATCTCAAGCATTTTGTACTTGGTATCCTCTTCAGTCAAATGTGGGAATGGGATGGCCTCTGCCATCACCCTCACAAACCCTTCAAAGTTCAAGTCCTCAGGTAAAGGCTTCCTTCGCTCATCTGGAGGAGAAGAGCCTGAGGGGAGACAATCTGAGTCCTCGTTGGAGGACTCTATTTGATCATCCTCCCCCAGGGGTCATAGAGAGCTCATCTTCACTGTTTGCCACAGGCAATGCGGCCCTAGATGCTCGGCCTATGTCCAGAGGTCAGGCAATGATGGAACTGGATGGGGACTACAGGCCTCGGCATCTCTGCCAGCCTCGGTGGAGCTTCCTCCTTGGAGGAACCAGCAATGACCACTGTAGCAGTAGGAGGAGGCCTCTGTGCCAGCTCGGTTGGTAATGCACCAATAAGCACGCTGAACTTCTCCAGAAGCGATACAAGGATGGGTGGCACTGGTGCCACAGGACTGAAGCCCTGCAGCACCCTCACCCAATGCCATTTGGCATTGATACTTCAGCTCCTCCTTGAATGTTGCTGATGCCAACACCAACTGGAAGGAGGGGTGGCTAGATCTTCCTTGGACCTGTGAGGGGGATTGGTGACTGGCACCAGGACCGGTGGAGATCATCGCAGACCCTGGGCATCGATGGATGATGAGCAGTCCTTGCCAAGGGGTCGCTTTGGGGGCATCACGACAAAAGCTGGTGCATCCCTGTGCCTGGCATTGTGTGACGGGGACTGGTGCCAATGCTTCTTAGGCTTCCCTCGATGCTCGGCCTGGTCCTCCCCTGGTGCCAAGGCTAACAAATCTGGCATCCTCAGACTGGAGGAGATTGACAGCAGAAAAACCACGAGGCTCACAGCTTCACGGAAAAAGATGCATAGTATGTGGACGTGTAGTATAGGGCATGTCAGCGTGCCTAGTTAGTTTCTAGAAACGTTGACATAAGTTTTCTGCATCATGCTCCATCTAATGATGTTACCCATCTGTGAGGACCACTATCCTGCTTGTCCTTGGAGAAAACATTATCGCTGATACCCTTCTCGATGACTTCCCTCTGAAGGGTGTTGGATATTGAAAGCAATGAAGACCCATCTGCCTCACTGGATTTTCCATTGGAAGGAAATGTTTTTGCCTTTGATCAAATCTTTTTGAGCAAGTAGCCAAAAAACTTATTTCCCTTAAATGGCAACTGTATGAGATGAACCTAGGAATAGAGATCAGCAACTGTGGTGTTAACCATAACCCATGTTTTACTACTATTCTGGTGGCTTTATATATTTCCCTGGTTGACAGGGAAATATATGAAGAATGTGTTTACCACTGTAGCTTAACATACAGGATGGAATTGGGATCTGGCAGGAGCAATTCGACTGTTACTGCTCCCCTTCCATCCCCTTTCACCTCCTACTTACTATAACCCACTAGATCATTGCCTTTGAAGGGCCTGCTGCACAGATCACCATTTGCAAAGCAGCCCATTAATTTCACAATGTTTTGTTTTTTTAAAGCTGAGGCTCCTTCCACTAGAATGGCCATTTCTGTACAATAGAGTAAAGTTTCTTCTGTCCATGAACCATTTTACATCTCTGATTTTTTTTTTTAAATGATCTTAAATATGAAGAATCCTGTCCCTTAAAAAAACAAACAGTGCTTAAAAGGGAATGAATAGGTTTTTCCTCCTTTTGCAAGTACTTCCCAAAGTCTATGGTAACATTCGTTTAGCAGGATCTTATTGGTAGACTTCTTAAGTAACTCTATATAACCACCTTGCAGCATACAGGATTAGTGTGAAAAGGTACAAGATTCTGACCCAGGTGCAGGTCTTAAGTCAGCTAGTCAACCATGGAAGGATTAAGACAAGAAAAGCTTGCCTTGGGTAACTCTAAGGGCATTGGTGATTAGGTTCAAGTACTGGGATGGAAGCCACTAGGATGGATGGCACAATTGTGGCCAATTAACACACTCCAAATACACCAGCGAGATGATTATGGACATTGCAAGCTGGATGCTGCTTGCCATTAGGTTGAAACATTTTCAACTAGTGAATTGCCTAAGAAAATGTATCCCATGAAGGCTAACAATTTTATTTTCGAAACACACATATCAAAATCCAGGCTGTCGTCCCCCCCCCCCCCCCCACCCAAAAAAAAAAAAGCAGTATGGGTTACCTGGGATCATCTTAACCACACAGAGTCACAGTAGGCTTCAGCTGCCTGCCAGCACAGAAAAATATCTGGTTTTAATCCAACGGTGGGAACAGACCCCTTCAGTAACGGCGGCCAGCTTGTCGAGAAGCACTGCTAGCTACCTAAAGCTTACAATTAGAACATCTCCTTGTAAGGTTATCCCTCTTTCACCCCCTCAGTGGAAGGATTCCATCATTTGTAGCAAAAGACTCTGATTGAGAAAATCAAATCATTTGTTGTCATCGATCTGGCCAAGCTGGAATCCAACCTGCTGCCATGTGGAGCTGAGTTCCGCTGTCAGCAGGCTTCCGGGAGCATCACTACACTCACCAGTCTTAGCTTTACCAGCAGCTTCGTGGGAATCTAATATCACAAGTATCATAGTTTCTGCTGCTCTGCAAACCTTCGCCTGTATATAATAAGAAAGCTGACAGTGCAGCTTCACTCGTTGGAGACCAGTAATGTTGGGGCACCAGATCATGGTCAATCCGGACAGACTGGATTGTCCTGCTTTCCCTAGATTAAATTATTACAAGTCTATACATGTAGTAAGGAAAATCCAAAACTGGATCAGCTTGCCAGGACAGACCTGACTTGGTTTGCAACTGGCAACCGTAGCAAGAGAGACAGCCTAGTTCCACAAGGATGCAGCTGTTTAACGCTAGATTTCATTGGTCTTCAGTGGGAAGAGGAGGAGGAGATAATGCAGAACAGTGATTAATCTCCAGAGAAAGGAGAGAAGGATGGAAAGTTGAGCTAGGAAGAGTCATGGGGTAGAAGCCTCACTACTTGCAGGATCATATTGCCCATTCTTGCTGGCTCCAGTGGTGAGATTCCTTGGTGAATATTAGTTGGACAGTTTGTATTTTACAACACAAGAAGAAATAGGTCTATAACTCAATGGTTTCAATTTAGCTGATCTGTGCAGTTACTGTGCCCCTTGTGTTGCTACTGCAGTGAACTTTTACGAGACTTGTGCTGAGGCAAGCAACTCTGAACATGAAAATGACCAAGGGGGAGGTGTTGCAGGGCAAAATAAAATTGTTTAAAGATGTGTACCGCATGTTTTTGATATTCCATTCTGTGTGCTCTCCTCCTAAACAAGTTACTATGGTGGCTGCATCCCAGATTAATTCTGAGTGGTCATACACACAGTGCCTGTGAAGTTCTGCACAACAGGATGGTCCCAGAGATCAGCGTCCCATCCTTCAGCTGGAGGAACAGAAACAATCCTAGTTTCATCATGGTAAATTTTATTATAATATGCATAAGATTATTTATTAAAAAATATCTTAAAGTCCACGTAGGTAATAATACACTACATGATATGTTATAGTAGAACTACCTTTTTTAAAAAAGACAATTTAATCATTTATGATTTTTTTTTTTTTAAATTACTAAGGACAAGTAAACTAAGTTGCTGTCTTCCTTCATAGCGGTTTTCCTTTGGACTGCTGTGTGTTCAGCGTGTCTGGTTTTCTACACCTTGCCATAAACCACCTCCAGGAGTGCAGCTGACTCCCACTTTTCTCCTGTGGCCTATTACAGCCTCCTGCCTTCCTCAGTCCTGCTGTGGTTGCTTTTCACGGCTTACTGAGCAGTCTGTCCCAAAGCAAGTTCTGTAGCACAATAAAGTACACTCTAGCTCCTGGCCCTAATCTGGAAAGGTTCTCTTGCATTTTAACAGGTTTACAAATCTGGCTCACTCCCTTTACTTAAGTTAGTTTTTTTGCGCGATGGTGAGCACTGAGCTGAAACTTTGAATAAAAATACTTAAAAAAACAAAACAAAAAAACAAACAGATGAACCAAATTTTGTAAAATATGTTTAGAGGAGGCTTCACGGTCTGTGTCTACTGGTAGAATCTAATTTCACTTTCCCTACCACTGCACTCGCGGCCGTGTTGGTGCTGAAATACTCATGGCACACTTTCCTGTGTTCATGGATTCTATGCTGAAACCAGGGAATGAGGAATCTGAATCAGGGAACTGAACTGTTTGCAGACAGAAAGCAGCATGGGTAAGTTATCTTAGGAGCTCTCACGGCTGCTTTACATGGCCTTGGTCTGGTTTATAGGGCAATTAGAATAGGGGGTTTGCCTCTGAATGGAAATATGTATCATGAATATTGAGTAGGGTTGTACAGAAAACACCAGCCCTAGCTGGGGGCCATGAGGCCTGGTCCTGAGATGCACTGCTCTAACCCCTGCCTACATTGAGTGAACTGCACCCTGTGTTTCTGCTTATGGTGTTTAACAAACGTTAGTTACCATTGCCGTGCGTGGCAAGAAGCCCAGTGACGCTCGCGTCTGCACATGTATTCAATCCATGAACAGCAGGGCTCACTGGCTATTGTTTTGTTCCTCCCACCTGCTACCATTGCCCTCCACGTAACGTCCTGTCTCCATGGAAGGGTCCTGGTGCTTGCTTCACTGATCCTATAAAAAATATCTTGTTTTCCTAGTCCCTTCATAGCCGTGGCAACCTTCTGCCAGTTACAAGGGTGGCACAGACTTTAAGCTGAGTGGCTACTCTTCCTGTCTCTTCCCTGTGGGCCAGTAGGTCCATAGCCATTTACGATGGGGCTTTGGTGTGCTGTAGCAAGCAATGCTCTAAAAGCTGTCCCCAATGCTTCAAACCCTTCCGTCAGCAGCAGCCACCTATGCCTGGCTCTTAGTAAAGAAACAGAGCATATTAAAATAATGAACTGAATGTTTTGCTGTTCTTTCTGAATGCAGTGGTTTCCTGAAACCTTTTTTTTTTTTTTTTTGCACTCCCTAGGCCAGCTTAACCACGACAAGTTTCTCCCTCTCGAAGTGTTTCCTGCCAGTGGAGAATACGGTGATTTCCATCTACATTATAGCAGGGGCCTTGCTGGTGGTGCTGATGGTGGCTCACTGTCTAATCCCACCCTTACCCTTATCTCAGCACATCAGTAAACATAAGCAAATGTGAAAGCTGGGGCTATGCATTGTGTATGGGGGAGCAAGACACCAACCTGGGGAAACAGGTGAACATGGAAGAAAAATGGAGCCTGTGAAGGAGCTTCAATGGATTGTTAACCTTCTCTGTACCGAGGGAAGCCCCTAATGGGGGAAGAGGAGGCTGGCTCTGAAGACTACAGCATGAAAACAAGATTTCCTGTTGCACAAATAAAACCAATATTCTACATTGAATCGGATTATTTTGCTTGCTAGAATAGACCAGCACATTTTTAACAAATGTATTTTATTAAAGGCGGCACCTGTACAATATGTGACTCCTAAAAATTAAGGAGAGAACTTTTTAAAATTTACTTATAGCCTTGTCATTTGTTTGTACTAGAAAATCCTACAGTAGCATTTATTCAGCACAACCTACAGCCTCCTCCTCCCATCTTGCATGCCTGGCTGTGTTCTAGTAGGGGGCTGGGATAGCTTGCCATGCTTCCATCAGCTTCAGAGATTTCAATTTTAGCATTTTTACAGGAGCTGACCTTGCCGATCTCTAACACAGGCTTGGATATTGATTTCTAAGGTGTAGCACTTGGGCTCTATTTGTCTAGAGTTAGTCTATAAAATTTGTTTAGAGGCTTTTCTGACTGCATAACATTCTGAATGTTCTAAAAATTGTCATTGTGCAGATTATTTTTTTTTATGCCCATTTAAATTATTTACTAATGTTTCTTCAATTAGATATGGTATGATGGAACTTCTAAATCAGAAATAAACATTTGAACATAAAAACTAACCTAAGTTTGTCCTCCCACCCCATCTTCCATTCTCTCGCTCGCTATTATAAGGTGAAAGCTCTCTAACGTTTGGCTGGAGAGAGCAGCATTAAGGGACTGTACATCACAACAGAGCAGGGCAGAACCCAGTATAAAACTATTACAGTACTTGTTTCACAACCCTCCTAGGCTCTCCTCAAGGCAAAACAAATTATGAAAATAAGAAACCCCTCATTTTGAAACTGTTATGAGGCTCCAGGTCATCTCTCCATCCTAGTCTTCCTTCACCCGCAAAATGAAAGGCGAGAGCTATATTGTCCTCAACCTCCTAGTCCATTATTTAACTGCAGGCAGCAGGGGGCCAGGTTTGTAAAGAAAAGGCCTGCATTAAAAATGTTATAATAATGAATCAGAACAAGAGATCCTAGAACAGCCCAAATGTTAATTAGTGCCCTCCCTCAGCCCACCTGGTAAACCTTTTCAGCTTAGGAGTAAAGAATGGAACCAAGTCTGTGGGAAGTAATTATTTCTAAGGCTTCCTTGAACTTCTGTTATTGCAGGTATCACTTTCCCCCCCAACACTTGTACAGGTTATCGTGAACACAGGAAAAAGTATTTAGCCACAGAGACATAAAAGAGCTAGGTATAAAATCTAAAGCAGTGAGTGTAGTAGATACTATAAAGGGCATGCCTTATTGCTCCAGCAGCTCTTGCTTTGTTTCTGTCTATATATATATATTTTGTACTGTACCACAATGTGTTTTCAGAATTTCATTTGCATAAATTATTCAAGTCTGAGAAATATTCACACATCTCATTTCTATGATATTTAAAATAAAACAATTTTCTAATGCATCTCTTTATTAAAAGAGAAATAAAAATGCCATCTTGTAATTCTTTTAGGCCAGACAAGGTTTTTATACCTTTTTTTTGTTGTTGTTTTGTTGTGTTTTCTCTTTCTTGCTAATTGCTTGCACAAGGAAAGCCGCTGTTAGTAATAAAGACGGAGAGAGCGTCTTAGTCTGAAGGGTCCCTTACACATCCACATGTGCACTTTTGAAGGGCTACAAAGGACCCAAGAATTACTAAATACACAAGTTTCCAAACAAACAAACAAACAAAAAAAAGATCAAAATCAATCCTTGGTTCCTCCGGAAACACCACCAGGTTGCAAATTTGGACAGCTGAATGGATTCAGAGGTTTTAAAGCTGTGTGTGACCCAAAAAAGAAAAATAAAAAGACAAAAAGAAAGGCGTGTTACTGCAACAGCTGGTCACTGGAGGGCCCTACGTGTAAAGGTAAGTGGTTAATTTGCATAATTTATACTTTTTAAACTAAGAATTATATATATATATATATATTTATTTATATATATATATATCTATAAAACCAGGAAAAAAAACTCCTAAAGTCTACAGATAAAGTCCCTACCTCCAGTCACTGCTGCAGGTAAGGTTGACATCAAGCTGTACAGCGCAGTCAAAAACATACTTACATCTTAGCTCATTTTACAGGTACAGCCATAATCAAGGCACAAAGATCTTCTACAAGTATTTTTTTTCAATAAAGTTGTACAAAATAATATTACATTTTACAGTCTGTACAATATAATAAACCAGCAGTTAAAACAAACAAACCAAAATATCCCCTTCCTCCCCCCCCCCCCCAAAAAAAATTATATATATATATATATTTATATAGAGAGGACTAATGTCCAAGAATGACCTATACTAAAAAGGGTCATTTGTGGACAGATCAAAATAACATTAGTGAGGGTGGGAGGATATTTTTTTCTTCTCTGGTGAGACGCCATAGGCTGAAAGCAGCTGCAGTTCAAACGCCTGAGGTGTGCAGAAACATTTAGCCACAAAACCCCAGGGGTGAAAACAAAATTGCTTATCTTTTCACCATGCCTCTTGTCGTCTACTCTACTTCCTGCTCTAGGAACAGCTTAAAAGAGGAGGTCGCGTTCTATCCGTTGACCTGCAACTCAGCAATTGCTTAAAAAGTGTGACAGAGTAATAAATATTGTGGTGTTGCTACATTGTGTGTATACTTCCTCATCAGTATTTTTTTTTAATAACCTGATACAAAGTGCATTATTCTTTTATTTTTTTTCTCTCCCATCAAGTACTCTTCAGTGTCATGTTAAAAAAAAAAAAAAAAAGGAAAAAAAACCCAAACAACCCCCCACACAGGGATAGGTCTGAACGCACTGCCATTTGATGGCCAGGTCCAAGACTACACGAACCATAACCCGCTGGGAAAAGCAAAGATAAAAACAAGCGGGTTACTGTTCATTCCAAAACTACGGAGACAGAGGTAGCCGAAGGCTTAGTGGAATGACATAGAAGTGGCATATCAAAATAAAGCACACATAAATAAGATAAAGCAGAAAGCACAGGAGTCGGGCTGCAAACCAAAATAAAAAAACAAAACGGGACAAAAAAAAAAAAGAAAATCAAAGAAAGACTGACAAGTACTTCCTATGGGCTTCTTCCACCCTGTGTGGGGGATTAGCTAAAGAGAGAGAGAGAGAGAGAGCGGCTGAGGTGGGGAACGGGACGAAGAGAATTTAAAAGCACAGGCTTCCGGGGTGATGGCCATCACAAGAGTTCATACTGGCGAAGGTGCATTCTCTGAATGATGTCTCGACAGTCGTTGAAAACCCTGCGAATGTTTTCTGTGTCCACTGCACAAGTAAAGTGTGGGTAGCAGTAGTGCCGGCCGTCCCCACTTGCTGTACTTATCCTCTGTAAAAGAACAAATTTAAAATGTAAAAAGAAACTTGAGAAGTAGTGGTTTTTAACCCTCCCTAAGGTTACACGCCCCTTTCGATTTGATTTTTTTTTTTTTAAATACCCTATTTTAACCCTCCTGCTTTGGCAATGGTCATCATCATCATCATCAGGTCCCCAATCGGGGTCAGGTGGCAGGACGTTAATCCCTTCCCCAACCATTCTGTACACAGGTAACTAAAAGGCCAAGGGACCATCCTCAGCTCATAGCTCACGCCGTTAGCCACCGCACCACTGATACATTATCCGTGGATAGACAGAGCTAACACACAGTATGATGCTTTTTCTGGAAGCAGCATAAACTTTCTTTATAATTAGGGTTCCTTATTCTGAGGGCTCTGCGCCTGTAACCTGCTTACAGGACCTAATGGGAAGCTACTCTATGTCACATAAGTCTATGATAACAGCTGCTCTGGGAAGGGGACATTTTCTCTTGTTACCTGCTTCCATTTATATGGAAAAAGTTTTTTGTTTTTTTTTTAATTTACTTTAAAGTAATTTTTCTTCAAGTCCGAGTTGGGTTGATTGAAAGACCTCTACTAACACTGGATCTGAAACTGTAAAACTACTCAAAGTAGTAAATTGAAAATAATTTATGATAAAAGCTCCCTTTACAGTTGTGTTCCCATGGAAATTAGGTTTGAGGTAGGTTTCTAAATAGATGCCTTATTTACAGCCCTGTTAAGGAATTCTATTAGCGACAAAATGCCGCAGCGCACATCTTCTCTGCCTATGCATATATCAAGTACAAATATACGTGCAATACCTCTGTCTATTATACGATAATGTAAATATGCCAGAGGACAATAGGCTAAATCTCAAGCCCACCAATTATTTTAATTTATTGTGTATACAAAAACATTTCTAAATTTATACAATACAGTCACTCCACAATCATACTCCATATGGAGTATGATTGTGGATCAATGAATTGTATTGATCATATTTTAGAATTCACTCTAAATGTATAGACACCTCACACATGACTGTATTGTATAAATTTAGAAATGTTTTTGTATACACAATAAATTAAAATAATTGGTGGGCTTGAGATTTAGCCTATTGTCCTCTGGCATATTTACATTGTGCATATATCAACACAGGCTTGATCCTGCAAGTGGCGGTTCTCTTATGTATCCACATTTGGATTTTATTTGCCCAAGGACTTGAATTGGCCAATTGGACTAAACAATTCAGTTGAATGACGCCTGTTGGCTGAGCAAGGTGCTGGAACTGGCCTCTGACAGATCTAGAACATTTCCTTTGACCACTGTGTTCAAGGCAGACGGAAAAGGCCTTTGCTCCTCCTGCACCAGGGCCTGCACACAGTAAAACTGAGCCAAAGCTGCAACAGGAGAACGAGGATCGTGTAAAGGCAACGGACAAAGAAGGCCCAGGCTGTCGGGCAAGGAGACCGTGATGGCTTTGGTCGGCGTGACGCCCGTTGCAGGTGTCGCGCACCTTTTGGCCCGATGCAAGAAAATTTGAACTCAACGGCCACCCGCATTGGAACTGCAGTCATCGGAGCGGAGCACCTCGGTCATACTGCATCTCTAAGAGGAACCCAAGGGGCAGCACCTCTCCTAGCCCAGAGCCTCCCTCCCACAGCTGGGCTGCCTGATTACTCCAAATTATTGGCATCCCATGAGGAATCGTTCTCACTTACTAAGAATTCATCACGGATAAAGAACTTGGCCCTTGTTACTTTGGGATCTTCTCCTGCATCTGGTGTTGCTGCACAGTGAAAAAGAAAACAAATACAATATGTCAGGAAATCTGTGTAATAGCAGTGTGGCCTGAGTTTGTTCCTCCTTCCACACCCCCAGAGCGCAGAGATCTTCATTTTGAGTCTTTAAAAAAAAAAAAAAAAAAAAAAGTTTGTCTTGCGGCCATCATGAGCACATAGGGGTAGATTTTCAGATGAGCGCGAACAGCCTACTTTTGTTTGCGCTCCAGGCGCAAACAAAAGTACGCTGGATTTTAGTAGATACGCGCGTAGTCGCGCGTATCGGCTAAAATCCTGGATCGGCGCGCGCAAGGCTATCGATTTCGTATAGCCTGCGCGCGCCGAGCCGCGCAGCCTACCCCCGTTCCCTCCTAGGCCGCTCCGAAATCGGAGCGGCCTAGAAGGGAACTTTCCTTTGCCCTCCCCTCACCTTCCCCTCCCTAACCCACCCGCCCGGCCCTGTCTAAACCCCCATCCTACCTTTGTCGGGGGATTTACGCCTCCCGGAGGGAGGCGTAAATCCCCGCGCGCCAGCGGGCCTCCTGCGCGCCGGGCCGCGACCTGGGGGCGGGTACGGAGGGCGCGGCCACGCCCCCGGGCCGTAGCCACGCCCCCGTACCCGCCCCCAAAACGCTGCTGACACGCCCCCGCAACGCCGCGCTCTCCGGCCCCGCCCCCGACATGCCTCCCGACACGCCCACTCCGAAAACCCCGGGACTTACGCGAGTCCCGGGGTTCTGCGCGCGCCGGTGAGCCTATGTAAAATAGGCTCACCGGCACGCAGGGCCCTGCTCGCGTAAATCCGCCCGGTTTTGGGCGGATTTACGCGAGCAGGGCTCTGAAAATCCGCCCCATAATGTTGCACACATTTATTGGGATAATTTATCATTCTCACAGATTGCATTGCATTTTTGTTTACCTTCTTATTCATCTACTGCAGCCTTCCTCGCTCAGAAGAGCGCACAGTTTTACTCTCAGGTGGACGCACATTTTTGTGCACAAATGTTACTCCCAATGCGGTAAGGATTTTGGAATTTTGTGTAAAACTGTGCGTCCTGCTTAGCGCCCTCGCATGCAATTCCCACACAAATGCAGGCACTAACTATTGCTCCCAATGCAGAGAGGTGCATTGGCTTAACTCAGGGTTTCCTAGCGCAAGAAATTTTACTCCTGGTCAGAGGTGGAGTCAAGTTTCCAGCGCTTGCATCAGTCCACGGGCAGAAGCTGCAGGGCCCAGCGCTGGGACCTGCAATCGGGATTTATGTGCAGAAAACACACTTTGCACACACAAAGCATGCTTCTGGCGTGCAAAAAGTGCTTTCTGCACCAAAAAGCATTTTTGTGCACATAAATCATATTTTTGGCGCATAAATCACATATGAGAGACTTCCCCACTCCGTGAGTTTAAAATGTGCATTCAGTCTGTGCTCCGTGCACACATTTTCCAGTCAGCTCACTGGGTTAACTTCCGACATATTAGCATACAATTAACTTTCTGCATCGGGGGGGGGGGGGGGTAAAACATTTTCAGTCTGCGCATTAAGACAGTGTGCAGTGAATTTCAGTGCATAGTTTTAACCCTTCCTATGTTTCCAGCTTACAGTGGAACACGCTGGAATGCGACGTGCACTGCGCCTTCCTGGGGAATGACCTTCTCTGGGTCCATCGCAGCGGAGGGCATGAGGCCGGTATCTCTCTGGGCTTCCCTTCCTTCCCTCATGCCTCACCCCACACCTGCACAGCTATGTTCTTTCCTTCTCCCTTTCTCTAGCCTTTCTTTCACGTTGGGCCCCTTCTCTCTACTCCCCTTCTTTTGAGAGTAGTTGTCTCCCAGGCACTCATCTCTTCTTGTTCCTGCCCTCCCACTATTCTCTCTTCCCTCTAGTTTGGGCCTGAGCTATTACATGAAAAGGCTCAGGCCCTTCTGGCAGAAGAGAGAAGAGAAGAAACTGCCCATTGGGCTGCCTGCTAAAGATGGGGTGTGAGTTTTGTGCTGAGGGATGAGTTAGATGCTGCCTGCCTTGGCGGGCGGGTGGAACGGTCACTGTTGGGTATCAGCATGGAAGAATGGGTTGTTCGAAGGTAAGGGTCTGTGAAAGGCGTGCATGTGCTGAAAGGGAATGTATTTACTGCTATTCTTGCGAATGGCGCAGCAGTGATCATGTGTATCTGAGACCAGCTGCAGGAATCGGGAGACAAGACAGAACATCCTCAGCAGACAAGAGTATGACTGCAAATATAAGGCGCCTTTTAAACCCTTATTTTAAAACAATCCATCCAAACATAATACATAAACGTTATGAATAAATATTTAACAATAAAAAAAATATTATAAAGGCAAATGGTGTTTTCTTTGTGTTTTGTGAGCAGAAAAGTCCTGCTTTGTGTCTTTTTAGGGATTTGCATGACACTAAATCCTTTTAAGAGGCAGAAGAAAGTCCTGATTTTCCTTGATGCATGGCCAGGTTTTTTGGCTTCATGCTGACATTACAGGTTGAGTATGCTCGGTAGGCTCCACCTGTTCCAGTTTTGAATGATATCTGATGGTTCCAGAGAATAACAGTGGAGATATGACTGATAATATATTCTGCTAGCCAGAGCAGAGATCAACCTGAAAAGCCACAAACCCCATCCGTACCACAATTCCAAGCTGAATGACATTCCTCCAGAGACATTTTTAAAGCAAATTGTGAATGCAGGTGCTGTAGTCACTGAATATCTCCAGATCACTTTTATTTTTTAAATACCCAAGGAAACTGAGACCTTTTTACAATACTCCCGAGAAAACAATTATCCAATCTTACCATCGTCAGGTACAGTGTAACGCACAAATTCTGGAAAATAGTCTTCTATTTTAGACTTCCCTGCCAAAACCTTTTCAGCCAACATGTCTTGCTTGTTCAAGAACAAGATGATAGAAATGGTTCGTAACCACCTGTGATGAACAGAGAGAGAGAGAGAATGTTTTTTACTTTAATAAACTGAATAGATGCAGGGTGCAAAGAGTTCACAATTGCCTTTGATTTGGGCTTCTGATCCTTCAGAATCTTAGGAGAGAGGGTCTTGGCTGAAAACCTGCCAGGATCACTAGCTGCTGCAGTATGGAGAGCTGGTGGCTCTTCCTCTCAGCTAATGCTGAACCAATGTCCCAGCATGGTGTGGAGATGGTGCACTAGACTGCTTAAGCACCCTCTTCAGATATAATGGTAATCCAAGATCTTCTCTTCTGTGAGCATTAAACCTAGAAACATGATGGCAGAAAAAGACCGTATGGCCCAGCTAGTCTGCCCATCCTTCTAATTCATTTATCATTTTAGTTCCCATCACTTCCTTAGAGATTCCCTGTATTTATCCCCATGCTTTCTGGAATACAGATACTGTTTTTGTCTCCTGGCACTTGTCCCAAGAGAAGTGAGGCTAATCCCAGCATCATGGATAGATCCAGTACAGGCTGTATGATTCTGTACCTCCTGAAGCCCCCTGCATAAGCAACCTGCTGAGGTCCTACAAGTAGCTATTCCCCTAGAGAAAGCTAGAAACCCTGGCAACTCACAATGATAGTGTTTTAAGAACAATTAACATCACCTTTTCATTCTGTCTTTGAATTTCTACATTCTTGAAATTTTATCGATGCATATATGAATCTTAAAATTGAAACCTTAAAGAGGAAGGTCTCTAATAATTTTAATTTTGTCCCTTAAGACTATAAGGAATTGCCATACTGAGTTAGACCGAGGGTCCATAAAGCCCACCATCCTGTTTCCAACAGTAGCCAATCCAGGTCATAAATACCTGGTAAGAACTCAACAGTAAATAGATCCCATGCTACTAATGCTCAGTAATAAGGCTAGGCTTTCAACAAATCAGCTTAGTTAATAACAGTTTGTGTTCTTCTTCTGCAGGAAGTTCTCCAAACCTTTTTTAAACTAAGCCATGCTAACTGCCTTAACCACTTCCTCCGGCCATGAATTCTAGAGCTTAATTGTGTATTGAGTGAAAAAGAATTTCTGCCTATTTATTTTAAATGTGTTACTTGTTAATTTAATAGAGTGTCCTCTAGTCTTTGTATTTTCTGAAAGTGTAAATAACTGATTCACATTTACCCATTCTTTTCCACTCCTGATTTTGTAGACCTACATCATATCCCCCTTCAGCCGTCTCTTCTCCAAGCTGAAAAGTCCTAACCTCTTTAGCCTTTCCTCAATGGGGAGTCATTCCATTCCCTTTATCATTTTGGTTATCCTTCTCTGCACCTTTTTTAGTGCAATTATATCTTTTTTGAGATGAGGTGACCAGAATTGCACACAGTACTCAAGGTGCAGTCTCACTATGGATTGATTCATTTCTTAAAATTTAAAGACATGCAAAGACGGAAGGACTCAAACCAGCAATAAATCCATAGCACTTTGGGAGATTTAAGCCCATACGGTACCTTCAGTTGCTCATTTGGGTTGGCTTTATCAAGGATATATCTATATGTCTGCATGTGTGCCCCAGCAGACTGTGTGGCTTACTGCTTTACTACTAGAGCTGGAAAGCTGCATAATGTGAATTCATCACACAGCTCAGCAGGTTAACCCCGTGGTACTGTGATTCAGCAAAGACAGCCTTCTGGAGTCCGAGAGGTAAAAAAAACAGCTCAGATCAGAAAGGACATTTCTGACCTCCATAAGAGTTCTATGGAAAGGCTGAGGGATAATATGGATTTCTCTAAAGGTATTCTGGGTCTAGTAAATACATTTTGATGGACAGTGAGTGTACATATAGGCTGGTCTGTTCTTCAGTCCCCTGGAGCAACCTGGAACAATCAATAATTATTACACAACTGGTGAAAATATGTCCAGGTTTGGATGCTGGGTTTGATTTGATGAATTAACCCCAGGTGATTTTTTTTTTAGAAATTCTGGGACTGATACCATTGAATCTATTCAAAAGGGCATTCCAGGGAATACTGAAAATGTATTTGGCGCCACCAAGTGGCAAAAGCAAGTACTGACACTTGAAACAGAGAAAACTGTCTCTTTATTCTCATCCCAAACCATCAATCACTAGTGGTGAAGAAGCACTTTTGTTTTGGAGTTTTCAAAATATTTGGCCACTTATCTTATGAAGTCGTACCGGCAATCACTAGGTTAAAGCAGCGGGCTATGAACCAGGGTTCAAATCCCACTGCCACTCACTGTGACCTTGGGCAAATCACTTTTACCCTCTGTTGCCTCAGGTATAAACCCAGATTATAAGCCCTCTGGCGATAGGGGACATTTCTACGGGACCTGAATGTAATCCAGTTTGTAGCACTGAGAAGCAGAATATAAAAACTGAATTCCTCCAGCATGACCGGCCTTGTAAGAGATACTGCAGCATGAGTGATAGCTGGTGGGCAGTGGGACAGGAATGGAGCAGGCGGCAGCTGCTGTGGGTTTGGTCCGTACGTTCCACGCAGCTTCGTTGCTCTTCCCCACAGGTGTCAGTAAGAACATTACTGTAGGGGAAGGGGGGGGGGGGGGCTGGCCCGATTGTTTAATTGTAGTGCTGGCTCAGGGGTTTGATTCTGCTCCTTGGGCTGGCTGGGGAAGCAGTGCTCACATCCCCCGGGGAGGGGAGGGAGGAGGCTCCAGCTATTGCACAGCGCTAACACGAGGGCCAGTCTCCGGGTGCATGCGGGCGCTGTGACGGCTGGGCTCGGCAGAAGGGAAGAGAGGGTCATCAATAAATGAAGACAGTCCCGTCCCCCCCGGTCACTGCAAATTAATGTTCACGACACCGCTGCCCTGTGGAGGCTAATTCTGATTGAGCTGAAAGCGCAAAAGCAGAAGGAAAAAAAATGCTTGGGCCGAGGGAAAAGATTGGAGGCCCGAGCTTCTGCAGTACTGAGGGTTAACCTAACAGGCCGTGACTTTTGAAACAATCTCCATTTTAAAAAGAAATTCTGTTCTTTTGAAAACAAATGTTGAAAATAGCGTTGCAGCGGTGGGGGGAACTAGCTTCTGATGGCACTGCGGCGGCACTGAGAGGGCTCCAGGCACTTTGCCGCTGCCATCAAAAGACAAAATGCTCACTAATGCAGCACCACATTAAAAATGTTAAAGAGGAGGGCCGAGGCTTACAAAATCTCCTGCGGGTTTAGGTGACCACAGCGCTCATCTTCCCTAATACTTTCTCATAAAAAAATTAAATAACGTGTGGTTGGCCCCCCCTTTAATGGTGCGTTAGGTGTGAAATATAAAAGGCCAGCTAGTGCAGACTAGAGGTGTGTGAGGTGTGTGAGGCGGGCAGGATGAGAAGGCTGCACCGAGGAACTTTTCATGTGCGGACGTTATGGTCTTCAGCTTGCAACCCCCAGCCCTGACGGTGATCTACTACGTACAATCATGCATTTGCATCCTTTACCTGTTGTTCCAGATACTTTTAAAGAGGTCCAGAGATTCTCGTAGCCTGTTCGTGTTGTTGTCTTCTCTTATTACCATGTTGTAACTACTACAGGCCACAACAAAGATTATAGCAGTAACATCTGGATGGGAAGAAGCATTAACAAATGAACGCCTGCAATGGACTCGAGTTTCTCAGTTCTCAGCAGCACATCTCATGTTCTGCCTCCCCGCTTTCTCACTATGGTCTATTTTGAAAGAAACTTCTAAGAGCTGGCCCCTCCTTCCTTGGCGTGGAGCAGCTTTCGCTTGAGTCAAGCAGTGGCCCTTGACTCAAGCTTTGCCCCCACCTTCCCTCCGTCACACAAATTCTGTCACTTTCTCCTGCTGGCTGGACTCAATTGCTCTACACTTCCTTAGCTTTCCCAGCTCCTCTCTCTTCCCCACTCTAAATAAGATTCCTGGCAGGCTGTGATGCCCTGTATGGGGCAGACACGAGATTGGTCCAAAGCTGATGCTGCACACAAGCTTTTCTGGTGTCTAAAGCAGAGATACGGCATCGTCACCAGATGAGTCTCAGTGTGCTTCAATAAGCCTGCAAAGAACCCCATCGGAATAAGACCCTTTTGAACGCAAATAATTTTCCCAGCTGTTTTAATACTAAAGTCCAACTGATTCCTGCACACGTTCTGAGAGCATCGGGGGGGGGGGTGTTCCCGTCAGGGCTCTGCACACGTCAGGAAGAAGCATCCCAGACTATGTTTTACCAGGGATCCAGCTGCTGTGCTGGGAAATTATGAGGAAAGGGAGAAGGAAATAAAAACTAACATCAAAACTATCAGAAAGAGAAAGCTAGCATCAGAGGGAAGAAGGCCTGACAGGAGGAAAGGGGGGGGGGGGGGGTTAGAAGCTGTAAGAGCTGCACAGCCGGACCACGCAGACTGCAGTGCTGGGAAGGCGCTGCGCAGCCTGTGGCCTCACTCCTGCTCACAGCTCAGTGGTCTGCCACAGTGCTCCAGTATCAGCCAAGCATGGCAACACACTTTCAAACACCTCGATAAAACACAACTAATATAAATGTATCAGGTTATGAGGGGGAGAGTGTGTGTGTGTTTGTGTGTGTAGGGGAGGCTGACGAGTAAAAACTGGCATATGGACAAGTGCCTTGCAGTCAGCTGTAAGGAAAACCTAGCAAAGCTTTTAATGATAGGTGTAGATATATGAAATGAGTATCAGGGAACACATAATGTATCTACCAGCCTTCTGGGGGTCTAAAAATGACCAGCATGGAGATCAGAACTTGTGCTATGTCATGGCAAAAGGGTGTCGTATGTGGAGGCTTGTTTAAGATGTTCAGTTAATGCTTTGAGCAATGCCCTACAAAACCCAACTTCCAAATACTGCCATGCAGGCCCTGCATTATTCACATCCTGACAATGGCCTCTCTGCTTTCTTCCCCTGCACCGAGTGTTAGGATTCCATACCAGGAAAGCATTTTGGTCTCACTGATGCGTAGCAAACCACTGTGTACCAGTTTTGCTCTTTAAAGCGGAGCTGAAAAACACTTTTGATATTATTATTATTTCCCCCAGCTTATGTGTACTTTTAGTGAGACTATCACTATCTTGCAGAACGGCACTATTTGGACTAACCAGGAGGGTACACAGTGTTACCACATGCAGGGAAAGCTAGAACCAGTATATTAAGTTTGCTAAAGAGGTATGGTATTCATTAACTCACCATTAAAGCACTGGATCCATTTCCTTCTTTCATCTCTCTGTCCACCTACATCAAACATGCTGTGAAAGAGTCACAGTATGTTAAACACAGGGTTATGGTGCTATTCTACACTTAAAGAGCAGTTTATGCAAGAAACTGAATATTCATCTAAGGAAATAGTTCCTAGCAGATCTGTGTGTCTATCACTAGGTCATAAATGCATGCACATTCATCGTCAATGTTTGGCCCCCCTCTGGAAGGATACTTCAGCACACCAGTGCTACTCTGTCTGCCCACTAGGTGGCACCACAGGTGTGATGCTTGGCTTAGCCCTTCCACCTCCATCCCAGGTCCCCTGAATGGCACTTCGGGAGTACATTTGGCCCAAGGAGCAATCCCTTGAGCTGGGAATGGTGGCCAAGCCTTAACACTTGTCGGAGTGCAGCACTCACCGCAGGATTATTCTTTCAGAGTTGAAATCTAAAATTATTTGTGCATGAGTGGAGTAGTGCCCCAAGAAGTGCTCAGCACTGCTCCTCCCTCTCACCCACCCCCTTCAGGGAGCTCTTCCCTTTCCTCCTTCCTATGGAACTCACTCAGTGGCCTAGTTCAGGTGGAAGATGCCTTTTGTTTAATTTTTGTTGGAGGTAAAGAAGCCGGAAAGTCAAAAGCTAAGATAAGGTAGGTCCCTTAAAAGAGACACACTATTTGTATAGACATTATACACTGCTACTCCGCGGGACAGTTTAGCACACTAAAGCATTCAAAATGGGGAACATTTCATAAATCCTCGCTGCAGTACACACTGGCACTAGGTGAAATGTCTGCAGGACAGAGAACAAACAGTAAATAAATAAAAGAAAATATGTATAAAGAGAAAGAAAGATATTCATTTTTCAGTGAAGGACCGAGAGACCTATGTAAGTGAAAAGCTGGTATTTTGTTTTCCTTCCTAACTGTGGAAATAGTGTTCTCTGGAGCGGCCTTATCGGTTCCTGACTGAGCTGAACCAAGGTCACCATGGAGACCCTCTGATCAGCTCTGCCGTTCTACACAAGAACGGCAGAGCCTCCAGACACGAACGGCAGAGCCTCCAGACACGAACGGCAGAGCCTCCAGACACGAACGGCAGAGCCTCCAGACACGAACTGAGCCTCCAGACACAAGAGAGCCGTATATAGAGTATACGGCTCTCTTGTGTCTGGAGGCTCAGTTCCTCAATTAACCATATACACATAAAAATATATATCTATATCTCTCTCTCTATGTGTGTACCTTATACATCTGGGCAAAAAACAGCTGGGATACTTGCTGAGAAATTATTAACCGAGTAAAAGTAGTAAAGAGCTCCAGCATGGATATATTTCAAACAAGTGAAAGGGTCACGTTGATTTCAAATTTTCATCCACTCCTTACACATAAGGTGTAAGATGAAGGCTGACTGAATCTCCGGCCAGTGATATCATGATAAAATGCAAGGGTCGTGATTTCACTGTGTAAACTGCTGCCACTCTGTCCTTTCACTACAGATGTGCGCTGCCGGGAGTGGAAAAGGCTGCTCTCGTCTGCCCTCCCGTGCCGTGTGTGAGAGGACTGCTGCTCTCTCCCCAGCTAAAGTACTCCTCGCCACAGAAGAAAGGTCCTAGCAAGAACAGCATGCAGGTTAAGACGGCACGGATATACTTACTGAAAATTTACTTTGTCTACTTGAAATCGCGTTTCGAAAATTCCAGATGTCAAAACTCTGCATCTTAGAAGATCCTGAAACAGTCAGAAGGTAAAGTGAAGAGATCATTTAAAAAGTTTTAGTGACTAGATTTTAAAGAACATACAAACCACTGCATGCTTAGCTCTTTGTTTCAAAGAACAACGTTTGTTTACTTATTTATTTATTCTAAAAACTTACATTCCGCATGTTCCAGGCAGTTAACAAATGGCACATTCATAAAAAGTTCATTGAACAAAGAATGGACATCATAAAAACAAACGCCTTAAAACAATTGCTTCCATATATTTCAGTTTGAGTGGTCAGTGCTTGACCTTGCATTTGGCATGATGCACTGCCCAGCAGAGGAGGGACTGAGCTACCCAAACTCATGTGAGGGCAGCAGAGGGTACAGGAGCTGTTAAATATGATGGCAGCAGGGCCAGAGAAGCATCTAATGCCTCTGCCTCCCCCTTCTAAACTGTCCCACTGATTTTTTGTGCTCATCTTAAGGTGCCCCTTTGACAGCCCTGGAAGGAAGGGCAGCAGCGGCAGCAGCGGCAGTGCAAGCTTCCTCCATCCTCCCCGGGGACTCTCTTTAAAGGTCAACTCAGTTTTCTGGCTTCATCAAGCGTTGGCCTCTCTGGAGATTTCACAACGTGCCACAATGCTGCCGGCTTGCAATGAAAGGCTCAAAGGACAGCAGTATGAAAAGAGAACAAAGAGTATTGGTTTAACAAAAGATCTGCTTAGTAAAGTGCACTTCCCCTAGGGACTCTAGCGACACACGGCATTCACGGGGAGGGGGCATTTTCAGACTGTCTGCTCTGCACGTCCGTCCTTTCCCTTCAAAGCTTGCAGGTGTTTTGCACTCGCTTCTTGCGCGGGTGGATTTTTCTGTGGAAAATTATGCGCGCAGAGTGAAAACTACAACCTTCGATCCTGCCCAAAACCCTCCCCAGGGAACGCCTCCCCGCATATTCTGGGACATCACGAGAGTCTGCAGCCATATTGAAGGGGGAGGTTTCCCAACAGCCAGTCTACGTGCATGAATCGGTATTTACCCGGGTAAATGGTTTTACTAATTCCCTTACCCATGGAAGTGCTATCAAGTTATTTCCATGCCCTCCTACTCTTGGTGCGAGCAAACTCTCCTCTCCTCCTCATCCTGGCTGTTCCTTCACCCCCATGCACTAATCTGCTCCTGGACAGTCTAGAGGAAGGTTGCCAGCAGTGCCAAGCCTTCAGGCTCTTGAACGGTATCCGTGCAAAAAAGCAGTTTGCGAATGTTTACATCTTGGGTAACTAAAATGAAGCGATGTTCAAATAAAATCTCAAGAAAATATACATGTAGGATTTAGCTTGCCAAACTCTCAAAAGTCAGAGTCAGCCACAGAGCTTAGCCTGCAACCTACAAGTGCAGGGGATGTGGGGTCGGATCGCCCATCCGTTAGGCTGGGCAGGTCCAGGTGCACCGTGCTGACCTCAGGAGGTGGCCTCTGCTGGCGGGTGGAAGGCTATTATTAAACATGCGTCTTTAACACATTTCTGTTAATAAAATTATGCTAAGCGGATAACAAATGTGTTGGTTATTATATTCCCTGGGGAAGGCTGGGGCTGGAAACCTGGGTGGAACCCTCGAAACCGAAGGAACCCCAGGTTAGGGGGGAGGAGATCCTGCTCTGAAAGGTACTGAAAGAGAGGGGGAGGAGAGGTGAACCGAGAGGGAGGGACTGCACAGCCTGCATCTCATCAAGAGGGCGGGAACTTCCAGGTGGACTGGGAGGAGCCGGGGAGGTGGCCTTCACGAAGGGGGCTGGACGGGAACAGGAAGAAGGAGTACTAAAGGCAGAGGGAGACATGGAGCTGGGCTTGCTGGAGAGTCCAGACCTGAAGCCTATACTGATGGAGGAAGGAGAAGACTGGTGGAAACCCCCTGAAGGAGACCTGGACACTGAACAGGTTAGAACCTAAGGAAACTGCTGTGGGTGGGCAAGACGCAGTATTGAATTGTTCCCTCCTACAAGCCATGGTGGCTGGAGGCAGTAGGGCTTGGTTGTCCCTAAACCAAGCCCACAGGCACTAGATTTAAGGGTTTAAACCCGAGATAAAAGCCTTGAACTGTGCCTGGAGACTTAAGGGTTTAAACCCGAGATAAAAGCCTTGAACTAGGCCTAGCAAAGCAAGGTATATATATTACTGGGGGGTTGAGCTCTTTGCAGATTAACAGCAACCACTCAAGCTGTCACCGAGTCTCTCTAAGCAGTGATGCTACATGGGAGAGTTCTGCAGCGGGGAACAAGCTTACGAAGTGTTGGCTGAGTTGGAGCGTCGGACGTCGCTGTTCTGCGCGTGAAGAAGACGCTTGATGACACAAAACAGCTAAAAACAATATACTCTAAGTCAAAACGAACAAAATAAAGTACACACACAATTCCAGGTCATTCGAAAGCCACTCTGAAAAGAAAGGCTTTTAACAACTTTCTAAAAATCGTCAGGTCACATAGAGCATAAATCATCGGGTAAATCATTCTGAGAAGACCCAGAGCTGAAGTCGTGCCTCGGGGGAGGAATTAAAGCAGTGGCTTACCCCAACAGAAAACATTCTGGTCGTATTAGTATTGCTCTGTCATGACTGGATAGCACTATTGGCGGTGTTCGTATCTTGGAGAGAGAAACAAATTCCTTCCTTCTGAAAGCCCAGACCAGATGTATTCCATGCATTAGAAAAGGTGGAAGGAAGGCTAAACCACTACTGGCATGCTTAAAAGGGGAGGTGAGAGAGGCTAAACATCTAAAACAATATCTTTGAAGAAATGGAAAAGAGATCCTAATGAAGAAAACAAACAGCATAAGCACTCGCAAGTCAGATACAACGCACTGATAAGGAAGGCAAAGAGGGAATTTGAAAAGAAGCTCGCCATGGAAGCAAAAACTCATAATAAAAGCTTTTTCAGATACATTCGAGGTAAAAAGCTTGCGAGGGAGTCAGCTGGCCCATTAGGTGATCAAGGGGTAAAAGGGTCATTTAGGGATGACAAAGCCATAGCAGAGAGACTAAAAATTCTTTGCTTTGGTATTCACTGAGGAAGATGTAAGAGATATACCCATAAACCTTAATGAAGAGAAACCCCTCTCTCAAAATCAATGACATCAAGTGTGCTATAAGCCAGTCATAATAGGCACTACCGGCAAATCTTGCCTTCTTTGCCTTCTAAGTAATCATCAGCTTAGGTGTAACAGTATTTTGAAAGAACACTTTTTAAAAATGTTTTTTATGCAATTAAAACTATCTTTGAAGACCTTCTGAGAATCTAACAAAACGCCCTGACACTGGCCATGTTTTGAAAACTACATCAGGGGACTGATGGAAAAGACCTTCAATATTGTTTCACATCGCGCTAGTTAATATTGCGCAATACTTCTTTTGCTTCTGCATCTTGAAATTTTTTGCTAGGGATTATCAGGAAAGGAACAGAATGCTAGGGATTATCAGGAAAGGAATAGAATGATAGGGATTATAAGGAAAGGAACAGAATGCTAGGGATTATGAGGAAAGGAATACAATGCTAGGGATTATCAGGAAAGGAACAGAATGCTAGGGATTATCAGGAAAGGAATAGAATGCTAGGGATTATCAGGAAAGGAATAGAATGATAGGGATTATAAGGAAAGGAACAGAATGCTAGGGATTATGAGGAAAGGAATACAATGCTAGGGATTATCAGGAAAGGAACAGAATGCTAGGAATTATAAGGAAAGGAATAGAGAGAAGGGCAATCAAATGATAAAGGGGATGGAACAATTCCCCTATAAAGAAAGGCTAAAAAGGTTAGGACTCTTCAGCCTGGAGAAGAAATGGCTAAGGAGAGATATGACAGAGGTTTATAAAATAATGAGTGGAATGGAACGAGTAAACATTAATCAGTTGTTTACTCTTTTGAAAACTATAAAGAACAGGGGACATACAATGAAGTTGCTAAACATTTAAAACTAATACAAGAAAATATTTTTTTCATTTGTTTTTTACTCAAAACAAAATTGAACTCTACAATTAGTTGCCAGAGGATGTGGTGAAAGTTATTAGTGTAGCTGTGTTTAAAAAAAGGTTTGGACAAGTTCCTGAAGGAAAAGTCCATTATCCGTTATTAAGGTGGAGTTGCAGAAATCCACTGCTTTGTTCCCTGGGATAAGCAGCTTGGAATCTGTCCACCCCTTGGGATCCTGCCAGAGACTTGTGACCTGCATGGGCCAGTGTTGGAAACAGGATACTGGGCTCAGTGGAGCTTTGGTCTGACCCAGTATGCCAAGTCCTATGTTCTTATGTTCCAATATTAAAAAATAAATAAAATAAAGAGCAGCGTGTGGAGCTCCATTTGCTTGATAGGTTTCCACTGCGATAGAGTTTCTGACACAGTTTTAATGGAGTTGGTTTCTGTCTCCTCTTCATCACTCTTTGGTTTTACTCACCTGATCTGTGGGTGTGTAATCGTTCTGCCGGACATGGTCGATTCTCTCTAGAAAGCTGAAAGTAAAACAAACAGTCAGACACTGTGTGCAGACTCTCACAATGCATCGTGCTGGCATCACACTACCCCCGTCCCATCCTATGTTATCAGCATCAACGTGCCCCCCTTCTCAGCTCATGGGCGGATTCTGTGACAAGGTCTGACAAATGCAGCAGCAGATTTACCCCCAGACGTCATGCTGACTGAAACATTTTTACTATCAAACATTTTCCACTAAGAAATACAATAATTTTCCACCTTCTGTGTGTAACTGAATAATTCTTTTTTTTTTTTTTTGGCATTTCTTTCCCTTATTTCAATTCTTTTTTTTGTCTTTCATTATATTTTTTCCAACATCTTTGTTTCTTATTTATTTATTTATTTATTTATTTAACGTCTCTTCTATACCGATGTCCATTCGCACATCGCATCGGTTCACAGATAACAAGAACTTTTGGGCGGAGCCCTTACAAAGAACAGATATATACAATTAACTTTGGGGCGTAGCCCTTAACAAAACCAGGGAAAACAAAACACGGGAGGGGAAGAAATATCATTGATTTACAGACTATAAACTATATATATATATAAACTATATATATATATATATATATAAACTATATATATATATAACTATATATATATATAAATAACTATAAACATAAAAGTTCCGTCAGTTCAATGTACCAAACTCAGAGACATATCGTAATCCGTATTCAGGCCGAGTTCAAATTTGTGGATTGGAGTTATCCATTTCAGATGAAGTTTATGTAATGGGGGGTGACGTGGGGTAGGCTTGCTGGAAGAGCCAGGTTTTTAGTTTTTTTTTGAAAGTGGGTGTATATGTCTCCATACGGATATCATGAGGCAAGGAGTTCCAAATAGTGGGGCTGGCTAGAGAGAAAGCTCTGCTTATGGTGGAGGAGAGTTTGAAAGCTTTGATGGATTGAGAACGTAGAGTTCCTTGTAGAGCTGTGCGGGTGGGTCTGTTGGAAGTCCGAGGGATGAGTGGGGGGTTGATCCAATTGAGGTTGGAGTTTAGCAGACTTTTGTGGATGATGGAGAGTGCCTTATAAAGAATTCGGGAGTGTATTGGGAGCCAGTGGAGATTGATGAGTATGGGAGTGATATGGTCCTTCTTTTTGGTGTTTGACAGTATACGAGCAGCGGCATTTTGTAAAAGTTGTAGAGGCTTGGTGTGTGAGGCTGGGATGCCAAGGAGGAGTGCGTTACATTAGTCTATTTTGGATAGAATAATATACTGAAGTACAGTGCGGAAATCCGTGAAATGAAGAAGAGGTCTGAGTTTTTTTATCGTTTGTAGCTTATAATAACATTCCTTAATGATAGAGTTAATGAATGATTTAAAAGTGAGGTGATTATCAATGAGTACACCTAAATTGCGAACGTGTGTGGGGAAAGAGGAGGATGAGTGTGTAAGTGGAATGTCTGGAAGTGGTTGCTTGTTAGATATGATTAAAAGTTCAGTCTTGTTGGGATTTAGAGCTAGGTGCATGTCATTAAGAAGTTGGGTGATGGAGGAAAGGCAGGATTCCCAGTTGTGTATGGCAGTTTGGAGTGAGTCAGAAAAAGGGAAGATGATTTGCACATCGTCAGCATAAATGAAATGCTTGATGTGCAGGTTAGTGAGCAGAGTGGTGAGAGGAAGCATGTATATATTGAAAAGGGTAGAGGAGAGGGAGGAACCTTGGGGAACACCCTGGGGCAGACTGATAGGGTCAGATTCGTTATTATCCACAAAGACAGTAAAGAAGCGATTTTGGATATATGATTGTATCCAGGAGAGGGCATTGCCAGAGATCCCAATACTCCTGAGGATGTTGAGGAGGACATCGTGATTGACTGTGTCGAATGCAGCCGAGATGTCAAGCATGGCAATCAGATAAGAGGAACCTGAGTCTATACCTCTGATGAGTGTATCATGAAGGGAGAGCAGTAAAGTTTCAGTACTAAGATGCTTCCTGAAACCATGTTGTGTGGGTGGGAAGATATTGTTTAGTTCAAGGTGATCAGAGAGGCGAGAGTTGACTAGTTTTTCGAGGATTTTAGCTAGGAAGGGGAGGTTGGAGACAGGTCTGTAGTTAGATAAGGTGGCGGGGTCGAGATTGGGTTTTTTAAGTAGTGGTTTCACTACTGCTTGTTTTAGGAAATTTGGGACTGTGCCATGTTCTAGGGAGCAGTTGAGAATATTCGATAGAGGTTTGGCAATCACCTTGGGTATGGAAAGCAGGAGTTTCGACGGAATAGTTTCAGAGGGATGCGATGAGGGTTTCATTTTTTTTAGGATGTTTTCTACTTCAAGGGAGGAGGAGGAGTCGAACGAGGAGAGGGAGACTGAAGAGCTAAGAGTCGGAAGGCAGATATTTAAGTTATTATTAGAGAATTGTGTTGTGATGGAGGCGACTTTATTTTTAAAGAATTGTGCTAATTCGTTGCAGCGATTTTTTGAAGAATTAGCAGGTTGTTGTGTGTGGGAGGGAGAGGTAAGTTCAGCTACCATAGAGAAAAGGGCCTTGGGATTGTGTTGTAAGCCATGTATTTTTTTGACGTAGTATTCATGTTTGGTGTGAAGGATGGCGTTTCTATATTCATGCATGCGTTGGTAGTAGATTGTTTTCTGTTATCCTGCCCTCTGTCACTACAGCCAGGGTGATCTGGGAAACTATGGAGGAGAGAACCTGATTTCAGTGCTGGAAAATCTCATGGAAACTATTCTAAAGAATAAAATCACAGAGCATATAGAAAGACATGGTTTAATGGAACAGTCAGCATGGATTTACCCAAGGGAAGTCTTGCCTCATAAATCTGCTACATTTTTTTGGAGGGATTAATAAACGTGGATAAAAGCAAGCTGGTAGATGTAATGTTTTTTGATTTTCAGAAGGTGTTTGACAAAGTTCCCCATGAGAGACTCCTAAGAAAATTAAAAAGTCATGGGGTAGGAGGTGATGTCCTTTTGTGGATTCCAAACTACTTAAAGAAGGAAACAAGAGAATAGGACTAAATGGTCAGTTTTCTTGTAGAAAAAGGTAATGGGGATTTGTACTGGGACTGGTACTTTTTCAGATACTTATAAATGTCCTGGAAAGGGGGACAAGCGAGGTGATCAAATCTGCAGACAACACAACATTATTCCGCATTTTAAAATCACAAGCGGATTGTGAAAAATTTCAGGAAGACTTTGTGAGACTGGACGGCTGTGCTTTTAAGTGGCAGATAAATTTAAATGTGGACAAGTGCAAAGTGATACACACGGGGAAAAGTCACCCACACTGCAGTTATAAAATGTTAGATTCCATATTAGGAGTTACCACCCAGGAAAAAGATCTGAGCATCATAGTGGACAATACTTTGAAATCCTCGACTCAGTGTGCAACAGCAGTCAAGAAGGCAAATAGAATATTAGGAATTATTAGTAAAGAAATGGAGACTAAAACAGAGAATGTCATAATGCCTCCATATTACTCCATGGTGAGGCCGCACCTAAAGTACCATGTGCAGTTCTGGTCACCACATCTCAAAAAACGATGGCATTGCATTGGAAAAGGTACAGAGAAGGGTGACCAAAATGATAGAGGGGATGGATTGGCTCCCCTATGAAGAGATTTAGGCTGTTCGGTTTGCAGAAGTTACAGCTGAAAGGGGATATAAAATCATGCATGGAATAGAACAGTCAAATGTAAATCACTTATTTATGCCTTCAAAAAATACAAAGTCTAGGGGACATTCCATGAAGTTAATGCGTAGCACATTCAAAATAAATCGGAGAAAATTCTCTTTCACTCAATGCACAATTAAGCTCTGTAATTTATTGACAGAAGATTTGATTAAGGCAGTTAGCATAGCTGGGTTTAAAAAAGGTTGAGACAAGTTTCTGGAGGAGAAATACACAAACTGTAATTAACCAAGTAGACTTAAGGCCTGATTTTTAATCCCCTGCGTGCGGGGAAAATGGGGGTTACGCGCACGGCCGGGCCTTGCGTGCATTTTAGAAGAGGCCTGGCTGCGCGCATAACCCCCTTATACGCACAAGAGCCAGGCCTCTTCCGAGGGGCGGTCCGGGGGACGGGCAGAGCTGGAGGCTGCCGGTACAGGAGCTGGCTTAAGTTCGAAAACAAGAAAAAACCAAAAATCTAAGGCCTTCAAAGGGGTCAGGGAAGAGGGAGGGAGAGTAGGTAGGGGGTAGGAAAGTTCCTTCCCAGTCCGCTCCTTGATTGGAGCGGACTGGGAAGGAACTGGGGGAGGCCCGATCTCGTCACCACGCGCAAACTGGGCAAAACTACCCCCCCCCCCCCACGTGCCAGCCCAGATTTTATAACATGTGCGCACTGGTGCATGCACGTTATAAAATTGTGCATGTGCCGGGTAGCAATACACATGCGGGCGGATTTTAAATGCCCTGCTCGCGTAAATCCGCCCGGACTTATGCGAGCAGGGCCCTCGCGCGCTGGTGCGCCTATTTTGCATAGGCCGTCGGCGCGCGCAGAGCCCCGGGACGCGCGTAAGTCCCGGGGTTTTTTTTAAGGGGGCGTGTCGGGGGCGGGGGCCGAATGACACGGCGTTTCGTGGGCGGGATGTGGCGTTTCGTGGGTGGGACCTGGGGCGGGACCAGGGGCATGGTGCCGGCTCGGGGGCGTGGTCGAGGCCTCCGGACTAGCCTCCGAGGCCGCTCCGATTTTGGAGCGGCCTCGGAGGGAATGGAGGCAGGCTGTGCGGCTTGGCGCGCGCAGGCTGCCCAAAATCGGCAGCCTTGCGCGCGCCGATCCAGGATTTTATAAGATACGCGCGGCTGTGCACGTATCTTATAAAATCCAGCGTACTTTTGTTTGCGCCTGCTGCGCGAACAAAAGTACGCGATCGCGCTCTTTTTTAAAATCTACCCCATGGTGTGCTCGTATTTTTTAAAAATCTACCTGTTAGGGAATAGCCACTAGTTATTGTATGATAGCAGCATGGGATCTCTTTACTTTTTTGGGATCTTGCCACGTACTTGTGATTTGGATTGGCCACTGTGAGAAACTGGATCCTGGGCTTGAGGACCCCTCGGTCTGACCCAGCAAAGAAATTCTTATGTTTCAGACTTTAGAGAGCGAGAGAGAGAGAGAGAGCGAGTTCCGCTCGAGTGGGGTTCAACTTTGCAGGATGCCAGCGTACTCCAAAAAGCCTCCTAATGCACTTTCCAGCAGGGACTGCACTGTGTAGACTGATACAAGCTTGCTGTACACCGATAAAACAAGTTCTTTTACAAACAGACTAAGACAGCAATTGCACTGGAAATGTTTACAGAGCTCATGTTGTGTAAAGGATGCAGCAATGCTGGCAGAAAAACAATGCTGAGCTGTGAAATGATACCATGCAATGAGTGATCTGTTTGAATCCTATCATACGGGGCCGATGCAGTAAAGTGCGCTCAGGATGAGCGCACTGTTAGCCCCCGTTTGGCCACGCGTTTGCGTTATTTTTACCCCTTATACAGTAAGGGGTAATAGCGCATGGAAAACGCACGCCCAACCCTCCCCCCCCCCCCAAAACTAATAGCGCCCGCAACATGCAAATGCATGTTGATGAGCCTAATAGTCATTCCTACGCGATACAGAAAGTAACGCCTGGCAAAGGCAGGAGTTAATTTCGGCCGGCACTGGGAAAGTGTTCAGAAAAGCAGAAAAAAAATGATTTTCATAGCGATATTAAGTCGGAGGCCCCAAAAATTAAAAAAAAAGAAATCTGCCCGCGGCCTGCGGGTTGGAAAACAGACGCTCCATTTTGCCGGCATCCATTTTCCGAACCCATGGCTGGCAGCGGGTTTGGGAACCGACACCGGTAAAATTGAGCGTCGGCTGTCAAACCTGCTGACAGCCGCCGCGTCTGTCAAAAAGGAGGCGCTAGGGATGCGCTAGTGTGCCTAACGTCTCCTTTTACCGTGGGCCCTCATTTACATTTTTTTTCCTGAATCCCGCACCCAGGAAGAGAGGCTTGGACGCATGCTGGGAAAGCGGCCGCTCGCTGGCTCTCCCCCGGGTTTTTCTGTATCAGCCCGACTGTAAATTCTTAGAGTAAACTCTTAGAGCATTTAATTTATACATATGACTTTATCTGGTTAAAATTAGGAATGATATTTTTTCAACCAGACATATGCATTAACTTTGTCTGCACAGCACTGAATATCTTGCACACACTGGGTAAAGTTAAGCCCCACCCTGGAATGCTCTTCTGATGCATCTTTTTGTCCTGATAAATATTGTGCATGCAAAACTAGAGTTTATGTGAATTTTTTATGATTGTATTGTCTTTTTTATGATTCATCTTGCTTTTTTGGAGTTTGTTTCATGCATGCTTCACAATACTTATAGCTGACACTAGTTGCAATAGATTTAGACCGGTTAGCTTGCACTGCCTTACTCTGCAAATGATCATCATAATGCATCTTATATTTACATTATCTCACGTGAATCGGAACTAAGCTGGTTTGTTTATATATCAAACTGTTCACTGAACTGGAACCAAATCAGAGCAACTTTAGTCATAGCTGAACCTAAAGTGCAACAAGCACCTGCACCAAAATGTACCTGGTTCAACTCCCAGCCTGGGTGACCAGACGCCACCGCACATGTACTAAATGCACCTTAGAAAACATCAGCAGCAAAGGTAATTTAGATCTGAACTAGAAACTGAATACCTTCACTGGAGTGCAGGCGAAGCGAGCACTGTGTGGTCCCAAATGCCACTGTCACCCACACAAGGGCAAATTCCCTTCAGTAAACGTGACCCTGTGTACACTTCAGTCACACAAGGCTTGCAGCAGTGGCACACAATTATCCACATCCAAATGTTGGGCTAAAGGGCTGTTAAAAGTGTGGCGTCTGGTGCTTGTTCTCCACCATTGAAGCTCCTTTTGAATGCTGACAACCTTGCAGTTTGTCAGTCTTGGTCAGTGCTCTGCATTGTTCTGGGGCTCTGGAGGGGCTCAGTTTATGCAATCTCTCCCTGCTTGCCGAATTAGTAAGACGCGCAGCATGCTCTGATACCAGCTTGACATCAGCTTTACTTCTCTGACCAGTTATTTGGAAGGCCACGCTAGCAATTTAGTGAGACAGGATGATTCTGGATTCTTGAGGTTGGGACACGTGACCTGGTTTTTTGGCTTCACGGATACGGCAAAAAACAATCGGTTGAAACAAACTGGACTGCAGTGTGTGACGGGCTCTTGAAAAAGTCGACAGCAACTGATTGAAAACTGTCCGAGATGTGTCGCATCTTTTCCAGTTTAATATGATTTTTTTTTTTTTGGATTGCTCCAAAGTTCGTTCTGAGGGGAAGAAAGCTTGCAGAAGAGAAGACAAAGCATGGATTTGTGCAGCAGGAAATGGCCTGCAGAGGGCAGTATCTGCCAAGCCATCACACTGCGCTTCACCAATGTCCCCACCGTCAAACACCTGTAGAAAGCAGGTTTTTGTCTTCTGCAAGGTGTGCGTAAAAAAAAAAAAAAGAAAAGAAAATTGTCACCTGATTTGATGCAATACACTGGAGCCCAGCTCTTTCATGAGCCCAGAGGAATTAACTTGTTAGAAGTACATCTTAACAGTAAAATATGTGTAACGCCCCCCCCCAAAGTCTCCATGGGATAAAGCTCTTAGTTTTCAAAAGGCTCCCCCTGGGGCAGGCAACAAAATGTGAGAGAAGACAAACAACCACAGTCCTGTAGAAGTGCACGTTCCGCACTTACCACAGTTTAAACGTACGAAGAACACGGTCCTGGGGTGTTAAACGTTCTCGTATGTCGGTTCCAAGAGTGCATTTGTGCACTCAGCATGTCCCTATTTCAGAGGCCAAAACACCGGTTTGCCCATAGAAAATCTCTGCTTTTAGAGATGGGGGGATGTCGGACGCCCCAAAAGCTTGTAACATTAAACGTGTGTAAGCCTGACTGCATTACCGTAGCCGAACCCAAATACCTGGCTGGTTTTCTCTGAACTAAGAAAATATTTATCTTTTTGCTAGGCGGTACCCGGGTCACTTTTCAGTCCGGGAGTGCGGCAGGACGTCCGGATTTATTCACCAACAGACAAGATGCAAAACGGCACGGGGGGGAACACGGGGCGTTCCTGCCTGAGCGCCTGCTCTCCCAACGCGCGCCGATCCACCTCCCCGGGGCGCCCGATGCAATATTTAAATGGGGTGCCACGGTAAAAAGGAGGCGCTAGGGGAAACTGTGCACCCCAGCGCCTCCTCGGCAGCGGGTGCCTGGGAGAGCTGGCTGTCAGCGGGTTAGGAAAGCAGACGCTCAATTTCACCAGCATCCGTTTCTCCTAACCGGCCGCACGGCCACCAGGTTAGGAAAATGGACGCTCGTTAACCGAGCGTCCCTTTTCCTAACCTGACCGCCGGCACGTTTATTTTAATGTTTTTTTTTTCCTAAGGATGTCCTTTTTGTTGCCACCACTTAATATCGCCACCATAGTAAGTCGGAGGGAGTACAGAAAAGCAGTATTTTCTGCTTTTCTGAACCCTTTTTGGGCTCCTCCAAAATTTAACGCCCGCTCCGGGGCAGGCGTTAATTCTGGAGAGGAAACATGTGCGCGTTTGAATTGGGGGAGAGAATGACTTACAGCCTATCAACGTGCATTTGCATGTGATGAGCGCTATGAGTTTCATGGGGGTTGGCCGTGCAAATCCCTTTATAGAACTGTGGACGTGCATCCCCAACCCGCGTCCAGCCAGGGGTTAAAGAGCGCATTGTATTGCATCGGCCTGCAAGTCCACCCGACCGCCCCCAATGTGTTGCTCAGAGGCAGCAGAGACCACGAAGGCTGTTCTCCGCAGCCCTTGCCCTTCACAGCCATCAGCCAGGCTCCTGGCACTTTGGGGGCCCAAGAATTCCATTTATTAAGGGAGAATAACAAGCAGCTTTCAAATTCTCTGTGAAATAATCTGGATTGCACCCTTTAAGAGGCTCTTTTAGGCAAAGCCTATAGTGTACAGCATGAAAGAGTTCCCTGCAGGCTTCTGAGAATGGCACAGGCTCTGCCGTCTAACTCATCTGTTCTTCTAACACATCAAATTGGTTTGCTTCCAATGTCAAAAGTGAGCCATCAAGTTTCCGCCAGACAGGCAAGTAGAGCAGACTGACAGAAGCACGAGTGCGTTTAGCTTGCTGTGCCCATCACCCTTCTCTGAAGGATAAAGCACCAGTACTGAGTTACTACCTAGGATGACAGGGCTATCCCAGACTGCTGTTTGCTCTGTCTGGACTGCCAGCAATAGTGCTCACTGTACACACTGTGCTGATGTACATCATAGCTTTCTTGTCACTTCCAAAGGAAAAAAAAACTTCTAGAACTGATTTGCCAGAAATTCAAGGTGGATTTCTTGGCGCAAAAAAAAAAGAAAAAGAAATGCAGCTAGAGATTCAGTTTCAAAGCATTTTTTTGGCTTGTAGTTCATTTCAGCAGATGCTGTTCCAAGTTTTCCAGAGTTGCTGGGGTTTACAGTAAAAGCCTGCACCCCAGTTGGACACTGCACAGAATATGAGAATTACGTATCAGAGACTGAAACGTGCTCTCCTGAACAAACGGCCCAAGCTTCTCTCCAAGAGGCCACCAGGATGATGTCACAGGTCTCTAAAGGCGAGAAACCATCCACCAGTCTTGAAAATGGCAAAAAGAATAGCCAAAGGTTCTTAAAAAAAAAAATCGAGGTGCTCCATGCAGCCCGAGGTTGGTATAAAAGTGAACCTCTTTCCAGAACACCACCATCAGTCTCTCGCGGGTTTGTTGCTGATGTGGACTGCACTTTAGCAATGCTGAAAGAGGAACAGAGGGGGGGAAAAAAAAAGAAGAGAAGGAACCAGAGAATTTGCCAAAGTCAGCAGAGATGGAAGTTATGGGCAAGGAACTGGAAACATATTACAAATCAGTTGAAGAGGGGAAAGATATAAACAGGAAAGGAAACTATAGATCAGTTAATTTTACCTTGCTAAGAGCTGACTGGGAGTGTGTCCCAAGGCAACGGAATGGATTACAAATGGGCTGAGTGACAGACATCAGCGAGGAATGGTAAATGAAACCTGCTCTGAAGAGAAGAGTGATCGGTTCTGGGAGCAGTTCTGTGCATTATCTTTGTGAGCGATACTGAGGAGGGATTAGACGGTAAAGTTTGTCTTCCGATGGATGATGCTAAGATTTGCAACACAAAAAGGGATAGGGATAGGATGAGAGCAGTCCAGAGGAAGGCCACCAAAATGGTGTGAGGTCTGTTCCGGAAGACTTTATGAGAGGAAACTGAATGACTTGAGTACGGGCACGCTGGAGGAGAGGAGAGACAGGAGAGATATGACACAGACATTCAAATACCTGAAAGGAATTAATGATGTACAAAAATCAAACCTTTTCCAATGAACTGGGTTAATATCTCATCAGGACATGTTAGAGAGGTTACGTTTCTAGATGCCATAAATGACTGCTTCATGGAGTAGATGATCCTAGAACCCATGAGAGGGACAGTTACTTTAGATCTAGTCCTCAGTGGAATGCAAGGGGATATTCTGGTGGGGCCACTAAGTAATAGCGATCATAATGCAATCAAATTTGACATAATTGGAAGGGTTAAAAGTCTGCACGAGTCGTGGACATTGTTTAAAAATATCATTTTGAAGCCCAGATAAAATGTATTCCATACATTAAAAAAGGTAGAAGGAAGCCCAAATGACTGCTAGCTTTGTTTAATGGTGAGGTAAAAGAGACAGTTAAAGCTAAAAGAACATCGTTCAAAAAATGGAAAGCTAAACCAAAGGATGGAAATAGGCATGAGTATAAGCACTGGCAAGTTAGATTACAGAACAGTGGCTAGATAGGCCAAGAGAGTCTTTGAGAAAAAGCTTTTAAGTGAGCAAAAATTAATAATAAAAACTTTTTCAAGTATAGTTGAAGCAAAAAAGTCTGTGAAGGAGTAAGTTGGGGCTGCTAGACGACTTAGGGGCAAAAGGGGTGCTCAAGGAAGACAAAGAAATAGCAGAAAAACTGAATGAATTCTTTGCCTCGGTCTTTATCCAGGAGAATATTGGGAACATACCCAACCTGAAACATTCTTTAATGGTACAGATCCTGAGCAACTAAAACAAATTATCTGCGACAATGGAGGATGTAATAAATCAGACTGACAAACTAACAAAACACTGGGACCGGATGACACCCACCTTAGAGTTCTACATGAACTAAAACATGAAACTGCTAACCTGTTACTGGTAATCTGTAACCTTTCGTTTAAAAACAGTCACAATTCCTGAAGGTGACCAATGTGACATCGATGTGATCTGGGAAACTACAGACTGGTCAAGCTGACGACGTTGACAGGCAAAATGGTAGAAGGCATTTTTAAAAACAAAATCAGTGGCCATATAAATAGACAGGGCTTAATGGGGAAGAATCAACACGGTTTCAGCAAGGGGAAGTCTTATCTTACCAACATTTTTAGAATTTTTAGACGGTGTAGTTAAACAAGTACATAAAAGTAAGCTGGCTAATATAGCATATTTGGACTTTCAGAAAGGATCTGATAAAGTTTCCCATGAGATACTCCTTAGGAAATGACAAAGACATGGGACAGGAAGCAGGGTTCAGCTGTGGATCGGTAACTGGTTACAAGGCTGGAAACAGAGGACAGGACTAAACGGTCATTTTTCCAAATTAAGAAAGGTTGTTAGTGGAAAGCAATTTTCGGCCAGAAAAACGACTGGCTGAATTTTACTATTCGATTACATACCCCTCACAGAACTTTAAGATCTGCGAATAAAGGACTCCAGATTCCATCCGTAAATACTGCCCATCTTATATTAGTACGTGAAAGAATTATCTCCACTGCAGGACCCATGCTCTGGAACACCTTGCCAGCCGAACTAAGACTCGAAAATGAGCTTAAAAAGTTTTAAAAAGCTTTGAAGACCTTGCTTTTCAAACAAGACTAATAATAATACCATATTAAGATCTGAAGCTTGTCTTTATGCCTATTCTGTTTTTTTAAAAAGATTGTCTCCCTTCCTTTTTAATGTAAGAATTTTACTGTATTTATAATTTTTAATGTATACCTCGTGTTCTATGTGACCTTTCTGTTAACCGTTTTGATGTATTTTTACGAATGACGGTATACAAAATTTTTTAAATAAATAAATAATTCCACAGGGATCGGCCCTGGGACCTGTGCTGATTAACATATTCATAATTGATCTGGAAAAGGGAACGATGAGTGAGGTGATCAAATTAGCAGATGACACAAATTATTCAAATCTGTTAAAATGGCAGCGGATTACGAGGAACTGCAGAAGGACCTTGTGAGACCAGAAGATTGGGAACTGAATGGCAGATGAAATTGAATGTGAAAAAGTGCAAAATGATGCACATATGGAAAAATAATCCCAACTGTAGATGCACAAAGCCGGGTTCTCAACTGGGAGTCACTACCCAGGAAAAGGAGCCATGAACAATGTATGTATTTATTTATTTATATTTATATACCATCAATGCCAGGGTCCATAGCGGCTTACAATAAAACATACATATTACCACCTAATTCTAAAAGCACACAAATCAGAGATAAAAAACAAATTCATGGCGCTGCACAACCCATCAATTAGATTAGCAAAAAGCTTGCCTAAATAGGAATGGTTTCAAAGAGATCTTAAATACCTCTGAACATCCCATCAGCCTGAGCTCCTGTGGAAGAGAATTCCAGAATGTGGATGCTGCAACCGAGCATGCACATTCTCTAGTGTCAGGAAGCCGTGCCTGTCAAACAGAAGGGGCAACCAGCAAAGCCCTCTGAGAAAAGCAAAGTGACCCAGTAGGCTTATATATCTGCAACATAGTGTTTGTCCAGGGAAATGAAGTAATGTATTAACATAGAGATTTTATATTTGACCCTCCAATGGATTGGGAGCTTAGTGGAGGTCAAACAGTACTGGAAATATATCATCTCTTTTGCTGTGACCAGGGATGAGACAGCCTGTGGCATTTTGCAGTAACTGTAGTGGCTTTGTCATTGAGGCTGGAAGAGAGTTACAGTAATCCACTCAGAAATTTAAAAAAACAAAACTTAAGACCTGGCTCTTCAAGAAGGCCTTTCCCCAATAAATCCACCCTCAACACGACCCTCTTCCCCCCCCACCTGAAATACCCCTTGAAACCCCCCCACTGCTTCTCGAACCCCTGCTCTCTCATGCTCTTTAACCTCCTTACATTCCCCTACGCACCTCCTCACAGTCTAATACTTCTTTAGATTCTCCTCATTCCCTCTCCCTCACGACAATTAATATCAACTCTAATGCCTTAACAGTCCCCCACCACCTTTTCTACCTCAACCACCACCGCAACTCCTTTCCCCTGTATATATAACTTCTTCTCCCCTTTTCCTCTTAATATATAACCCATTCTGTACATATTATTCCAGCTGTATAAATAACTCATTCCTTACATATTTTTCTAGCCTTATATATTTTTTTTCTTTCCCCTTATTCCCTGTATGCATAGTCTTCTCCTTTTAATGCCTTTATTACCTACGTTATATTCCGTTTTACTTTACTATTGCAAATATCTAATAACCGTCATTACTCTTGAAGTTGTCTTATAACCGTTAAATCCCCCCTCCAAATTTCCTACTCTCTGTTCCATGCAATTCCTCTGTTATGTTACTTGTAAACCGATATGATGTATATAACTGTTAAATAAATAAATAAATCGAATGTCATCATTAGAAAAGCCTGTACCACAGAATGGAAATCTCTGTGCTGTAAAAATGGTTTACGTCCTCGCAGAAAACGCAGTTTGTAGAAGCCAGATCTCACAGTTGCTTTTATCTGGGGAATACAAGATAGTTTGGAGTCAATTATCACTCCTAGGCTCTGGGCCTGTGAAGCGATTGGCAACTCAGCACTTTCAATTCTTACAGCTGGTGGAACTGAATCACAATTTCTGACTTTGACAAATTTAGCGCAATATTATGTATAAGCCTTCGCTTGATAATGGCCAAATGCAGCAAATTGATCGCAGTGGTCCCATCAGGGAATGAGTGGAATGCAGTATATAAAAATGTTTTAAATAAATAAATAAAACTGTACATCGTCGGCATAGATACGATATTCCTCACAGAGAGAGGCCAACAGTTAACAGATGGATGCCAAATAGATATTAAATAGTAGTTGATATTAAATGCTGAGCCTTGTGGGACACCCGTGTGCATAGGGAACTAGTCAGAATTGGTTTCGCCAATTTTTGCTTCTTGTTGTCGGTCATATAAATAAAACTGGAATCATTTCCAAACAGTGCCTGATATACCTGTCTCTCTCAACTGGTATAAAATAATCTTATGGTTGAGTGTGTCGAAGACTGAGGAAATGCCCACCATGATCAGAACATAGCCTGGACATGATTCAAGCCCTCTCTAATACAATCATAAAGGGAGAGCAGCAAGATTTCTCTTAATGAGTGTCTAAATCCGAACCAGAGTTGGTTGAGGATCTCATGATCCTCAATGAATTTGGCCAGCTGTCACTAAGATTCAATAATGCTTAAATGCTTATTGACAAAACCTGAAGATGAAGTTGGCCGGTAGTTGACAACTCAGCTGGATCTAGATTAGGTTTCTTCAATAACAGTCGCAATGAAGCTTGTTTTACTGAATCAGGGAAGTATTCCTCAGTAAGTGAATAATTGACCAAAGATGTTAAAAATGAAGCAATAGTATTTCTAATGGCTTTCAGAAGGCCAAAACTATATGGATTAAGCAGACAATAGGAAGGATTGATAGATGAGATAAAGCAGAGTTGCTTACCCGTAAAAGGTGTTCTCTTAGGACAGCAGGATGTTAGTCCTCACATGTGGGTGACATCATCGGATGAAGCCCGACACAGAAAACTTATGTCAAAGTTTCTGGAACTTTGACTGAGCATAATGAGCATGTCCAGCGTGTCCTATTCCATGTTTCCACGCGGGGTCCCTCTTCAGTCTCGTAACATAGAATTACGATAAAACTTAAAATAGAAAATAGGAGAAACCCAACTCCGCAGGGTGGCGGGTGGGTTTCATGAGGACTAACATCCTGCTGTCCTAGGAGAACACCTGTTACAGTTAAGCAACTCTGCTTTCTCCTAGGACTCTACTCAAACACAGAGAATCAATTATGCAAACAATTTTAACTTAACAACATTTATAAACTTTATTATATCCTGAAATATAACATCCTATCTAAACAATTAAAAACTATCTAATCAAAACACCCACTCACACATTCATCCCACTTAAAAGCATGTAGCATCTGTAAACATCGTGATCATCAATACACTTTATAATTAAATACTGTGTTTTGTTATATATATAGTTGTAATTACATTTAATTTAAATATCTTATAACAGTTGATATCAAAGAGCCCTTATATATAACAAATTTGTCACATATGAATCAATCTGAAACTGTATCCGGATATCACAATTCAACATCCTCTTTTAATATTCATCATGAAGGGCCATCGTATTCCTCCCGGTCCGACAAAAGATCTTTGTTTCACCCCACACCTGGGGCTTCCTCAGGGACTTAATATGAAAAGGTGTCCACTCTCCACACCTGCTACATGCTTTTAAGTGGGATGAATGTGTAAGTGGGTGTTTTGATTAGATAGTTTTTAATTGTTTAGATAGGATGTTATATTTCAGGATATAATAAAGTTTATAAATGTTAAGTTAAAATTGTTTGCATAATTGATTCTCTGTGTTTGAATAGAGTTTTTAGCAATAGAGAATTAGTAGATCCCTGTGTGTTGTTCTCCTAGGACAAGCAAGATGGTAGTCCTCACACATGGGTGAGTCCCTAGCTACAGGCTGTTCCCCAACACAAAAGGGGACCGACAAGCACTGCCACCTGGACCCTATGCTTCAGCTCCTCCTCGAAAGTTGATGATGCCAAAATTGACTGGGAGGCAGGAGGGGAGGCCAAATCTTCCCTGGATCCACAAGGTGGATTGGTGACTGGCATCAGGACCAGTGGAGACCGTTGTGACCCCTGGCATCGATGGAGAATGGGCACTTCTCACCGATGCTTCCTTGGCTTCCCTAGGTGCTCGAACCAGTCTTTCCCCAGTGCCGAGGTCGATGACGACGAATGCAACGTCCTTGGCCTGGCAGCGACCAACAGAGGCTGGTCTCCACCGACAGCATCAACGGAACTGGCAGCCCTGCTGATGCCGATGGCTCGGTGTCCATCGGTATGGCTCCCTGGTCCATCGGTGCAGATGCCGCTGATGCTTATGACTCAAACTTTCTCAACCTGAAGAGTTTTTCCATCTTGTTGAGCCAAGCGTGACATCCCTTGAGGGTCATCTGGGAGCACATGCGGCAACCCCGGATGTTGTGTGATGCCCCCAGACAGAGGACACACTTTTCATGGGGGTCCGTGATGGACATGGTCCTCGGACACTGGGGATACCGATGGAAACCGGATGAGGCTATGACAAACAAAAAAGAAGGGGAAAAATGAGAGATGGTGATGGCAGGTGGTCAATGCTGGCGGGCACCGAGGCACTGCTGTCATGATGAAATCATGAGAAAACCCGAAAAGGACAGTGAAAAAGTTTCTAAAGGCAATTTCTTAAGGAAAAGCACAAGCTCACTCTACCACGAAGTGAAAGCTCCATGGAAAAAAAAGAGACTGAAGAGGGACCCTGCGTGGATGTGTGGTGTAGGGTGTGCTGGGCATGCTCAGTATGCTCAGTCAAAGTTCCAGAAACTTTGACATAAGTTTTCTGTGCTGGGCTCCATCCGATGATGTCACCCATGTGTGAGGACTACCATCCTGCTTGTCCTAGGAGAATCGTAATAACATCAAATTCACAAATTTTGTTAAATGAAGCCCATTTCACAGGAAGGTTATCTGGAAGAGGTTCAAACCAGTGAGCCACCTTGATAAATTCATCTGTTTTCTTCTCTATTTTCATACTTAAAAATTCCATAAACTCATTGCCCTTGATAGCATAGGGGTTATTGACTAGTGGACAAGAGGATACATTACAAGCAGATGTTAGATTTTGAACAATCCCAAACAAAATTTTAGGATTGTTACCACTAGTCTGGATTTGAGATACAAAAAATGATTGTTTTGGCTTTCTCTATCTGAGATTTATAGAGAGACTTAACTGTGCCTATGTTGAAATCCTTGGCTCAATGTGTGGTGGTGGTCTAAAAAAGGAAACAATGTTAGGAATGATCCAAAAAGTAATGGAGAATAAAATGGAAAATATCATATTGCCTCTGTATCAAGCAGTGGTGCACTGCATTTTGAGTACTGTGCGCAGCTCTGGTCGCCCCATCTCAAGAAAGAAATAGTGGATTTAGAAAAGGTGCAGAGAAGGGTGAAAAAAATGATAGAGGGGGTGGAACATCTATCCTATGATGAGAGGCTACGCAGATTATGACTCTTCAGCTTTGAAAAGAGATGGCTGAGAGGGGACATGATAGTTTATAAAATGATGAATGGGGTGGACTGAGTAAATGAAACTAAGAACCAGCAGATTTAAACCAAATTGTAGAAAATACTTTTTCACTCAGTGTGCTATCAAGCTGTGGAATTGCTGCCAGAGGATGTGATCAAGGCGACTAGCACAATGGGGTTTAAAAGAGGTTTGGACAAGTTCCTAGCAGAAAAGTCCATAACACATTATTTGCCAGGTAGACTTGAAGAAGCTATTGCTATCGCTGGGCGCGAGTTAACAGGAATTAGATCTACTTCGTGGGATCTGTCAGGCAGTTGTAACCTGGATTGGCCACTTGTCAGAGACAGGATGCTGGGCTTGCTGGATCTTGGTTTGACCCAGCATGGCAATTCTTATGTTCGTACGAAAGGAAGTTGTAAAACTAGGAGTCACAAAGGCTCAGGAACAATTCCAGGAAATATTTCTTAACTGAAAGGGTGGTGAATGCATGGAACGCCCTCCTGGAAGTGGTGGTAATGACAAGAACAGTCGTATAATTCACAAGGGCATGCGACGTACTCTAAGAACTAGAGAATAGACATGAAGAAATGAAGTAACCTCTGTTAAACCCACAATTTACATTTCTGCATGGGAGTAACCTGCAGGAAGCAGCAATTACTACCCTAAGCAACTTCCATGGACCATGTTGGTCATTCTCTGTCGACATTAACTATGTTACTATGACTGGAAACAACAATAGCTGAAAACTGTGGACGCCGTCATTTTTACCCTGATTTCCTGGGTTATCATTGCTTGTGATCCAATGAACCCTGCTGGCTTTATGGGCACGATCACCAATTGTGACTTTTTGTCTTGCAAGTGCAAGCTAACGAAATACCAGTGACTACATACGGTAAATATTAAGAGAGGATGAAATATCTATCAGGTCCGTATTCAAAGGGGTTTGTCTGGATAAATTGGAACTTAATCATACAAACCCCAGGGCTTTAAATTTCCACCAATCTGAACGTTCTCCAAGTTATCCAGCTTAGGGGGCTAATTTTCAAAAGGATTTACATGTGTAAAAGTAGCATATATTATTGTAGCAATTTTCAAGAGCCCCCTTGCGTGTGTAAAATACATTCACACATGTAAAACCCAGTTTTAAGGGCGAAAATCCTTTTCAAAATTTCTCTCTTAAGTGATTAACCAGATAAATTTTATCTGGATAATTTATGGATGCTCAGGGGGCATTCTGGGGTGAGTTAAACTCATCTGGGTGAATTAGCTGGATAATGCCAATATTTAGTGCATTATTTAGAGCAGCCCTAAACCTATCTGGGTAACAGTACTCGGATAACTTTATCCTTAACTGGCTACGTTCAGCATAAAACCGGTTAATTTAAAATAATAATAATAATGATGATGATAAAAAAAAAAAGCCATCAAGCAGGGTGACCCCTAAATTCTGTACTTGATGTGTCGTGAAAGAAACAGGTTTGGGAAGCACTGGTGTACACTATCAGTGTTGGTATCACAGTAACCGTGGGTGCGGCCAGAGCAATACAACTGTACCACGCCGGCTGGCCTTGGGAGTATGGGGGTTCCAGGGAGGGTTTGAGGGCCTGTAGCCTGATTAAAATTTAAGTATCTTGGGGGAGGGGGGATCTCAAGCCACTCTGGTCCACCGCATGTTTTTAATTAATTTGGGAGTCTGGGGTGAGGAGGGAATCTGGCACTAGGCCTTGACATTATTGAACTTATTTTGGAGTGAGGGGGATCGCCTTGCTTGTCAGCTTTTTTGAAATTATTATTTTTACTTTAACTGGCTAAATGCTGAACAGAGCCAGATAAGGTAAAGTCATCCAGGTAAATGTAGCCAGATAACTTCAGCTGAGCATATTTAGAGGGAGGCTTGTCACTTTGAATATTCAGCTGAAGTTATTTGGTAACTTAGCTCTCGGGCTTTACTGAATAGGGACACCCCTATATTATTTTTAAATTCTATTTATTATTTTACTTTAAAATGTAAAGGGAAAAAAAAAAGATCCTGAAAGGGAAATGACAGGGTCTGCCATTTCCCTAGTCCTCTCTAGGTCTCAGACACCTGCTTCAGCACATTTTCCCTGGTCAGGTCTGGCAAGCCTAAAATTCAAACAGAGACGTGAGGCACCTAACGCCTCGGAAGCCTGAGAGCGGAATCTCTCTCATAAGCTCACTGCCAACACCTTCGGTGCACACAGGCTTACACAACACCGGCAACAACCTTCCTCCTGAAAGGAGCCATCATTTAAGATGGCAATCAAGCTTCATGACTGGCTTTGACATTGCACAAGAGATGAATTATAAAGGTGGCAATGTGATGAAAGCCCCAGTGTCAGTAGGAATAAAGTGAACTGAACGACTGACAATCTGATCTTCTCTCCACAGTCTAAGCCAGTTTAGATACTGCTGTATCACTGGAAAATGGCACCATTTTGTCACAATTAGTGTTTCGGTATTAAGCGGCTAGACTCTTAGGAGATTACAAGGCACACATTATCAGAGCTGACTCCTCCGTCCACTCTCAACCTGAGCTCCTTAGAAAACCCCTCTCTGTAACACGGTACAACTGGCCTTACTGCTCAATTTCCTTAGCACTGAAAGACTGCTTTAGAGGGAGAATACATCCATGTTTAGCTTCAAAAGTGTGGGAAACACCACACAACCTGGGGCAAAATTCTTGCCCCTGTGACACCTCATCTAAATAAAAATACAACGAAACCTTTCAAAGAAATGAAAAGGATCAGAAAATCTTAACAGTAACATAATTAGAAGAACTAAAAGCCAGGAGTCCTTCTGAGAATCAATTACACACAGCACTAAAACTGTCACTTACATTTACACAGCAATGTACTTGAAGGGGAGATAGGGCCAGGCTGGCATTGCTTGACAGGTTATCTGACACTGGGACAAACTTGCTCCACAGTTTCATCTTCCAGTCACACTTTCAAATCAGCGCGTCTTATTTTACAAACAGGCCTGTGTTTGTCCCTTTTTGCTTTCCTTTTACCCAATTTCTACTCTTCACAATGGCTCAAGCGCGAGACACCATCTCCTCTCTGCAGGACTGGGGGTGCAGGTGATAAGGCAGGACATTTCCACACACAACATAGTAAAGGCTTGATTTACTAAGCTTTTTTTTTTCTCCGCATAGAGAAAGAATGGGGGAAAAATTGTGCTTAACAAATTGGGGCCTTCAATGACAAGTGTCTGTGGCTGTGGATGGAGCAGGTCTCTCACCTCTATGACGATGTCACTTCTCTCACCCCTTCCTCCGAATACCCTGCCACAGTAGTAAATGAGAACCCCCAGCTCTAAAAAGGTATCCACCCACAGCCATAAAAAGCAGAATGATGGACTTTTAGCAAAGCAAACTGTAGTTAACAGTAAGTACAACCTGTAACTAGTGCACCTGGCCAGGTTGATTCTGCTGAATATGACCAACTACTTTGGAACAAACAGCTCCACAGTGAAGGTTCATTCGTGTTTTATTTTGCTGTACGTCTACCCTTCCTTTGCTGTAGTTGCTGATGCACCGCAACGCACAAAAACCAATCACCATCATCTCAAAACGCAATCAGAACACACAAGATATCCTATCACCGCTTCAATTATTTGTAGCCAAATGACTAAAACAAGAACCCGGGCTCAAGGCTGCAATCCTGTAGTCTGCCACTAAAAGCCATAATTAGATCATGTAATCTGGCTTTCAGTGTGCACCTTCCACGTGGCCCCGATGGAATAATATGGGAGTGAAAAATGTGTGCTGAACTTCGGTGCAAATTTTCTTTACTCATGCTTCAAACATAGAATTAAGTCTTAAAGCTAAATGATATGTTAAAGCAGCAGGAGTTTAAAAAAAAAAAAAAAAAAAAAAAGCATACGAACCTGAAAATGTGAAAACAAATACATGTTTAGCTCGCCAAAAAACATGCTGTATGTGCACAAAACACAATGTGGGCACATCTGCATCTTATTGTGGGAAGAAAACGATTTCTGCTCCTCCAAGTCATGCGTGCCCTAGTGGTTAGAGAACCAGATGCCAGGGTTCAAATTCTGCTACTGCCCCTTGTGACTCTGGGCATGTGGCTTCACTCTCAGGTACAAATTTAGGGACTCGTTTACTGAGCATGTTTCCTGTCGACACAGAATGGACTAAAAGCCTTAGTAAATCCAGGCCCTTAGACTGTGAGCCCTGTGGGAAGAGGGAAATACTTAGAGTGCCTGAAAAAATCTTCAGAGGGATAGCTGGGTTAGTCTGCTGTAGACTCACTCATTTATTAAAGAGTAAAGAGACACCTCGTCAGATGCATTCTTACTACAGTACCGGAGTGTAATTTGCTTTAAAGGGTCACAAAAGGTGGAATATAAGTTTCAAAAATGAGTTAGGATCATAACTTTTGTACCCCCAACTCATTTTATGCTCACAACTTTTATGAGCAAATCTTTTCGATTCTTTTATAGGGTATTTTGTTTTCGGTTTAAACCAAATTTCACTGCTAACTTTCTGGGCTTTTGCACAGGTGAAAATAAGTTCACAAAAATATAGCTGCACGCCTGCGAAGCTTTCTAGCATCTCCTCCCTCAGAAAATCGACCATGGGGCCTGCACAGGAATTGGGCCTGGACCGAACAAGCAGCATGTAAAAGTGCAGATGCAGGATGCACATGGATGCTGCAACCATGGCCTCATGTCCAACATCACAGAAGGAAGGACGTTATTGGTGGAGGAGGGAGACTCGATCCGCTGCCAAACTCGGGAGTCACCCGTGGAGCTGCACCAGAGGAGGGAGGCCAGAGCTGCTGCTGGGGATAAGGTCTAGAGGAAACCTGGGTTAAGCCTACGCACCCCTCTCTGCATTGGGGAGTAATAGCAAATGCCTTGACTAACATGGATAATTTGCATGTGCAGCTTTACTCATGTCTGTGTGCATATTTTTCTGTTACATTGGGAGTAAAGTTATATGTACAAAAACGTGCACACAACCGCATGCTAACAAGCGTGCAGGCTGAGCACACTTTATTACATCAGAGCCCGTGAATGGTGTGCAAAGCCTTAGACCCAGGCCTACAGTGCAGCCTTGAAGCAGACTTGCTACCCACCCCGCCCTGCTCGCTTTCAATATAAGGTGGATAAATAAACGAGCAGAAGAGGTACACTCACAGCACGAGGACTGAGGTGTGGGAGTGGTATTCTTGTACGCCTGTCAGCCACTGCAACTACCATGCCACATGGAAGATCCTAGTAGGACAGACACGATCTCCGCATCGGGCATTCTTAACTCGACTTCCTACAAGGATGCCTAAAAGAAAAGCCTCCGTGTTGCTAGAACACAGTGAACACAAAGCCCTGTGCCTGGAAGATAACGCTGCTGACTTCTGGTTTTCTTTCTTTCTAGAAACCGATTTAACCAAGGCCAGCGACATCGATCCACACGTTGCAACATTTTCTCTTCCGGTTGAATCGCTGGATGTCGCTATTGCTTATTTTTCTCAATTCCAGTGTAAAAGACCATGCTCAGACATGGCACGAATTGCATCCAAAAGTTTGGTTTTTTGGGGGGGGGGGGGGAGGGGTGGGGGCTGGCTGAAGAAAAGGATAGAGACACCGTGGAATGATTCTTACCGACTGTTCGACATGTACTGTAACATTTTTTTTTCAGCGCACATTTGCAATCACAAAATAATCCACGTCGCCCCGGAGGCAGAGGGAATTTATGGAATGTATTCTAGCATATGCAATCCTGGTTGTCCCAGCAGAATGCGAAGTACAAGCCCCATGAACGCAGCAGGCTGGCGTGCACCAGGTACTGTAATGCCAGCGTGCGTGTGAGTGAGCTGCTGAGGATCAGAGCAGTGGCTCATTTGCTTTTAGAGGTGGTAAAAGGGAAAGCCAGAGATCAGCTGGGGGTCTATGGCATTTCTGGGCAGACTGGGTGGGCCTTCGAGTCCTTGTGTGCCATCACACCCTCTGTTTCTAGGGAGCTCCGTCAGCTCTCCTGTCTGAAGCAGAGATCTCTCCCAGATACATGCAGCTTTTAAGCAGTCGGTACTATAGGAGCACTACGCATGCACAGAGTTAAGGGTTAGCATGAACATTTGATAAACTGCACACTGGGGGTGGGGGGAGGGGGAGTCAACTGTTCATGCTGGCTTGGGCATGTAAATTGAAAAGGAGGGACTTGTCAGTGTGGTTGATTTCAGCACCTGGATATAAAGAAGGGTGATCCATGCAGAGCTGTAGCCAGTCCGTGTGGCACCTATGGCCAAGGGAAAAAGTGAGCCCTCATCCTGAGCACAACACACGGCACCACGAGCTGGGAGACTGTCAGATGGAGGGGGCTTTGAGTTTTATTTTCACCCGGCAGTTTCCTCCGGCTCCTTTGGGCTTCCAACTCAATCAGAACCAGTAGAGAGATCCTGGTGCCAGGAGCCTCCAATTCACGACTCCTGGGGGATCTTTTCTTCCCGGCTCAGCTTTCTTTACTCCAGTCAGTGCAGTGTCAGTCCTGGGCTTTCTTTACTCCAGTCAGTGCAGTGTCAGTCCTGGGCTTTCTTTACTCCAGTCAGTGCAGTGTCAGTCCTGGGCTTTCTTTACTCCAGTCACTGCAGTGTCAGTCCTGGGCTTTCTTTACTCCAGTCACTGCAGTGTCAGTCCTGGGCTTTCTTTACTCCAGTCACTGCGGTGTCAGTCCTGGGCTTTCTTTACTCCAGTCATTGCAGTGTCAGTCCTGGGCTTTCTTTACTCCAGTCACTGCGGTGTCAGTCCTGGGCTTTCTTTACTCCAGTCATTGCAGTGTCAGTCCTGGGCTTTCTTTACTCCAGTCATTGCAGTGTCAGTCCTGGGCTTTCTTTACTCCAGTCATTGCAGTGTCAGTCCTGGGCTTTCTTTACTCCAGTCACTGCGGTGTCAGTCCTGGGCTTTCTTTACTCCAGTCACTGCGGTGTCAGTCCTGGGCTTTCTTTACTCCAGTCATTGCAGTGTCAGTCCTGGGCTTTCTTTACTCCAGTCATTGCAGTGTCAGTCCTGGGCTTTCTTTACTCCAGTCACTGCAGTGTCAGTCCTGGGCTTTCTTTACTCCAGTCACTGCGGTGTCAGTCCTGGGCTTTCTTTACTCCAGTCATTGCAGTGTCAGTCCTGGGCTTTCTTTACTCCAGTCACTGCGGTGTCAGTCCTGGGCTTTCTTTACTCCAGTCATTGCAGTGTCAGTCCTGGGCTTTCTTTACTCCAGTCAGTGCAGTGTCAGTCCTGGGCTGGGAGGCCATGAACCGGGGCTCCCTTCAGAACCCTGCAGTCATGGGCCCCCAATCCAACCACTAGGTGTCACCCCCCTTCCAATCACCCTCCCCACACACAATTACAGATTATTCAGATTTTACAGGAAAAAAGCCATTCTGAGCTAAAAATATCAGGGTAAAGATTCAGCCGCTGAGCGGCTGGTTAAGATAGCCGGATACACATATCCGGCTAACTTAACTGGGATATTCAGGGATGTAACCATGCTGCTGAATATACCTGGATAAGTTAAAGTTAGCCGGATATGTGGTAGTCTCCTAACTATGGCGCATTAATTTAACTGGCTATCTCTGCTCCTCCCTGGAACACCTGCCTCCCATCCCAGGAACGCCCATGACTTATCTGGCTGGAATTTAGCTGGATAAGCCTTTTAAATATGCAGCTAAGCCATTTAGACAGATAACTTTCCCGTTATTTGTCTAAATGGCTTTTGAATATGTATCACACAAAAATACCCACAAACACACAGTGTACTCCAATACACCACAAATGTAAACAAATGACAAAGCAATAAATGTATTGGTCTAATTTTAGAAAGCACTCTGTCGCCCAGAAACTAATGTAAGACCCTCTATTTACGAGTAAGACAATTAAAAGTAGCTTCTCGTTTCCCATAGAGGTCTAATTTGCTTTAATAGATCATGCAAATTTGCTAAATTTTTTGAATTTTCTTTAAAAGAAACCATACGAAAATTATAGGGAAAATTCCCAATTAGATACCGCAAAGTTGAAAAGGAATACTTATCCAAAATAATCAAGTCCCATAAGTCCCGACATGGCCATGTTTCGGACGATTGTCCTGCTTCAGGGGAAATCACGGGTCGTCTTTCAAGTAACGTGGATGCGGCGAATTCACTGCGAAACTTCTTTTCTTGCGGGCTCTCCTTTAACCCGCAGCATTTGAGCTGCGGGTTAAAGGAGCTTAACCCTCAAATGCTGCGGGTTAAAGGAGAGCCCGCAAGAAAAGAAGTTTCGCAGTGAATTCGCCGCATCCACGTTACTTGAAAGACGACCCGTGATTTCCCCTGAAGCAGGACAATCGTCCGAAACATGGCCATGTCGGGACTTATGGGACTTGATTATTTTGGATAAGTATTCCTTTTCAACTTTGCGGTATCTAATTGGGAATTTTCCCTATAATTTTCGTATGGTTTCTTTTAAAGAAAATTCAAAAAATTTAGCAAATTTGCATGATCTATTAAAGCAAATTAGACCTCTATGGGAAACGAGAAGCTACTTTTAATTGTCTTACTCGTAAATAGAGGGTCTTACATTAGTTTTTGGGCGACAGAGTGCTTTTTGAATATGTATCCCATCACTTACAACATCTGCATTATATTTACATGCATTTCTTTCTTAATTTGAAATTCTCCTTCCAAAATCAAAAGCAAGCCCCAAAGGGAGATGCACTTCCAGCATCTGCTGGAGACGGAGAATACTGGCAGGCTGGGGTCACTGCAGGAGTATATATACTGTGATGTCAGCTTACTCCATCTTTATCTGCTAGCAAGGGAGCATAACCCACTGGCCCTGAGTCCATCTGTCTACATGCTAGGAAATTTTATATCAAACGCACATATGCTATAAAATGGCCGCGTCCATTCACGTGTGTACATGTATGCTCTCGCGGCTGTTTAAAAGTGATTGTCTTACTCACACAAATGTCATATTATGGATAGGTTCAGAATTTGGGCTGTATATGTGTACACTGTCACACATGGGGTTCGTTTTCAAAAGGTGTCTGTACATAAAATCAGCAAGTACGAAAGTAAGTATGGGGTGTACACGTAGGTGCTATTTTGGATACATGGAGAGTACATGGCATATTTGCAGTGTCGCTTGTAAATTTTAACAAGTGGAGAAAAAAAAGCAGTTTGGAACATTGCAGGGACGGGGTTCAGAAGCATCCGTGCAAGTTGCTATTTTGCATGCAGTACACGTACAAACTCATCCATCCCCTTATACACCTGCTAACTGAGTCATGGGAACTGAAACTGCACTTATCTTTAGTCAGTAGTATTTTCAGAAAGGGCGTACTAACATTTTTTTTTTTTTAATAAACTACCTGCTTCTGGGTATAACTCTGGCTTCTTATGCACACATAGAACAATTATTATGCATGTAAAATGTATCTGTACAATTTTATAAATTGAGTAGCGAGTGTGTGGATTTGGCGACTTACGCAAAGTATTGTAAACTGGGCTCCAAAGGGTGGAGGTTGAAAGTTACGTATAAAACTACGTGCACCAAATAGCAGGTGCAATCGTGTGCATGTAGGTTTGATGGGAAAACTTTCAACCTGAACTTACGTGCAGAAGTGCACATTGAAAACTGGTGTAGCTCGAGTGCATAACAGCCTGAAAATTTATGTGGCCTGTTATAAAATTACCCCCAAAAAGACTAAAAAAAAAAAGCACATTTTTCAGCACCATAACCTTAAAAATGCTGGGCCCTGTTCATTCAAAATCTGCCCTAGAGGCAGAAATATGTCAGGAAACACTTCACATCTCAGGCCAATCAAGCGGATATAACTTTTAAACTATACTGGTTTATATTGTGGCAATAGCTTGTAAACTGTATATTTTAATTGTGCTGGGTTTTTATGTAACGTATTTTACTTGTGTTTACGTTTTTTAAATAATTTTTTGGATTTTATTGTAAGCCGCTTTGATGACATCATATCAAAGTGGTTAAATCAAACTGAATAAATAAGAGTAATATTAATAATGATACTTATTACGGGTGCCTGTGTGACAAGTCAAGACTGGTACTTCTGAAGCAGGCGCTGCTATGTTTTGTGGAAACCCCTCCTTCATCCCACACTTTATTTAGTTAAGTTTAAGGCTTGGCTCATAAAGTAAGGAAGTGGGACCGATGTTCAGTACCTTACTCAGAAGCCGTCCAACCCTACCTGCTCTCCGGCCTCGCCTTCCCTCGCAGATGTCCTCCTTTTTCTTTTTTGACGTCTCACAAAAATACCGAGTCACTTTTAGAAAATGAAAAACTTGGTTTCCTTGATTTTTCCAGATGGCTATAAAAGGACTTTTTTCAAAAATACTTTCGGCTTACAGCTAAATGGGATTGTGAATTGTGGGCTGTTCTTTCCTTGGTCAGGGCAGCCTTACAAACCACTGGGAGAGTTACAGTGAGATGAGGCGGTGAGCGGGGCGATAAAGTCGTGCACCTACACCAAGTTGCAAGCGAAAAGATTCTAAGGTGATTTTAACATAAACGTAAGCGCACACAACCTAGGAGTGATGGAGCAAGCACATAATCCTGAGCCAGACAGCTTACACTCACTGGCCTTTGCACAACACCAGCCACTTGTCATCTCGTTGACTTTATAGCTCTCATTCGCAAGTGAAACCAGTGAGGATAATTTGGATTCACAGTTCATAGAAACATAACAGCCGAAAAAGACCATATGGCCCACCTAGCCTGCCCATCCATCCAATTTATCTAGCCTTACATTTCCCATCACTGCCTCAGAGAGCCCCCAGCATTTATCCCATGTTTTCTTGAAATAGTTTGTTTTTAATTAAAACACGGGATCCAGAGGCTCTGCACAATTTAATACTTTGGACTCGTGCACGCATACTCTTCTAGGGCAGATGGCCTGGCAGCACGTTCTTGATGCCCTGGAGTGCATGTTTGCTTCTAAAGGAGAGAGGAGGAGTAGAAATAACGGTAATATTGCCATTATATATATTAAATGCAGGACGATAAGGGAATTTGCTCAGAAACATCCAAAATCTTGGATTTGAGCTCACAAGCCCCAGCTTCCCTTTCAGAAATGGAACCATACGGAACAATAAAGACTAACTCGACAGTCATTCTGAAAGACTCAGCCAAACATAAGAACAACGTTTAATAAAATGAAAGTTTCTAATTCAGTAAAATAAATACCCATGAGTAGATAAACACATGAAATGTTGCCTCCTAGGAGAGGCTATGAGCTATAGATTAAAGAGGTTAGGACTTTTCAGCTTGGAGAAGAGACGACTGAGGGGGGGATATGATAGAGGTGTTTAAAATCATGAGAGGTCTAGAACGGGTAGATGTGAATCTGTTATTTACTCTTTCAGATAATAGAAAGACTAGGGGGCACTCCATGAAGTTAGCATGTGGCACATTTAAAACTAATTGGAGAAAATTCTTTTTCACTCAGCGCACAATTAAACTCTGGAATTTGTTGCCAGAGGATGTGGTTAGTGCAGTTAGTGTAGCTGGGTTCAAAAAAGGATTGGATAAGTTCTTGGAGAAGTCCATTACCTGCTATTAATTAAGCTGACTTAGAAAATAGCCCCTGCTATTACTAGCAGCAGTAACATGGAATAGACTTAGTTTTTGGGAACTTGCCAGGTTTTTATGGCCTGGATTGGCCACTGTTGGATACAGGATGCTGGGCTTGATGGACCCTTGGTCTGACCCAGTATGGCACATTCTTTTGTTCTTAAGAGGTGATAAAAAACCAGGAACTCAATTCAGATTAAGACAGGAGATGATGTGGGGTGCGTAGATACCATTCACAGACAAATTTGTCAGTGTGACGCAGGGCACTGGTGTTTGACTAGAGCAAAGCAAAAGCTCAGAGGATTATAATTGTAGTGGGGTGAAGCTGAATGATGCTTGCCCTTTGAAGAAACAAACCTTTGTTATATACTTTTACAAAGAATATCATTTAAGTAACCTCCCAGACAAGCATTGAATGGAAACCATTGTGGGACAAAAAAAAAGAGCCATTGTTCCGATATACACTATCCATTCAAATATTCTTTCAGGTTCTGCTCCTTTAAATGTCTTTTATTGGTACTCTTCACGCTCCTTGTCTGACAGACTTGCCTAAGTTAGAATTTATTAAAATGTGTATTCCGCTAGATCAAGGCAGATTCCAAAATAAAACCATACAGAAAATCAAACAGAAAACAGTACTAACAGATGATAAACAAACAATGCTCTTTACATCAACATCATTACTCAAAAACTAAGCAATAAAAAGTGGTCATTGTACTTGGTACTTATAGCCTTAAACTGAACATCATCACTCAAGCACTAAACAGTAGAAAGCTGAGGTCATGCTGCGATAATTCCTGTCCCAACGCCTGATACAGCCCCGGCTGCACCCTATTAAATAACAATCCCTGTCCTCCCATGCAACGCCCTGGCCCCACTGCCCTTCACTGCCTGACTTCCCACCCGAGCCATTCAAAGAGCAAAGACAAACTGTATACTTTACCGTGTCTCTCATATGGATATGCAGTTGTGAAAGGCTTTGGGAAACACTGGTATGAAAGAGATCATGCAAAATATCGCAAGCTTTTCCTTGCTTCAGACTGCTTCCAGAGCCCTGCTTTCCTTTATGAATATCTAGGTAAAGGGTCCTGGTTACACATCACAAAATATAAAAGGGAGTTTCTCTACTGCCTACTGTGTTTATCTTTCACTGCTGAAAGTTTCCTTCCTTCTGCATAATGGGGTCCCAAGCCCTCGATATTTCTTATTGTACTAACTGTGTCAAGATCCCATCTAAACCTGCACCTGTGCTCCACGTGCAAAGAAAAGCAGTTTCTTCAAACTTAAGAGATACCAATATTGGTAGAGCAGAGTTTGGCTTGAAATAGAGAGTGAAAGCCAAGTGGGATTACAATAAATGTATATCACATGCCCTGCACAAATATCTAAAATACACTTACACTCCTAATTGTTCAAGGATTTTTTTTCCTGTTTTGTTTTGTTTTTTTTTAACTACTTTCTAAAAATAAATGGGAAATGAGAGTTTCTTTTTTAAAACAGCTGTTGGATGAGTGTCTGAGAGTTTAGCATTCATAGACTAGTCTGCCATGGACTACAAATCAGCACGGGGGAGTTTCCAAGGACAGCGCTGGCTCACATGACAGATCCAGAAAAAAAAAAATTCAGCGCTGGGGCTGCAAAAGCTACACACGCACCCGGCCATGCAGACACGTGCGTGCACACACACAGAGCTACAGTGTTCCAAAAATAACAGTTCAAATGGATACCTTAGCAAAAAAAAAAATTCTGATTACATAAACATAATTAAACAAGTACCTGCTCTATATCTGACTGTAGAGTATAAATAGATTCACAGTTGCATTAAACAGAGCCCCATTTCAAATCCTGTTCTTTTAAGGATCCTGTCCAATTTTCCTAAAGCCTTCCCTTTGAAAAGGTAACAAAATTTGGACACAACTGTAACACACTATCCAAGCGGCCTCCTAGATTCTGCTTACTAGTTTTCAGCTGCATGCATGCTAAGAATACATCTTCGAGGTTTAATGAAAAGTTATCCAAGTACGTGTGCACATTTTTATATAAAAACACAGTACTCAGGATATACCTTTTGAGAAAGATTGTTTTCCCCCCCGATTAGGAATAAGGGGAGATGTTTCCTAAACTCTTCTATAATCCGAAGTATTCGGTTTACACTATGTACAGTACGACTGGCAGGTCTTACTTCTGCTATGAGGGCGGACTCTCATGCTTCCTCTGTGAGGTCAGCCCCATCTGATTGGCCAGCGAGGGCCCACTGGGACACCGCCTGCCAATTCCAGCACAGTGCTCAAGATTCCAAGACCAAGGACAGCCAATTAGGGGGCAGTTTGGGGGAGATCCTCAAAAGAACGTGTCAGTGGCATGGCGAGCGTCTCAGAGACTAACGCAAGGTCCTCAACTATCAAGCCCAGTGACATTAAGCTAGCAGCATGACAAAAGTTAATGGCTTGCTGCCAAAGAGCCTTTGTTGAGCTGACGAGGCGATTTTCAGACCTGGCGGCTTCACTTTTCAGTAGGTAAAGCTCAGAGTTCTAGCAGCTGCCATTGATCCTGGAGGAAGCTGGAGTTTCGGGAGACTGCAATACCTCGACAAAGGACCACAAAAAAAAAAAAAAAGCTTGTGTACATGAACTCTGGAGGCCCCACAGGTCCTCCCTCTAGATAGCATCTAAAGCAGTGGTTCCCAACCCTGTCCTGGGGACACCCCCCCCCCCCCGTCGGGTTTTCAGGATATCCACAATGAATATGCATGAGAGAAAATTTGCATGCACTGCCCCCATAACATGCACATTTTCTCTCGTCCATATTCATTGTGGATATCCTAAAAACCCGACTGGCTGGGGGGTTACCAGGACAGGGTTGCAACCACTGATCTAAAGCAGAGTACAACACTACCTGTTTCAATTGGTTCAACCTACAAAAACGTCAGTATGTTAATAAATCCCTGCCACCAGCAGCAGATTGGCCAATTGGGGCCTTGGGCATACCACGATGGGTTGGTCTGGCCAGTCATGTGCTTGGTGTTGATTGCAGCCGCCCCATACCTGCAAAGCCCCTGCGATCAACACCAGGCCCCTCCAGAAGCTGCTCTTGCAGGATAGGAGCCTCACCTGAGGCTCTCCATTCATTTTTGTTTTCTTGTTTTCCCTGCAGCTGAGGATCCATGGGCCGGCACTTCTGTTTTATTTTATTTTTCCTGTGGCCTCAGCCGATGCAGAACTACTCCCCCACCTCCCCATATCATCACAGCAGGGGGAAAAGCTCTTGCCATCTTCCCTCACATCTCTTCTACCTCTGTCTCTGACGGCGGGAAGCAGCCAGCAGAACTCCTGTGGCTCCTTCACCACCTGCTGAAGGCCTCTTACCGATCTCTGTGCTGGCCCCCCCCCCCCTTGTGTTGGGGCTGCGGCAAAAAATAATAACTCCCCCCCCATATCTGCATCAGAGCCTTTCCGCCTAACTCTTCCCACACCAACGGACAACTCCAGGACCATCAGCAGGTTGCCCTACCTGAATCCCCATTGACTACTAGGTAAGTAAAAACATATTTTTATACATATATATATTTTCAGAGGTGACAGAAGAGGTGTGAAAGACAGTGGGAGTGGGTTAGTGAGCGCGAGTGAAAGCATGCGTGAACATGTGTGTGTGTGTGTGCATATGTGAGCATGAGAACATGTGTGTGTGAGGGTAAGTGAGCATGAGAACATGTGTGAGGGAGCTGTGTGTGTCAAAGAGTGTGTGTATATATCAGAGAGACTGTGTGTCAGCATGCATGAAGGAGCGTGTGTGTGTCATTCAGTGTATGTGATGGAGCATGGGTGGGTCAGAGAGGGTGTGTGTGTGTGTGTGTGTGTGTGTGTGCGCGTCAGTGCATGTGAGAGAGGAGAAAGTCTGTGTACCTACCCCCCCTTCCACAAATCTCACTAATTCACAACAATTTCAGAATGACTAGAAATTAAAAGTTCACAAGTATAGAAAACTGGGGATTTTTAAATTTTATTGGTTTTAATTATTGGGTATTACCTGGTGTGTTTGCTGTTTTAAAATGTTTCATTGGTGTTTGGGAAATTTAAAAAAAACATTTTTGCATGAGTTTTTAATTATTGGATGGATTCATCAGCTGTTTTGAAATATTTATTCTTTCTGTTAGTATGGTTTTACTATTTATTTATTTATTTATTTGTTTAAGACTTGTATTCCGCACATATCCGTAAGTTCAAACAAATGATACATTCATAAAAAGTTCATTAAAACAAAGAACTGATATCCTAAAAATGGTCTTCATAAAAGTGAACATCTTCAAGCAAAAACTAAAATGATCAAGTATGCAATCAGAGTCCGCCATCCACAAATGCAAACATCAATGCAAACAAATCATACAATCTTCAAACTGCTATCTGTAAACATCATCAAATCAGTTCATACAAATTGGTGATTTTATTACTAAATTTGGAAAGCTTTTTCAAGTCACTGCCCATTTTAAAGGTGGAAACACAAGTTAAAGATTTATTGTAATCAGGAAGCTCGTTCCACAGTAAAGGCCTAATAACAGGGAAGGCACGATGGCGTGCTTCAGATAAATGAACCGTTCTGAAAGAAGGGACCCCCAACAGACAGCGAATAGCTGAGCATAAGGTACGAGGGGTAACGTAAAACTTTAAAAGCGCCTGAGCTCAAGGAGAGACATTAGAATATAAAATCTTAAAACCTAATAACTTAATTTGCCACGCTATTAGGAGCCAATGAAGAGAGTAGAGGGAGGGAGATATGTGTTTGCGTAAACCTTTGCCTGTTAATATCCTAGCTGAAGAGTTTTGTATTAATTGAAGAGCTTTCAGTGAGTTGGCAGAGAGTCCATTATTGATGATTTATATTTCTTGATTTCATTGTTTGATGTTTTATGAGAAACGGTGATATTTCTGTTTTTCCATTGTTTCACTGCATACAGGGTCTGGCTTGTTGCGGTTTCCAGTTTAGTTTTTGTCTGCGCATTTTTATTTATACTTTATGGTCCCTTTATTTCTGATCTGGTGAGGGTCTGTCTGTGTTCTGCATGTATAACCAAGATGAGGGATTCTGCTACTGTGTGGTTTCTGTGTAGGATCAATAGCAGCTTGGCTCGTTCTGTTTTCGGACAGTCACAACAACTACCTGCACTTAAGAGCTGGAAGAGCCCTAGTCATATGCAGAGGTAACGTTTGGCCTTTCTGAGATGCCTGCTTGACTGGAGCACCCCGACTAATCTCTATGTTGGGTGCAGCACCTTTATTTGAATATTCTAATTAATTATTGTCAATAACCATTGCTAGCTGTGTTCTTGCACTGCAGAACCATGTTGCTGAAACATCTGGCTTGCAACTTAGAAGCCCAGTGGCTAGCAGGGAGCAATCTCAACCTTCTCCCAACCAGGTGTAACCTTCAGCATGTACATTTACACATATACTTTTGCAAATTGAAAGTATGCGCATGATTGCTATCCCCGTTTCGACTTCACCCCCCCACACACACACACACTCTCTCCGCAAATGTGTTTTGCTACTGTGCGTAAATGGGGCATGCGAAATGGGGTTTCACGCGTGTCTGCACACGCACAACCCCCTAACTGATGTTCAGTGCACCACCTATGAACCTAAAACAGGATTTGGCTTTGAAAACCAAGCTCAATATAGGTAAGCCAGCAGTCTGCAAACTCCCTCGCATCTCTGGCACATTATTTCTTTACTTTCCTGCCCTCTGCCCCTTGGCAAAGCCGGGGCATCATACTTTTGCAGTGTTTCACCGAAAAGATAACTGCATTATCATTGCATGTGGGATGCACGAATGGTCAGAGGTCAGGGCTGAAGACCTGACAACTGGCGCTACCGCTCACAAGTCTCTAATTCACCCATGTTTGTGCCAGGTTACCAGGCGTATAACATATGTGCATGCACCTTTTTTGTAGCATTGAACTGTAAAGCAAGGTGGAATCCAATATGGGTGAGAGATGCTATATAAATCCATATTATTATTATTATAAAAATGATCATGCATAAGTACACATGTGTGAGCCATTTTGTACAAATACAGAAGAGGCAGCAGAACCTTACAATCACTTCAGAATGAAACCCTGCCTAGGGAAAGCCCATGCCAGCCCCAGCTCCATTATCATGGCCTTGACGCACACAAAACAGCACTTGTGTCTTAATCAGCGGGATCCCAGCTCTAGGTTTCCATTTTCCACCTTTTGAGGTTTCATTCTGTGGTTCCACTGAATAGTGTTTCGCCGTGCTCGGAGCCGTCAATCTGATCTACGCTTCCCAAGACGTGATGGAAGTTAGAAATTTCAGGTGGCACAGGAACAAAGCAATGACAGTAGTTATGCCCTGCCCACAAACTGCTGCCCCTATATCACAGAGGGAGAGAGAGTGAGTGTGCCAGAGGCAGGACAGCTATGGCACAACAACAATTATCCTAACAACAGACCTTTCCTTTTTTGCGTGTGTGGGGGTGTGGGGCGGGGGGAGCAGTTTTGGGCTTCAACCTTCAACCAGAATCCTTGATTTTATTTTATTTAAAAGATTTCGATTCTGCCTGGCGTACACGGTCATTCTGAACAGATAACACTATGACATAAACCATTACGAGCCCGATATTCAGAAGTCATTTACACGGATAACTGAAAAGCTATCCGTCTAAAAATACTAGCCGCATTAATTGGGGGCAGTCCGGGGGCGGGCCAGAGTTAGCCACATAAGTTATGCGGCTAACTCTGACTGTGCCGTAGGGCTGTCCTAAAGTCATCTATATTCAGCGGCCCGGCTGTCCTGCTGAACATCCCTGTTAAAAGTTAGCCAGATAGCTACATCCGGCTAACTTAACGAGCTGTTCTGCGGCCGAATATTGGCCCCTATAATCCACAGACATTACAAAACACAGCATATATAGGTAAGACGATAAAATCTCCCAAGGGCCGAACAAGCTCTCTGCACCTTCCCCTCTTGACTTTTTGCTTCAGACAGGCACTCACTGCGTGCAGAACCAAGCATTCCCCCTGCCACACACACACAGGCCGTCTGCTGGCGCTGCCTGGGAATCACATTCACTGCCCTTAAAAAGTTGCTCTCGGCCACAGCCCTCTTTCCCTAGCTGCCTAAGGCAAATCGGACCAGGGACCACGGGCGCACCCGTAACCCCCGGCCCCCCCCCAAAGCGCACGCTGCTGCGATGCGCCCAGGCCCCCTCTCTCTCTTTTTTCCCCTCAGGGTTCCCCCGCATGACTGACTCGAGGCGGCATCCTGGTTTCCCTGGCAACGGTGGCAGCCGCTGGCTCTCCCTGGCACCAGCACGGCTCCGGGCCCACAGACGGTAGCCCTCCCCGCTCCTCCCACGCCACGCTGCTGCTGCTCCCCTCCACCCCCGCACCAGCACCTACTCGCCGTCGTTTCGCTCACGACTAAGCAAGCTGCCAATTCAGTTTCTTAGAAATCTCATGCTCCTGTCACAAGCCCCGCTCCTTTCCCTGCTCGATGCCTTCTAATCCCGCCGCCTCCCGCCTGCCGCTCGTCACACGCCCAGATGCTGCTCCTTACGTGCCCAGTCTATCCCTTTCCCTTGACACAAGGACCCAGCCCGAGCTGACAAAGGTGCGCACGGGCATCCAGCGATTAGAGACAGTTCTTTGCATGCTAATGGGGGTGGACAAGTAGGACTGCAATTCCTACAATGGTTTTAGAACAGGGGTTTAACAAGAGAGCCTGTGCCTCCTGACCTGGCACTCTGGGGTCACTCCAGGACAGGGAAAATGCGTTCCTGTAACTCTCTCTCTCATTCTCTATATATATCTATGTGATGTGAAATGGTAACTGAGGGGGGAGGAGCTTTTAAAAGCTTTAAATATCCCTAATGCAAATGAAATAAAAATTGAAACAAAAAGAGGATTCTTCATTTTGTTTAATTGGTAACTGAATAGTCAAAGATATCCTCTTTCCTTTCCTTTTGCCATAAGATCTCTCACTGGTAATGAAAGGCTGGCCCCTGCCATGCAGGGAGGGTCTCCAGTTTGCTTTGTGGGTTGGCAGCATTCACAGCCCCTGGGGGTGGAGTCCTGGTAATTGCTTCAGGGTCGTGGCTGGAATTGGGGGTCACGACTGCAGGGTTCCCGAAGGCGCCCCGGTGCAGGCAGGGCCGGTGCCAGAGTATTTGGCGCCCGGGGTAAACCTGTAGTCATGCACTCCCAACCTCCAACTTGCCTACTGGTGGCAGCTCTGGCACAGCGCTCCCTTTTTTGTTTTTGGCAGTATTGCCTCATGCCGGTGGGATTTTGCTGCCCCCCCCCCAAAATTGTGGAGCTCTAGGCGACCGCCTAGTTTGCCTAATGGTGCACGGCCCCTGGCCCAGGACTGTCACTGTAATGACCCGAATAGGAAAGCGAAGGCTGGGGGGGTGGGGTAGTAATACAAAAGGAGAAAAATCCCTGGGCTGTTATATGAAGGAAAGCTCCTGGCACTGGAATCCAGGCTTGGTTGTGATTGAGCTGCAAGTGCAAAGGAACAGAAATGAAAAGAAAAAAAAAAAAAAGACATCTGGGTTGCCTGTGCCCAGTTGCGCTCTGAATTTCGGTGCAAGGGCTCTGAATTTTCCGGTTAGAATGACCAAGTGAGACACCCTCGGCCGGGGCACAGCAGAAAGAGAAATGAAGGATCAGGGGACCTGCTTCCTGTAGCCGAGGTCACCTGGCAACTAACGTCTGTGGTCTCCCAGGAGCTGGAGAATCCAGCCCCAGGAATTACACCCCCCCCCCCCCGAGACTGTCTTCCACTCTCACTGCTCAAGAGCCGCAGTGTCCAAAGCTTTAACAAGGCCACCCGGCAGTTGAACGGGCAGCTCGGGGCATTTGTGTGTGGAGGGGAGGTGGTGATATGGGGGAGAAGCAACTCAACAAACAGCAAGAGGATACCTCTAATAATGACTTCCAGACCTGCAATGCTGCCCTAGGCTCATCAAAGAGATTATCTTTATATCACTGGGAGCCAAGTCTTGCTCACCCCAGACCACGGTGGCAGGACCACGTTTCACAGCCAGCCACCGTAGGTCTATGCGAGCAACAAAGGGAAGGCGCTCACCAAATCTCTATTTTATTTATACCTGCTAAACACATTGAAAGATTTTACAAATCTGGTATCTGGTATGCACTGTTCTTCGAGAAACAGTATTTAAGACATTTCCTGTGGTCCTACTTCGGCAGCTACCTGTTTCTTTCTTTTTTTTTTTTTAAAGAGCTGGCTTTTCTGACAATACGAGCAAACAATGCTTCCACCCACTAAAGAGCTCTCTAATTTACACACTACCGCAGATGATGCAACTCTCTAGTGAGCATCCGCCTGCAGAATCCCAAACTGACCCCGCTCAGCAGAGAGCCTACCTCACAGGCATCCGTTTCATTCGGAGATAAACCTGCATAAACATGTTTTGTTCTAAAAAAAAAAATAAATAGACATATCATCCCTCTGTAGTCTGGACATTGGTTTCAACTATAATTTTCATTCATTCAATTACAACTGTTTTTCCCATCCCCAATTTAAAATGTAGCTATACTCAAAATGGGTGGACCCACGACTGGGATTGTACGAGCACAGTTCTCCGAGATGGACTATGATAAATCTGGGGAACATCGTCTGTCTTGTGTAGCTGTGTGGAGTTAATCTTAAATGTTTGGCATGACATGAAACAAAAAAAAAAAAACAAAACACAAAAAAAAACCCAACCCACAGGTTATGTCTGCAAATGTGGTAAGAAAATGAAGCTTGACATGTTCTTGCAATGCTAATCAAGACTCACTCGTGAGCATGCCACCTGTGAGTCAAAATGCCGCCTCCTCTGGCGAGTATAATTACATAAATGATTATATGTAATTATGCTCACGAGATGAGGTGGCCTCATCTAATATACTACTCATTAAGCAGAATATCATCATACATATATAATAATAATAATGGATTTATATATCATTTAATACCCTTAGGCCTCAAAGCACTTTACAAGCATGCTACGCAATTATCACCTAATTGTAGCCAATACTCATTTTATCTACCTGGAAAGGACAAATGGCTGAGTTGACCAAACTAGAAGCTTAATCTGGGAACCAAAGGAGGATTAGAGATAAAATATCTATGTCTAGCAACTATAGCTAGATACATATACAGTCTGCATGCCTGTATGGAGTTTACACACACACACACATATACACAAACACGCTTATTTTGGTAGCGCGGTAATGCTACCATAACTGTGGTTATAACCCCCCACTCAGTGTTGAGTCACAATGTTCTCTTTCTGGCCATCTTATCAAATACTATTTTCCTGAGACCTGGTAGGTGAGAGTTGAACTGCCAGTCCCACTCATCCTGCCCAATGACAGAAACATCAGTTCAACTGCTTGTGAGATGTTCTCAATGTTAAATGTTTCTCCAAGGAAGGCTCGAAAGTAGAATCAGGTTTTAAAAGCAAATTGGCACCCTAAAATAGAATCCATTGGCATTTCTGAGAAACTTAAAATTGGCCTTTTTTGGCTCTCCTGGATCAGGGCAGCCACACCGCAACAATACATCTAGAGAAGTTCATGACCCCTGAAGACAGGAAGGTGGTCAATGTGATGCCAATTTTTAAAAAAGGGCTCTGGGGTGATTCAGGACACTCGAGACTGGTGACCCAGATGGCGGTGCAGGGCAAAATGGTAGAAGCCATTCTTAAAAACAAAATCACGGGCAATTTACTAGATTTCTTGGAAGGTGTAAACAAATACGTAGATAAGAGTGAATCACTTGATATAGTGTATTTGGATTTTCAGAAGGCATTTGACAAAGTCCCCCATGAGAGACTTCTCAGGAAATTACAAAGTCATGGGATAGGAGGCAGTAAGCTAGTGTGGATTGGGAGCTGGTTAAAAGACAGGATACAGAGGGTAGGACTAAATAGTCAGCAAACAGAGAAAGGTCATTAGTGGAGTACCACAGGGATCGATCAGTTCTTGGACCTCTGCTGTTTAACATATTCATAAATGATCTGGAGAAGGGGTGAGATGTTCAGATTTGCAAATGATATGAAAAGTATTCAAAGCTGTTAGAATAGGAGTCGATTGTGAGGAACTGTAGAAGGATCTTGCGACACTAGGAGACTGGGCATCTGAACGGGAGATGAAATTTTAGGCGGAAAAGTGCAAAGTGATGCACATTTGGAAAAATAATCCCAACTACAGGTGCACGATGCTGGGTTCTGTATTGGGAATCATTACCCAGGAAAAGGACCTTGGAATCCTTGCAGACCATACACTGAAATCCTCGGCAATCAAAAAGCAAATAGAATGTTAGGAATGATCTGAAAAGAAATGAAGAATAAAATGAAAAATATCATATTGCTTCTATATCAAGCCATGGTGCGACTGCACCTTGAGTACTGTGTGCAGTTGTGGTCGCCCCAGCACAAAACATCCATAGCGAAACTAGCAAAGGGACAAAAATGATAAAGGGGATGGAACATCTCTCCTATGATGAGAGGCTGCACAGGCTAGGCCCCTTCAGCTTGGAAAAGAGGACAGCTGAGAGGAAACAGGATAGAAGTTTATAAAATCATGAGTGGGGTGGAAGGACAAATTTGTTCTCACTGCCTGTGACATACTTTTTTCACACAAAGGGCGGTGGAGCCTGGCCTGTCTCCCAGAGCAGAGGGTGAATACAAGAATGGTCACAACATTCAAAAGGGCATGGGATATCCAGAGGAGGCAAACGAAGCACTGGGGTAACCTGCACCGAGCGGCAGTTACAGCCTTAAACACCTTGCTGGGCAGACTGGACAGGCCACTTTGGTCTTTTATCTGCGGTCATTTACTCTGTTATAGACTGGTGGGCCAGGATAAACCCGTCTCACTCCATTACTCCAGGCAGAGGAAAACACACAGAAAGGCAAAATTCTGACAGCTGATTAGCACTGGAAGATCCCGTCTAGTCTGCCCAGTTGCATTCCTTTTGAAATGTGTGATCTCACAGCCTGAGTCGGGAAGGGGTTTACCGCAGACTACAAGTTCATTGCCAGCAGAGCTTTGAAAACAAAAAAGAAAGAAAGAAACCTAGAAAAATGATCTCACAAGAACTATGATAAGAAAAACATCGTGGTTGCCGTGTAAATGCACAAAAAAAGCAAGAAAGTGCTGAGTTCCGAGTGCGCATGCTCTCCGTGGTGATCCTGTGCAAGTCCAAAGAAAGTTCTGGGATACTTCAGAATATTCTCAAAGGGCCTTCTGCCATCTCTGTATGTGCACTTGAAACCCTCTCCCTTTGGCTGTGCTTGCCTGGGGGGTCTCTCCTCTACGTTCTCACAAATCTTTCCCAATTTATTCCTTCCTTCCATATAGCTCTTTCTCCATACACTTCTTCCACAAATAACCATTATTTGTCCGTACTGCTTTCCCCTTTGCCCTGCTCATTTTCCCCCCACTACCTGATTCTGAATTGTCCCTCCATTTCTCTACGTATCCCCCTACCCTCCCTTAACTTGGCACTCTCCCCAGGCCTAGCTCCATAATACCCCTGAAGTCACTTGTGCAAAGTGGGTACACCAAGGTATGACTGGCAAGGCGACCATAACTGTCTTTCCCTGCGTTAAGGTCCTCACTAAAGAGCCTGTTACACAAAGGCCTTTCTCCCAGGCTGGGTTTATGGGAAAAGACCTTGATGAATCAGGTCTTAAGCAGCAAGAATAATCTCTTGGTTAATATGGGACAAAACAATGAACTTTTCAAACAAAACGTGAAGTATTTAGAGAACAGCTTTGTCTGGAAAGAACTACAGAAGAGGAAAGAACCAAGGCTTTTATTTTCCCCATTTGAGTAAGCTGCTACAAAAAAAAGGCATTCTTAATGATCAAAAAATAAAGAGGGGATGATCCCATGGCCCCATAAAAGTATTCAGTGCACAATCCAAGGTCCAAGAAGGTGGCCACTCTGTAACCCTCTTTTTTTTTGCGGTTTTGCTGCCTTAAAATCTTTTTATCCTAGGTTGAGATACCAGGGAAGTACAGTTAACGACACCTTGGATATTTCCTGATGCAAAGCAGTGAAAGTCTGGTGGGAAGAAGATGGGGCAGTAAACAAGAGAAAAAAATATGCAAAAGAATATGACAAGCAAAGGGTTCATTAGTCAGTTTCTCAGATTACTGAATACCTGCTGGCTGCCCAAAATATAGTGCAAGGCCCACAGTCTCCGTAGTGTACAGATGGTAATGTGGTAAAGTCCAGCACACCTGTGCATGAGTTGTGCCTTTAGAGGGAAGAGCAGAGAGCCTCCAGGATGTAGTTGAGAGCGGAGTGAGAGCCACACATCTCCAGACAGTAAGGGTAAGCCAAACCGTTGGAACTCTCATGCTTGGGAAAAACCAAATGGAGTGCTTTCAGCCTTTGCTTCTGGCTTGAGTAACACGGAAAGCAGGAACAAGATCCTTGGCTGTTGTCATCTGGGAGCAGAAATCCATGATCTTCCCCTAGTGATGCTGGGCTGGGAGAGACTGTGAGGAGAAAATCCCATAGCAAGCTATGGATAGCCTAGAGGAATCCTACTGATTTAACTGGGCGAGTCGGAGCCATTGGAGGCTGCTCCATTCTAGAAAAACAGAATTCTGGATAACTATCTGGAGTCTGCAGAGGTAGGCACTGGTGAGCTACAGGAAGCATGAATTTGAGATATTTTGTGGTCTTGTACACCTATATCTTTGAAGGAATTATTCTTAGAATGTAAATGTCTGTATTTTTATTTAATTATTTTGCATGTGCTATACACTTCTTTAAGTTCTCTGTATTGAAAATTGATTAAATAAAAAAATAATAATTAATGAACTTGAAAGATAAGGAGTTCTGCCATCCAGCAGCATTTTTGGATGGATTGTAGACAGACTGTAAATTATTTTCTTCTGTAAACAGAACAATTTTGGAAACAATCAATGTATATTACTCTGGATTACTCAAGGAGATGCAGAAGTGCCATTTTACCTGTTCTCACCAGTAGGACTGAAGAGTAAACTTCCCTATCTGGAGAAGGACCCAATAGCACCTCTCATACTCTACAGACAGCCCTGGCTACAGTACAATTCCTTT